>NC_081522.1:13418462-14143462 GCF_030273125.1 Centropristis striata | reverse complement strand
AGGGACGAAAGTCGACATCACTTTGTTTCACAAGGATTATAAGCCAAAAAAGTTTAGGGATCACTGATCTGAATATCACTGTGTCCTGATGGTTCATCTTTCTTACCTGCTGAATAGTCATATTCTCCATTTCCGTCTTGGCCCTGTGTTTGCTAACACACGATAAACAGGGATTATCATGGGTGTGTGTGCAAATGTAAGGGGATTGACAGTTGAAGCCCTCCTCATGTGTTTATGTGTACACTGTTTAGCTGCTGGTGTATTTGCATGTCTCGAGCAGAAGGAACATATAGTGCAACCCCCTTTCTCTTTCACCAGAAATAACGTGATGGAATATGTGTGACACCTTTACTTAAGGCTTCATAACAAAACTGGCATATGTGACAAATACTTCATGTGTAGCTTTCACTTCTTATCACCTAATCACTTAAGCGACTCAGATGTCAGTATGATTTGAAGGAATGATAGCCCTGCTGCATACAATAATATTTTAACTCAAACGTGCAGCATGCATTTCCACTCCTTGTTATAGCGCAAGTAATTGAATTTAAAAAAGCATTAACAGTCACGGGTGAAAAGGTGTGAAATCTGAAGTAACAATGTCAGTTTCACTGATAAATGTATGGACAACTTGTGATAATCATGAGGCGATCATAAAATGTGGAAGATGTGTCTCTTTTTATGTTTAAAAGCATTTGTAAGGAAGTAAATTTGACATGGCATTAGGGGACAGAGGCAACTTTTGAATGACTGAAGCTCAATCAAATCATGTCCAAAATTCAGGAAACACACAGGTATAGGGTATTGATCTATCAGGGCTTAATTTTATTTCATTTAAAATCATATTTATATATATATTTCATTTTGATATTTTTGAGCTTGGAACAGTTGAGACTTCGACTTTCTTTTATTGTCATTGCACAAAAAACACATCAGTGAATCTGAAATGTCATTGTTTGTCTACTGGAGGAACTGCATTGCATATTTTATGGATATTAGCTGTGATATTCTGTGCACTTTAAAACACTTGTTCCATATTTTATGTGTGGAATCAAGCCTGAAGTGCATCTATTCGTGTGAGACTTAACTACTCGATTTTCTCTTAACACTTCCTCTTTCATCCCGAAAGAATGATCCCAGTGACCAAATTACCCCAACAGATTGTAAACTGTGCCGGTTGGATTGCAGTGTGAGCTTAATCTGAGCCTACAGCTTCAATTGGGTAAAAAAGAGATGAGACAGCTTAACTTTGGCTTACTCTTTCAGTCTAAAACAGATACTACTGACTGTGATTTTTCAAACGCAATATTTGAAAGTAAAATCAACCTAAAATTGATCTAAAACCACACTTCAAATTTACAAAAATAGGTCATTCAAAGTAAATTGCCTTCTATAACCTAAAATAGTCTTTGAAATACACTGAAGCACTCTTTCACAAGACAGCATACTTAAAAATTGTGCTTTCTAAAGTCTTGAGTTAATAAGTGATCATAGTTAAAAGAAAAATTGATTAGTAATAAGAAACAAATGTAGTAGGTATGAAGTAAGTTGTACATTTCTTTTTTGCTGAGCACCATCTTCCATATATAGTAGCAGCACCGAATTATGTTTTATAATTTATATTTATTTCTGATTTATTTATTTATGTATGTATCTATAATGATTTGTTCAGATGTTGCTCTACTGTTTGACTTATTACCTATGAACAATTAGATCGTTTTACATTTAGCATTTTTAAAGCAGGATGAAATGTTCACAACTGATAGACATACAATCAATAATAATGGTCCAAATAAAACATAATTTCTCCTTAAATGGTCATAAAAAATTGGGGACCAATGTGCTTAATATTACAATCCTACTGGAAGGAAAAGTACCTCTGTTTATGGAACTTTTCCCCCCTAATCACAGTCGCAGTCACAATCAATGTTTTTCTTTTCATGCACCAACAGTGATGAAACGGAAAAGAACGTATGCCTGTCACCACAGAAATGAGTGAGTCGCCGTCCGTTCACTCAGCGAAGCTTGTGTCACTGGCCCGATCGCTGTCTGGGCTTGGGATTGATGCCTTGAATGGAGGCCCTATCACCCCCCCTGACGATGACGAGCCTCTTCCTCCGGTACAGTCTCCTCACACTCACATCCTGAAGCCTGAACATCCTCCAGCATTATGTCAGCTCAGGTTTCCCCTCCCTGAGCTGACATACACGGAGCATTACCTAACCTCATGCACTTACATTATAGTACTCCCTAAATTCCCTACTTTTAACTCCCATCACTGACCTCATTATATGCCTCTGTGTGCTTTTTGTTTAGGAGTCTGGTATCGATCTAGGCCCCGGACTTTATTTTGCTGATGGCAAGAGAAAAGTTGACTACGTCCTTTGCTACAAATACAAAAAAAGGCGAGCTTCCAAGGCACGCCTTTCCATTGCATCCAATGGGAGTATACCATTTCCAATGCCGGGCCGCTTTGAGACGGAAGTAGAGTCTGGGGAGGCAGGTGCACCTGCAGGAGAGGCGGAGGAGTCAAAGCTGTCTGAGGAGGAAAAGGCTGTCATGAGGGAGGAGTTTGAAGCAGGTCTACTGGAAGCTGGGCTACAACTGGAGCGTGATAAAGAGGTGTGTATTTGCGTTTGTGCGTTCTTTTACCATGATTTTTTAAATTTGCTTTCAAGGTTTTAACAATTTTCAATTTAAACAATTTTTTATTCTATTTTTTGTTTTGACTTTTCTATTTCATTTTAGCCTAGTTTTAATATGCTAGTTTTTATTTAGCTTCAGTTTTTAAGACAGTTTTAGTTTACGATAATTACCCTGTCTGCCGGACACTCCTGTAGACATTTATGGGTCAGAGACGTCCTTAAGTGATGTGAACACAAATCCTGTTATTGGATGGCTGCCAACAGGTTGAGGATAAGACTCAGCCTGTCCCTGGTAGGTGGAGGACATGCCTGCCCTCTGATTAAAGAACTATTGATTATCAGTGGTATATTATAGTAATAAGATGATATCGTAATAAAAAACAAAATTACAATGACAGGTATGTTACATGTCTTTTGTAACGAATGGTATAGGCGTTGATGTGTTTTTTATGTTTTTTTATTCTATGTGCTTATGTGCGCAGGTGCACGTGTGTGTGTGTGTGTGTGTGTGTGTGTGTGTGTGTTTGTGTTTCTGTGTGTGTGTGCGTGTGTGTGTGTGTGTGTGTGTGTGTGTGTGTGTGTGTGTGTGCATTGAGCTGTGAGACGCTTGTGCGTTAAATCAGCTGCTGTTTTGGTTGAGGATTAAAAAGGCTGCCCGTAAGTGTGAAGCCAAAGGCCAGATTATAGGCTCTTCTTAGAGAGTGATCCACTACTCAGAGGTGTGTGTGTGTGTGTGTGTGTGTGTGTGTGTGTGCTTGTATTGGGGCTCATTGGTGGGTTAATTTTGTAGAAGGAGGCACTCAGTGGTTAGGTTACTATGTACTCTATCAGTAAGTGTATCTTTCGGCCTGTGGTCAAATATGATAAAGTTAATGTTTTGGGAAATGAACAGTGAAGGTTTCATTTGAATATTTTGTTTTGTGGTCCACGGTATGAATATACTCAAACGTGTTGTCTGTGACCAACAACATGACTGATTTTACATTAGTTTTTCTTATTGATGTGCAATTTGTTGCGTAAAATTTTGCTTTGCAGCTAAAACGTTGAAATTATCAAAATAATTATCTCTTTAATCAATCGTATTTTGTATATATATAAAGGATTATATTAATATTCAAGTTCAATATATGTTCTTATGGACTGAATGAATGAGTTTTCATAATACGTCATCTTTTGAATCATTTATTACCAGAATTAGAGTAGGTTGATTTTAATGCTACCGCCAGAAAATTGCTGGTAAATTCCTGGTAATACACAGTAGAGGTGTAGCAGGTGTTGTTTGAGTCTGTGCAGTTGTATCTGCCTTGCACTAAGGTCATTATTGCAATGGGTAGGTTGTAACCAGTGGCCAAGAAGCTATGATTGCTTGTTGTTTTTCACATGATTAAAATTGAAAATTGGTAACATTATGGTGGCTTTAAAGTACCAATTCCCAGCATTATCTGTGCTCATTTTCAATACTTTGGAGGATTTGGAGGTTCCGGGCTTGAAATAATGGGATTTCCTACAAAACAGCCTCATTATAACACAAAGTAGCATACTTACAGGTTTAGAGAGAAGGCTCATCTGGGTGACTCAGGACAAGTGGCACAAGCAGTTATATGCCAAGACAGAAAAAATTTGCAAAAAAAAGTGAAGAAGATAGATCCCATTCATGGGCCTTTAATCTGAATCTAATTTGACATGGTGGTTGATATTATTAAGTTATGCATATAGTGTTTTATGTATTAAAATGTCCTATTTATCTGTGTGTTAATCTGTGTGTTTATGTGCAGAGGGCAAATGGCTTAGGGTTTATTCGGCTGCACATCCCATGGCCAATACTCAGTCGAGAAGCAGAGCTTCAAAAGATCAAAGTTGCTGTGAAAAAGGTCAGCAGTGTTTTACACACCGTAGTCTTTAATAGTCAAGTTTCATGTCACATTTGCAGAAGATGCACATCACAATCATATGTGACTGAGAAGATTTGATCAAACTGCTTCCTGTATGTTTTCACTGAGCAGAAGTGTGAATTGCGGAAACGTACGGGCATTGCTGGGATGTGGGATTCCATTATCAGCAAAGTCAACACACCATTTCAACCTGACATTCCTGACTTTGACATCCAGAGAGACTCACAAACACATGTCAACTTCAAAACCCTCAAACATCCTTTCATCAGAGACAAGCTCTACCTGTGAGTACCGTGGCTGTCACACTCACATAAACACATGTAGTGGAATCGTATCAAAAAACTAACCCTCTTTAGGAGTCGCCCTTGGCTCAATTCAGTCATGGTCAGTGACTTAGATAACACCTTAATACCTAAATCACCTGCAAGCTGCCTGCTTTTATCATCCTTATCATAACATGGTAGAGCTTCCATGTAAATTTATTTTTTACTGTTTATATGAATGAAATGAGTATCTACTGAAAAGAACAAGCGCAAGCAAAATATTCAAGTGTGAATAGTGATCGTACTAATCATTAATCCATAACTTTGGTTAACACTAATACAAAACACAAATCTAAAAATTGTAAAATTTTAAAATAGATGTTAAAATCTAACTATTTAACCGTCATGTTAAATCTAAATCTAATTAATAAATATTCATAATTTTTGGATTTTAGATTTAGATTTAGATTTATTTTTACACGTAAACCTTGTTAAACACTTTATTTAACCTGTTGTTTTACATAAATTCAAAAATTCAAAATATATCAGCTATTTATTGAACGCTCACATTAGATAAGATGCTGCTTCTTATCATTTCCTGCAGGTACGACATCAAGTCAACAGAAACCGTATTTGACAACGCAACACGCAGCAGAATTGTGAGTCCAGAAACAAATACCTTATACTTCTATGTTATGAGAATATGTTGTTTATGTATCTGATGTGACACACAATTCGGACTATGCTTTGTTCGTGTCTAGGTGGCTGAGATCATTTCACGCACTACCTGCAGACAAACTTGCCAAACCACTGGTGAGGTCTATTTTTTGCTGTGGAAATATTCTCCTTTTTCACACCATGGATATGCACACTGCAAGGCAAATTTCATGCTGCCTGTTTCTGGAACTGAATGTGTCTATGGCACTATGTTTCACTTCTTCTTTGTGTCATTAGGCATCAACTCATTATTGGCTCGGGGTGTCTACGACTCTGCCTTCCCTCTGCATGATGTGAGTAAAGAAACAGCAACTTTCCTGGATAGGTGATGTGTGTGCTACATCTACTTTACATAAAATACTGGCCATAGGTTTCTTTTGTATTGTATAGGGTATATATTATAGAGAGTGTATTTGAGATATGGGCATGTATGAAGATACGTTTTAATAGAAACATACTGTTTAGTACCCTTAGCTTTAACAATGATTACACATAAAATATGGCCCACTGGTGTCTTCTTTTTCTTTAGGGGGCATTCTCAAGGAGAGGACGAAAAGATCAGCGAAATGAAAGACAGGTGAGTTGAGTGGCCTCAAATGAGTTTTCAAACTACCACACAATGAATATGGCTGGAGTCATTGGAGATAACAATGAGTCACACTTCAGGAACTGATACTAAGTACTAATATATACCTGTACTGTACTTATCCTGCAAAATATGGCCGGTCAACATCATCATCTTATAGTACGTGGTGTTTAAAATCACAGTTAAACCTCATTCCTGTTAGACCTTCCTCAAGTCACATCAGGTATTTTTGATATTCTACAATCAGAAGCTGAATCAATATAAATGCAACACTGTACTTTGAGCTGGTTAGCAGTCTTAATGGTTTATGGTTCTTGGGAAGTGTAATCTGCAGAAGTCAGCAAGTGGAATAAAAAGACAATATCTCTGGTTCTGCTGCTCTGATTTTAATGCAAACTTCATTGTGAGTCTGACAGTGTTATAGGAGTGCAAATATAAATAATGAAGCAACTCTTTAAATGTGTCACATTTAAAAAAGAACGTTATATCAGCCTACTAATTTCAGTCTATTGATAATCCAAAGGTATACATTACATAGACACCACATATATTCTGAGATTTGTTTCCTGTAGAATATTTAATTATTAACTGTCAATAACTTGTGTTTTACTCTTGTCTGTCGTGTGCTTGGATGTCTTTCAGCTCCTCCATGAAGAATGGGCTAACTATGGAGTCATGCATAAATACCAGCCTGTGGACCTGATCAGGTACTGAGCAGTTAGTGCAAACAAATATAAAAGTGTATAGCTATAGTTTGAGACTACAATGTTCATTACAGCCACAGTGTTGTACTGAACAAATACATTATTACATTAAGCTGTTCATAGAAATGTACTAGTGGGGCTATATATGTCAAGTTGTAACCCTTCAAACCCAGGCAGCTAGTTGATACACTGGCTTTATTTTAACAGGAAGTACTTTGGAGAGCAGATTGGGTTGTATTTTGCCTGGCTGGGTGTTTATACTCAGCTCCTCATCCCTCCCTCTGTCCTGGGCATCATTGTCTTCCTGTATGGCATACTCACTGTGGATGCCAATGTGCCAAGGTATTCAGATATTTAAACTTATGTATGCTTATGAAAAGCACATTTTATTACCATCATACTTGTGCTTATATTATTCTATTTTCATTTTTTAAATATTATTCCCTTGTGTTGTTCAGCCAGGAGACATGTGATGACAACCTGAACATCACCATGTGTCCACTGTGTGATGCAGTGTGTGACTACTGGCGTCTGAATACGGTGTGCTCACTGGCCCGAGCGTCATACCTGTTCGACAATGGAGCCACTGTCTTATTCGCCATTTTCATGTCTCTATGGGGTAACTATACGTTATTATACTCCTTATACTCCTGATCATGTTACAGCAGGTCTATTTGAGAGTGACAGTGCAGGATTGAATGATATGCATGATTGAACATAACACTATGAGCATCGCTGGTTATAATCACTGTATTTAGTATATGTTGATATCAACATCAAGCTTCTATTTTGCATGTAGATGTAGTGTAGGCCAAGGGTGAGGTGGCTCATGTTTATATAAATTCTAGTTAGATTTGATTGGATTTTTACATGGGAAAAAAACTGATTACCAATATGACAGCTCATATGGTGAATTTTTGTGCTGGAATGAAAGTAGTGCTATTCTGTGTCAATTGTACACCGTTTGTTAACTGATATGAGTTTGCAAAGGTACTCAGAATGCTGCTTTCTTGAATATTCTTTTTTAAGTCGTTTATTTTAAAATATACAATGTATTCCATTGTCAACCAGTTCTAGAAATTAACCCCAAACAATGTTTTCTGCATTATATGTTCTGTATAAAAGGTATTTATATCAGTACATACTGGAAAACATGTCACAGCTCCAAATAGATACCAATATGTCTGTAATCAAATATTTTGCTTCATTGTGTTTGCTGCTGAACAAGGAGGATACTTTTACTCTATCACTAAAACATTGTTTAACACTATAAGACATTCTTGTGTTGTCATCAAACAGAAGCCAATAATTTAAGAAATATGATAATATTGTGGAATATATGTGGATCTTCTCGTAGCTGCCTGTTTTCTTGAGCACTGGAAAAGGCGACAGATGTGTCTGAAACATATGTGGGACCTGACGAGCTTGGAGGATGAAGAGGTACAAAAATAGATTCAAGAATAGTGTACTTTGCAACACACACACACACACATACATATATACATTATTTCATAAGACACAGTCAGAGCTTTAACTGCTGTGTCATTATGAATGTGAAAAGTTGTATCTTTTATTTTGAAAAGTTCTATTTTCATAACTGCTGTTTGTTAAACTGCCAAGTCAGTCAGGGTGAGAGTGTTAACCTCATAGTCCGGGTCAAGCATGACGACAGTTGTGGTTTGCCTTGCAGATTATCATTTGTGTCAGAACAGTGCCCTCCCACTCACAAACACATACACATATACACATGGCCACCAATGCCTTAACGCCACTTATTAACCTGTGAAGGGCTGTAATGGGATTGGTCTTAAAGCAGTTCACTTGTAGATGACAGAGCAGGAACATACTCCAAGTCTAATGCAACTTTCTCTTTCTCCCTCTCTGACTGTGTCTCTCTTTCATATATTTCTGTCTCTGCTGCCTGAAGGAGCGAGTCCAGGTGGGCAAGTTTGTATACACATTAAATGTCCCCACAATCTGTTTCAAGAAGTTGAATTATTATTGTCTTTTAATTTAAAAAATCCTAATATTTTTTTTTAATTACAACATCAAAAATCCAAACTTATCTGAACAAATATCAGAAAAATACTGCAAACATTATATAGTTTTATATTTATAATTGTATGGTTCCTTTTTCTCTTCACGTTGTATTGAAGAAGCAATTTCTGAACTTTCCATGAGAAGACTGTTTACTTCTAACTATAGTAAATATTGTCTTCTAATGAGGAAACCATAAACAACAAGGTTTTATGTGTAAATCCAATCAAGATCAGGGTGCTACCTTAGAATATATATTTATTTTGGAGTTAGTGTATTACCTACAGTACAGTTTGGAGAAGCAGCACAGAAGCTAAGCGATGTGCTGCTGAGGACGTGGGCAGCAGTAAAATATAATTAACCAAAAATCAATTTCAGTTTAATTGTATGCTATAATAAGAATCCTTTCAGCACTCTACTACTTTAATGTCAGACAACCCAGAAGCTGTCTATGCTGTCTTCAAAGCCACCAGACTGCTTTAAACATAAAAAAAAACAGGAGACAGGAGACCCAGGAGACCCAGGAGAATGAAAAAACATTGACCTGCCCACCCTCTTAGAGCTACAGACATGATGTCACTGAGGACCTTAAACTGCAAATGTGATGTAACAGTTATCAAATTGTGTGGTTTCAATTGGGACAGTAAATTCTGTAGCTAGAACTGGTGATAAAAGGCACTATAAAATATAAATTGTGATATAAAGATGTTTGCCTCTGTGGATGTGATCCCTTACCTTGTGGTGCTCTCTCATGTGTTTTATCCTGTGCATGTGTGTGCTGCAGGAGGAGATGAGGCCTGAATATGAAGAAGCTCTACAGGAGAAAAAAGCTAAAGTGAAAGAAAAGTCTAAGAAGAAGGTACTATATCTCAGTGTGTGTTTCAGATACAAATTTATGACGAACTGGTTCAATTGACAAGTTCTTGCTGACAAATGTATTTTTCTATTCTGTTACAGTTGACTCAAGCTGAGGAGGGTGAAACAGACCAGATGCTGACCTCACAGGTATCACTGCAGTGCTCTGTGTGATAGGGCATTATGTGGATGGAGTTTCTTGGGGGAGAGGGCAGGGCTGTTATACTGAGGTGATAGAAACTTGCTTCATAGTGAATGCTAACACAGATCTTACTACTTTGTTTACATTACACTAAGTGAAGGTGAACAATTTTATAAGCAAATATTACAGCCCGTCTTAAGTTTTCCCACTTACAGTAAAGTTATTGCAGACCAACTCTATCTGTATGAGTTTATGTCGGTGCACAAAAAGGAAACCCCCTTCACCTACAGTGGGTGGTTGAGTCCAAAGCTGCTTACCTGCCTGAGATTAGCCCAGATTACTGATGGACAGAGAAAATGGAGGAGGGAGAGGAAGAAGGGGAGGGGATTTCTGTCCTTTCAGATGGCAAACATGCACCTGCCAGACAGAAAACACAACATGTGTGTGCAGAACATGTGCTGTTATTGCGTATCACATATGGTACATAGATTAAAGCATATACCAATGTCTGTGTGTTTTATGTAGTAATATGTTTGTTCTTACTGACAGCGAGAACCAGAGTCCCTGGACATTGAGGATCACCTGTCAGGTTATCTCATCAATGTGTCCACCTTACTACTACTGGTACTGCATTTATACTCCAGCTCCTATGATACTTTCACATCACACAATATTATATGATCACTGTCATTTTTTCTTTTTTTTAATGAAGATATTAGGCATTTCACAGAAATCAGCAGGTTTTTCCTTCTGTTCTTATAATGTTTGTGAATTTATCTACATAAATTGTCTGCATGTATTTATGGACATTATTTCCCATATTATAATCAGTAATTTTCCCATCAATCTAATGTCAATAGTAGTGACCTTATTAGTGAAACATTTTGACAGAAAGCAGAAAGATAAAGCAGTGAAAACAAAAAAGCGAAAAGAAAACAATTCATAAGATGAAAAAAGGCTAATTAATGGTAACAACGATTGCTAATTAAACTTTATTTGCCAGTTATTGTACTGTTAAACAATAACATGTTAATTGATTATTTTTAATACGTATTAGTCATGCTGTTATTTTAACAGATTATTGTTGCACACAACATATAATAACATTTTATATTAAGTATTTGTGAATAATTACAAATTATTTGTAAACCTGTGATTGCCTTTGGCTCATTTATTGGTGATTTAAATTCATCAGTTGAAATTTTATAATAGCCATCCAAACAATGTATACGTATACAAATCATTTGGTAATCATTAAAATAATAAAGATTAAGCAAAACATTATAATGTGTGCAACAGTAAAGCGAACATGACCAATAATTGTTAAACATTATTAATTCATTTCATTGTTTGTTAACAGTAAATTACTATCTATCTACTATTAATATAAGATTTATTATTTATGGTAATAATAAAGTGTTTCCAGAAGAAGATAAAAAAAAATATTTACATGCACAGAAAATTAAATCAAATATTAAATATTCTACAATGTAACGTTTTAATGTTGTGTGTGTGTTCAGATCTTTGTAACCTTCTCTGCGGTGTTTGGGGTGGCAATTTATCGCATCTGCATGTTAAGTGTGTGGTCCGTGAACCCTGACCCTGAAGCCAAGGCCAGCGTGAGGATGACCGTCACCACCACAGGAATCATTCTGAACATGCTGGTAGTTCTGGTGCTGGAAGAGGTCTATGGAGCGATTGCTGTGTGGCTGACTGAACTGGGTAATGTATTTAATGCTGTTACTAAGTAAGGGGACACAGTATTAGTCTAATGCTGCTCTGCAACAAATAAACATATGGATAGGGTAAAAAAGTAAGAAGATTTCAGCATGTAACTGATGTCTCACTGTGATTAAAACATACCGTTATGAGAAAGTGTGCTTAACATGATGTGTCTCCTTTCCAATAGAACTTCCTAAAACAAAGGAAGAGTTTGAAGAGAAGCTGATTTTTAAGTCTTTCTTCCTCAAGTCCATGAACGCCTTTGCACCTATTTTCTATGTGGCCTTCTTCAAGGGCAGGTGCATGTCCTTTATAAAATCTTACTTCTCTTATTTATGTCATTGTCTTTCTTCATTCCTCATCATGTGACTTGGTCCTTTCTTCATACAGGTTTGTTGGGCGACCTGGCGATTATATTCACGTCTTTGGAGACTATCGCATGGAGGAGGTATGTTTCAAGACACACATTACACTGTAAAAAAAAGATAAACAATAGCTACTCAATAAAATTGAGGCAACAGATTGCACACAATATTATTAATTAAAACTAACTACATTACAAGTTGAGTTAATAACAACTTAACAGGAAGTGCCTGTCAATTAAAAATGGACTAAATCTATTGTGTTGGATTCATTCAAAATTCTCTTGATTTAGAATTACAAACACATTAAGATTATATTTAATGTGATCGAAATAAGTAGATTCTATCTCAAACATTTTTATGTTAAAGTTACTTAAACAATTGCCTCAAAATCAAGGACACATTTATATTTAATACATTTCATCAAATATATTAAGTAAAATGAAATGACTACAGAATAATTTATTACAGTGTAGTGTTTATTGTTTAAGTGTGAATATATGCACTGTATATATATATGTGAAGGCAGATTGTGAGATAGTTGATAGTTGTTTAGCCTCTTTTTATTGTTATTTTGTGTCTATTTGTAGTTGGGATATATCTCTCTGGTTTTACCCTTTTTGGCTCTGTAGTTGTTTTGTGCCTCTTTGTGGTTGTTTTAAGTTTCTTTTTGGTGATTTGAGACTCTTCCTCATTGATATCTGTCCCTCTGAGAGACAGTTTGGAGATGAAAGGGCACAAACCCCTGGGCTTGTGCCCGGAAGGCCAGTTCAGCAATCCATCCTTGAGTAAACATGTATTTGTGTCTGGAGTAAATGTGTATTTCTTCTTCCCAGTGTGCTCCACCAGGCTGCCTCATCGAGTTGTGCATCCAGCTCAGCATGATCATGTTGGGAAAGCAGCTCATCCAAAACAATGTGTTCGAGGTTCTCATACCGTAAGTGTACATACAGATATGTATTATTTTCTACGGCTTCATTTAACAAATTCCCAGTATTTGCTGTATTTGCTCTGACTCTATCCTCTATTTTTCTATAGTAAGCTGAAAAAGATGTACAGAGCAATCCAGGAAGAAAAAGGAAAAAAACAAGGAGAAAACGAAGACAATAACTCAGAAGAGAAGAGACAGAAGCAACAGTTTGATAAAGATTTTGCCCTTGAACCTTATGAAGGCGTGACCCCAGAGTATATGGAAATGAGTGAGTCTCTACTTGTCTGTTGAACACTTTTTTCATCCACAGTCATTTACTATTGCAAACACACAACTAAATTCTCTAACTGTGTGTATTAATATTAACAGTAATCCAGTATGGGTTCGTGTCTCTGTTCGTGGCCTCCTTCCCGCTGGCGCCAGCGTTCGCTCTGCTCAACAACGTCATTGAGATTCGCCTGGATGCTGCAAAATTTGTCACGGAGATCCGACGTCCTGATGCTGTGAGGTGTAAAGACATAGGTACATATGATACGCTCTGTGTGAATGTCAAACAAGCTATCCTGGATCTTTACTCACTTTCTTTTCCTTTGCTCCACTCTGCCCTCCCGTCTTTTGTCTCCATGTTTGTCTGTCACTTTTACACAAATACACACACGTCCCTTTCCCTCTTTGTCTTTTTTCATGTGCATGCTATCTCCAGGGATTTGGTACAACATTCTCTGTGGAATCAGCAAGTTCTCTGTCATTACCAATGTAAGTGTGTGTGTGTGTGTGTGTGTGTGTGTGTGTGTGTGTGTGTGTGTGTGTGTGTGTGAGTGAGTGAGTGTGTATGTCTACTGTGCATATATCCTTTGACCTCTGGAAGAGAGTGTTTTGCTAAAGTGATAAGTGATGTGCAGTTCACAGTTTACTTTAAGTCTTGACTAGACTACTAACATCTAGGGTTGGGCAGTAACGGATATCATGTAATAAAGATTACGTAATTAGATTACAAAAATGAAGCAACTATAATCAGCACAGATTACATTTTGAAAAAATGTGCAATTAGATTGTTATTACATTATCAGGGATTATTTGATTACGTTGCCATTTTTGACTTCACTCATATTTGTTATTGTTTTTTTTAATGATGATTTATGGATACTGGAGTGTTATTCCTTTGTATTTAAATTGAACATGGGAGATAAATATTTAAAGCAAGTGCTCCTCTTACCAGAGCAAATGCTTCCATGTTGACACCAAGAACTTGTTTTTTATTTATGCTGATTATGCGAAATCGATTTTATTTGCAACGAAAATGTTTGAAAAGAAAACATTTTTCGACCTACAATTTTTTGTAGCTGTGTCTATTTTTTTTAACATAGTGTGGATACTTTCAGTGCTTGGTTTTGACTTTCATTCAAAAGTATTCAGATTGCAATTTTAATCAAATGGATTGCATTACTCACAAAAATTGCTATGTGATTTGCATTCAGTAACTGACTACATTTCAAGTAATCTGACTCAACCCTTCTGACATCTCTATCAACTGTGCATTTCAGTTTTACATCATTTTGTTTTCATTGTAGCACAGTTACTTTTTTTAAAGAGCCCTTGGATCCTCATCATTTGTTTTCACGTATCAAACTAAATTATGTTTACATTCATTATTTCTCACCAAAACACATTCATTGAGGTCTAACAAATGTGTTGAAAGCATTTCCTTCCCATTTTTTTTTTTTTTTTTAATTTAATTTCCATTCATGTCTGCTAGCATGCAGTCTTCTTCTTCCTTGCCTTTGCCAATGGTTTTTTTTTGCACTTCTTTACACAAAATAAAAAATAAAAAATCTCACAGGATAAATGATAATAAATCAATATTATATAGTCATTTCCACTCCTTGTTTGTCTCCTCAGGCGTTTGTCATCTCCTTCACGTCAGAGTTTGTTCCACGCATGGTTTACCAGTACATGTACAGTGTAAATGGCACCATGAATGGCTACACAGAGCACTCACTGTCCTACTTTAATGTCAGCAACTTCCCACCGGGCAGTGCGCCCACCACCACCCTCATCACCGGAGTCTCTATGTGCAGGTCAGAGTGACTGTCTTAACCTTGACCTAACCTGGATTTTCCTTTAAATCCTTGAGCCTGACAGCTTATGACTTACTTACCTAAATCCCAAACTTGACAGAAGTTTTTCAGAAACTGTAAAATGTGGCATTTACTGCAAGGATTTCACTGAGGCAGATATTTCTAAGAATAATTCAAATCCTATTATTAGCCATGTTCATTCATGTGGCTCTAAGCTCCTCCTTGCAAACTGTCTGTGTTTTTCAGGTATAAGGACTACAGAGACCCACCCTGGGATCCAGATGCCTACACCTTCTCTAAACAGTACTGGTCTGTTTTAGCTGCAAAACTGGCCTTTGTAATATTCTTCCAGGTTTGAAAATAATATTTTTAATTATCCTCATGTTAAAGATGCAATTTGTAATTACAGACCACATGCTCCGAATAATCCAACAGTCTTTTAATAAGAATCTCAGTTTTTTGTAACTAGAGTTTCTAAGTTTAGTTTCAGATTTAAGCTTATACTGCTACATGTTGGTCTGCTGGCAGTGTAGCTGTATCCACATGTTTGTCAGACTGGACACTACAATGACAGATATGTTTTCTTGTCTTTTCCCCGACAGAACTTTGCCATGTTCCTTAGCATGTTGGTGGCCTGGATGATCCCAGATGTACCGCGATCTCTGCGGGAACAGCTGAAGAAAGAGAACATGATGCTGATGGAGTTTCTGCTGAATCAAGACCAAGAAGCATGTGCCAATCCTCACTCCCAAAGACGCTCCATTCACTGCTTCCCTGCCAACATAGACATTGTGGTGGAGTCACCACATGAAGAAGTAGAGGAGCGGCAAGTGGAAGAGGAGGAAGACAGGGTTGAAATGAATCTAGATGAACCCAGAAGGAGCAGCGACAGTGATCCAGAGGTTGGGAAGTCATTTGAGGAAGTTGAAGAAAATGGACAGGAGGAGCGACAAGGGAAGGAGGAGGAGGAGGATGTGTATGGAGAGGTAGAAACGCAAGAAAAGGAAAAAGAGGAAGAAGTAATTGAAGAGGATGGAATTAAGGATAATGAGCAAGAGAGAATAGAAGAAAAAGAGGAAGCAGAAGAAAGAAAAGAAGAGGAAAAGGAAATTGAAGAGGAGGCAGTTAAGAACGAGGATTTTACTGTTGATCTGGACGCCTTCATGAGTGAGATGGGCCTTTTAGGTGAGAAGAGAAATGTGGAGAATGTGTCATCATTCCTGTAAAGAAACTGTCTTGTTTGTGTCTTGTGATTAATTTTTCTATTTCTTGTCATGCAGATGAAGAACCCTCATCAAGCACAGCGAGAGAGACGGAGCTTCCTCACTCAGAGTCCAAACAGGAACACCAGACAGACCAGCAGCCTCGGTCACATCCATCATCTAAAGGAGGCTCATCCCAGAGTCTAAAGAGCTCCAGGGCAGATATTACAACATCAGACATTGACACTAGGCTCTTCTCGCTCATTGCTCCTCCTCCTAGAGAGCAAGGCTCAAGGGTGAAGGCCCGCTGCTCCACCCTGCCTTCTCGCCACAAAGGGGCTGAGGCTTGTTACAGCCTGCCACGGCCCAGCCACTCCACCAGCCTCACCAGGTTCCAGCAGGCGGCCACTCTTACTCCCCTGGTTCCACTGGGCTCTTCATTGTCGGCCTCATCCAGCCCATTCTCTCCCCCACACACACCTGTGTCACCATCATCCCAGCATCCCACACAGTCCCCGTCGGCCCAACAGCCCAAAGCCCCCATTGAACTATTCACACTGAAAGGCCCTCCACCTCAGCAGCCACGCTCCAGGGGCAAAGCTCGGTGCTCCACTCTGCCTCCGCGACAAAGAGCCCCTGGTCCTGAGGAGCACTCCACCAAGCCTAGCCATTCCACCAGCTTTACAAAGCTGGGGGACCGCATCCCGCCTTCTCCTAGTGAACTGAAGCGCAATACGCCATTATGAGGAGAGCTGTAAGGCAAGGGAAAGGGTAGAGGTTAGCAGAGGGAGGGGGAGGACTATCCAGATTAGCCTCTCCCATCTGTGCCTGGAGGCTCACCCTTTCTGTCGGTCTGTCCTTCCCACCTGCATACATAATACCTGGGGTCTGGAGAGAGACCATCCAGATCAACGGAACGTCATTTTTATCCTCTTAATCTTCATGGAGATGTTTTTACCACTCAGTGGTTTAGGGCTGACCCTGACAAGGGGAGTGCTGGACAATTCAGAGAAAGACTGCTCTAAAACTCTCCCTGCCATACCTGAAAACAATACCACTGGTACTCTTTCTATTCCTGATGTTTTTTAATTATCATTATTTTTGATTGTTTTTCTCTTGGTTTGTTTTCACGGCTCAATAGTTACTGCTCCTCTGTTATTCTCAGTCCCACATATGCAGCAGTGCTGCGTTGTAGACCAGAGGAAATATATTCAGCACAACTAGTATCAACATTTATGCTTGTAGATCTACTGCTTATTTATAGGCATTTTGATATTTAAAAAATGTAAAATTATAATAAAAGAAGGACATATTTTTGAAATCTGTTTTTTTCCTTTTCAATTGTTTTATGTTGATTTCAGTGTTCTTACCTTTGTAACTGACAGGAAAGATCAAAATAAGAAGCAGTACAGCAATTTCTTGCCGTTTATGGGAAGAAATTACCCATATTCAAATATGTCACAGCTGATGAATAGCCTCCTTACCTTTTGGTGATGGTAAGCTAAACAAAGCTGTTAATATGAGACTAACAACAACAACAGCATTCACAACATGTCACTAGTAAATCCTAAATGGGAGATGACAGTGTCAACACTGGTAGGCCTATTGTGTTGTCTCTGTTGCCCCCCTCTGGTATATGGTGAAACACAAAAAAATGATTGAAGGTTCCATTTAATATGGATGATCAGTGATGTGTTGCTTCAACTTCATGATGCTGTGAAACATGGATGGATTACTGGGATAACAGTGTTGTCTGGCATCCATCTGCAAAATATCACTTGAAGATACATATAGCAACCAGGAAGAGGCAAAATTACCCCAAAGAGACACAACTAACTACAAAGAGACACAAAATGACCTCAAAGAGATACCACATAACCAAAAAAGACAAGGCAAACTGCAAAAAACAAAAAACAGACATAGGAGAGGTTGAGGGACATTTTACATGTTTGTGCCCAGGGGCAGATTGTCTCACAATCCTGACATGCTCTTAAATCTTCTATTTTTAAAGTTGTTCTGCAAAAGTAATACTAGTATTATAAGTATAAAAAGAATACCATTTTTTTTAAACTGGAAGGGAAAACACACTTGATTTGTTTTGATGTGTTTGTTATTAACTGAGGCAGCTATCTATGCAGAGTGATGTTTCACTCTCTCTTTGTGTGTGTGAAAGTTCCTCTTTCTACTCTATCCACAACCTGCGCTGGCTCCTCCTTCCCTGCCCACCAATGAATGGGGCCATTGTGGGGGCTTCCCAGCATTCCAAGGGAATTCTTGCAGGTGAGGGTACGCAAACTATCACAGACTCGGACGACTGTTGCAGCTTTTCATATTAAAACTGAAAATATAAAATGATCCAAGGAAAAGTTATGAGTGTCCAGCGCTGAGCAAATCTTACCCTCAAGGACTTGCTGCAACTTCAAGGGTGTGATCACAAGAGCAGACAGAGTGGGAGGGAAGGATCCCATTGTTTTTATCCAGGTGAGCAACCACACGCATGCTCCAAATTCAACATGCTCACTGGAGCCTCACACACATCAGGTGCATCGTGCAGATTAGGGAAAGCATTAGCTCATAGTAAATATTTGCCTTCTTTTTTTCACTTTTTATGCTTTCTTTGAAGAATGGCTCCACAATAGCTAAGAGAGTGAACATATAGGATCTACAGAGGGCTCTTATCTGATATGGATAAGAGCTTTACATGAACTGTATGAGCAACAGACTGGCTTCAGGTCTCACAGTGGGCATACTGAAGGTGAGTTTGTGCAGACATGGGCATGTGCAAATAATATTGGATGTATTCTGTAAACATACAGCAAAGTACTGAGTCACTTTGTTTGCACGGAAATATTGATTTTTTTTTTTTTAAGTCAGTTTAAGTTTTGGACTTAATTTTTTTTACTGTATTTAACTTTGTCACACACTCTTTTTCTGTGTCCACATTCAGAGTCCCTTTCTTCTGTTGGTACTTGTCAAGACAAAACAGCCTGCAGGTACGTACACTCTTTTTCCCATGCTGAAATATTAACTAACATTGAGGTTCAGGGACACACTAATATGAGTGTACTGATGTGTAAATCAAGGCATCACAAAAATAATTATTAATAATTAATTATGACTTTGATTTGCATCGTTTTGTAACTGGTTAAAGCACATGTTTTTATCTACACACTGTTGTGGGCAGAGTCCACGAGAAAAGCACTTTACTTATCTCTAATCTCTCCTGCTTTGCATTGCTCTTCACCCTTCTTTATCTTCCTTGCCCTTTGATATCTATTGCACTTCTCCATCCACCAAATTAGTCACTTCCTTCATGGTTGCAAGTGCACTGAGAAGTTGTACTGTCAGAGACCAGTAGGCAGTAGTGGCAAATCATATTGGCCATCACTTAAAATTGGCACTATAGTGCATTTTGTACTGTGAATCCAGATGGTCCAGAGCCAGAGCTGCTTCAGCATACAATCCTGTATCCAGTTTATTTTTTTTAAAACTGGTCTGGCTGCCACAGAAGGAAGGAAAAATGTAATTTTAATGCGAAAGCAGAAGACTTAAGAAAAAAAGATTGCCATTTTTTCCGAATTACAAATAAAAAAAAAGGTTTTAAGTTAAAAAAAAAGAAGAAAAAACGATTTTTCTGAATTTTTATGGATAAAACCCCCCAAACTTCTGCTCTTGAGATAATTATCCAATTAAATCAGAAAAACAAGAGCAGATTTTTTCCCATTATTTTATTCTCAATATTCTGAAATAATGAATTAATTGATTTCTCAATCATTCCGAAAAACATTGCAAATTATTTGTTTTTCTCAGAATTTTTAGATAACTATTTCATTAATTCAGAAAACATGCCATTTAAAAAAAATCAAATTAAGGCATTGTACTTCTGTATTTAATAAAAATCATTATGGAACAAAATGTTTTGCATCATGGTTGTGAAAATGTTTATTGTAATGTGTGTATTCTGTGTTTCCCAGCAGCATGTTGCAGACAGTCAATGAGTGGCTTTGGTGGGAGCGTCTGTGGCTGCCAGGAAACGTCTCATGGTCTGATCTGGAGGACAGTGAAGGTCGGTTCTACGCTAAAGCCTCTCAACTTTACGCTGCTCTGCCCTGTGCCCTCTGCATGCTCCTCGTCAGATATCTGTTTGAGAGGTGAGACTATGCAATCATCTGGTTTCAGAATACTGGGATTATGTTGCACAAGTTGTGTGGAGCAATGTTGTCTGTGAAACTCCAAAGGCCACTCCTGTTCAGAGAGCTGTGCTTTGCCAGATTGAGTGTTACAGAGTACAATACACTGACACACATTTACTGTAATGTTGCATTTGTCTGTTGCAGGTACTTTGCCACACCGCTGGCTAATGTCTGGGAAATCAGGGACACTATACGCCTCAGAGCAGAAACAAACCCCTTACTAGAAAACTACTTCTGCAGCCAAACACGGGCTCCATCACAGGTATGTTAAATGGGGAATTTTTAATGAAAGACAAAGGTGGTTTGTTGTTCACATACAGCAAAGCCTGCCCTCCTTATAAAGCAACAGAAAGAGTTTCTTAAGGCCCTCTGGTCACTGATGGCCCGTCTATTGGACATGAGACAGTTACAATATAAAACATTTTCTCTATAAAAAAAATTGGTTAAAAAAAAAACACAGATCCTACTTCTGTATTTGCGTGCTTAAATTGATATTTACAATATATAAGTTAGTGCCTTGTGAAGTGGCAATATGTTACAATAGGGGACCCTGCACCAACCAACACAGTCATACATATAGTGTAAGTATTTAAGTATATTATGTGGTAACAGGAATTAAGTTGCTCAATTGGTGCAGACAAACATTGTTCATCAGAGAGTAAAACTTTTTGCTGATGTATAACTTTAGAGAGTGCCTCCCAGGGTTGAAAGAGTGTAACAGTTTTTCCTTTGTGTCTCAGGCTGATGTGAGGTCTCTGTGTAAGAAGACCAGTTGGTCAGATAGAAGAGTTCAAGTCTGGTTCAAGAGGAGGAGGAACCAGGAACGTCCAGGGCTTCGCAAGAGGTTCTGCGAGGCCAGGTGTGTGTGTTTGTGTGTGATTACACACTGACTTGAGAACGAGAGTGTATGTAAATATGTGACATCGTTGTTCTTGTCTGTCAACAGTTGGAGATGTGTGTTTTATTTTTTTGCATTTGTCTGCGGAGTCCTAGCTCTCTATGATGTAAGTAGCCTTGGCTTGTTGGCATGTTTATCACTATTTCAATTATAGGATTTGTCTCATGTGTCAGTCAGTTTTTCTCTATTGTAGAAAATTGTTTGCTTTACTGCTGTGGACATTTCATTTTTTGTCTTTTTCTTTTTCTGTTTCACTCTAATATGCAATATGTGAACCTCGTTGTCTCCCTTCCTATCTCATGTCTCTCTGTGCTTCAGGGTTTTTCTCACACTCTGGCAGTTGACATGGCAGACAAACATGCATGAGCTCGTTTGGCCAACATTTACAAAGGCTATTCTACAACCCTGCTCACACTCCTCTCCCCCTCTGTTTTTGTTGGCTGTAGAAACCTTGGCTTTATAATCTAAAGGAGGTTTGGGCAGGCTTTCCTAAACAGGTAAATATTTATGCCAAGTCTATCAGGATGGCTTTTGCATATTACAGTATGCAGTATAATAAACATCTATATGTGTATGCCATGTGTCACTGCAGTCCATGCTGCCATCTCAGTACTATTATTACCTCTTGGAAATGGGCTTCTACCTTTCTCTGCTCCTCAGCCTCGCATTTGATGTGAAACGGAAGGTGAGTGTGCTGGTATATTAAATCAAAGTGAAGTACTGCACTTTAAAACGAAACCTGTATTTCTCTTTTATGTCATATAGATGCAATAAATTAGGGGCGTCTGTCTATGTATGTCATATGCAAACGCCTGCATCCATGTGTGTGTGTGTAGGACTTCAAAGAGCAGATTGTTCATCATATAGCCACACTAACTCTACTGAGTTTCTCCTGGATTTCAAACTACATCCGTATTGGAACCCTTGTGATGGCAGTTCATGACTCTGCTGACATACTGCTAGAGGTCAGTGCATGTGCAATCTAATCTATGTGATATTGATTGTCATACTATGGGCTGGTACACAAGGAGATATCTGTGATTTTGCATTATCACATGTTTACATCTTTAAAGAAAACCATGACAATTTCCTTCTTAGGGCATACATGTGGATTGGTATTTGTGTCAGTAGTTTGATGCAAAACCTGCACTTCAGATGTCTGATTGATTGCTAAAACTGCTGTAGGCAGGATTCAAACAGGTCTGATGGCCTAGCTGTACTACCATTCCATGCTGCACGAACACTGAGGTGACTTGAACAGCAGTAAAGATGTTCTTTTGTCATGCTATCTGCTCAAATATAAAATAAATCCTGCTCGAATTTATAGCTAGCAAATGGGATAACAACTGGGAGGACTAAATGGGAGGAAGAGGTTGATTTTAATGTGCACTGCTTAAATTTAAATAGAAAATATCAATGCACTGTCACTATTAACATTCATAGAAGCAATAATATGGGACATTAAAATAACATATCAACCCCACTTGACTGCAGTTTTTGCAAAAATTAAACGCAATTCATTTGTACAGGTATATTATATTGGGTCAACCTCCTGTATGTGAAAACATGCCCCTGTTATAAGAGGAATTATTACATGATTCAAACTAAATATTAATAGCAAACATACCTGCAGCAACTTTATGACAGTCTATAAACCATTCCTTTCAAACGACAAAGTGTACAGTGTTCTTTTCCTGTCTTTTATCCCACAGGGTGCAAAGGTATTCAACTATGCTAAGTGGCACCAGACTGCTAATGCAACATTTGTGGTGTTTACAGTTTTCTTCACGCTGACAAGGCTCGTCATTTTTCCTTTCTGGTAAGTGTGTAAAATGGACGGATGCAGCATGATGCATGGTGGTAATCTTGGAATAAAGTGATTAAAAAATAGCACATGTGTACATATCTTCAACAGGATAATCCACTGTACATGGGTATACCCAGTGGAGGTGTTTGCTCCCTTCTTTGGCTACTACTTCTTCAATGTGATGTTATTGGTTCTTCAGATACTTCACCTCTACTGGGCCGTTCTCATATCACGAATGGTTTACAAGTTAATCTTCACCAAGGTGTGTTTAATGGTTTTTCTACATGAAGAAAGGAAAAGTATGAAAACTATGCGCATTCTTCTGTAAGTTTTGAGTCTTTGGGTCCTCATTTCATTTTTACATATGTGGCTCATCTTCATGCTGCAGTTGGAAGGTGACGACCGGAGCGATGAAGAGGAGGATGACAGTGACTCACCGAAGGACAGAGACCACAAATTGAGTCACAGAAATGGCTCTGGAGCAAGAGGCAGAGCCAATGGCCACTAACACATGCAGAGAGACAGAAACAGAGAAAAAGGAAAATGGACATCTGACACATGGACACACTGGATTTCAGCTCATAGCATCTAATTATCTATGTTAAAAGAGCAAATACACTTGATCAGAGAATATTATTTCTGAAGGACCTGTGATGGATTATAGGCTGCATAAACTGATTTGAAGTGGTGTGGTTTCTGCACTGAATTTAAAACCTTCAACAACATATCTTATTCTACTTCTAATTAAAATAGAGGAACACTCCTTAAATGTTGTTATTACATGTAGTTTAGAATAATTATGATGATGATGATATGTGTGGGCATAGGCCTATTCATATCTATATGTGTGGTATGCTTCTACAGTATGTGTGTTTGGTGGGGCACATCAGTGCAAAGCTAAATCAGAATCAGAGAAAATACAGACATTAAGAAATACAGACCAAAAGAATATCATTGCACAATAACGCAGGTGACAGTTGAAAATAAATTATAATGAAGGTGTGAGCACGACTGCGGTTTACTGTATTTGTGTGTGGGGTTTTTTAAACTATATTTTTCAGTACTTCTTCATGAGATCGTCCAGGCTTTGGCAGTACCAGCACGCCCTCTCGCGACAATCAGCGAGAACTGACAGAAGACGACTCCGTCACCATCAGTTACCATAGAAACCAAAACACAAATCATGATTAAGCTTCATTTAGACGCAAACGCCAAAAGTAGGTTAAGGTATTCAATTGTAAGTACACAAATAGATGCCAGTAGTATTACTAGAATGGCTCATGAGAAAACCTACCGGACAAATGTGAGAATCGGAAACTGGAATGAGGACCTGTGCTTAGAAGAGGTTTGTTTCAAAATAAAGCTCTCAACTTTTAGCTAGCATAGCGACTAAAAGCGGAAGGACACATAACAGCTAGCGTGAAATCATTCATTTTAGCAACCGAAATGTAAGCACAAGTTTACAAGTGACGTTGTTTGGATACCTAACGCTCAGTGTACCAAACTCTGGTAACGTTGAGCTTCGCAGCCTGAGCAGCGCTGTTCAAAAGCAGGGGAAGTTAGCATACTGGCTTTTAAGGTTGTCATTTGTTATATCAGAGATGGGCAACTGGAGGCCCGGGGACCGCATATGGCCGCACTCTCAATTGAAGTCGCCCTCTGTACAAGGACATGCATTTGAGCATGAAATCTTAAAATTGCTGTGTAAAAATGCACAAAATTACTTCTCGCAATTAATGTTGGTCTGCTGTTCTTGCACTGAAAAAAAAAAGAAATCACAGTAAGTGGTTATTTTTTATTTGCTTCAAATCTTTTATATTCCTATTTCTACTGTTATACATGCATTTGAGCATGAAATATGTTAAGTTACTGCACTGTTAACAAATTTAAAATTGCATTTTCATCATATCTGGTTAAGTGCACGGTCCTATATGTGGCCCTGTGGTAGTGTCGATGAAAACTTGTGGCCCCCTCCAGCATTTAATTTGCCCATCCCTGAGTTATGTATAGTGGCAGCATACAAAACAAACAGTAGAAAGAGGGATTCTAAGGCTGCATAATAATTTAAAAATGAATTGTTTGGCACCTAACGTTACATTAGAGTTTGTGAGGAGTAAAGGGTTGGCCACATATAACAAGAACAAACATTGTATGCAGAGCCAAGTGAAATGTGGTTTGTATTGATGAATTTCAATTTGACATTTACTGCTAATAAAGGGGTTCAGAACAGAGCAAGAACGATGACTGACCTAAATAACCCAATGATACAATGATAATGCTAATATAGCTTTAAAGATAGATAAAGATTTCCCATTTTATGCTTTAACATTAACATATTCTGTATATCCAATAAAAGCTATATTCTGCATTGGCTTCTGACTCTTCATTGAAGATATATGATGCTTTTATAGAGCCTATCCAGCTGTGGTGTGGTTGTGGGGGACATATTAAGAATAACATTGTATTGTTGATGTTTTCCCAGGATGCAAAGAAAGAGTATCTGGAGAAAAAAGCCAGGGGTGAGCTTGCTGCCCAGAAAGTAGACTTCCTCAAACAAAACATTTTGAGACCGGTAAAAAGAGTTTAAGCTCATTAAAAACTCCATTAATAACAACAATATTATCCCAGTGATGATTGGGATTGCTGTGTGAATGATGATGGTGTTTGTTTTTGTGCGTAGGTAAATCTCACTGTGATAAATGATGGAAGACTGCACTTTGGGGATGTTGTTATGTTGGTGAACATGGGAGGAGAAAATAGGGAGTGCAGTGCAGTGAGCATCAACACAGACATTAACAGTTTGACGAAGATTCCTTCGCCTGGCATTCAAGCCCCATGTGCTGTCAGTGCAGGAAGAGGTATTCAGGCTTGTGCACGCACAGCCTTCATCATTACCAGGTACACAAACAACACACTTAACTCATCAACATATATCTCAACACACATGACAAGACTCCCGAGATGTTAACATGGATTTCTGCTTGTTTGACTTCATAGTGTTGATGGCAGTCCTGAAGGGTCAATTCTGCATTTTGAGCAAAGTTTTGCTCTGAAAACGACAAGTGGCTTTGCCAGTGGAGTAAGTGAACTAACATACATGCACACTAACACACATGTGGTATATAAATGAAGTACTTTACACAAAAACTGGTGCCTATGTAAAGGAGAACCCTATTGATTTTACACATGGAGTTCAGTATATGTCACGAGGAGTAGTATGCAGCCAGTGAAAACATTTGTGTAACATCCTCTGTGTCCCTGTGGGAAGCTTTTCAAAGTTTAAGAAAATAGCCCTGGACACTTTTTTTTAGGGATCAAGGTTATCTCTTTTGGGCTTGAAGGCTATGTTGTAATGATCTCCTTTATTGAACGGATGTTCTCTTTTACATTCAGTTTAACGTAGCAAGCCAGCATGATTCTGTTACATAATAATGCAAATGAGGTCCACTTTACATTGTGCCTAAACACACAAAAATAATCTTTAGTGTGTCACTTTGTGTTTTTACATATTTACCTTTCTTTCATCAGCTTTACTTGACGAGTGACCTGAAAAGTTTTCAAAAGGTAAATCAAGTTTTAACTTAAAATTATTATGGAATTGTATTATTGTATTGTATTATTGTAATGCAATTGTTCCCTTTCCTTTGTTAAATTTCAGATCTCCACAATAAAAAAACCCATTTCAGATATTCATAATTTATTTTTGGATATCCAAATACATTTTGACTTGGTAAATGTCTTTATGGATATCCAGTGAAAAATGCAATTTAATTTTTCAATTTAATCTACAATTACAATTAGGACTTGAAACAATGCCATTGCAGGTATCCACAAATGTAATGTGGAAATCTCAAACTTTTATTCTAACTAGTCATGAATGAATTGTAGATATCAGTTACAAAGTTGCCATAGACATGAATGACTGATCACAATGTAATTAAGAGTAAGACTGATTGATGTCGATATCTGTAGTGTTTATTCCATATATTCAAATTTAGCTAATAAATGTGAAAATGGCTTGCCACACAATGCAGCACTTATGTTTGTCCTTTTCACTGTATTTTTTTTTTTACTAATGTCAGTCTCATATTATTGTTACTTCATTTAAAGTGTGCAAAAAAATCCCGGCTGCAAGAAGTTAACTTGGAGAACAGCAGTTCCTTTCTGTCATGGTGGAAGATAACTCACTTTGACCCCCAGGAGAGGCTTGAATTTGAGGGCCAGCCTGTTCCTGTAAGTTTTTACTGCCTATGGATGGTTAACTATTATGCCTTTTTCAGTATCTTTAGCATCTTTTGTTAAATTTATAACCAGAACTGTGACATTCTTCACTGCTGTTGTGCTGACTATGTCCATGCAATCATTACCTTTTTTTCCTTTCGTTTTTTTTAAAGGCTAATGTGAGCGTGCTGATTATACACTGCAAGACAAACCAGGCTCTTGCTGTTCTGGGTGATCACATCCTTTGGTATATTCCATTTTTCTTTTAATAGTAACCACGATCCATATATTGCTGTGCTAAATAAAATCTGAGACCTTGGAGGTCCACTGAAATGAATGAAGAATTGGCATAAACAAAAGCCAAATATGTGATATACAAAAAGAGAGGAAGAAAACTGCAGTATGGATGAAAATCTGCTAATAATACGTATGAGTGGACAGCCTGATAAGGCTTTTGTTTTTACAGTGACAAAAAACTGCTTCTATTTCATTGAGTTGTAGCTTTAGACAAATTGGCTTTCTTAACCCAAACAAACAATCTGATATATGGTAATGAAAATAATCCATGTTCTGTTGAAACGGTGCATAAATACACCTGTACATGTGTCACATGTGTTGACATGGCCAAGTTGCAGTCAGCTCTTCACAGCCACTCAAAAGATGGCTGCAAAAAGTCATGTTACACTGCCTGCATGCCTGCTGTCATTCTATAGGTAACAGTTGTGTCCCTGCAGGACCACATACGGCAAAGAGTATGAGATGACGGCTCACACCTTCCTGGACTCACACAAAGCCGAGCAGGATAACAACCACTGGACAGTGTGCACCGCTGATCCTTCAGGGAACGGGCTCGTACTTCTCAACCACTCACAGTCAGTGACCAACAAGGAGCTCACACAGGCCAACCCTGACATGTAAATCTATCAGACACAGACACAGTTCACTCATGCTTTTACAAATAGGGCAGGCAGATGGATCATCATTATCAAAACCTAAAAAAGAATGTTTAAATAAAAGTTGTGTTTTTTTCTTCAGTTTGGGTTACTGATTCTTTCTTTTGTACAAAGAGATTCCAGGATGGTCTCCAACCAGGGCGTTAAGGTTACACGATACACATTAGCCAGCCAAGCCACCAGGAGGCTTTGTAGAAAGAAGCATTTGATATGTTTCCCCAAACAACACTTGCATTGTTTTAGTTGGGCAATAGTATCAGAAACTAACTGTGATGTTGGACAGTTGAGTGATGGTGGGCCGATTTCCCACGCATTTAGAGTTTCCCCTGAAACAAATTAAAGAGATATTTACATGGTAAGGCAATGGAGTATGGGCTCTATCATGAACTTTGAACTTTTTAATGTATCTAAAACATTCTTAAAAGGGTGAAAGGGACTTATTCTATTTTTTACAATACGTAATGCTTTTTACAATACGTATAACACATACACATTTCTATGGTTTGATCACATAAAAGTAATAAAAGGTAACACATTGCACATCACCACAAAACACATTTAATGCTTCATGCTTGTGGTCCCATGATGACCTTAGTCACATAACTGTGGAGCAGGTTTATGATGTATGCTTTATACTGTGCAGGTCGTGTCACATTTCGTCACATTTCTGTATCCTTGTAAACACTAGAGTTTAAATAGAACAAGAAACTGCATTTCCACGTGCTGGTCAAGACCACGTGTGTGGACATAATAAAATGATAAAACCAGTGTGGACATCCTGATACCTGCGCCGCACCATAGATAACACTGTCATTTTTTATGGGCTCTCATCCAGGCTGCGTTCAAGTAAGAACGATGGTCTTCAGCTATTCTGAACCAGACGTTTAGTCCGTGCGCAACGTTTTGTTTCGAAAAAAAGATTATGTGACCTTTACACTTTGGATTTGGCTGTCATGTGAAAACCTTTTAAAGGGGACACCGTAGCAATTGACAACCGTTTGAGACAGCACTTCCAACCCAACGTCACTGTGGTTTCTACGTTTTGTCAGCGCTGAACGCGACCCTGCAGGTGTCACATTTCAGAGGGGGACAAAAAGAAGTGGCCAGCCGTGCTTTAACAATACCGTCCCTCTCACTCCAGGCAGCAGATGCGCCGAAGAAAGGACACCGGACGCGGCTCTACACAAAGGTAATGTGCGTTGTGTTAGCCACCTCATGGGAAGACGATTTGAAATAATCATTTTGTGTATGTAGGTTAATAAAAAAAAACACCGTCATTTTATCATTAAAATAGAACTGATTCATTCAATTAATCTGGGCACGGTTGTGTTAATATTTGACCGTTTTTTCTTTCTCACTACGATTTATTTTATGCGGTTGCAATTATCTGTCTAGCCTAGCTTAATATGGATGACTACCGGGGGGTCAAGCAAGAAACCTGACGTTATTTATGATATTTGTTTTATTATAAGATCTTGGGTTGTCGTAGTCACACGCATTTTTTTGATAATGTCTGTTAGTTTCTATAAGCGCGTATTGAACCTGCTCTCAAATGATAAAACCAATATACCATTCATCGATAGCAATAGATGAGAAACTAACGCGTAGCTAATGACCTATTCTGAAGAAATATACGTCTGCGCTGTGTCTGGCCTGTCCTCTAATCTGTAATGTAATGTTAAAACGTTATGTGAGACGGACACGATTTAACATTAACACATTAACGTAAACGTTAAACATTATGTAAAATGCCCATGTATGGTGGTTCTCATACATCCAGATGATGGAGATTTTTATCACGGGGCACTTACTCAAGGTCTGTAAATGCTAGGTTGACACTAAAACGTATTTAAAATGTCCATTTGTCGGCTATAGAGGGATTTTAACGTTAGCATTCAAAACGCCGTGTTCCAAGAGAAGAACATTATTTTAGGATAGTTATGCCCTTCACTGTCCCTGTGTTTTAAGGGGAACTGCACTGGAATACAGTTCAGAGAAATACTGCTCTTCTTTTTCTTTTACTGCACTACTTTTATTTTACAGCTATAGTTACATTGTACGTGACTAACAGATGATGCAGACATAATTGGTTTATGAAATACAATGTATCGCTGTAGATGAAGCCATCTTCAAGGAGGTAAAACAGCTCCACCTCTGCTGCTAAACTATAATTACAACAGTAATAATCCACTGTTATAACACTCTGAAACGTACAATTCTGCCCGCACAATGAGTAATATTGTTGAAGATATGTTAGTACTGCTTCAGTAGGCCTAAATTAATGCAGGATTTATATTAGGGTATTTTACATTGTGGTATTGCTATTTTACTTAAGTAAAGAACCTGATTAATTGTAAAAGTGCTAATTCAACCCACTGCTGTGAAAACACCCTCATTTATGACTGAAAGTAAGAAATTTAGACTAATGAATGATTAATTATTAGATTTATTGAGGAAGATGGGTTTTGATTTTGAACTACAGACACGCACTGATACGTATGATAAGCCGATTTCACAGTGACCAACCATTAAACCATAAAGGAATAACTATAAGTGCTTTGTTTATTCTCACCAGGTCATCCTGACACAGCAATGGGGGAATACATCTGTAATACATTGACTAAAGCATAGAATACAACACTAACTAATTATACTACTGTTTAACAGTGGGGGGTACAATGTGAGTGAAAGAACCAATTATTTTTGTTTTCCATAGTTAACTGCTCAGCTATATGTTCTGCTATTTTTATTTAACTGGAGTGGTTCTTGAAAAATGAAAATTTCAGAAAACTGCCAAGTAATTTACAAGACTGTTGAACTTTAACTTAGAGTAAAGCATTTCAAGTAAGTCTGTTTCCCAGAATAAAGGTATGCATACTGTTTCAGAGCCCTGTGTGCTAGGAAAACAATTCTGGTGGAGAAATACTGGATCCTGATGGAAAAATACTGGAGTAGGTTCCCAGGAAAATTACAGAGGACATGATGCAAGTGACCTCAGTTGAAGTTTAGCCCTGGCAATGTCCTTATTGTCTCTATATTACCACTTTATACCTCCCTCTAATCAGCTATTTGTTTGCTGTTGGTCTCAGTCAAAACAGCAAAAGTTACCTATTGGGTTAGTCAAAGGCAGATGCTTCAACGTCACATTCTCTGCTCTGACGTCTTTCTAGATTATTATTACAATACATCACAGCAGAGAATGTGTGCGCCCCACACCCCCTTATGAGCCCTTTTGAGGTTTTGCAGCCTTTTTGTGGTTGGTTCAGTCAGGATTCCTGCCAGAAACTCATTCAGGTAATGAAAAGCTCTGTATCAGTCTGAGACAGCATCCAGGGGTCACAATACTCTTGCATAAGACTTGTCATACTAAACCTGCCCAGTAATGATGGGTTTGCGCACTTGCTTGTGTAAGTAGTTTAAAATGTAGTTTAGTTCGCTGACATTTGTTTGGCCTACTACAGGAGGCTTGTTAGTGATTATACTGTATACAGGATGAGTGGGGGAGTCCATTAATGTGCCTAGTCTCAGCCTGTCAAGATCAAGTTGGACTTAACTGGCCGGAAAGTGTGTAGTCAAAAGTCACTAGGACACTAGATAGATAGATAGATAGATAGATAGATAGATAGATAGATAGATAGATAGATAGATAGATAGACAGACAGACAGACAGATAGATAGATAGATAGATTGATAGACAGACCGACAGACAGACAGACAGACAGACAGACAGACAGATATATACTAAACTATTGATTAAATAATGGCAATGCATAATAGCAGCACTTCAGTGTACTTATTGTTTTTTTATATTTTATGTCAGTTTAATAATTTACTGTGTATTGTGTATCCAGACAATCATGGCAGTGAATGTTCCTGGACTGGTGGCCGTGTTGGTTTTTTATGTTGTCATCTTGGCAATTGGGATCTGGGCAGCTCGGAAATCCAAGAAAGTGGAGAAGACATGTGCCGGCACAAAGAGCGAAGTTACCATTGTCGGTGGACGCAACATCAATGTCCTGGTCGGGGTTTTCACAATGACAGGTAGAACTTGTCATTTAGTAGTATTTGATGTACTTATTGTGTGTGTTTTATGCTCCTTTCACAAGGCTTTTGCTATATTTTTCACTTCACTATCTGCTTTGCTCTGCTTTGCTTTTAGCAACATGGGTTGGTGGAGGTTACATTATGGGAACTGCTGAGGCTGTTTATTCTCCCTCTCAAGGTCTCATCTGGGCTATGGGGCCTCCTGCATATCTTATCAATTTTCTTTTGGGTAAGTAGCTGAAGGAAATGAAGCTTCTGTATTATCACACACAGACAAGGACAAAATGAAGCCTCGTATTATATATAACAAAGGACTATTGTATCAAACATTATCTGACATTTTAAGAAGGTTTCCTCCTTGTCTTGGGTAAGTAGTAACACCCTGTGGTTGTAGTTTCAGCATCACAGGATGTGCTACTTGATGTGTACTTTTGATTGTACATGCGTGTTTGTGTGTATTACCATTCTTTTTGCAGATAGTCTACAACAGTAGTTTAGTCAAAGGGGACCAAGAGACCAAGAGTCATGCAGAAAGATGAATGTGATTTGCACATAGCTGATAAGGATTCAAAGCTGGCTGCATTGATGTGTTGGAGGGCCGAGGTGCAACATACTGAAATAAACTTGTGCACAGGCTGAAATGAGACTGAAAGTACAGATTCTTTGCAGACTCAATGCCCGTGCATATAACAAAGGCTGCATTCAGAATTGAGTTATAAATACATGTGTAGGCTACTGTCACATCTGCACACAGTGCGTATCAGACCATCTGAGGTCTGAGACACCACTCACAAAGAAAGGGTCACGTTTTTTACAGACATACAGCCATCGTCTCAAGAGAAGCAAAGTATTCCATCCTCTGATACTATTTACATACTTATCATTGTTTAGTGTTATTGTGGGCTTCAACCTACCCCAGCATGCATAGGGCTACATGCAGGGTAAACCCAAAGATACTTGACCCAGGCAATGCAGTTAAAGATGGAGTAGATGTCTGCCAAGCATTTAAGTGATAATCCATTACAATTCTTTCATTGCTTGTGAAAAAAATGTTGCTGTTGCAGAGTTTTCTTTGTCAGCCAACATGGCTAATGAATATTTCACAAACGTAATGTATCAAAGCATTCCTTTGTGAAATAACTTGCCTTATATTGTCAATATTAGCAACGTTAGAAGGGAAATGCTACGTTGCATGAGGTTAACGCAGAAACTATAAAGCAACAGATACTATAACTCAATAAATTGCAGGCACACAGTTTGATTTCAAACAAGGGAAGGTAGCACATTGTACTTTAAGATACTCATATGGTGCTAACAGCCCAAATGCACACGGCCAGCAGATCATATTATGCAACAGCATTATTTTTACCATCAAGGCTCTGTCATACATCCTACAGCAGATTTCTGGTCTATCTGGGCCTACAGGCAGACATTCACACGTACATATTCACACCAACAGACAATTTAAAAATGTTCCACTTCATCTAACCTGCTTGTTCATGGACTGTGGGAGGAATCCCCCAACCCTCAAACAAAAGAAGGATTTGTATGCAGGCATTTTCCATCCAGTCAGATCCAAACCCACGACTTTCTTGCTGTGAGGTGACACAGCGACGAACAACTGAGCCAGTGTGTTGGCCATATAGGCTTTTTAGGAGAAGGATTTGAAGACATCTTAGTCCCTACCTAATCATTTTTAAATATTTTATTTGCAGGCAACTTTAAACCACAGCTGCAACGGAAGAGTTTCCAAAAAGTCCCAAACCCAAAAATATTCACATTTGCACTGAAACGGATGGATTTTTCTATTCTAAATTTAGGACTGAAATTATTTTGTTTCCTTTTTCCTCCATTGTTTCAATTCAAATGACTAATTTAGTAATAATTTCAGCCCTACCTTAATTTAGCATATTTTTAATGACAAAAAGTTGTGATTTTTCTCTGTAACAGTCTATTTTGTTTGTACACTCTCTGTTTTTTAAGGAGGATTGTTTTTTGCGAAACCTATGAGGTCAAAGCGCTACGTGACCATGCTGGACCCGTTTCAGCATCGCTATGGTAACATGTTCACTGCAACCCTACTGCTTCCTGCTTTGGTCAGTGATATTTTGTGGGTTGCCTGCATCCTCGCTGCTCTGGGTGAGTAACACTTTTTTGCTAACTTTTGCTATGATTCTTTCATAATCCATCACATTACATGTTCTCTGATTTAATGTTCTGTGTTATTCGCAGGAGGAACGATGAGCATAATTCTTGGGCTGTCGTCTGCCCTCTCCATCATTATCTCGGCAGCTGTCTCCATCACCTACACTTTTTTAGGGGGTCTTTACTCTGTGGCATATACTGACATCATCCAGCTTTGCTTCATCTTTGTCAGCCTGGTAAGAGACAGAAATACAGAAGGATTGCAATAGGGTAGTGAGTGACATGAGTGAATGAGAAGAGAGGGATGAGGATGGAGGGAAGGCAACAGAAATAATGGGACTTAAATTAGCCAGATAAATTCGTAATAAAATATGTTTATACGTGTAATTCAATAGATAACTTGTCCTTGTTTTACTATAACAGCTGTTTTGTTTTTGGTTTCAGTGGCTCTGTATTCCTTTTTTGATACTCAGTCCTGCAGTAGCTGAAATCTCACATACAGTTCACCTCAACCAAACAATTGGAAACTCATGGATCGGAGAGTTGAAGCTGGCAGATGCAGGAAAATGGTCGGATGAGATGCTGTTGTTGGTTAGATTTTTTTATTTTATTTTGTGTCGATGTGTGTGTGTCGTGGAGTTAGGGGATCAAATACCAGATACTTAACTGTATCACTGCACACACGTAACCGCAGAATACAGTGTATCTGTAGTGCAGGCTTCACAAACATTCTGGAAAACCTCTAATTCATCATTAGAGGTTTTAAGTTTTGGAGGAAAAATTCTCAACTACATTTACAAAAAATATCTCAGAAAATAAGTGTTTGCTGATATTTATGTTTTGTATTAATACATTAATGCTGGCAGCTTAAAGAAACCCCAAAATTAAAATGACATATTTTTCCTTTTACCTATATCAATCTAGATTGTTTTAGTGTGTGTTGCTAGTAGATATGTCTGCCCTCTTTCAAATATATTAGTTATATGGCACTTTACCACAAATTAACAATCTACGTCAATAAAAAAACACTACAGGTAAAAGGGAAAATGTTTTTTAATTTGGGATGGGCTAATACACCAGTGTCTGTGTTTTAGTTCAGTCACAAATGTGGGGCAGCTGTCTATCTAACTGCATGAGTTTCCAAGTCGTTCATTGACAAAGCTTGTGTTTTTGTGCATGTTTACGTGTGTTCCAGGCTTTAGGTGGACTGGCTTATCAAGCTCTGTACCAGAGGATCCTCTCTGCAGCCTCCTCAGCTCAGGCTCAGGTCACCTGCTTTGCTGCTGCTGGGACAGTTTTTATTATGGGAATCCCTTCAGTTGTGATTGGAGCAGTAGCTGCCTCTGCAGGTACACATAAATGTAAACATTCAGCTGTGCATGTACAGTAAACACCAATCATTAATATATATTTCCTATCAGACAACATGTTCTAACATTCAGGTCCCTACTACCATGGTAAATAGCATCGGATGATATAATCTTGGTTGCACTTGTATGCGTGTGTGGAAAAACTCCTGGTTATGGCTAGCATGACATATTAATTATGGTGGGACATTAGCCTGCTCTAAAATATTATGCTTCCTTCTTCCCAGTGCTTTGTTTGATGCCATCATCATAATCTTAAAAGCTTCTTCCCCTCCCATTATTCTTTTCCTCTGGACCCTGACTATCTCTTTCTCTACCTCTATGTCTACCCTCTCTCTTCCTCTCCTTTTCTCTAAGACTGGAACCAGACAGCGTATGGTCTGCCCCCTCCTTTTGAGCGAGGGGAGGCAGGGAAGATTCTGCCATTGGCCCTGCACTACCTCACACCCACCTGGTTGTCAGTGTTAGGCATTGGTTCTGTGGCGGCAGCAGTTATGTCCTCCATGGACTCTGTGCTGCTGTCCTCAGCATCCATGTTTACACAAAACATATACAAGGCGACTTTCAGGAAGCAGGTGTGTGTGTGTGTGTGAGTGTGTATGTGTGTGTTTGGTTCAGCAGTGAGCAAAGTCACTCAGTTTTTATTGTCCCTTTCCTCTCTGTTCTTGCAGGCCTCGGAGCGGGAGCTGCAGGGGGTGATCCGGGCTAGCGTGCTGCTGGTGGGACTGGCAGGAACAGGCCTGGCCTTTGGTGATGACAGCGTGTTTGCCCTCTGGATGGTAAGCGGGGACCTTCTCTACTGCGTGGTCTTCCCGCAGCTCATCTGCGTGCTGCACTTAAGCAGTGCTAATAGCTACGGGGCCATCACCGGCTATGTAGTAGGACTGCTGCTGCGTGGGCTGAGCGGGGAGCCGCTGCTTGGGATTCCTCCTGTCATCCTGTACCCCGGCTGGAGGGAGGTGGATGGAGTTATCACACAGTACTTTCCCTTCAGGACTGTTGCCATGCTTTCCTCCGTGATATGTATTATTTCAGTGTCCTGGCTGGTGAAGCTCGGCTTCTGTCACCAAAAAATTCCTCAATCCTGGGATTTACTGGGGGTGTTTGAAGAGAAAAAAGAGGCAGTTGGGGAGGAAGTTCCTGTTCCTCGAGAGGAAAAGAACAGTATCCTTAATACAAAATTCTAGGCTTAGCTTAAAGGGATAGTTCAGATTTTTGAAAATGGGGGGTGTGTGACATACTTATCCATAGCCAGTGTAGGGACGCCCCCAGTTTAAAGAAAGAGGCAGGAAGACATGCGCAGAAGCTAAGCAATGTACTGCTGTTGACAGGGGCAGCTAACCTGACGCAGCCAGATGGTTTGTTACATAGAACCATCTGAGAAGTCGTCATTGAAAACTGTTTGGAAAGGGGCAGACGTTTCTTCTTTTAATGACAAAAATACTCTTCAGTTCTGATATCACTGATGCTATTGCAGCACCTACGCCATCCTCTTTAGGAGCTGCCATTGTTTCAAACAGTCACCTTTCCGCTACAAACATGTAGCTGCCAGCAGTTCCTCACAGGATGCTGATTGGTTGGACTGCTGGTTGTGCGGACACAAGCACAAAATTTAAAGCCTTACAAGATGAATGATATATGATCCCATGCAAGGTAAGGGGGCAGCAGCAAAACAAATTTATGCCACCTAAATAAATAAAAAATATCAATTTTAGATGTACGTTATATTTGGAATAACTTCACCATATTACTTTGCCGTCAGGCAAAAATATTTAAGTTCATTGGTATTTGCAGTGGTTATATCATTACTGATACTGGTTTGTTTGTGTTATTGTGCGACTTTGATGAATCCGAACTAACCCTTTAAAACACCAAAGTCACACATAAACACAAACTTACTAAATGATCAAGACAGCGTTACACCAGCAACTCTGCAAGGTAAAATTACTGTTTTTGTCAAAGGCGTCTAGTGGCTTCGACGTGATAATTAACGCCCCCAGTTTCCCATCAAAAAAGGTTGTCTGATGGCAGGGTAAAGCCATGAAAATATATTCAAAATAAAGTGTACACTTAAAGTGATATCGATTTTTTTTAGTTGGTTGAAATATATTTTGCTGCTGCCCCATCTACAACTATACATTGCTTAGCTTCTGTGCCAGTACTCCTGCCTGCTTCTCTAAAATTGGTGCCAGGACTGCCATCTCCTTCACGCATTACACTGACTGTGGATAAGTACCTCATTTAACCACACCTTTAAAAAAATTCAAACAATCCCTTTAAAAAACAACCTCAGCCAAAGTATACGCAAACCTCTTTTTATGCAAATTTTTACCAACCTTCTTATCTGCACAGACTATTTACGCACACTCCTACATGTACTGTATATTTCACGTTTAATACTGTACTATATGCTTTATATGCACCAAACTCTGACCAGCAGTATGTGGAGAATGATTCAGGAAGACAGTTGATAGTGGCTGGGTGTCTCTTTTTACCAGAACAGGATTAAGGCCACATATGAAGACCTCAAGATTCTTATCTTAATGTCAGAAGTCAATTTTTTCCCACATCGTCCTAATAATCTTCAAAAAGAACCTCTTTTCCCAATTATTTACCACTTTAAACACAAACACTTTAGTAGTTTCTTAATCTAGAATCCTCAACTCAAATATTTTCATCAGTTTTATTACCTCTGACAAGGAGGTTGTATTTTCGGTTTAGTTTGTCTGTCTGTCTGTCAGTAGGATTAAGAAACAACGACCGGACCATTTTTCATGAAAATTGAAGGGACGGTGTACTATGGGCCAACGAACAACCCATAAAGTGTTAAAGCGTATTTGAATCATGGAGTTGATGCTTAAATTATTATTATTATTATTTCATGTGCCCTCGAGTGCCCTTCTAGTTTAATGTGTAATTGTTATTGTACTATCTAAGAAGGCGTTTTGCCTGATTTTCCATTTATTAAGCACAGAGGGGACAAAGCAGTGCTGCTGAAAATGCAATACTTGAGATGCTGAGATTGAGTATTTCTCAAACTTAAGTATCTAGCAGGATGTGCCTGCAGGTAAAAGTGTTTACCTTTTTTATGTTTTAAAAGGGATCATCATTGAAGGACCATCAAGATATAGAATTATAACTGCTATTTTTTAGATGTTTTGTGATTGCAAGTGTTCATAAAAAAAGAAACCTTATCTGTTATCTTTGCACCTGATGAGATGTGTGTCTTTTTTAATGGTTATTGTGTGAAAGAGAGAAGAGCACAAACACATGTTTATGTCCAGATGTTATATAAATTTCTACAGTACCACTTTTTAGTTTATTTTTTACATAGCCTTTAAATGACAATGCACCTTTTGTCATCTAGAACATTGAATTACACCACTCAAAATACTGGCCTTTGTTGTCTTTAAATTACTTTACAGATTTGACTTTATGTTGCAGTACTATTTGACATTTGCGCCAACCACGATAAAACTGCAATGTCACATTTGTAGCAGCAGATGGCGCCACATTAACACGGAAAAGATCAGACTGAATCTCAGGAGAAGGTGATCCCCAAAACTACAGTTTTACAAAGGAAAAAAAGGCAGTCTCTCATCCATCGTGGCACGCGCTGCATTTACGTCCATTTTCACATGGAGGGGAGATTGATTTATTTTTTAACCATTCACTTCACCTCAACAACTAATCAGAAGACTTTACCGCACACGGTCGGCGTTTTTTGACTTAATAATGCAAATGTATTGCTTGACACAACTGAAGTTATTTTTTTCCACCACTTAAATGATGTCACACGTAGCGCATGTTCGCTACTTTCACACGCGCATCGAATTATATCGAATTCAATGGTCATTGAAATTGTCATTAAAAGCGTGACATGTAAAATAATAGATCCAGAACTCGTATTTAACAAGTACGCCGACATAATGCTTTTTTAAAATGTGTTCTGTGTAGTTTATTTTTTAATCGACCGATATACCAGAAACGCACATCTCGACCTTTCTTCAAATGTTCAAATTCGTTCATATTTACTTATACAGTGTAAGTGTTTTGGAGTATTCAAGTGATTATTCGTTTCATTTAAGTGCTGGAATATTTGTTATGATTGTGTGATAACCATAAACTCCTTTTTAATCCCCGTTTGAAATTAAAATGATTAAAATCGGTTTATAACAAAACGGTAAAGGACAATCAACACAAAAATATTCAGGTGAGTTTCAGAAGTGATAATACAAGATTTTGTAACTAGTAAAAAAAACTTATCTGAAATGTGAAAAGAATTGAAATAGCGGAAGGTTACTGAGTTCATTTATTCATTGCTTCCAAATGCACCTGCATGTCCGCTGATTTTTGATTGACAATCACAAACGTGCATCCCGGATCAAACGTGCTTCAGACTGAGCAGCGACGCCCATTTCACAACGTGTTGTAGCTGCTGCATGTATGGGATGAATGAACGATAAAGACAGTGGTTGCAGTCCTTTTTTTCAATAAAAGCTCCATGTCAGATTTTACTTTTGACCTGTGACGATGGAGTGTCGTTTAACCTATGGTACAGCTCCAATGCACAAAATAGACTTCATGGTAGCTAAAGGTTTGAACGCAGCTCACTCCAGAGGAAAGAAGTCCTATAATAGTAATACAAAAATAATAACAATACAAAAAAACCCTATACTATAAAGACAATTTTTAACTGATGAAAAGAATAATCCTCTGGAATAAAAAACACCATCACATAGCATTGAACATACTAAATCAGACATTAAAGTTCAATTTTTTTGTGGATTTAACAAAATACTGACAGTTTTTTTTTCATTAAAAAACAAGTTAATTTAGTTTAGATATTTTAATGTTTACTCTCTGGAGTAAACAATACATAACATTAAATATACCTCAGGTGAACCCAATATAGACTAGTCTACACAAAATCCTAATTTTAGATTATGTAAAAACTTATTTCATAAAGTATATTTGATTTAAATGCCATTAATGATTTATACAAGACATATCTTCAGTTTCAAAAGTCCTCACACACTTTGCATACACAATCAAAAAATGTCACATTCAACACTGTTTTTACAAAAGAAATTCAACTTTGGTAATATTGATTATTAAGTCCAAGCCACTCTGATACTTTATAATTTATAAATCCTGAGAACCACCAGAGAAAAAACAGATAACAGTAGTAATACACCAATGTTGCATTATCACCTTAGTAAGGTCAGTGTTATCTGCATTAAGTCTCGTAAAATATTGCCATGAAACACTTCTTTTCAAATGTAGCTTGTTACAAGCATTTTTGTTTCCTGTCGTTTGCTACCTTGCACATATTTTGTTTTGACAAAAGGTTAATAAAACTGAGCTCATTTGAAAGGAAAATACTGTTTGTTGATAGCAAATCAAGTGGAAAGTACACAATGTAATCATTTGTTAATAAGTGTGCCTCTCAGGCACAAAGTTATTCAGTTAGCAGTCAACAACCTTGGAAGAAATAAATTTCAGATTGTATGGTCTGGATACAGTGATACATTTCCCAACAATGTTACATCTACCTCGATGAACTTTGTGTGAAAAATACATTAATCCTGACAAGCAAAACATCTCAGTGTTGACAACTGGCAACAAGTGAAGACAATTCTGTAAGACCTAGAAAAAAATAATTTGCTAACCTTGTCGTTGGTTATCCCTCCCAGAGACCAGAAAAAGTATTCCTATGGTGGAACTACTAATAATACACAGTTACTGAATGTCAGTTAGAGGTAGATACTTAAATGTACTTCATTCATTCCTCATTTTGAATTACCAACACTGCAGTATCTTACAGGTTGTTTCTAAGATTCCTATGTCCTGAAATTATATTTTAACTCATCAAACAATTGGCTCAAACTAAAGTCAAAAATTTGACTGGGCATCATAGTTTAGGATAATGGCTTGGCACCTGCCAGATGGGACTGGGAAGTAACTAGGTTTACTCGAGTACTGTTGTTAAAAGTACAATGAGTAAGATTGTCCAAACAACCCCCAATGTAGAGACTTATACAAAAATAATCCCTCTCAATCATCACTTATGACCTTGTAGAAGTAGTGTGTGCCGGTGTCTTTATCTGATCCTGCCCTTTGCCTATATTTTCTTTTAATTTTGCTGTTTTTTGGACATTCCTGGGTGTGTCCTCGAGGGATCAGAAACTCCTCTTAATTCTGGACACAAATACTTTGCCTATTAGCTGGAGAGAAGAATGCTAAACTTGCTGGGTAAACAGATACAGGGAGGAGGGGCCAACTTTGAATGTTGTGTTTACAAACCACGGCAGACAAATCCTGCTCCTTGTGTCTTTAAGTGCCATTTTGAGGAAACTGTACTTCATTTAAAAAAAATAAAAAGAGTCCTTTTGGTACTATGCAGTAAAATGTAAATGCATGACATTTAGTTGTAACAGAGCATTTCTACTCTGTCTTTATTGCGGTTTTTTTTACGGAATTAAAAGATCTGATTAGGCCCTCCACCACTGAGTAAAGCTACTTTTTAAACCAGTGCCCAGAGAGAGCCACAGTTGGGGGTTTAGCGGTTTTACTACCGGTCCTATTGGTTTTGTTTGGGGTGTATAGTAGGATTTGGGAATCCCTGGGTCGTAATCCACTCCGGTTTTTCCGCCCTGCTCCCAGCCACCTTATCCGTAGCACTGTGTTTCTGTGAGAGAAGCCGACTCTTGTTTACAGCAGAGATTCCACGGAGGAGCGGAGACCCACAGCCTGCGTTAACTGAGGGCGAACCGTAGGATTTCAGCCTCTGGATATACACGCAACGGGAGTTTTCGTTTTCTCTCTTTTATGAGGATAAAGGCAAAAGACGAAACACTCGTAAAGGGCAACTCCTTGTGGACACATTCTCCCTCCCACCCCAGCCGAGGTCGTCTAGCTGGAGAGCTGGAGACCCATTCTCTTGCGTGGCACAAGTCTGGTATTTTCTTTCAGCTGCAAATCCCGACTGACGGCAGAGATAAGTCCGACCCGAGGAGCTGGAAAATTGGTTTAAAAGGCGTCTTCTCACCGCGGGCAAGGACTGCTTGGTGGGGATCGAGAGCCTGTGCTGGTTGAATGGCATAAGCAAAAAAGGGGTTTTCATTCATTTTTCAACCTCGCAGCCACCACCCCTGTGGATCTGGACGTGTTTTCTGCCCCCCACTCCTCCCCTCGTACTCAGTCATTCACACGGGGGATTCTTGTGAGCGATTCTGGCGTTAATTTATTATGGTGGCAAAAGCTTCTAATAATATTTAGTCTGTTATTTTATTTTTTACATTTTTATTACCAGGCCTGATCGCACTGTACGCGCACTGCTGTTTTCAAGAGATGGAGACTGAGGATGGGGATTACCATCATTTATCCAGTAAAATCACTGGCTTGTGTGCCATACCAGCCGACGTCAAAGTATCCTCTGATCGGCAAAAATAGCAGACTGTTTTAGCATTTTTTTTGTTTAAAGGAATTCCCTCTTATAACGATTTCTACACGTTTAGCCTATTTATATTTTTAGAGCAAATCCTGGAAGCCACGCATTTGCAGGCTACCACAGAGTAGCCCTTTTGGGCTACAGACACATTTATTTTTCCTCTTTAAAAAAAATAAATAGGAGCTGCTGTGTACAACCTTCATTATTTTGTTTCAATTTAACATCTGCTCAGGGTCTTTATTGAGAGGGGAATAATGTTAAGGAACATGAGATCTGACACACGGATGGGTAGCCCGACCTTGTTTTGGGGTCTGATGCTGTCTGTCTCCACTATCTGCATCTGGTCCACACATGGAGAGAGTAAGTATTTTTTATTACAACATTTCATTAAAAAGTTTATTGGTTAAACAGGGTTTGACCTTAATACATAATGTGCTTTTTGTAGCCCAGTTTAACCTCCTGTGAAGCATCTTCTGGTGACTGGTTGGATGAATAATGTGTTAAATTGTCCAAAATGTATTAATCTAAAAAGGGGAATACATTTTATACTGGGAACTGGGCTCTGAATGACAGATCAAGTAAGCTATAGCTCACCGACGTGTGACTTTTACTTACATATTAGCTGAGGACCATGTGGTACAGCTGCCCGTCAGTAGGTGAACACACATCAGCAAAATCTGCGTTATTGTGAGCAATATCACCTGATATGATCAAGCGGTTTTGTTTATTTAGAATCAGACAGAGATAGTAGACACACGTCGCCGTATTCTCCACGTTAGACATCCACAGAGCAGAGAATGAATCCAGAGACCAGAGCTGAAGGTTACTACGACCATGTGGCCATTTTGCATTTCGTGGTGTGGCGTCGCTGCGCATGAAAAAACGAAATCAGACACAAACCTTTGCTTCTTAATAGACCAAAAGTCAGAAAACCCCACAAAAACAAAATGATTTACTTCAGCCGACTATCGTCATAAACCGTCACCACGATGAAAAAAAAACAGTGCCAGAGGTAATCATGTTTTATCTCCAGACCTAATTCCCTGTAAACACACAGGCTACTCTGTAAAGCTATGTAGTGGTAATACATGCATTCTAACATACAGGAGCACCTGAGTTTAGGCGTGTTTCCCCACTCAGTCCTAATGGCACAAACACACTAAAGACGATTATGGCACGTTGTGTAAGAAAAATGTGTTTTTAATTTAGTATTGAAATAATTTAAAAAAAGATTAACTTCCTTAAAGAAAAATCCCTCACGTTATTTATTTTCAGTTTTAAAAGTTTTTCTCTTAGATTTTTATTTTGAATGCTTTATGTGCTTTAGCAACCAATAAAAGAGACTTGTATTTATGATTTCTCATCAAAGTGCTTCAAATGTAGGTGCTTTCAAAGTTCTTACCGCTCAGTCATGTGCCAGTGCCCTTGCTCTGATTTTACGTTTTGTTTTGTGGTTTAAAATTTAGAGCACAATCGTTAGTTCCTTAGTATATTTTACCTTTTCTCATTTAATATAAAGTAATCTTCCTTAATGTTCTGAACATAGCAGCTGCTGAATTAAGGCTGCTGTTTGCCAATGCAATAATAGAACAACTGGGAATTAATGAGGGTCAATGAGGTTGCTTCTCTCTCATTTCTCAGTACAGCTGTTTGAAAATATATTTCTGTAGCTGCTTTGTGAAAATGTACACTATTAAACTTTTCAGTGGGATCTCTTTATACTAAAATAAACCTAATCTGACTGAAAAAATCTTCAAGACAAAATTTTCTGGATTATAGAGCAAATTTCTGCATTTTGTGTTTGGACTTAATGTGTATCTTATAATTAAACTAATAATGTTAGAATTTCTATTAAGTTCCCTAGGTTAAACAGGCACAAGTGTGTGGCTTACGTAGGTAAAAAAAGTTTTAGTTTCAAACATTCATGGTTTGTACAAAGTTTGGGAAAAAAAGTTTACTTCAACGGAATATGCTTTAATTTGAATGCTACTTGAAAAATGCTTGATATTCAGAATAATCTTTGTCTCATCTACTCTACACAATCATCTTTAAAGATTTAAAATTAAACAATCCCATCATCATATTTGTTTGTCCTGTCTCAATCCAGATGAGCTAAGCTAGCTAATAGCTAGATAAGTCCTGTTGATCCCTACTTTGGAAATTAGTGAGCATTAAATAATCATGATCAAAACATACAATCAAAGTTAATACAGCTGGTAAAATAAACAAAGTGCCAAAATGCAATTGATTGCTGCAGGTGTAGATGTGATGATAAAGGCTTGAAAGTGCTTGAGAAGTGATTGAATTTTCCTCTTGAAAGAATGTTGAACTTAAAAAATGCTGAACATTTTAATGTCTTTTGCATTTCTGTGAATAATCAACATTTTTAGACTACTTCCACTCTAAAACCTCGGCAAATGCTATTTTTTGATACGTTTAATGTGTTGATCTCAATTTAAAGTCACATAAGAAGTTTATCATCTGCCTGCTCGTCAGTAAACTTAAAGACCTCTCCAGGGGCATTTTTTTTAAATCTAGAGCACAGAGATTGTGTGTCTGCGTAACTTGGGTGGCATGGCATGATTTGTTTGTGTATATGTGTGTGTTTGTTTAGGGTGTTACATCGCATCTGTACTAATTTGTCTGTTTCCTGAGAGGATATGTGGGATGCTGGAGACAACTTGAGAAGGTGAAGGAGAAGTGTAGAACGACCTCTATTAGCATTAAAATAGCAGATTTTTTTTTTTTTTAACCCTTTTGACCAGTGGTCTGTCCACAGCCATGTGGGGGTGCGTTTGTGTGCACCCTCCTGAGCCAGTTAGACACCCATGAACGCAGCAGGGGGCTGAGAGAGAAGTGGTTGCTGTCAGATCATAGCGCTCTGTGGTGTAAAATACATCAGGGCCTACCAGAACAAAGCGTTCACATACAAAGACTGGTGAATATCAAGATAGTGATGGTCTCTCCAGTTTATCACTGGTGAATGATGCTTACTTCACTGGGCTGCAGAGGATCAGAATTTCCAGCTTCTATCATAACTTAGTGGAAAATCACAGATATCTGAGAGCTGCATTAGGGGTTGAAACTTTTTAAAAAAATTTTTTATATATCTGTTCGTTTTGATAATCTGTCCACACCAATAAAATGTAATTAAGATCCCTTTTAACTCTCACCACAGTAAACTTTCCATGCCATGGCTTCCAAGTATGCAGCAAACAAGTCTCTAAAAGGGAGAGCAAGCGCACGGGAGATAGAGACTTGGTGTTTGGAAATAGAATGTGCAAAAATACACTTGCAAGAGAAACAGACTTGGTTTTGTTGATTGCAAGAGTAGGCAGTTTGTGAACAGTTTTATTGGCTTTTGCTGTTCACACGAAGCGGTCTCCTGTATAGACCGATGAGCCTAACTTCATCACTTGGCACCACTACTATTAGGGTTATAAATAGATATGTCACCAACAACATTGGCGCAGGGGTTGTGCGAGTACAGGCACCCTCTGTCCCATTCCATGAGGGCACACCAGTGTTCTTGTTCAGTTATTTATGAGGGGACATGTTACTCCGGAAAACTTGAATGAAGGCATAAATAATCAAACGTCAGCAAGCATTGTGTTTGACAGGAACCCCTTCTACCTCTCCCTTTGGGGTATGGCATGTTGCAGTGCAGCTCTCCTTGTCGTGACAGGGCAACTGGCTCAGATATGACTGCGGTCACTCTACTCCAAGGTGCCCCACTCCATCTTGTGACCGGGACTACACTGTTACTCCCTCCCACCCCTCCACCATGCGGTCCCTTCCCCCATTCTCTGGCTTGGCTTGATGCAGGAATGCCTTGTCTCACCCCCCTGCGAGAAAGTGTAGTGACTGTTCACAGCCCTATGGTGTGCGTACGAGCGTGTTTGTGTGCATGCATGTGAGTTTATTGTGCATCCCTCGGTGTGCACTGCAGCAGGACTCAGCGTGACAGCCTGAGTCAGTGGCGTGCCCCTGTGTAAGGATGTGAAAGTGTGTCACTGGGCTAGTTTGTGAGAGTGCAGTCAAATGCTGTCCTGCAGCTCCTCCAGGCTGCCAGCTGAGGTTTACAATGCTTAATTAAACACTTTATTTCAAGTGGCCGCCATTGGATTTGCTCAAACGCAGTCACTGGCCAACCGCACATACATCATCATGGGCTGCCGGTTTAATGGCCCGTGGAGTATTGTACAATTTGTGAGATGATTGCAAATGTTAGCTCTTCTAATGGATGGCACTCGCTGTATCAGTTGAAAGCTGTTCATCAAGAACTGAATGTGGATCCGTCCCGGGTGGAGAATTCATCAGCCAAAGATTATTCTCAGAGGTGTTTTCAGAATCTTAGCGGGAAACCTTTTCACTGTTTCATGTTAATCGTTCGGTCATCACTTGGTTATTTGTGATTGTTGTAATGAAGACTAAATGCAGCTGTAAACACTGAGGCACGAGTTATAAATGCATGTGATTTTACAGCACAGATGCATTAAATATGTATCATAAAAGGCAATAGCTTCATATTAAATCTGGTGTTTAGCTCACAATCAGTGTAGTAGCAAACCTAAAAGTATGCATTAATATTTACTTCATTTTATTTTGTGATAAATACCAGAAAAGGCCTTTGAGTGAACCTGATAGAAACTTCTATTCAGAAACAGCTGCAGTGGTAGGAAAAAAAATATTTTTGAGGTGACTCCAAAAAAGGATTTTATGCTAGACTGTACAAATGAAAATAATTCATCACCACTTAAATATAAATACTTATAAATTCCCTTCATTTTCCTGCTCTTATTTTGTAATTTTCCTACAGGCTTCCACACATCCTTGCAAACATTAACCCTAACTAAGAAAGCACTGCAAACCCTATTTTAGTGTAATCAAACAGTAAATGAATTGCAGTTGTTAATAGTGATCAGTGTGCATGTGAATATGCTACCTCTGGCCCTCTCCCCTCTTTTTGGGAGAGGGGGAGTCTTTGTGTGAGAGTTGTTATGATGGAGAGTGTAGTGTTACTGTTTGGGGTTTTGGTGAAATCTGAGCCACAGTGTTTGAAGTAAGGTCCACTGAGGGGAAGTGGCCCACCAGACCGCTGGTCAGATGACTTCCAGTATGCTGGGGATTAGGGCCAGTTGATGTGGCAGGTGTGAGGGGATATGACCGCGCAGTGACCAGCTCCCTCACTGCATGAACTACAACTGCATTTTAGTGGGGAGATTTTGATACTGGGTGTTATGGTTCAGTGGAGTAAATTCTTAATATCTGCTAATGCCATTGGTAACGCTTTATAATAAGGTCCTTAATAACCATTAATTAACAAGTAAAAAAGCATTGTTCTCGCCTTAGATCCGGTAGTTGCAAAAAGCATAGTTAACTTATAGTTAACTTATAATAGATGAGCAATAAAGTATAATTTAATATCAATAAGCAAACAAAATAAGATTAATAAAGGCATGGCAAAGACATAATGGGTTGGTCATGGGTGTTTGTAATGCCATTATTAACACTTATATAAGCTTATAAACACACAATAATGTTAATAAGCATCTTGTAAGGACTTACAAGGGCCTTATTACTTGTTAATTAATGTTTTTTACAAGGACCTTAATATAAAGCGTTACCATGCCATTGTTTGCAAATAGTACTTCTAATAAGTACAAGCTGCTGCAAAATCAGCCTTGTGATAACCTATTAATTAGAGCAAAAAATTTAAGTTAAAATAAAGAAAAATCCAATTTAACAAGAATAAAAACAATGTATATATCGTTTGACAATTTTATCGTGCAAATAATAATCATAGTTTCTATTTTAATACAGATTTTGATATTGTTTTAGGAGGATGATACTAACTCAAGTTATGACATTTAATTTTCTTTCTTATGTACAAGGCATATTTTTTTTTTTAGATTACTTCCCGAAACTAAAAATGTTCGGTCAAGTGAGGTGGCATGATGCGCAGACTGAGGGGTTGTAACAATACCAGAATTTTACTGTTTGATACTTGTACAAAAAGCCAAAACAATACTTGATACCTATTTAAATGCTGCAGCAGAACAATATCTTCCTTTTTTAACCTGCACAAAGTCACTGAAATCATACCAACATCTGGGTCAAAGGCAGCCTTGGGTCAAAAATGTATTGCAAATCTGTTTTTTTAATAGCTTCAGTCAATATATTGCTACATTTGACAACCTTACTGACAGTGGGGTATTACAAAACTGATAAAGGTATATCTTCATTTGTTTTGTTTTTTAAAATTAAATATTACATGCTTTAAACATACACATATAAATGAATAGCGCTCTCTTATTTACAACATTAACATGATCAAATTTACCGTTAAAATTGTAGATATAATCATATATTTTTTTCAAATTTCACTAGTGGAAATACTAAACAATGCAGTCTCCAGTATGCTAACTTATTGTTTTTCTACATAATCAAAAATTAATATAGTTGCTGCTTACTGTAGATTCCCATAATAACTCTTAAACTCTTCAGAGGAATCTTCTTTATAACCGTCTTGGACTTTACAGCAGGATATCTAGAAAAGGACAGAATTATGTGCTTGTCTGTGGCCTTTTGATAAACAGAAGGACTTGTGGTCTAAGAGTCACATTTCTGTCAACCAAAACCAAGAGTAAGATTATTTACATATATGGTACTCACACTGACTGTGCAGCACAGTGACCATTAGCCTTGGCTTAATTTGACTGACTTACAAATCTGTCGTGTTTGCAGAGTGTGTGTGCATGCGCAGGTGTGCGTGTGTATGTGTTTGTGTGATGACATTTCCATGGAGGGCCAGGGCAAGGTTTATCAATCATAAACATGAGCCGATGGATCCCATTACGCTGTGGAGATATGTGTGTTTACTCAGCAGTGTGAAGAGCAAAGAGAGACTGGAGGGAGAGACAGAAACATGTATGCAGGCTTATCCCTCTCTCTGTGGACCCATGGTGCTAAAATATCCACATCACTCCGAGGTCATTATTACATTATTATATGTCAGCACTTTAATTCCACTCCACCCCCCACTTCTTCCTGTTTATGAATAAAGGGTTTGGTACCCATATTTCATTTAAGCATTGTTGTCCTCATAAAAAAAATGGATTGACTGGCAAGAATCAGAGGAGCCCAGAGGCTTAGTTTGAGGCAACATCCTACTCAATCCTTTTTCCAAGGAAATGATTGGAATTCCTGGTACTTAACATGCCTAATGAGTAGAACAAGGGAATCACAAAGAGGAGGTTTTTCTTTCATTCTGCATTCCTTTCTTTCCATTCTTGGCTCTTTCTATTCAGCAGGTTTTTTTTTTTGTATAAATCAATTTGAGACGATGATAAAAGACACAGGATATTGAACACCCAGAAATACATTTAATGCATTTAGCTGTTTGTGTTTTTGTTGTGTTTTTACACTGGTTGGATGGCCTCAGATAGCTACGCGTGGCAGAAACCTTATCTCACATCCTCTCTTCCCATTCTCTTTGGCCAGACGCCCCCTGATTTTATTAATGCCCTCATCAGGAAGTGGGGCCTAGAGTTTCTCTTTACTAACAAACAAATTAGTCTTTGTATTTGAGTGGCTCCACCCCTCCTCCCTCTCTCTCTGGCTGCTGGAGAAGCTGGAAGGAAATTCTCAATGAAACAAAGAAGACATGCAGCTCGATGGCTCACAAGTGGAGCCCAGGGGCATTGGTGTTGATTGGAGAAAGCAAATACTATTTTCTCGTGGAGTAATCGTTTCCGTTCTAAATTCGGAGAAGTGAAACACCCTGACAGGAGCAAATATAGCCCATTCATCCACATAAACAATGTGGCTTCTATTTTTGGCAGACTAGCTTGAACAAAGAACATCAAACATGGCCTTTTTTGTCCCGACTGAAGGGAAGTTAATTTACTCACAGAGACATTCTGAGAGCGCATACACATCCTAAGGTTGAATATATGCGAAGGAGAGGTCAAATACATATTTTTTTATTATTTCTAAAACACTTTAAGCATTTTAGAAAGGGAATGTGGTGACACAGTGTTTATTTGGATCTCGGAACAGTTTAGCTCTGTGCTTTAGCCCTAGTGTTTTGCCAAGGATCACAGACTCTTATTGAAAACATGCCTGTTTGTGTCTTTGGACAGGCGCTGTGACAGTGTGACACTGCCACGGCGTCCTAAGCCTCTGTAAGAACATAACAGGTTTAACCAAGGAGCTCAAACGTCAAGGCATTTCCTGCGCTGACTGTTGGACTTATAAAATGATATGCAACCTGTAAGCAGCAGTGCAGTGCATGTGCCAATTCTGTAATTATGTAAATCATTTATTGTTTTGTAAATATTGAACACAATGCATTGAAAGAGAGTTTAGTTTAATCTGTTAGGTTTTACATGAGAATCTGTTGGCTTCTTGGCTGTAGCATCAGAGCAGTGATTCCATAACAGGAGTGTTTGTACATCACATTACGAGTTAGAAAAAATATATCCACATGTGTCAGCTTTAGCACCTGCATGCTGTGTTGTAGTGGAAGGTGCAAAACGTCTGAGCAAGCAGGGGAGTCTAAACATTGAGATTAAATGAATGGGTTCATGATGTAAATAGTTATCTCTCACTGAAAGTAGCTTAAGGGACATAGTTTAAATAGTTAGTGCATAGCTATATGGTTGAAAGAGACAGATATAAGTATAATGTGCATTTTGAACATAACAAAAGGGAATGGATAAATAGTTTAAATAGTTAACATTAGCCAGAAGTGATGGCTAAATAACATCGTTAGCTAAAAGTCAAGGAGAAATTGTTAAAATTGTTAGCTCAAAGTAATGGTTAAGTGATAAATAGAAAGATAAAAAAATAATGGCTTCATAGTTAAAATTGTTAGCTAAAAGCCATGTTAAAATGGTTTAAATACTTAGCTAAATGTAATGGTTAGATAATAGTCATGGATAAGTGGTTAACACAGGCTAGTTAACATTGGCTAGAATTAAGGGCTAAATTACATAGTTAGCTAAAAGAAATGGTTAAGTGATGAATAGAAAGCTAAAAATAATGGCTTCATAGTTATAATTGTTAGCTAAAAGTAATGAATAAGTGGTTTAAATAGTTAACATTAACAAGGAGTGATGACTTAATAATAGCTTAAAGTAATGGTTGAGTGGTTAAAAATAATGGCTACATGGTTAAAATTGTTAGCTTAAAGGAATAGATAGATGGTTTAAACTTTTCACATGAGAGATGGTATCAATAAAGGGGAGCTCATTCCATTAAACAGGGCTGTGAAGTTACATAAGACAAAAAGGGAATGTGAAATGGAACCACTACTGTACATTAGAGCACAATAACATTATAAGAATATCAGCTACAATTAATTCCCAGGTGTAGTAACTGATAGCCACGATTAGAGGGAGAGTTGATTGTCATCAATAATAAATGGTGTCTTTGTGTGTGTGTGTGTGTGTGTGTGTGTGTGTGCGTGTGCGTGTGTGTGGGTGTGTGTGGTGTTGGAAAACGCTCCAGGCACTGTGGTTTCAAGTGTTGTTTTCTGAGCACAGAGGAATGGCTTATTCAAACTCTGGGGTTATCTGAGGTGACAGACGCAACATTTTACAGAGAAATGCATCTTATATGATGGATACAGAAGGTGAAACAACATGATGACTTAAACACCATGTCAAATGTCTTTACCCCAGCTGACCCTGATGACACCATTGTTATGATACAAATGCCTGTCTGAGAGAACATAAACTTCTTTTATACAATGCAGCAGGAAACTTAATGTCCAAGCACTGCACACAGAGCTCTGTATTATTAATATGTATGACATGATGCCAGCAAATCACCAGCCTTACCATCTTGACTAACAGGATTATATGCTTCAAGAAGATTATCATAATTAAAATCTTTTGGCAAAAGTAATCTACATGCTAATCTATATGTAGCATTGCTGTTTTCCCTAACAGCGACTTTTGTTACATTCAATTCTGCAACAAAAGCAAATCTGTAATACTCTCTATTGTACATGTGTTTTGATGATTCTTGAATTCCAGAATGAAGATGCACCCTCATGTGTCGTTTCTCTGCGTTTTTACAGTCTGTGGTCCGAGTTTCGACATCCGAAATGATATCAGCGAGTTCAAGCGGCTGGAGAACTGTACGGTGGTGGAGGGCTTCCTGCAGATCCTCCTCATCAACGACAAGACCAACAACATTAACCAGGAGGTCTTCCGCTCCCTCAGCTTCCCGAAGCTGACCGTCATCACGGACTACTTGCTGCTTTTTCGTGTCTCCGGCCTAGACAGCCTCAGCATGCTCTTCCCCAACCTGAGTGTGATCCGTGGGCGCAATCTCTTCTACAACTACGCCCTGGTGATCTACGAGATGACCAGTCTGAAGGACATTGGCCTGTATAACCTGAGGAACATCACCCGCGGAGCCATGCGGATTGAAAAGAACCCTGAGCTCTGCTACCTGTACTCGGTGGACTGGTCTCTTATTATGAATGCTGGGGTCAACAACGTTATCAATGGGAATAAGAAGGCGAAGGAGTGTGGCAATGTCTGCCCGGGCATCATGGAGGATAACCCTATTTGTCAGAGGACATTGTTTAATGACAATTACGACTACCGCTGTTGGACATCCAACCAATGCCAGAAAGGTAAGAATAAATCAGCTTTAAATGTGATGTTTGCTATATACATGTTTATATTGGTAGTGTGCAATACTTAGTGACACAAGTACAGTAAATGCAGATGTGACTTTGATCTACGTAGGTGGTTTCCAGTCTTCTAAACATTCTAAAATTGTGCATTTTTTCACCAGCGAACAAATCCCATGAATCTATGCAGTGTTTTTCCTTCATTTCCGTCAGGCTGCAGGATTGTCCACGGGCCAGTGCAAACATTTCCTCTCTGTTCATTATAGAGACCTTGTCTTTAGATCAGGCTATTTGTGGAGTGAAGGATGGCTGCAATATAGAGCACCGGGTATTAGAAAGGCATACTCAGTTGAGGTTACAGTTGCTCTGCCAAGAAATGAGCTAGTCTACCTGTCTGGACCGTGTCAGTTAAATATTTGCCTTAGGGACTTTTTGCAATTTATGAAAAGGGGTATATTGAAGAATTTGGGGGAGGGTCATCCTTGTTTAACTTTGGCCCCGTGGTAGGGTCATGGATTTTTAAAAACAGTTCAGAGTAGGGTCATATCATCTATATATACATAGAGAGAGATTTAAATTCTTCTCAATCTGCAGGTTTGATTTAATTCAGTTATTTGTGTTCAGTTTGTCTCAGTCATTCGCACAGCCCTCAAGGCAAGTTTAGCAGCTTGTAGCAACATTACATATTTTCACTTCTCTTTCTCTCTCAGACTTCAGAGTGAGAGACAGCTTGTGCTTTTTTGATTAGAAATTGGGACAACCAGATCTGCTGTCTCGTGCCTCTTCAAACCTACTGTAGAAGGCAGTTGAAGCTTTTGTAACATACTCCTGCTGCCTGTTTGACACAACCAGACTAAACCGAGCTCTTGATGAAATGTTCTGCTCCTTCTGATATACAATCCAACATTTTTTTAATACCATGTTTCTTGCCTGTATCGCTTTTCATGCAGTTATTTTGAATATATCAAGCTCCTAGTTGTTCCACTCGGCCATCTATGCTTTAGTTTTTCTGTAGACGGTTTGCAAAAGTTTCTTTACAGATTACAGTTAATATTAAGACACCATGCCCTTCTCAGCAGTTTAAATAGTAATCACAAAAATCCAGAAAAGTCTATCTTTAAATAAAAAAAACACTGGATGTCAATTAACATAATTAAAATAAATAATGAATATAAACAGCTTCAATACCACTCCGTGTCTATATCACAAACATCACAAAAAAAACCCCAAAACCTCATATTCCAGAATAAGGCTGGACTGTAATGGCATCTGCAAGTGGCCAAAATTGCAGATGCCATTAGCATATTAGACATCAGCAAAACAATCCAATACTGCACTTCCCTATTTTATGGTTATTCAATAAATAAAATGCACAGTCCAAATGTTTTTGCTGCAACACAGCTGGTTTCAAGATTTCTCAAGATTTCAATATAAATAAAATAGAACAATATATGCCATAAACATTTTAATATCTTTTTGAAGATATATATCCTACATCCTTACTCTAGATGTTATTATATGACGTGTTGAAATGTACTGAGGGGCCTTTTAGATACTGATAACAAGGAATAATGGGACAAGTTATGTTGTTTATGAGTGGTTTGGATTGACAATACATGATAAAAAGGATTATTTCAAACCTGACTTTTGTTGTGTCATATAAAACGTGTCAGAGTCGTGCCATTTTCTCTGTCCTCTCGTCTGTGTTAAATAATGGTGGGAAAATGGCCCTCCACCCCATTTCTATTGAAGACCTGTATGCTGCTCCCATGGTCAGTTGGGAGTTTCAAACACCACCCTCATCACCCCAGGGGAGCCTCAGAACAAATTGTGGAAATCAAGCCTGCATCCTTTCCCTAGTGACCATGTCTATCTCTGTAGAAAAACTATGGCATGTATTGTTGGATGCTCTGATCGGTCGAAGCTCAGTGCATGTTGTTTTCAGTTCCTTAATCCATATACACTTGGCTGTGTGAAATTGAAATTTTTTGTTTTTGTTTCATATGAATATCTTTCTTTAAAAAACAAAGTGCTACATTGTGAATTACCTTTAGCTCTCTGATGTTCTAACATGTGGGACTTAGGCAGAGCCAGGAGTATTGTTTGAACCAGTTCACTTCTCTGTGAGGCCCAGGCAGAGGTCAGGGTAAATGCATTCATCTAGAGAGCCCTGAGGTCTCAAGGCTACAGATAAAGGCTCCGGGGAACAACACAGTGGGGGAAAAAATAGGAGGAGTTACTGAAGCAATAACAGGACAGAGTGAAGCGAGGCCTGTTAATATTCCAGGCTTCATGCACAGATAACTATTCTCACCCTGTCTTTTTAAAAGCTTGATGTGTCTACCTCTCTCCTTCCTGCTTAAGATTCCTCTCTCCTCCCTCCACCCCTCTGCGTAATTGTCTTGTTTTTCTCCAGTACAGATGTTCCTTCAAGGGCATTCAGTGGTTTTGTAGTCAATATGGCCCGGTCTCCTCTTTAATTACACTACATGAGGAGGGAGCGCTGTCTGCCTAGCACACTACTTTAGCCTCTGGGCCTTCTTGTGCTTCAAACGGCAACAACAAAACTCCTTTTTCCACATGTGTGTCCACCGACCAGATTCTGTTTCCCACAGCAGTTGGGGCTGTTTTAGATGGGAGGTGAATGAATTTATGATGCTGGACAGAATAAAGCAGGTTAATGCTGTACTTGCTGTATGGAAGTGAGTGGGAGTGACCGTGTAGGGATGTGCAGATTGGAGCAGAGGTTCTGGGTGCTTTTTAGTGACGGGCAGCGATGCGTAGAGAGGCCCTGACTGAGGAGCCGTACGCAGGAGAAGAGGAGGGGCACTGAGGGGAAATGTCAGACAAATGTCAAGTATACAAGCTCAACAGCAAGCTCTCGCTAAAGCGCGGTGCCTGGAGGGTTGAAAAATGCCCGTCGATCCTTTTGTTTTTTGTCCCTCCTCCTCCTCCTTCACCCCCTCATGCTTCCTCGTAAATCCTCCCTTCCTCTCCCGCCGCTGCTTGCCCCACTTCGTACGCTGTCTGTCCATTTCTTCCTCACAAGTGCTCTCCACTTCGCTTGGCCTCAGCCTGGATCTCATCTCTGATTGTCCTTGTCAGTTGTTCTGCTGGTGTTTCCTCCTCTATTTTCACCTCACTCTTTTCTGCAGGGCTTATCAGGGGCTGTTAACAGCTCTGGCTGTCAGATATCTCTCTTCTGTTTACTTGTCGGGAGACATTCCCTCATCACTGCAGTGGTCACACAGCCAAACAGCTTGTTTGGCCAGGCTCTGGATCCTTTGACAACGCACGCTGTTTGCTTTGAGTTTTGGGGGGATCACGTGACTAAAAACTGTCTGGCCTGCTTCAAATAGCCTCCTCAGGTCTCTGTGTTTGCTGCAGACAGGCCTCCCTTCTGCCCCTGTACCCGAGCCAAAGCCAGATAGACAAGAGGCTTTTAAAATTAGGCAGACGAGCAGGAAAACATGCCGCTGTGCCCATGCCCAGTCTCAGGGCAGGTTAGTCTTCATAGCTCCGCAGGGAGGCACTCACTCTCACACCTGCTAGTCGTCGCATAGCTCACATGTCTTCTTTATGTGATAGAATATTAACTTACACTATGCGGTCTGATTTTAAGGAACAGCGTGTCCTGAATGCTTTATTTTGAAATTGACAGACAAATGTCAGAAGTCAAGTCTGCCTGTGAATGTTTAATGAATCAAAATGTCCTCATGCTGAGACTGCCTTTGCTTTTTAAGAAAGCAAGCTGAGGTGCACTCAATTGAAAGGGGTGCAGTGTCACTTTGCATTTTTATGTCTGAGCTATAGTGGTGTAAGGTGAAATTTGACGTAAGGGGACCTGCTGTCCTGTTATGCCACAGACCGTCTGTGTGTCCTTGTACTGAACCCAGAAGAAATGCACAGCAGAGCAAAATCATTTTGGAGCCCTGGCAGTTGCGAGAGCTCTCCACCGGCCCGGGAGACTTTTGCATTTGATAATATGTTTACTCCCTCCTTGCCAGAGACCCACTTGATATCTCTGGTCTGAGTGCTCTGACCTAAGGCCACTTCACAGTAGTGGAAAACAGTTTCTTTCAGAGGATGTAGGGTAAGCATGTTCAGGTGGGCAGACATGCTTCTTTTTTCGCTTTCTTTTGTTTTTTTTGTGCAATTTCTACAGTTAAATATCTTTTGATAGAGTTGAGGAGGATAAGGTTTGCAATATTCTATTTTATTTTTTATTGTGAACAAATCCTATGAGAAAAACAAAACCATCAATCTAATCTCAGTGTCTTCTGACTGCCCCAGTGTTTCTTCCTAAAGATGGGAATCTTTAAAAAAAAAGTTGTTTAGTGTCCTGGGGTAATTATGAAAAAAAATTTAAAAAAGTCCAACAAGAGGAAATTGAGAATTTATAGGGGACTTTTTTTGTAGGACCACACGATTTGTAGATTGTTTATTTTTGACTGATATTGCAACTGCAACATGATGGGGGAATTCCCATCATGAGGGAATGATCATTTTTGCCAGTAGGTACGCTTTTTCATTGAAAAATTTATGAAAATGATCATTTTTTTCTTGTTATTGCAAGGATGTTCACCATACAAATATTTTTTCTTAAAACTGCAGAATATGATGCACAGGCCAGGGCATCTTGCAACAACACAATACTTAATTCAGAAGAATCCATATTGTGATTTTGATAATATTTGGATTAATTGTGCACCTTAAGTTTCAGCTGAAGATTTGGTTAAGGAGCAAGTATTTACAGCAACAGACTGGTGCATGTGAGTGCCCATTTTCATCACACTAAAGGTGTGGAGCAGTGTTGGTAAATGATGTGTTTTTAATAGTTTTTTTGACACTGTGCTGCTTGGGAATAAGCCATGTCAGGCTTTGACTATACAGACAATACAAGAATCAGTTGTTTTCTAGCTCTGTGTGCTATTTAATTCAATCAAAGCATTATTGACAAGAAAATATAAATTAATCAGAGAGAAAACATAATGCAAATCCTCCTTTTCCCTCAGAGGCTTTTGTAAATTGATTTCTGGAGCTAGCACATAGCTCATACTTCTTGTTGTCAAGATCAGTTGCAGAAAGATCGAACTGAGCAGAAATTATGCTCCATTTGTGCTTGCTAAGAGCTAGATTTATTGATACTTTAGCTATACGGCATGTATGTTAAGTTGGGTGGAATGTGTCTGCCCCTTTAAGTATATAAGGTAGAAATTCCTGCTGGCTTACTCATTGCAGTTGTGAGGGGATAAAGAGGGGGGAATACACAGCACATGCTGTATGTGCAGACTGCATGTGCAGGGCCATACAGAGACTATTTGTTGGCAATAAGAAGCAGCTGAACTGATGGTAGTGATGATATTGATGCAGTTCTATTTTGTGTTTGTCTAAGGGTGTTTAGTGCCAAGGCGGGTCGAGTTGTTATGATCATCTGTGGGCCGTTTTGTTAAACTAACATCCAGAAGCAGATACTGTTAAATATTTAATGGCTTTTCTGAAGCTTATCAAAGTTCTGCGGTTATAGGGACAGGATGTAGAAAAGGGCTCAAATTCCAGTCTTAACAATCCGGTGCTTTCCTGGGGGCACACTCAGCACCATGACTCAGTACCCATACATCTGATGTTTCCACCCTCGCCTGCACTCTGCTCCATTTTGTACAAAGCTGATGCAGCATGCCAGTGTTAGTGCCAAAGAGATGGCACTCATGTCGATTACACTCATTCATTCCTGCCCTCCCACAGCCACCAGACTGAAGATGGAATAATCGGACCAATCATGTTCTCCACTAGCATGATCGGATTTTCTTTTTGTTCGCCAGGTCGCATTCACATCGTCCTGGGAAAGGAGAAGCTAGGCCTGTGCTTGGTAACTCCCCAGTATTTCCACGCATTAGTGTAGACGGCCCTTGTAGGTAACTTCAGGAGGATGTATTCAACACATTCTGTTCAGTTAACTCTGGCCCTGCTGGCACTGTTTGTGCGCGCGCACGCACGCCCTTGTCTCTATTATTTCCCCGGAGGACTGGGGACTATTGATTCACAGCGTTACAACTCCATGGTGTCATTGAAATAAATACATTAGAAAAAGCAGACAAAGCTCCCTTCACGGCAGCCCTTCGTTCTTTTTGTGTTCTCAGACCCTTATGTCTTTTTAAACAGTGGTCCAAGGGCAAAAGAAGTGACAACAGGCTGTAAATAGGGTTCTGTGTGTGTGTGTGTGTGTGTGTGTGTGTTAGAGAGAGAGAGAGAGAGAGAGAGAGTGCAGACACAACAGCTCCTCTTGTTATTCCTTCCTTACTGGTCCTTCAGCTCTGGTATGAATTGTACCTCAATGAGAAAATCTTTGGAAAAAAAGTTATTGATTGCCACAACACTGCATATCAAGCATGAATGAAAGGGTATGAAAGTATAACTAAAATTAGCACATTTTAAAGTAGCAAGGTGTACTGCTAATTTGACAGGTTGTAATGATAGTGTTATTGCTTATCGGGCAAATCATATTTTTTAAAGGACTGAAAATATTTTGGGAATTATGCTTATTTGCTTTCTTTGTCAGTACAGCACATGGACAAATAAAAATATGGATGACACCTTTTCACTTCCTCCCTCTGTAGAAAAATTAAGCAAAAATATCACAGATACAGGTGCTGCCATCCTTTCCTGGTAATGTTATTTGCAGCCAGAATCTGATTGGGGTTGGATAACTAATAACTAGATAAAATTAAACTTATCAGAAAAATGATATTGAACACATCAGTGTTATGATAACTGCCTAAAATTACATATTTCTATTGGGAAAAATGTATTTGACAGGAACTTTTGTAGTAGTGTAAACATGGAGAGGGGCGGGATTGATTTTTACTGCAGCCAGCCACCAGGGGGCAAATTAGATGTTCTGGCTTCACTTTTGGGGAACTGTCGTCCATCTTTACCTATACATTCTGTGGTACAGCATCTCATCCCTGTGCATTAAAAAGGAACTACAGTATTTCAACACAATGTAAAATCAAAATTCAGTTTTTCTACAACTTAATCAAATATGATAAATTACACACATAAAACTGTAGTGTTTGTGAGGGTTGTTACGACTAGCTGTTTCCAGTCTTTATGCAAGCTAGACTCACTGACTGTAGCTTCATCAACTGTGTCAGTCTGCTTATTTAACTTTATTAATAATAATAATTAAGTAATTTATGGTGAAAATATATTTTTTTTCTATTTTACTGATCTAAGGAAGGGGTGTTTCATGGTTGCTCATTCAGGTTATTCTGTTCATCTCTCAATCAAAGATTAAAAACAGTTTTTCTCTGCCACTTTTTATGTGGAGAGAAAACACTTAAACTATGCGTTATTGCGTTATTGCTATGTGTTATTGCTGTTTCTGTGTTTTCTATCTCAGTACATTCCATCTACATCCCTGCACCCTCCCTCCCTCGGTCTCCCTCCATCTCCTGGCCTTTGCCACATTTTCTCCCATCTAGGTCACATTCATAAATGTCATTCTTGGGAAGTGTTAACAGCCGATGTTAGTACATTCACCCAAAACAGAGACCTTCTTCACTGAGTACCTAGAACTTGAGCCCTCTTGAAGCAAGGGGAAAAACTCTGTTTGGTTACAAATAGTTTTTCTGCTCAATTGGTTTTATTGGTTGCCTTTGGACTTTTGAGAGGCCTGGAGCACGAGTGGCGAGTGTGATTGGTCAGAAAGGAATTCTTTTTGCCTCACGCTTTAATTTGTTTTGAGTTCCTCCCAAACGCAAAATTGTAACATATTATATTTGCCTCACTGCTTGAGCAGAGTGCGGTGGAACTCATGAAAAGCCACAGACACGTGTCGACTGCTTTTGCTAACTTTTAATGTCAACAGCAGTGTATTTCTCTGCATAATATGATTATTCAATATGATTATTGCAAGTTAGCAAAGTTCATTCATGATGACATGGTTATACAGTGTGTTATTGTCCATGTACGAATAGCAGGGCTTATTGTCCATTGAAGGCCGGCACCGTGAGTTTATCCGACTCCTGTCCTCTGTGGCCTACAAAGGACTCCTCTCAAAGCACTGACAGATTGGCCTCTTTTCCAAGGTTTCCTCTCATAGACTTGATTGACCAAAATAGGACCCGTGTGTCATGCTGCTAGCCTCCAAAGAGACTGACTGACACACTTGCACACACAGGTACTCACACATATATTCCTCTCTCACGTGCCGTCCCTCTTCGTTTACAAATTTTCCTCCAGTTGTGCCCAGGTTGCGTGTGCCCACAGTGACTGTGCCTGCTGTGTTCGTCTATGTGTGTGTGTGTGTGTGTGTGAATGTATGTGTCAGCCCGATGTGTAGTTGTGTTTCCAGCCTGCTTGATGCTTATTTGAGCCACCCAGTGCTTCTGGTGATAGGCTGCCTGCTGCCTTCTGGTTGTACAACTCGGAAGCTGTGACTCATCCTTTGCTCTCACCACTCATTCATAAATCTGCGTGAATAGTATAACTTCCTCTCGCAGAGCCGTGGGGGCCCCCGGCTCAGTGGTAGATTCCCTTCACTCCTGCTCTAAATGGCAGGAAGGATGAGGGCTATCTCCGCCTTTAAGTGACGCCTCTCAAAGAGGTGAGAGAGACGGGTGTCCGAGCCTGCTGCCTGTGCCTGCCCTTGGCGCCTGAGTCGTGCCTCTGTCTGCCTGCCTGCGTGCCCCGTCTCTATCCCTCCATATAGTGCAGGCCAGACCAGCCATTTACTCACTGCTGGGCTGGCTTGGCAGTGCTTCCTGGGAGATAATGTGCCATGCCTGCAAGTAAGCTCTGAGAGCATGGGTTAATTCCACAGCGGAAAAAAAGAAATCTCCTGCTGACAAATCTCTCCTGCAGAGGTGAGGATGTACGCTGGCATACCGCAGAGAGAGGAGAGTATCCTGCTTTGCCAGAACAGTTAGTCAGGTTCACTGAGGTCACAGAAACACTGCACCTCTATTTTCTTCCCCGGTTGTGTGTGTGGAGTGGGGGGGATCTTGATCTACTCCCTCTACCTTTCCCTCCACACATGGCTGAAATGTGTTTTCCTTTGAAAACAGAGCCACTTTCCAAGGGCATGTCAGTGTGTGTCGATGTGGGATGTGTCTTGTTTTAAAGCTTTGTGACCAAGTAGCTTTTCTAGTAAATAATCTCGCAGGTACACATAACGTTTGAATAGGGTAATATCCTATCATCAAATATCGAGAAGATACTGTACAATAAGTAAAGTTATTATAAATAAATAAATTATTGTATCCTGCAGTTGTTTTGCTCAGGGTGAGTCATGCATCTAATGGGTGTGTTGTGTGATGTGTGCACCATCTATAAAAGAGATATCAAGCAGGCCTCAGCGTGCCAGCGGTGTTTTGCCGTCTGTTTTTTTCCGAAGCATGTGCACAATGAGGAGATGAAAGAACATCATAAAATTACAAAGGGAATCTCATGAATTACACAGTTAAATGAAATGCCTGTGACAACAACACACACTTCCCCTGAAACCCTTTCTTCAAGCTCCCTGTTAGCCAGCATGAGGATCGACGTTATATTGGCTCCAAACAAGTTTTGATCATGTCAGCTCTATACAAATCTTCCCCCATATATCTTTCAGTGTCAACAATCCATAAAGCAGCCTGGCTTGTCTGATGTCATTACTCTGCTTTCTGTCAATGACTGAAAAATGACCTTGACCCTGTCTAGTGCCTCCCCTTTCTCTCTCTCCTCAGCTTGTTTGGGTGGGATCCCCAGGGCCTAGTGCAGTTGTCAGCACGCAGCCTAATGGGCACAGGTGGCTGGTGCTCCTCTGCCTTCTCCAGCCCTCTTGGCATGGCTCTCTTGGCAGACCGGCAGCTCCTTGGCCAGCCGCCTCAATGGGCCACTCCAGCACAGCAATCGCCAGTTGGTGCTTTGTCAGCATCGGGGTGGCCCGGGATGAAATATGGCTCTCAACTTTGAAATATGGCTCCTCCTGTAGAGAAATCCAGCAGTGTGTGAAGCGCCGCCGATGAGCTGCGCAGTGCCAGAATTCTCTGTATTTCTTCGTCCCGTAGATGCAAATGCGATTTTTATTCATGACAACTCTCATAGTGATGACATGCTGCTGGGTCATCCCTGGTTCCCTCATCACTGGCCACGGCGGAGCAGAGTCCGAGAAGGGACGGGGAGGGCGGGAGGGTTTGGTTGAAGAGACACTGTACAGCTGTACTGCACCACGCAGCAGTCAGACAGTGGCTTGTTACTGTGTCAGATAAATATAGAGGTCTCTGGAGCTCCCCACTGCAGCTCTATCTTTGCCTGCTACTTGGAGGGAGGGAAAGGCCGCGTCACCTGGGAGCTGCCACTATCCTCATTCATCCTCGCTAAATTGGCTTTAGACTCATAGGACATTAAAGATTATTGTGACGCTGTGGTGGCAGATAGGGTTAGGTAAGGTGACAGGACTGTTTTGTCACTGTTTTTCTGTAACCCCAAAGGACACTTAGATGACAACACAGCGCTGACCCATAATGAGATCATCAGAGACATATGTCATCTAGACTACATTTGGAGGATGTGATTAAAATCAATATCATAACAACATTTTTTTTTCCAATATTTGTTTATTTCACATACAGAAATTGTATGCCATTTAAACAATAGAAGTTTGAAAAACATTAACATAACATAAATATATCACAATACAATGTATTTAAAGATGATAAATGATAATATCTCAGCACTTATATAATCCAGCTGGATATATGTGTGACCTTCCTTGGCGAGGGATCAGCTGCTCAATGATGAGCTTGCTAACCGACTTTAAGAGCTCATTGACCCCCACTGTTTGTCTGTGTGTGTTGTGATACTATGCAACCTCCAAGGGCAGCCTGGCTTCTCGGGTCTGCTGCTTATGTCGTAGAAAATCTTTAAAGAAAAACTTGACGACCAGGTAGATTCGAATTACAGCCTTGTGTGGGATTTATTGTAGGTATTAAAAACAGATACGGATGCCAAAGGTGACAGACAATTCCAATGATCAGAACAACTCTGAGGAGACAACGTCTTGTGTTGTCTTTTTAGTTTGTGGGTTCATGCGTCATTATTTCTGTGTAACTAATGTTCAATGTCCTGTAATTTCCTGTTATGTTCCACTTTTGATATAAGAGCACACTTGGGAGGTCAGATTCCTATTCTAATGTTATCTTATCAACCAGAGCATCAACTTCGGATATGCTAAGCTTACTTGTCTAATGAGTTTTTCCTTTCCCATAAAAACTGAAATCCTACCTGTTGCCAGGTCATGCATTAACTTCTTATACTACATATACATTTTCATCGGATTTCCATTACACTGATAGAGCAGAATGGATGCTTGATGGGGGTGGAGGTGGAGGTGCATTAGCACTCCTTTCATCTGTTCCGTCCTCTTGTGTCTGATGAGAGCGCATTTGTTGATAAGCGTCCAGCAGGCCCTTTTGAAGTCCTAGTCTGGACTTGTCCCACTGCAGTTCCAACGCCATCCCCCATCACCCACTCCCATTAGTGCATCAATTACAGAGACAAGGCTTGTGGGGCTTGTTTGCACTTGAGTGTGCGTCAGGAATCGCCTCTCTCTCTGTGGCTGGCTGATAAAAATGACAGACACTAGCCCACAGCTTGCATGTAAACACCGCCCATTCTCATTCATATTTTATTACTCACGCTGCTTTACTCAGCGCAGCCTCTCCTTGCTTATGGTCGCCCACTTGCTTTAGCTTTTGTTCTGTTATGCATCTCAATTATGTGGTTTGAAAATGCCATGACATGTTGATGAGTAAGTAAAAAAACACCATGATACTGTAAAAAACACACTTGTCTATTTGCTGTGTTGTGGTCCGTGTCTCAGCCCTTTCCGGCAGTCAGACACAGTTCTGTCCTATATGTAGTGTTGTGAGCACTTTTCCAGACCAGACATGTACTTGCTTGTAAAAAGCTTGTTTTTGCATTCCACCTACCTCCCTGCATAATATATGGTATTATCTTCCAGCCCCTTTCTTTTCCTCTCCCTTCCTCCGCCTGTGTGTGGGGTAATGACACTGATGCTCCTGTTTAGGAAAACCCCTCCGACTTCATTCTGCTTTGACTTTCTCTGTTGTTTTCCCAGCCGGTAATGGGGGGGACCACAAAATGTTTGTTTATGTGCTGTTTATGCTCATAGCTACAGTATGGAAGCACATCAGATATATCACTTTTCAGTGGAAAGGAATGATGCCTTAGTGTAGTGGGGAGGCAGTAAAAAAACAGATGCATGGTTCAATTTAAATACATTAGCGGGCTGTTTTCTGTACATAGAAATGGTTTCATGTAAAGAGGACACATTCCTTCTTGTATATCCAAATCCTACATTAGTGGAAGCATGTCTGTTTTCTTCCGTTAGAGTGAACAAAACTAAGTTTCTATGAAGGCAACACTTTCTCCCTTTGTGTGTTATTTACTGTACAGGGTGTGGTGCTATTTTTTTCTTCCTCTTTGTCTCCTTTTCAATGCAGCATTATAACTTTCTGTTTAAGAACACACTAGCCGAATCTGGTTATTTTGTAACATTTACATTCCAGACATGCTTTGCTTGACATTTTTCTGTTTATAAAGCTTTATCCAAATCGGATTGGAGGTCATAACTCAGTTTGAGAGCTCAAACACAAAAGACCAGTTTTCACCATGTTGGCACGACAACTTTTTAAGGCTCTTAGATTAACTCAATAAACTTGGCATATGCGTTTAAGTGTATATGCATTTCAAACCCAGCTCCAGATGTGTGTCATCCTGAAAGTGAATCAGAGGCAGGGAAGTATGTGAGAATAGATGTGTATCACTGCCTTCCAGCATGCATATGGCATGTGCCCTGTGTACTGTATGTACTGTATGTACTGTATGTATGTGTCTGCATGCCTGTAGTCTGCTCAGGCACAAAGTAGCTTTTGTTCAAGGAACTGTAGCATTGTGACGCTAATGTTTTTGCTCTGCGTATCTGATTCATTCATCCGCACTGCAGAGTACGGTTTCCTCAGGCTTCAATTTATTCATGTCGGAGATTTTTCCCTCTTTCTTTTGCTCCATGCCATTTTTCAAATGAGTGGCTAATTTCGATTACATCAGAGTCATTAAGGGGTGTGATCAGCTTGCCAGGAAGCCAGTCGTCCGAGCCCAAAGACCATCTGCATTGTGCCACGAAAATGGGCAGTTTTAACAAATGGTTATCATTAGATTAGACATGAAACAAACCCCCACTTTCACCCATTTCATTATTGTTTGTTAAGTGCATGTTCACTCATTCCGTGCTACTCTCTTCAATTACTGTCCTTGCTGAAACAAGGGTTTTCTCACGGACAGTGAACATCCCTTGAATGTGTGATGAATTTCATCTTAAGCAACCACACACACAAGTTCAAGTGTGTTTAACACTCGAACATGGACGCTTGCCTGTATTGACACAGATTTCTAAACACAATTGACCCGTCTACATAACAGTGTTTCAGAGTTTTGGATATGTGTGGCCCTTTGGATTCCAGCATGGTGAAAATCCATGGCTGGTGATCCAGTGACAGTAGGGCTTAGCCTGAGGCTAACCAGAGACCTCCTCAAGCCTGATATTTCCCCTTGTGGTAGTGGGCTCACGTTGTCCTGGCCAAAGCATCACATAATAACAAACTTTGTTCATAGCTCAAGTGAATGCAGATGGTGGGCTTTGGTTCTCTTTTCCCCCCCAGATAGATCTTTGTAGATACTACACAAACTGCAAAATACCAGATAATATGTTTTTTATGTAAAGCACTTGATATATCTAAAACAGGGATGGGCAACTTAAATGCTGGAGGGGGCCACAATTTTTCATCGACACTACCACAGGGCCACATATAGGACAGTGCACTTAACCAGATATGATGAAACTGCAATTTTAAATATGTTTACACTGCAGTAACCTTACATATTTGATGCTCAAATGCATGTACACTGCAAAAAAGGTGTGTCTAAAAACAAGATAAAATCACTAAATCTGAGGGAAATGATCTTGCTGCTTGGACAGATAATCTCACTTGACAAGATTTCTTAATTTAAGATTATTAAATCCAGAAATAAGCATGTTGAACACTTAAAATACAAAATTAACTCTTAAAACAAGATAAATTATCTAACACTTCTAAATCTAAGTTTGTTTTATCTTAAGAACCAAATCATTTGCAGTTATAGGAATACAAAAGGTTTGAAGCAAATAAAAAATAACCACTTGCTGTGATTTCTTTTTTTTTTTCAGTGCAAGAACAGCAGACTAACATTAATTGCAAGAAGTCATTTTGTGCATTTTTACACTGCACTTTTAAGATTTCATGCTCAAATGAATGTAGTTGTACTGAGGGCCACTTCAAGTGAGGGTGAGGGCCGTATGCGGCCCCCGGGCCTCCAGTTGCCCATCCCTGATCTAGAAGAGCATGCGGTGAAGGGCATATTGCAGGGCATATTATACTTTTGCTACATTGTGCTAATGTAGTATCATTAAAAGCCTTGAGCCTCGTCAGTCATGTTCTGCAGATTATTTTCTACTTGATTTCATAAAGTACATCATGTTACTGGATGTTACAGTATGTACTACCTGCTGCTTTGTAATAACTTATTGTGAGTCTAGATATGTTAATTAAGTGCCATGTATGGATTCACCGGCAGTGCAGTCACACCAACAAGGTAAAAGTTAAGTAATATAAAATTAACCATATATAAAATGAAAACGCCACCTTAAAGGGACAGTTCACCACCAAATCCAAAAAATATTTTTTCTCTTACCTGTAGTCTTACCTGTCAATCTGGATTGTTTTAATGTGAGTATCTGAGTGTTGGAGATATCGACTGTAGAGATGTCTGCCGTATCTCAAGTAAAATTAAACTATATATCACTTTGTTATGGGATTCAGAGGGCCAAAAAACTCAACATCGAAGTATCTTTCCAGTAATCATGACCTGGTTAATCGAGATAATCCACAGATCTTTTTATGAGCAGTTTCATGTAGGAACTGTCCCTTTAAACCACATATTTTACATTTTCTGGTCACGCTTTAGCAGTGCAAAAATTTTGACAGGTCTGACATCCTGTATACACTGTAGCGACTGAAGCCAAATGTCTGTTTTTGGTCTCGATTCCGCCATTTCGTCTGTGACAACACGCCAAATTTGCTCTCATTTGGAGCATCCTGCCAGGTTTACTCTACCGACTGAACCTCAACTGGCCGTAGCCTGCCTCTCTGACACACTATGACTTTGCATGAGAACAATAGAAAGTGATAAAATAAATTCAGTCTCACGCTCTCTTCGCTCCCCGCACTCTCTCTGAGGTGTGGAAAGGTCTGAGAATTGCGACATTAGCACTGGAGAATCCATAACTCATCTTCAAGTACGGCGATGAGAGCGGTGGGCTCGATGGGAGCACTTCTTTGGATCATTATGGATTATGGCTGAAAATGTGAACTCTGGCTGGCAGATTTATGTGATGTCAAAGGCAGAACTCTGCTACATGTGCTCAAAGACAGTCCTGGGTGAGCAGGCTGTGTGGATGAGTCAGATTGTGAGCCACTGGACTGGCACCAGTGACATGACTGGCACATAGTGGAACAGTTAGATATACTGGACTCCGGCCTACTCCCTGTAGCCGCGGTATTATTAGCATTCTGTGCCTCTGGAGGCCTCCTGGTCATAAAAGCACTCCAGCTGCTTCTCTCAGCCTGGCGAGGGGATGAGGTACCATATAGAAGTTTTTACACCTCATGGTAAACTGGACAATGTTTTAATTAAGTGAAAGCCCAAAATGGCTGGCGTAATTACACAAGCATGAAGTAAAGGAAATATATCAGACCACCAGCAATGCTTTTGAGACTGTGATCTTTATAGTAACTGCCTCCACGGCTACTTTAGTTTAAGGATAAGTAACAGGTTTTTTTAAGCTCTTGGAATTTTTATTTTAATTAGCACATTTTTATTGCCTTAATCAATGTGATTTTGTCAATTTAGTTTGAGAACCTCTTGTAACACAGTCTCATACGTTACAAATCTTAACGCTGTGTATAAAATCTACTAGTGATCCTACTACAGTATTTGTTTACATTCAAGCCACACACACTAGCCGTTTGTGATTTTTCATCAGAGTGTATGTAAATATCAAAGGAGGTTGCTACTTCCTAGCATGTACGTACGTGCTCTTTGGTGCTGCCATGGAGACAGACACCTCTGCATTCGGCGCGTCATTTTTTGCCTGCGGGTGTCAGAAAATGCTGCACACAAGCATGTGTTTAAACTCTTGGCTTCGGTGCAGTGGGAGGAAGCGGCCTCTCGGGGCATAGCAAAGAAAAGGCACCGCCGCTGCCTCTTTTTTTTTTTAAGTGCAGCGACGGAGACACAGCTCCTGATTTATGGAGTGAGTATGAGCTGGGCGGGTCATGTCCTGCCAAAGAGGCCGGCTACTGGAGGAAGAGAAGGATTCAAGAGTGAAAAAGGATTGAGACTAAAAGAGAAAGGCGGAGGTTCTCATATCCCCACCCAGCACTGAGGTCACATCCACATTGACATCTATATAAGACAAAGTCAAGATCAAACAAGTCTGTCGCCCCCGTGGTCCCAGAAATTCCCCCACACTGCTCTGATCTATGACCAGGCCAAATAGTAAAGCTTCCTCTCAACTAATCACCACCAGCCTGGGCTGCTGAAACAGTTAGCGAAGAAGCAACTAACCAGAAAGAAACAGCCAGGATATAGGAAAGTGTGTCCTCCAGTGGGCTGTATCTGTTTTTTTGTGTATATGTGTGGGTTGTATTTGTGTCTATGACTGACTGAACTGTGGAATGGGGCTGCTGTACAAGGCTGACACATAGAGACGCCAGTGAAAAGCATCTATGTGTCTGTCGTGTGTGTGTGTAATTGCACCAGAGGCATTGTGCTGGGAAGTGTGTTTGTCTGTGACATTACTTCTTTCACTCTCCTTTCATTTTTTTCCTGTCAACTAAGTGACACACCCATTCCAGGAATCTCTGGTGGTTTTACTGACTTTAACTTTCTCATGTAAATACTTACCCTCTGCATGGCCCAAATTAGGGTTATCGTACTGCAGATTGATTCAGGATATTGGCGACAGGCCACTTTGGGGATGGTCTGCAGCGTGGCATTTTTCTGACATAGCTCAATGGAGGAGGTCTCGCATGTCTGCCTTTGTGGTGCAGAAGGCTGTGTTTGTGTGTGTGTGTGTTAGGAGGTGGAGTAGGGGGGTGGGGGGAGGTGGGGCCTAAAGAAACAACGGCGACTGCTCTTGGGTCTGTCGCCTGTTCCCTGCCTCTTGGCAGTAAACTTGATCAGCGAAGAAAAATACACGCTCTGCCTTTACAATGCAGGCCTTTGTCTCTGGTCGGCATTGGGACCGACAACCATTTTGGAAATAGTTTCCAGCTTATTAAAATACTTCCAGACCGTGACTGTTGAACCAGTGAGTTTTTCAGTTAATTGCTTGGCATCCTTCCCCATCTTAGTTCTGTCATGGGCATCCTCAGAGAGTAAAGGCTTTCTGATTGGAATTACAAAGCCGAGGCTGGTGTTGTCATCTTTCACATGGAGCAGGGCTTCTCTGATCTCAGACAACAGAAACACATGTGCTTCATTGTTTCAAGTTTCTCTACCGTTCAGTCTTTCCCCCTCCTTATCTCTTAATCCTCCTGCCCCCATGACTTTGAGCTCTGCAGATCATAAGAAAGTTCAAGTGTGGTCCCATACCCCCAACATTGCTCAGTGCCATTGTTCCATCAAACCAAAGCCATTTTCTCACAGGTTAGTCAGGTCCAGATATTGCTCAGAGTTGCCCTTTCACACTTTTAGCACACAACAGGAGATTTTCCGCATTCTTAGGTAGTTAAAATACTCACAGTGGTGAAGCCAGGGTAGACCATGCAGGAGACAGGACATTACGCAACAAGTATGCTGCGGACAGAACTAACAAGCGACATCAGCTTTTACCAAAAAAAAGTTTCTGAATCTCCTTGTCTCTCTAGTTTGACATTTTTGTATTTGTCTTTGTGTAAATGACCCTTCTTCTTCACCTTCGGATGTTTGCATTCTTCCGTTTGAGAAAAGTCATCAACACGCCACAGGAAAATGAGACTCCACCTGCACACAAAGGCTCAATCAGACATTACAAGGACTTTGTACTAAGGAGCTGGCGTTAATGTCCGGTCCAACTGATTCAGACATTTGCATTCCCACATACAGCTCCTCCGGGTAATGTCGAGATAAGTTCAGGGTTGCAGTACATGTGTGAAAGGGGCTTATGCTACGCTACTCAGCAGCAATGAATTAGCCCTTTTGTGCCAATGGCCTCTTACAAATGGCCATTTATGGTCTGTTAGTTCAGTTTGGACTCTTTATCTAAGTCCGTTAAATCACAGACTCTATTAGGCATTACAGTGATTCTAGAGTCATTGCACTTGCAGTTAATATTGGACACTCAGCATCTGATACGGGGCTGCTCAGATTAACACTAAAGCCAAGATAGCTCCTCATTGTTTTCTAAATTGACAGTAGAATTGGGGTTACATTGAGGAGATAATTAGATTTCCATGTTAGAATATCGGCACAGTTTTGTTTTATTTAATCTGAGTATTGGTTATCACTTCTGAAAGATCCCTTAGAAGTAATAGGTGCATGGTATAGGTGTGTTATTGGATTCAGCGGCTTTCATTGCTCATCTGGGCAGCCTTTACTTGCTGTTAGCTGCTCTTCTTTCTTGTCTTGCTGAATGTGTGCCTGTGACCACGGGCTGAAGGACCATAAATCTGCTAATTGAGTTTTCTAAAGTGTGCCGCTCCATTAAACCCATGGAAAAAAAAAATCTCGACCAGGAATAAACAAGAGCATGTGGATGTTATTGAAAAGAAAAGCCTCTCCCTTGGTTCCATCGGTTTAATATATTTCTGTCCACACAAATATTCAGAACCTTGAGTGGCTTCTGATGCCCTGCAATCTGTGATCTTAACAGCATCTCTGATTACTGATAAATGTCATAATCCTTTGCAGAATTGGAATCTACCTCAAGCAAATAATAACAATGAAATAATCACTTTTTTGGCCTCATGCATTTCAATTTCTATTTGTTTTTTGTTGCACATGCCAAAGAATTGGGGAGATACTGCCAAAAGAGGTTGCAAGAAGAACTGAAGTTGATGAAAAGAAAAAAACATATAATAATAATACATAAATAAAATCATTTGTAATAATCTAAATTAGATTTTATGATAATCATGCTTTTTATGTTTCTTAAAAATTGTAACTTTGCATTTTCTTGCATTGGACAAACAATTTGTGGACTGTATAAAACAAATTTTCTTTTTCTTATGTTGCTCTCAAACACTCACAATCAGTGTGTCCTAAAAATAGGACATTTGTTCCTATTTCTCTTTCTGCATTAGGCCTATTGGGTATGAAACATCACTTCAGCAGAAGGTCATCTGAGGTTCATCGTATTTATATTTCCGTCTGCGCTGAAACATTTTACCCCCTCAGCCAGGGTTACTTAATTTCTGTCTTGTGGCTCGTCTCCATGCTGGCATTCTTGTTGCATACTGAAGATTCTTCTGTCTATGAGAGAGATAAGGACAAGCGAAACAACAGAAATGAAGAATGGGGGATGCCAAAGAGGGCAGACAATGTGCGGATTCTGTTAAACGAGCCTATTGGTATTGACTCAGGCTTACTGCGTCGTACATATTGTCACAGTGTTGGTATTATTCCCTCGGTGATGTCATGTCTGCCTCATGAAATTGTCTGTTGTTCTTAATGCCCGGTATACGCCTTAGTTAAAGCTTGTGTAACACACAGGCAGTGTTTTGCTTTAAATGCTTTTGTAGGGCACAGCATGTGGGGGGTTGTTCTTTTCACTGTCTGACCCTCACAGGGAGAACTGGAAGAATGCCTATTGTTTCCTCATCACTTGCTTTGTCTGATAAACTCTAAACCAACTCTATAGCTGAAAAAGTTGTCGACACTCACCAACTCTCCTCCTTGCATTCTCACCCGACTTCCATCCCATACACTTTCTTCCTCATTTGTTCTCTTCCTTCCTGGAATATTTCTCTTCCTCTTCCTCATTCTCCTGCTGATCTTCACTACGAACACCTGCTGAGCTGGAAGACCTCATCTCAGCCTGTGGGCACTGTTGGCCTGCTTACCCAGGATAAAAAAAAGAAGCCTCGGTCTGGATGGGAATTACATAAAAGACTAGTGTCTTTGCTGTCAGTACAGTTCATTTCCATTGTTACAAAAGGATAACACCAGTGCCTCAATGTAATGCCACAGACAGAAAGAGGACATAACCTCTGTCCTCTAAAAGTTAATTTCTCAATCCACTACCTCTCAGCTTGTCCAGGCCTGCTTGGCCTTCCTCCATGTAACCCTCATTCACTGCATCAGTATGGTTAAACAATGTCAGACAGCATGCCAACTGGGTGACTCATGACTTTTTCCTTGGGTCATTTTTCTCCAGTATACCATTGAGTGGAATGGATGAGTCCTCAAAGGCTATCATGTTGAGTTTTCTTTGTAGACACTAGAGCTTTGTGAAGCTTTGTAACAGCAAATGTCTGGCATTTACCACCATGCACCAGACGAGCAAAAAAAGAAAGAAGCTAAAACAGCTTTTGTTCAGCTCTAGCACCGCTTTCACCCCATTCATCAGCATGCGTTTGTGAGGTTACCTAAGGAAATCAAGAGGCACACAGCTTGAATAAAGAATGCATGACGGTAAGTGATCCACTGAAACGTCACTTGTACTCAGCTCAGCTTCTCCAGAATGCAGTATTTAGCCTCTAAGACCCCAACAAATCAGGGTATTTTTAGAAAATTCCACTCCGTCTTATTCCTCTTAACAGTGATTAGCCAGTGACGACACGTCCATTATTTTTCTCTACTTAGGTAGTATTATTGAGCTGTATCGTAAAAGGCCATGTTAGGTTGCCACACAGGCACGGCACCATCTGCATGGGCACGCTGCTCAGTGGTGTCACTTTTCCTCTAAATGAAATGTTGTCTTTTCTCATATTCAACGCTGACGACGCTTTGCCCCAAGTTTGGACTGGTTCCAATTCAGCACATCAGGCATAGTGTGTGTGGGCTTGGCTCCGAGCTGTAAGGGCTGCTGATGGTTTCTATATGAAGTCGTGCAGTGGGAATGGCCCAGCTGTATAGCTGTTGTTGCTCTTGGCATGGTCACCTACATTCTTCCCTAACCCCCGAGATATATGATCATGTTCTTTGGATGTCATGCCACTACAGCGTCTTCTTCTAGGCCACTTACTGTCTCTAGCAGTCAGTGCCATGTCGCCTGCCATTCTGCAATTTCCCCCAGTGTAAATAAGTATTAATAGATGTGGATTTCTCTATCTCTCACATGCCTAATTGTTATGTCTGTTTCATCACAGGATTTGATTAATGGGCTGGAATTCAGATCTCCTTGCGGGTCAGGCGCAATTAACAATGTTGAATTCCAAAATTTCTACAAATGTTTAGACTGTTGAACGCTTTGAAGTCCCTGCAGGGTTGACAAGAAGCTTTTCTGTTCTCCTTGTGATCCGAGGATAAGTGGGATGGATGCCTTGGAACCATTTCCCTTGTTTAAATCTGTAACTGGATTAGAGGTACCCTCTGGAGAAAGGTGCCATAATGATACAGCACTGCTGCACAACAACACATTCAGCCAAACCCTGCCTGCATAGCTCTCCCACACTGTCTGCATGCTGATGTTTCTGGTTGACAGAGAATCGCCCTGATTTAAGGCCATGTATCACAACTGGACACCTGTGGCTGCTTTGAAACAGGTGTTCATTACAATGCACTCCCGCTATGTGTTTTTATCTCATAATGTAACCAGTTTGCAGCCTTACCCCTCATAGAGGGAAGAAAACACGGGGGGAGAGAGAGAGAGAGAGAGAGAGAGAGAGACTTCAGTGAGCTCAGAGTCCTTTGGGCTTTTCCTGACAGCTGCAGCAATCTGAGAGCTGGAGGTAGAGTTGTGGTTGCCTAACACGGGGGCTCACCTCTGAAGAGAGGGAATCGCATGAGACCAGACGCAACCATGTGTCCATCTGACAAAGTGGGGTTAAGAGCCTGCTGCCATGTTCCATTATGAGCTTCATTTAGAGCAGGAGACAGTGGGAGCGCAGGGACGAATCGCCCATCAAGCACGCTCCAAACTTAGCATTTTTTAGTTGTTTCGTTACACGTGCATGCAAGCACATTTACACACAGGCACAGACACTTGCATGGTTTTACAAAATGACCCTGCCCAGCACACATTGTTCCCTCCTGTGCACAAGGCAGATCCCTGAGCTATCAAAGACAATTAATGTAGTCATTCATCTCGCAGCACTATCTGGTTAACACCAGAGAAAATGTAGGCCGGGGAGCGGGGTGGGTGGTGGTGTTGGGGCAGACAGTACACTGATGAGGGAGCGCTAACAAAGTTCATCTCTCTGAGTGAATCTGCTCTTTGTCAACCTAAAATGACAAGAGTGTGGAGGAAAATGCAGTGCCGGGGCAGAAGCACACACACGGCAGGATGCATTCACACCCACTCTTTGCTGATAGCTCCTGTCTGTCACACCTCTGTGCTGCATTGGAGGAACATGCCCTATGTAATAGTGGAATCATGTGGTAAAGTTTAGTGACCGCTTTTTGGTTTATATGCAATTTCTCTAGGGATCTAAACAACACTGCGTCCAAAGAGAACATTTTTACAAAAAACTTAATATCCATCGTGAAATACAACTATAACAAACAAATTAAGAGCTCAGTAATCTCTCTGACTTGGATAAACTTGTACCATATATGTCTGATGAAGATAAATGTGTGTGTTTTGAGCCCCTTCAAAGGTTTTAATGAGGGAAGCCAAGCACAGGTTCTTTGCTGTTGTTGTGATTTGATTTTGGCGGTTGGTGCAGCAGATGGGAGGGGTGACTGGAGGTTGGAGTGCATTTGGTGCACCCTCTCACAAGTGGGTGCGTGTGTGCGCACAAGGTGCTCTCTAGTCTGTCTTTAGGCAGACAGACAGCTGGTCAAACAGGCTTAGGAGAGCAGTGGGCAGTCTGGGCTTCTGACTTAAGCCCATTAGGCCCTCTTTACTCCCCATTGGTCAACAGCCCCTAGTTCAAAAATAAAGCTGCAAACTGCAATGAACAGGGTCCAAGCAGATTGAACTCAATGAGCAATTGAAAACATACCACATGCATGAATTGCTACATTGTTGGCAAGTGGGTCTTGGCTCTCTGGGGATTCGAACCCCGGACTAGTGTTTCTCCCGAGAAGGTAATTAACTAACTGTGCCACTGGAGAGACACACACCTTCTAAAGTTGATGTCCATTAATGATTCCAAAAACTTTGTTATCTTAAACATAATGCAATAATTTGCTCAGAGTTAAAAGTTGCTGATAAAATAATGAAAAAACCCTCTCACGATTATGTCAAATTTACCTTGAACAGGTCTAAAATGTATAATTTTGAAATCTATCTACATTTCCTTGACAACTTTAGATAAGTGAAGTCCATTGATGATCCTGACAACTTTTTGGACGAATAGCATAACAGTTTCTGGTGAGTTGTTGATAATAGGATTTTTTAAATCGAGAACAGATGGAGCAGAGATCCATTGGAGCAAAGATGCAGAAAAATTGAAAGATCAAAATGATTAAAATCAAGAATTTTGACTCTAAGCCAAGTCACTTTGTAACAATCAAGTTTATATTTTCAGAATTATCACAGTGTCACCTGGAGGTCAATGAGTGTTATTTTATGTGTCTGAGTATTGGGTCAATTTTTTAGCTTGGACTCATTATTTTTTTGATAGTATCTTGGTGGTGATGTCAGGTTCTTGCAGGTAACAGATAAACACAAAGTGATCAGGAAGAATTCACATTTACACATCATGCCCTGTGCCATTTTTTTCAAGCATGGGTGTGTGTGTTGTTGTGATTGAGTGTGACGGGGTGTGCTGTGAGGGTAGGGGCCCCCTTGGCCTGCCCCTCTGTGTGTGAGGTTGTGTCGTGTAGCACGTAGGCCTGTGGAATGCCGGACTGTGCTCCCTGTTCCCTCGTGGCGGGTGGAGCCAGTGGAACGGGTACCAGGAGGGTGCAGGGGCGGCACAGGGAACGAGGGAATGTGCGCCGGAGTCAGTATTTGGGCATCTGTGAGAGCGAAAGATGTAATTTATCAGGCAAACCTACTTTCTTTCTTCTTCTTTTTTTATACCTTTGAGACATTCCTCCTAGCACTTTTTTTAGTCCAGGCAGACAGACAACTTGGTTAGCTCAACATCAGGATGTCATTTATTAGCTAATGTAATACAGCGCCGACCATGGGCTGTCTTTGTTATCCTGCACTGGACTGAGAAAACAGAACACAACATTGTATTGCACAAAGAACCGAGGAGAATATTAACTTACACCAAGATCTGATTTTACTCCAAGAAACCTGTTTATCCATTCTGACATGACACGGATGTACCCCTGACTGCTAAAATGATTTACTCATATTTCTGTCTCTTTTGCCATCTGTATCACTTCTCTTTAAATACAAGCCAGTAGCTGCTGGTCAACCAGATAGTGCTGTTTTATTTGAACACTGACCCTACTGTGGGCACCAGGAATGCCTCAGAGTTATTTGAGAGCAGACACATAATTATACCATTACACTGACAAGTGATGCTTGCTGCGAATATACTGGTGTTTAATTTTTGCTTGCTCTAATCAAAGCTGATCTCAATTTCTGTTTTGTTGGGGGCCTCAAACGGCCGAGACATTCAGATTGTGCTGTCCTTCCTTCCCATCCTCTCCTCCTCCCTCTGTGTGAAACCGACTCATTCAGGCCCCTGGTCAAAGCACACATGTGCTGACGTCACGCGGGCTTCTTGTGGGCTGACGTCTGTGTTCAGACTCGAGCCTTATCAAAGGGGCAAATGGGCCCCAGCCAGTGTGGCTGCCTGGTAGCACAGTCCACAATGGCTCCTGTTCAGACCTCACGTCCCACAACCGCAAACAGCACTTGTGTGCGTATGTGTGTATGTGTGTGTGCACGTGTCCTGCGCTTGCATCAACTATCTCATGCCAGATATATCTGATGCAACAGCGGCTCAAGGGATCAGTATGTCATTTCTGAGAATACTCTTTTCCCTATCCGTATCCATTCACTGTGGACGAGGCATAAGTGTGGGATGATAGAGTCAGATGTGACTAGATTAGCAGCTGTCCACAGCCTCTATTGTCTGCCGCGTCATGTCCAGTGGCTGCAAGAGCCTGACTTAGACAGAAGGGCAACAAGCAGTCATAGTGAGAGAATCAAAGGGGCTGTAAACTGACAGACATACTGACAAGTTCCTCCGTCATCTGAACTTATTCTGGAGGAAAATAACCAGGGCCTTCTATCCTATCTTCCTTCTCCACCTTTGCATCTGTAAGAGCTCAGCCCAGGGATTGATGATGTGTCATTGAATCCTCTCGTGGATCAATGGGCTCGCAGCCCACTGGGGGCCAGCCACTGGCAATCCATCATCAGGGGTCACAACACATTTAGCCCTGTCTCACAAGCACTCATTGTCATTCAAGTGCCATGGTCAAGCAGGGGGAGGAGGAGGAGGAGAGCGGTGTTAAGTTATGTTAGTTGGCTGACTGAGAGCTGCGTGATTTAATCTTTGAAGCCTCTGACGGGGCTGCGACCTTAGCTTGTCAGAAAAATGCTTTCTACCTTAACCACTTCATCCCATGAATCGCCCACGCCACTTGACCTGGGTCAGTGATATACATGTCCAAAGATAGTTCCAGAAACAGATTCACTCACCACAGATCTTTTATTTGACCTAGATTAGCATCCAATTATGTGTGACTGTGCATTTGTTTACATGTGGTTGCTGTTTAATTATTACATCTAAAGGAAGAAAATGATAATTCATATCATGAAATATTGTTCCACCTCAGAGGTGAATATATAAACTGTCCTTGTAATGGTGGACTAAAGTAGCCGTCTTCTAAATGACAGCGTAGTAGCTCCACAGCAGCAGAACCTCCGCTGGGTCCAGGCTGCCACCTTTCAGTCGGGCTGCTGTCTGTCCTTCCTCTCACATCTGGATCCAATAGGAGCGGCTTCCTTCTCTGAAGGAGGGACACATATAAATAGCTAGGCAGCCGTAACCACACTATGCAGCACAGCCTGGATGTTGGTTCATTCGTTTGCTGCTGTCCCTCTTTTGCACTGCCAGCTCAGATATGGCGTATGATGTCGCCATCCCCCCTGCATGTATACCCCACCCCTAGCGTCCTTCAACTCCACCTCTGATCCTCCGATCCCTGGGCTGTGGTGTGACTGACGCATGTACACTGAATGCATAATGCACGTCCACACAGCACTGTGCCCATCTGTGGAAAGTTTGAGTGGAGTGGGGCCAGGATTGAAACAGAGGCAGGCAGAGGGTGGGTGGTGGGTGGGCTGAAGGTGGCCTGCGTGGGTTGAAGCCTGTGGGCTGGGGAGGGGAAATGCAATATCCTGGTTATAGCTGAACAACTAAATGTGCTGCCTGTGAGATGCAAAGCACAGTAACAGTTACTAGTATAGATATTATATAACCAGATCATACCTTTTCTTCTACAGATATATATAGTTAAGTCCGGTGTCCTCTTTTAGATGTGTGATGCAGAAACAAGAGACATGTCATTTGAGAGAAGCCGTATGCAGCAATGAGTAAACTATGTCGTTCTCGCTTATCCCGAGACTGACCCTTGTCACTATGTCTGCCACATGTGTGTGTATGTGTGTGTGCATGCATGCCATTGACTAAACACATGCCCCTTTTGTGTGGCACATGTGCATGTCCTACCACAGAAGCCCAAATTAAAACTCATTCCAGCAAGAGGTGGGTCTGTTCGGCTTTGCTGCGGCCCCTCAATCCTTCCTTCCTTTTTTCCTTGTCTCCTCGTCTTCTTGGGGCTGAACCAGCAGGAGAGGAGAGGGGAGGGGAGGAGGAGAGGGATGGATGGAGAAGGGGGGCAGTCAAGGCTCTTGCTTGAGTGAGTTTTAATTTGTGTGCTTACAGCAGAAGATGCTGCAGAGTGGCGTAGTGGGGGGAACAGATGCATTAGCCCACATGCACTCATTCACCTCAGACTAGATACACACACCTCCTCCACATATACAAACACACACAGACACACACAGTGACACTTATTATTGCACCCTGTGGTGTTGTCTGAATGGTTCTGGCGCTGAGGTCTTTGTTTTCTCTCCCGAACCAAAGCCTTGTGTGCACTCACTGTCTGATTGATCAGTTTATAAAACTCTGTGGCAGACTGGAATGAGCTGCTCAGGGACACAATCTATTTGCTCTGCCTCATTTTGTCGCTCCTTTAACATAGATCACCCGTCCTGCACAAATACCACCTTGCAAAATGTTTTGGGTATAAAAAGACAAAAAAACCCTCCTATTTCTGCACTACAAAGAGGGAGAGAGAGAGAGAAAAAAGCAAACGTTATAGCAATGAATCTTATGTTGCTTTGAAAGCCTCGATAGTCCGCATGTGTGTGCGTGTGATGTGGTAAAACTGCAGAAACATGGAGGATGTGTTCCAGGGATGGAACTTGAGAATGTCCCCGTTCCCCTCTCGCTGGCCTCTGAGGAGGAGCCACCAGCGCTTGCTCCTGCCCCCGCTCTGCTCTGCGCCTGCCTTCCCCTGCCAGACGCATAGCTTCAGTTTCCCTCCCAGGCCATGAGGGTATCAGGTTTGTTCTGGAAGGGAGGGGAAGGGGGATGGAGGAAGGGACAGGGATGAGGAAGGCTGGCATATGTGAGGAGGAGAATTAGGCGGACAAATCTCTGCGTTGGTGCTAGGATGGAAACGGTTATCCAGACAGAGAAGGCGCATGAAGAGATGGAAGGGAGGGGAAACATAGAACAAACAAGTCCCTCCTGGCCCGTTGCTGCCCCTGACCCCTCATCCTTAAATTCTGTGCCAGCAGCTGGAGTTGTGAAGCGGCCATTTTATGAATGAGGGTGGGAAGGAGAGAGCAAGAGACAGAGAGGAATAAGGAAGGAGAGAGAGCGAGAGGGGAGGCGGGTCAGGTTGTGTGTTGTGTATGTGTGTGGGTGGGTGAGACGCGGCTCAGAGGCGCTTGTGGTGGAGTTGGTTGTGTGTGTGTGTGTGTGTGTGTGTGTGTGTGTGTGTGAGACTGTTCAAGCTGAGGAGGAGCCTGGGGTAGGCCCACACACATACACTCTTGCCTCTTCACAGGCTTTGTGTGTTTGTGTTTTGTTCATGCCTCTGCTGAGACACTGTGCAGTCTGGAACAAAGGCCCAATTTGGGCTGTGCTTCCGCCTGAGGCTGCTCGCTTAGCAGCCACAGCAGATCAGTCATCAGAATGAGGAATAACAGGCACACCTCAACACTTCCATAAAGTCTTCAGCAGCTTCAGTGAGGAGAGACCTCCTGCTTTTTGAGTTGCATTTGTTTATCTGTGAGGTGCAAGTTGTCTGTAAACATCATTTTCTGCTGCCACTGTTGTCCCAGTCGCACCATGAAATGTATCCCACTGTTATTTTCCCAGAGGATCACCAGGCAAGTGCATACTTGTTTGTATTTACTGGAAGACTTAATAGTGCACATAAACAACTTTTTTTTCTATTCTAGGTTGTTTCCTTCCCTTGGAGGGAGGTTATACACATCTATTCACATATTTTTTTTCCAAAACAGTTCTTTTTTTTCAGCAGAGACAGTATTAGTTTTAGTCAAATAACAAACACCAGAGCTGAACATTGAAGCCAACATGGAAGTTCAGTTTCTTAAATAGTCACTTGGCTGGCTCCATAGACCCCCATGTTAAAACACCAAACTTTATGGCAGACATAAACATGTTTACAGCCTCATATATGGACAAGTTTTGGTGTCTATAGTTAATATTACCATCCATGAGGACTGTCTGGGGGTTCATTTTTATGTAACGCAACAGATTAAATTAATTTAAGGCTTAAAGGTATGCATAATTAAAGACACGGCTGCTTCGAGTGACAGATGGGTGCTGTCACTGGTGGCGTATTCCAGCAACAATTGATCCTGTTGTGGAGACTACGTCCTTATTTTAACATGGCATTTGGTTTGAATTGTGTGATGAAGCAATTTTAAGTGAATCATTTTCCTTCCAGTTTCTCACTTTCTGTTTGTGTTCTATTATTTTTTTAAATCGTCAAGAAAACTATATCCAAGCCAGCAAAGCAAAGTTTTTTTGAGCGTCTGTCACATTCTTCTTTCTGTCCGTCTTTGAGGTCACAAAGAGTGTTCTTTTCTGAGGCAGTATATTACACAGAAGCTCATGACATGAGGCGTTGAGCTGCCAAGATGTATTGATCCCTCACTCCCATTGCTAGCCGACTCGCGTCAACCCTTAAACCGCCGACACAATGCCGGCACGACTGTCCTCCGGTCTCTGTGGGGAGCTGGGGGCGTGCAGCTCCGTTTGATGCATGATGGGACTAAGGGGGGTCTTGTGTCAAGGGAGAGGGGTTGAATGTTCAGGCCGCTCCACCCTTTCATTTGTATTTCCCTTAGCGCTCTAGTGCTATCCAAATAACTTATGGCTGTTGGTGAATAAGCCGACAGGACCTTTGTGAAGGCAGTGAGGCAGACAAGAATTGCCACAGGGAGACCGGCTGTGGGAGGGGACGAAAGTTTGGTTTAGCTTGTCCCCACATTGGCACTAATTTTATTTAGTTTTATGTGTTTGCTGGCTCTTCAAAGCATGCCTTATTACTGCTCTATAAACTATAGATTATAAATATGAAAAAACAAGACTGAAATTGGCTTCTTGTGTATGATAAATTAATAATCTAGGACTTATATTTATTAAAGCAGTGAGCCTACGTGAGTGAGGTCAGGGATGGTGCATCCTCCTCTCTTACTGTCATCCATACAGCGGTAGGTAGCAGGTGCCATTAGCCAGTCAGTCACTCAGTCAGTCAGTGCTGGTCGTGTAGCGCTGTAGGTAATGAGAGCTGACAAAGAGTGACAGTGCAGACAGGAGGACATGCTGTCACTGCAGCTCAGGGACACGAGGACGTCCTCTGGTGTTGTTTACTCCTCACTGTGTACATTAATTCTGCTGATCCCTGCCTGCGATGCTGGCCTTCTTCTTCTTCTTCTCCTTCTTCTTCTTCTTCTTCTTCTTCTTCTTCTTCTTCTTCTTCTTCTTCTTCTTCTTCTTCTTCTTCTTCTTCTTCTTCTTCTTCTTCTTCTTCTTCTTCTTCTTCTTCTTCTTCTTCTTCTCCTTCTCCTTCTCCTTCTTCTCTCCCCCCTGAGGCAACAGATCGGCCTGGAGACGACTCAAAACTCTGTTTATGCGTTAGACGTGCTCTGCGTCCAAGACACATTGGGAACACAGTGTAAGAGCTGGGTGAGCTCAGTTGCTCCCAGGACAACTCTGTGAACTCTTGTTTTTCCCCCTCGAGGACAGGCGATGCAGTAATAACATGCTTCAGGTGTGCCTGGTGTTGCCTACATGTAGCAGGAATGCGCTCCTGCAGGCGGAATGGGGCTGGGAAGAAATGGTGGAATCTGCCTTTCATCTGGAGGGTTGTCTGGTTCTGCCACCGACTCTGTGATAAAGTGCTGAAACAATTTGTCAATCATATGTTGATTTGGGTTAAAATAGCCTCAATATATTATTTAAGTCCTTTCTAAGACAAAATGTCCAAACCTTTTCTACTTCTAGCTTCTAAATGTGACAAAACAAAGTGTTTTAAGATGTCACCTTCAGTACTTTTTGCTACAGTACATTTTTAGTTTCTTGATTATTTTAAAGATTTATAATCCAAAATCCGTACCTTGTTTTTTGAAAATTGACAAAAGTTTATCTATTTCCTTGCACCCCTATGTAAAAATAACTGCAATTACTTAATACTGATAGTAATCATATTGTGTTCACCTGCTCTCTCCCCATCCTTCCTTCAGCTACCACATAGACAACAGAGATTTGGTACATGATGCCTCCTTTACTGCCTTTTTACAACTCCTTGCTATCTGAGAGCTGAGCAGAGTACAGTGAGGCCCTGCAGCAGTGGGCTAGTTAGGATAGCAACAGACTGTATAGGACATACACACACACACACACACACACACACACACACACACACACACACACACACACACACACAACTCGGGGTCAGGGCGGAGAAATAGTAGCTCTAATCAAACCACAAAACAAAGCAATGCTTGGAAATTTGGCCATGGAAAAGGGCCTGGAGCCAGAGCCAGCGCTTTGATGGCTTTCTTTTGAGTGGTAGCTAAAGGATATGGTCTCCTGTTTCCTGTGTTTGCTCCGTGTGTGTGTGTGTGTCTGTGTGTGTGTGTATGTGATTGATGGCTCATTGATTGAGCAGCGTGCTCCCATTCCCTCTCTCAGCCAGCTATCCGTCCCCTGACTGTCTGTAGCCAGCCGGCCCAGCACCGGCTGTTCGAAAGTATGTGAGTGTGTGCACATTCATGTTTGTCTAAGTGCATTCTGGAGGAAATCACTGATCCAGCAGGTGTGGATCCTCCTCTCACTCTGGCTGCTGGTCAGGGACTCATTGTTCAAACGCAAGGACTAGATAATGTGTAACTTAGAGCACATTCAGGGTCAGGCAATATTTAACACCAATTCATGTCACGGAGTTAAGATAATAATTTATTAAGAAATTGTTGTATGTTACAAAAGGATCTTTGTGGCTTTTGGTGCAGTTAAATACTAGAATCGCAAGTATCCTCTGTTACTAGGCGTAGTGATTTTTTTTTTCTGAACCAATTCCAGAGCCGCAGCATTGCTACCGTGGAACAGTAAATATAGCCTCAGGCCTTCCATTTGTTACAGTTTATGATGTGCAATTTGGCGGCTTTCAGACCAATAATAGTTAACAAGACATTTATGAAATAACTGCAACAAATTACTGCATCTGGGGGATACAGTGGTTCTCAAATAAATATAGAATCGGCTCTTCCTGGGGATGCAGTGTCCTCTATCCGCAGGTTCCCACACGTATGTCAGAGGAACAGAGTGATCTGTTCAGGATGTAATAAAACTGATGTAAAGAGAGTTGTTGGGGGAAACCTTCAGGCTGAATGAAACCGAGCTGCAAGAATGATAATAAGTATAAAATATGTTTATGAATGAAAGGGGAGACTGTGGGAAAACATTGTTTGTCGTACTTTGTGTTACATGTGCTGTACTTTAGTTGTGTTTTCTGTGTTTGTTGTACAAGGAGAATCTTTGTATTCTGAAAATCCTCTGTGTCAACCTTGTATTGCTGTACTAATCCATTTTAGAACTGCCGTTGCTCCCTCTGATTATTCATCAACCGTTTAGGAGCTACTATAAAATTTGGGTCACAACAAGGGAAAAAAAGCTCCCCAGACTTGTGTTTACGTTCTCAGTGAATGTGTGTAACATGTCTGCAGTGCAGCATGCTTTTCTCCCATGGCTCAGGCCCCCTGTTGGTGCTCTAATACTGTTGCAGCCCAGTCCGTTGAGCTGTGTGAGGTCTGCAACGACATGAAGACAAAGACATATTTTTCTGAGCAGGGGGCTCCAAAGTGGGCTGCAGTGTTGCGTGGCCCCCCGTCTATGTCCCAACTGAAGGAGAAAGTTGTCTGTGGCCTTGAGAGGAGAGAAAGAGAGGAGGGGGGAATAAGACCCACTGTTTTCAAACTGTGTCTTTATGTCTCCCCTGACTGTGAGTGTGCCACATCATTTCACAATGGAGGCCATTGTTTGTTTGGGGGAGAAAGCGTGGGTATTTTGTTTCAATCATTTCTTGAAGTCTTATGTTTGACACGGTGGGGGCTTTGCGCTTCCTGTGGTTGGAGGCAGGCTTGTTCTCTGTGCCCATTTCCCTGCCTCTCTACTGGCATCTGTCCCCTCTGCCCTCTGTGTCATCCTTTAAATGCTCCAATTTACTGTCTGTTCATACTTGTGGAGTTTAGTGATGAGGCTGCAACTTTTTTTTAGGACACGCTACATGCGAGTTGAGAGCTATAGAGCTCTGTCATGCCGGCCTGGCCTTAATGTCTGAAGCAGATCCTTCTCCGTGTCCATCTGCCTGTGTGGCAGCAAACCCCTCTGCCCCATACACACTGCAGCCCCCTTCATTCCCCCTGCGGTGCTATAATGACATTTCACCTCTCCTACGCGCGCTGACTCCTCCTTAATCCGACTAAGAGCTAATCTCTCATGGAGGGATGTGATCCTGGACTGAACGCGGCAGATTGATTGTGGCAGAGCAGAGGAAGGTCAGCTGACTGGCGGACTTGAACACACTTTTGTCGCCCTCCCTCCATCCTCCGCTTGCACCCTCATCAGACATGGAACACCTGTCTGGCACAAGGATCGATCCCTGTGATTAAGACCTCCCTAAACAGGCACATCCCATGGCTACATGTCTGTTTTGATAAACTGGATAAATAGATGGTCTGATTTCCCTTTTTCTTCCAGCACATCTTTTATACATTAAACAATTATTTCTCAATGTGCCTCTTACTCGGTTCTCTGTGTCTCTTTCTCTCCTTCCCCGTGAGCATCCTTTTGTTTCATTACTGGAGACATATCACAGTGCAGCCCAGCTGGTAATTTAGTGAGCTGTCTGTTTGTGAAAATGTCAAACCTAGACTTTCACAATAATAGCATGATGCGCCAACCAAAACTTCTTAGTTGGCTCGTGTTAATTAAGCAAGGCCTGCTTGAGTGTTAGAGCCTGAAAAAAATTGCAGCATATGTGCAGTGTGTTTATATCTATGTGTGTGTGCATGGCTGTCTAATAGTTCTTCCTCTTTTGTTTTCTTGTGTCTTCCTCCCCTCTCTCCTCCCACCTCCTGAACAAGAGTAGCCATGTAAGCTGAGGTCCCTAAAAGGGGCACATGAAGCTGAGTGTTAGTGTGTGTGATGGAGAGAGGGTGGGGGGGGTGGTGGGGGGGTAGAAATGCCCTGGTTGAGTGGAGAGAAGGAGAGGAGGAGGAGAAAGAACTGAACTCTCCACCCACCTCGAAAAGAGGAGGTGAAACATGGGGATAGAACCATGATGTCACTGGCATCCAATAGGAAGTGTGGGCTGGGGACTGTTTAAGGCCTGTCAGCTGTCCTGCTCCATCCACGTCGGCTGCCCTTATCTGCTGTTGGTACAGTCAGGCCAGGCACGGATTTATCCGTAGTCTGCCCCATCTCTGCCCTTTAGCCTCTAGTCTCTGACCTTTGACCCACGTCCATGTCTTCGGCCCATATAGCCAAGCGATTGTCTCCCAGTCCCCCCATGCTCTTGAGCCCAGCTCTCTGCATTTAATTCTGTAGCTGATTTGCCACCGAAACCCTGTCCCCTAAACTAAATAAGGTTGAGATTAGATAGGAGCCTGAAGTCTCTCATTCCTATGGTTCCCGCTGTATCAAGACTGTGCTGCTGGTGTTTGAGATCACAAGTGAATGTTAGGCTTGCGTCATGGTAAAATCTGATTAACACTGAAACTGGTTGAAACTGAGGAGCTGTGTCTGCGCTAAGCCTGTGGGTGAAACTTACTGAAGGTGACGTAACCCCCAATTTGTTCAGAGACTTGTAAACAGTGACGTTTTTTTTTTTTTACCGCACAGGCTTTGTGCAACTGCCATATTTGGCGCTGTTGTTACCCAAAATTGCTAATGGCTTTTTAATTGGAGGTTTTACATTTACATTTTATCCCAAACCAACTGTTTTATTGTCCCCTTCACCCACTTGGAATAAAGGAGACGTTTAAGGAAATATAACCTCTACTTCTGGTATTCAGGCACACACTTTGATGTAAAAGGATCAAGTGAAAATGAGAGCATTGTTAAATGCTGCCAAACATTTTCCATCATTGGTCCTCTTTGGTCTTATCAGTGCGCAAACATGACACAGAGTCATCAGTAAGTGGCTTTATTCTTCTGTGTTGTTCAGCTGTCCATGAAGTACCTGCAAGCTGCAAGCTGTTAACTCCCTGAGCAGATAGGAAATTGGCAAAACAAGCATGAGGTTTGTGTATTTGTAAGAAGCTAAACCCCTGACAGGCCCCTTTCATGTGAAATGAAGCTTTGTTTATGTCAGATACTGGATCAATACAATACCGTTTTACTGTGATACCATCTGGGACTGTGGTATCTTATCAGACCATTACACTTGAAAGGACTAGCCTAAATTCTCAGCGCAGGCTCTCCAGTTGGAGAGAATAGTCTCAGTGTCCCGTTGTAACAGATGTTAACTCTGGGCACAACTGTCCCTGCTGAACCCACAGCCTGTCCTTTTTAAAGAACGAGCGCAGCCTCACAAAAAGGATACTGTGTGTACCCTCAAGAAACTCACTGTGAAAATGAAATTAAGTGGAGGAAAAAGGAAACCCTAAATCCAGATGTCATATTTGAAGTGGCTAATAGGACTGTACAGAACGTCAGGCTCCACTGAGGTGGCAGACACTGAGGCGTATATCCCAAAGAGAAGAGGAAGATGCACTGGAGAAATGGGCTGAGCAACGGCATTTCACCGCAGTCGCTCTGCGTGTGCCAACAGCCATCCACTGTCATCTGAAAGACAAGACTGCAGTCAGATGTACAGACAGAGACTGCAATGTAAGCAACGTATCCAGTTTGGTTACATGATCCTAAATATGACCCCCCGTATACACAAACACACACATGCAAACAAAGCCCTACTCACCCACATAAAATGTAACCAAACTTAACCATAATTTCAGGATTCACGGTCCACATGGCTATCAGCTCAGTAATCGACTAATGGCCTTCTCTGTGTTTGCAAAGCACTTCATTTTAACCTGGTAGGAATGCTTGCAATGAACACAAAGTTATCCTCATCAGCTTTTTAGCTCAAGGCAAATGTTACTGCGCTTAATCAGGATTAGGGCCTCCTTGAAGTCGTTGTGAAATGAAGATGTGTCATTTTGAATCCAGACATCGTGCCAGCAGGGAGAATGTATGCCGGACGGCGTGCCAGGACGAAGTCTGGGCACCGTGTGCCGCAAAGCTGCAGATGGTCATCTACAGAAATAGGCCTTGGCATGAGAACCACTACTATTCTGATGCTCTGATGATGATAGGCTGAACCAAGTTTGGGTATAGAGTAAAAATGTTACACTTAAGCGCTGCACATGGTTGCTTGCAACATTTCAGAGTCATGTTTACTGAAGTGCTGTAATGTTTGACGATCAACATTGATCCATATGGCTGGAGGTTCTCTCTGGGTAGCTGCCTGTCTGGGGACAGGTGGGTACACAGCCAGGTGTTTGACTGTGCCTGCAAACATCCAGCACCTGAGCTAAATGAAGCAGTAAGTTGTTCATTTTATGTTTACAGTTTGTTATGTTTCTCACCAGTGTTGCGTAGTGAGGTTTGTGTTTGATGGATACCATGTACAGTTGAGACATGTAACCAAGCATTAGTCTTCAGTGACTGAATTCATGGGTGTCTCCTGTACATTCAGGAGAGGGATTAGAGTGCGATGTGTTCGAGACTGAAGGGATGTGAGGGCTTGACACGCTCTCACTAACCCCAACCAGTCACCCAGCTAGCAAAACAGCCAGCCAACACATCTCGCCAGCCAGCACAGCACTGCCAGGAAACACACTGTATTTAATGAAGCAGATCTGGGAAGTCAGGTATTTTTAGAAGCCACTTTTAGTGAGAGGAAACACCTCAGAATCAGTGAAAAAAAAAACATTGCCTGAGTTCTCCCTGAAGTTGCATTTCCCATACTAATGCCATACTGCTTAGCTATGCAGCTTGTCACCTTCACTGCTTACAACAGATTTTTTTTGTGAATTTCATTAAACATTAAACCGGCAGTATTTTGATTTGCCCCTGCTGAATGGATTGATGGTCAAACTGCTGTTTTATTCTTCAAATGACCAAATCGGCATGAGAAATACAGCAGATAATACTTGCCATTAATTTTGCAATAAGAGTCATAGAGCAGGTATCTCTGCAATAACACTTGATTTAGATGTGTTGTTCAAACTGGAGCTGAAATGAAACCGTGCCATAAATTAATATGAGGGCTTAAAAAAAACCCAAGTCATGAGCGACTGTGAGTAAGTCCTCAGAGAAAGTTGGAGAGTTGCCTGAGGAGGAAGATTGCCGCAGAGACCCGTCTTTATGCTACAAATATGACTCCAGGGGTGCTTCTGTTGAGGGATGAACTGGGACTCTGGGATTTTTGGACTACTAGAGGTCGGGCCTGCAGGGAAGAAGTTCAGCTTGGGCCTCGGTTTAGTTCAAGGGTTTGACCCCATTCATCAGTTCTACACACAAACATTTGGATTCACTGTGAAGCATCTTTTAAAAAAAAAAATTCAAAGTGTGTTTAGTATTGCACTGTTACGAACCTTCATGCCAAATTTCTTCCTTCATCTTTCATTACATGAAATTAGAGCATATTCTTTTTATTATTCATTGATCTGCAGCTTATTTTTCCAATTTTTCTGTCTATAAAATTTCAGAAAAAATAACACAAATTGCCCACTGGAATTTCTCACGCAACCCCAGTTTCAAAGAAGTTGGGGCATTAGATATTTAATTGAACTATGTTCAAACTGATATTTTTGTTTTCTTTCTTTTTCTAAATTTGAGGCATTGTGTTTTTATTTACATTTTTTGCCCCAGCCCAACTTTTTATATATTCAGGGTTGTTGACCAAAGCAGCATCTTATTTTGCTGGTTTAATCCAACCAACAATCCAAAGCTCAAATATATATATTTTTTAATATTTTATTTTATTTTATTTTTTTTAACTTTTTCTTACCCATACAGTTAGGTTTTGGGGATTTTCTTTTTTTTATATTTATACACCATATTTATTCAACTATGAACCAGCAAGGATTTAAACATTTCACAATATTGGAATGATATTAGAATAATAATCCTCTCAGCTATACAGGAATTGCATCAAGAACTACTAGGATGAGATAAAAGGATATGCGGTTAAGATACCTCATGATTTTGGTTAATATTCGTGCTTGCCTACCCTCATATTACATGTTCTATCAATCAGATTGTGATGCATATTATTCAATTACATGCAATGAATTACTCCAATAATAGAACAGAATACTCATGTATATGTTTTCGTCATTGTTTTGGTTACTGTCTTAACGTGTCTTTAATAGCTTTCAGACCGTTCTCGACCTCTTCAGTGATAGAAACACAAAGTGTTTTCACATGTGACGCTGCTGCATACCTGTGTCCTGTTATTAAGTGTAATCAACAACAAAGCAACAACAACAACAGCAGCTGCCGATTGGTCCGAGGCCTGAGGCTAGAAGGAAGGGGTGTGTGTAATGTGTGTGTGTATGTGTGTGTTGTTGTGACTGAATGCGAGTGAGGGGAAATGCCACGCATGCCTGAACACACAGACCAGCACATAGTTGTGTGAAAAACACATTGCTGGTCTTTAGTGGGCATGGGAGTGGAAGAGACCCAGAAACACTGGGACAGGGTGGAGTGGGCTCACACACACCTTTGTGCACAGGACTGAACAGAGATTTAGCCAAGCTTTCCTGAGCCAGCTGTCTGCATGAGAAAATCACATCATGATGCTGTGCAGTGTTCCCGCTTCTGAAAAAAAAAACCCTCTGATCAGCAGAAAGGTCGATCTTGCCGAACATGCACAGCTCGACACACACTGTCTGAAAAGGTGAAAAACACCACTTCAGATTAGATCAGTCCATCCGGGCACTTGAAACTCTCTTGCTGTAGCGGTAAGACAGCGCTGGAATCTCTGATGCGGTTTGCCTTTGGCTGTGAGCAGAGGAAGCATCCTCTCTCTGGCCGTCTGGGCTGATGTGGTTTAAACAAGTGTCTGTAGTGATCCACTGGGGGCTCCCAGGGAGGATCGGGTTGCCGGATGAGGATGTGGCCTGATGGAGCTCAGGGAGCTGGGGGGGTCGGCCCCCGCGATCCGGGCTGCAGCAGCCCCTGATAGGCCTTCCGTCTGCTACTGTGCTTCTGTTCTGTTACCTTACTGTCTGCTACTGCTCTCAGCTCTGGTAACCTGAGCTCACCGGCCCTGACTCTGCACAGAGTGGGAGGCTTCTCATCCCCACAGTGCAGTGGATTACAGTAGTGTGCATTAGAGTGAATACTTTGGTAAATGGAGGTGATGTAGAGATAAATTTAATCATGTCCTAATGGAGCTATGGCCCCGTTTACATTGTAGAGCAAGGACAGGCAGCGTGATTGACACTTAACGTGCAGCTACAGTAACCTCTTTCAAAATAAGCAGTCACAGCAAAGTATGTTGTCGTTCTTATTTTCCTGTGCAAAAAAAGCACAATATTATCTTAACTATAATTATACTCTTGCATTTAAAATGTTTTACTTTCTGCATAATACCTTTCTTTTTCCACTCCAGTTTCCCACTCATGTTTTGATTTTTAGCTGATATTCCAGTTAAGGGTCAGCACTGTTTACAAGAATATTCTTACTAAGGCTTGTTGTTGAGTAAGCTGCGTCTGTTCAGGTTTTCCCGTAACTTATGGTTTCTCCGAAACTGTGGAAAAGCCATGCTTAATCACTATGGTTACGACTCCCCCTCCGAATGCCAGCTCAAGAGAGGACTTGTTTACCATCTCTGCTCCAGACTCAATAACATGTCAGTCATCGGGATTAGAACCTCCCCTGCCCACCTGCTATTGGTCCAGCAGATAGCTCCCAGTTTAACCCCCACCCTCCTCTTTCCAGACACCCTCCTCCCTGTTGTCCCTCCCCTCAAGCCCCACTGTGAATAATGAATGATTTCCCAACTGTCTGTCACGCTCTTATCTTCAATGACGCAGGGAAAACATACATCGCTTTGATATGTTATGAAGATTGAAACATTTCATCTTTCATTAGATCATTTTTTTACATCACACTACGGCTGGCATGTATGATTGGTTTGAAAAAATGACACCAGTTTACAAAATTCCTCATATTTTCACACCATACTTCATCTTCAGAGGCGGCAGTGTCCTGCTGGCTGTAAAGTGTCACCAGCCTCCCAATGTAAACAGTGTAGTAGTCACTTACACAGCATGCTCTCTAGCAAACGGGACATGACTTGCATTCAGATGAGGAGCATTGCTGCACTGCAATCCTCTTCCTCTCGAGCACCGACGTCCTTAATCAATAATGCTTTTTTGTTTTGGGAATCCAACTTTTGAACCCCCTCACCCATCCTCCTAACACACACACACACACACACACGCACACACACACTTCTCCAGACAGTGTTGAAATCTAGCCATCTTGTTATCAGATCGAAGCTGCTTTTTTTGTCGATACAGACTGTGAGGAAAGAGAAGGGGTAAGGTCTGGTTGACGGGTTCTGAGTCACTTGACCCCCCCCCATTGCATGCTGCGTTTTAAGAGAGCAAGGCCCGCCCAACGGAGAAATTAATTTGATACTTGCCCCCTCTTTTGTTTTACTGCAGTCTCCTATTTTTTCTGCCTGAAACTGGCACATGCATTCTTGCTTTATTTTATTTATTTGTTTATTTTTACAAAATTGATTTTGCACATATACACATATTTAAAAGACAATTACAGAAAAGGTTTTTTAATTTTGCAGGTGAGATTACAAGCTCATAAAGGCTTATAAAGATACCTCCTTAATATCAATAGGCATTCTTAAAATAGCACAAAAAGATAAAAAGAAATATTGCATAATTCCTCCAAGTTGCAAGACTAAGGTAGTATGAAATAAATTAAAATGTGCAATTTGCATAGATGTTTATGTTTGCAATCTAAGATGCATTACAATAAAATCCATGTGTTTATAAATGTTTTCTTATTTAAGTCCTTTTCTGGTTCTTTTTAATTAATCATAATCTAGATGTTGATTGTAGTGATGGAAGTAGTTTGTTCCAAAGAGATAGTCCTCTGTATTTTAATGAATATTGATTAAGGAAGTCCGACAACACAGACGACAAAAGTATTTAGAGTGTCTGAGAAGACTTTCGAAAGTGCTCATCTAGTCATGGGTTAGATGTACATATTTATCCATAAATACACAGGTCTGGGATATGACCACAGTGTAAACTCCTAAAGAGGAAGAGAAAAATCTGAATGTTCCGCTATATGTTCCTGCTTTTTTATCTCACTTGACACTTCCATGTTTGTTGCGAAAACAGCCTGCTCATCTTAGGTTTCCATTGCAATTCCCGAAGTAGTCATTGTGTTGTTGCAGCGGAACAAGGGATTAACATTCTCCCCCTTGAATCCTCTGTGGCCTGAAACATTCTGCACATTCTTTACATAGTCCGGCGATTGGAGGATACCTTTTAGAACAAAAAACAAACAGTGCAACAGTGCTAACCTATCGGTGATGCCTCTTCCTCGCTGCTGTACTCAGTGAAGCTGCTCAGACTGAGACTCCTCAGTGCCGACTGTTGCCTGGTTTACTATTGATAAAATGGACCCGACCACTCCACGTGTCGCAGTGCTCTGGTGAACAGCAGGGGCAGGCTGGTGGTTATGGTGTGTGACCTGACTGTTCAGGGAAAGAGCAGCAGGGAGGGGGTTGTGTAACTACAGTATGAGAGGAACAACATCATAAACCTCCCTACCCCCACTCCCAGCAGTTTGACTTATTTAAGACTGCAGCATCGGATCAATGTCAAAGTTTTTCTTTCTACACTTTGTTCACTGCAACACTTGCTTAATGTGATGCAGTGTGTACTTAAAGAGGATCAAATCCCAATGTGATGATTCTTCCAATTTATTCCTGCTCATATTAAACATCCACTCTGGGGAATACAAGGATGATAAGAGGAGCCCCTTGTTAGGCAGTCCCTTTCCTTTGAAGTAGTGGAAACCCACAATGCCCTGCATAGCTATGTGTAAAGAGCAGCAGCGTGGAAATAGGTCCGCATTAGGAGCATCTATAAATAGAGGATTGTATCCTTGATACCACGGGTTGTTTGGTCACACAGTGAAACCGGGTCGACTTATATGGATTTAAGTCAGCAACTCCCCCTCCCTCCGCTGTCTTCTGGCGGAAGGTATGCATGTTTGGAATTTCTCTTCATTGAGGAATCTGTTAAAATGATGTGGAAAGAAAGGGACCTCCTCCAATAAGGCTCATTAGAGTTTGCCTTGGCTGCCCCCTTTTGGTTGGATTCCAAGAAAATGAAGCCTCCCTGATGTTTCTCTCTCGCTTTTTTTTTTCTCCCTCTGCAAATGTGCAACACTGATCTGCCCGCTTTAAACACCCTAATGTCAGCATCATATTTCCAGTCAAATCACAGCTGTCATGTGAGAACCTGTGTGTCTTGGCGTTTGATGCTGTAGTTTTAAAAAAGATCTTTGCCGTTTGTTTTGGCCCGCTTCCAGAATAGTTAGATACACTATTCATGAAGTGCCGTAGAGCCAGTCAACGGACTCCTGGTGTGGCAGAGCATGTACGTAGTGTGAGTGGGAAGCTATACATAGTACAGAGGTCATAAAGCTAAATACTCTGCTTACTCATGCCAACATGAAAACACTTTTATGGCAGTAACTGCTGTGTAACTTCAAGGTCTGTCTTATCAGGGGATAATTATTGCAAATTCCTGAGGTACTGCAGTGTACTTATCAATGAATGTTCCCTACAGACTCCTAACACTGTCAGACAAATGATGTGTCATTCCTCGGACCTGCACTGTTTTTGGGTGAAAATGCTTTCGAAGTCTTTGCACCAATCTTGTTGTGAGAGGGTACAGTCACCTTTAACTAGATTCATTTATAAGCATGACTATATACGACTATGAGATCACTGAATGTACTTCTCCTTTTACTAAACAATAATAATTCATGTTTGATGTAATTTTCTGTTTGTGAGGCTGAGCAATTGATCAAATCTTGATCAAATTTTGGCTCCCAATAATTATGAAAGAGAGATAATAATAAAGTTGAACAAATGCATTATGCTTCCAAAGTCGCTGACTAATCCTGTTAAATAATTGTGATCTCAGTATTCATCAATAAATTGGGGAGACTTAATTGTTAAACGGAACATAATGAGAAATATATTTTTCTCTTATTATTTGTTTAAACTTTGTGTTGTGTTAAGTCTGTTTTTTTGTGCTTTTGTGTGGAACTTGGCCAGGACTGTTTTGAAAAAGACATTTTGAACCTCAATGGGAAATATCCTAATAAAATTAAGGTTAAATAAAAAAAAATATATGTTATAAGTCTGCTAAAAAGGATTAGACTTTCTTTTAGGAAATAGTCAGAGACGTTTGGTTTTTTTTTTCTGTTGTCATAGATTCCTGAAGGAATTTTCCAAACAGACCATTTCACCTCTTCTGCACTATTAGATTTGACTGAATGTGAGAAACAATGGCAAGTATTTGAGAATCTGTCAGGAGTGGGAATGATCATTCCCCTTCCCTTTGTGAGGAGAAACTGGAGTTGACACTGTGGGAGTGTGCGCTTCCTCTGCAGCATTACTGTAGTGCACCGTCACATTCTTAACCTACACAGATGTTTTTGTAAAGCAACATGAAATATTCATCAAGAGATTAGCTCAGCAGCCGGCTTCATTTACTTGACTGATTCACAAAGCGAAGCACCGATGCTCCGACACCCGCATTTAATTTAAAAGCAAATAAACAAGCAGAGCTCCTTTCCCTCCTTCGCTCTCTGGCGCACACACAAATATTCCAATACCAACATGCATGTGCACATGTCACACACACACACACACACACACACACACACACACACACACACACACACACATGCACACTTCATCATCCTGTAAAGGTATCTGCTATAAGGATGGCTGGAATTATGACACAATGAAGTAATATGTGCAGTGTCACAGTCTTGCAAAGCATAATAACGCACATGAAAGGGAGTGTTGAAATGTGTGTTTTGCTGTACTTTTGTCTGAGCGTGTATGATCGTGTGTGTGTGCACATTTCCTTCCAGCTCTGGCTTTGCACCAGGAGGCGGTTGCTAAGGAACCAGGAGTGCTGTTCTTCTTATTTCAGTTCAGTTCAGTGTAGTTCAGTTCAACTTTATTGCCCCTGTGGGGAAATTTGTCTTACAGGAATAACAAAGAGGATAACAATATATAGTGAACACTTAAGGCCTTAATACACAAACAACACAGACCTTTGCTGCCTCCACAATTTTTAATGTGCAACAAAAGACAAAAAAAAATACACATCTGTAACATATTCCCCCCAAAAACCCTAACCTTTGGACTTCCCAGAGCTGCTCCTTATGTAGACTGAGACTCCTCTAACAGTGAGCGATCATTAGCAGAAAGCACCTTGTCACCAGGCTTTTCACAATCATTCATACAACTTCATACACACTCCAGGTGCTTTTTCTATAGAGTGGACTCATCTGAATCTAGGACACCCCTGCCTGCAGTGTCTCGAAATTAGTTAGCACTAGGAATCATCTGCTTTCTCCCCTTTTACATCTGCTTTTCCAGAAGTGCCTCTCTATAAATAGGCTACAGTAAAAAATGCTTTTGAACATTGAACACAGACTCTTTTCATTTGCCATTTTCATCTCAGTCACTGTTTATTTAGTGCGAGGCCAATGAGATTTCCACGAGTAGTTGGTAAATCCACAAACAAGAACTGACCTCATTTTTGCCTCATTACCTGAATGAGTAACTTTTGTTAAAGTTTGGAATTTGGGAACATTTATTCTCTGGAGTTGAAGGCTGATATATTAACGCTCATTTTGTACAATCTGTTCAATAAATCTGACAAACCGTAAGGATGCCCAATCTGTCAAATGTCTGTCCCAAGCAGTGGGAAGCGGCTGCGTGTTATTGATAACATATTGTTATGGGTTTTGGTTTCGCAGTGATGCTCCGTAAACAGCGAGGAGCTTCTATTATTCATGTTGCTCAAGTTTAATTTGAAACACCCCACACAATAATGTTTCTGTCGATTTTTCTCACAGCCTTGAAGATGTTCAGTAGTTACTTTTTCGAGGCTGTAGTGATAGTGGGAGTAAGAGTTATGTCCGAGCTGCACACTTCTTCTTTTTCCAATATAGAAGAATATAAATGAAGAGATAATATATAGTGTTATTTGTCTCAACTATCCACTGGTAAACTTTGTTTTCAAAGATTTCTCCTTTTTTAAGTGGCTCTTTGGTTGCAGATTTGGTTTAGAGGCAGTGATAAATATGCTACCAGGAATTCTTTTTTGAAATTGCTGTCAAAGAATAGATGATACTATGTATGATCACTTTAAATGTGAGCATATCATTGTGAGGCCAGCTCTGTGTTTTACTAGAACAACAGATTTTTAACCCAGCTGTCCTCTTTGCTTGTTGCCATAACAGCCCACCTAATAAATACACTCCATGCTCCTCTTATATTTATTAGCTTTCTGATCTGTTAGCAGATACAACAACAGCATATCTTAATAATACGTTTTTAAGGGATTCTACATTTTTAAGATTTCGATTTTAAGATTTAATTACGTTATTAATCCCACAATGGGGAAATTCAACCTCTGCATTTAACCCATCCTTTTTTTTTTACACACAAGTGAACACACCATGCAAGTGGGGAGCTGTGTGTAGGGGGGTTAGGTGCCTTGCTCAAGGGCACTTCAGTCCTAGACCTGTCAGTACCGGGATTCGAACCGGCGACTCTCCAGTTACAAGCCCGATTCCTATCCTCTAGTCCACGGACTGCCCATTTACATCACATTTAAATCAAAATATGTGCTTTATGAGCTTTTTTGGTATCCTTTCCCCTTTATTATCCTTGACTTTGTGCCAAAATCCACCCAAACCTCACCCCATCCCCATCTCTCTCTGTCTCCTCCAGTATGCCCGGATCACTGCAAGCTGTCCTGTACGGACAAGGGGGAGTGTTGCCACAGCCAGTGCCTGGGCAGCTGTACTGAACCCAACAACGACATGGCCTGCTCCGGCTGCCTCCACTACTACCACGAGGGCCACTGTGTGCCAGACTGTCCCCCAGACACCTACAAGTTCGAGGGCTGGCGCTGCATCACCATGGAACTGTGCTCCCAAGTGCACCTGCAAGGTGACAATCACTTTGTCATCCACGGGGGAGAGTGTATCTTCGACTGCCCCTCTGGCTTCACACGCAACGAGACTAATCGGTAAAGACGTACCCTTCACTTCCAGTTTAGGTCCTGATGGTTTGGAAATGCCATGCCAGGTGGCACACTGAATGTAAAAGATATAAGAAAGAGCTCCTTAAAACATTTCAAATAATGTCTGAGATTTCTATATTTGAACACAATCGTGACCTGATCTTTTTCAAACAGAGAGCCAGAGGTTTTCCTGTTATTTCCTGGTTAATTTTTTTGTGAATAGCACTCAAGCACTGGTTTCTCTTCAGTATTCAGACACTAAAGGCACTTGTGTTCACTGTGTACTTTTGCATAATGAATTAATTTGCATAAAATATCCTTGAGCTAAACTTCACCTGGCCCTTCACAGGTTCCTTTCTTAAAGTAGGTCTCAAAGCTTGAATTGCTTAAGGTTAAGAGTATGTTGGACCATTAATGACTCATGTTTTTAGACTTATCAGACTGTTTAGAAAGGTGCCTTGTTCTCAACACTCACCATTAGATTTAACAGATTAATACTCAGAGGTTTTAAGAATAAACTAAGCTGAAACGTCCACTTGACATTTTCTTTGTTTGACATTCACCTAGAACAAGAATACTTCTTTGTGTGCAACTTTCCTCCCTGTTTTGTCTCGTCAATTCCCAAACTTTCCATGGCTGCTCTCTGCTGCTGTATAGTTTTTGGCCATACCACTGCTGTTTTGTCTCTGAGGTCAACACAGTGAGTCATTCTCTCACGAAACAAGAGTTCACATGAGGGCCCATAAAAGATTAAACTCTCTGTGTAAGAGGTGACCTTGTTATCATGCAGTGAATTTATTTGCCTGAATCCTTTGGAATGCTTGGGAGCTAGGGAGTGGACAAATGATTTCAGGGTGAGGTAGAAAAAGTTCACATAAGATTTTTCTCATTCTCTGACAGTTCTTACTTTTTTTTTCTCCTTCTGCTTTCCCTCTGCTTATGCTGTAAACAGTATGTTATGCAATGCCTGCAATGGCCCGTGCGATAAGCCCTGCACACCTCGTGTCATCGACTCTGTGGATGCTGCTCAGTCCCTGAAGGACTGCACCGTCGTCGAAGGCAACCTGGACATCAACATCCGCCATGGAAGTGAGTGCAAATAGAAGCACAGTGCTTTTAACGCCACATATACTGTAAATGCTGCAGTGTAACTAAACTTAGTAGATGACACTAGCCAAGAGACCCCTTACAAGATAGAGAATACACTTCTTTGGTCTAAGTTATGTGAAAGAACAGCAAAAAAGAGATGTATTAGAACAGTATCGGACATGTATTAGAATATGTGCACCATCTCAACACAGAATACCATTAAACCAATGCAAATTACACGATTCAGTTAGCTGAAAGTGACACTGTACCCTTAAAATATCTAAGGCAAATCGAGGGAGAAAATGGATAATTTGAAGTGCATTTCAGAACATACACACGAACAACCCTGATTCTAAAACAAAAGAAAAAGTTTGGACTCCGTCTAAAACATAGTTTGAGCATTACATATCTTGTCTTTGTAGTGCATTCAACTGAATGTAGGAAACGAAGGATTTGTAAATCACCGCATTCAGTTTTCATTGGATTTCTCACAGCGACATTTTTGGAATTAGGGTCGTATCAAGAGAAGAATTAATTCTAACTTTTAGTGCGTGCATAGGCATAAGTAAAATGTGGATTCTGTTTTTTTAAATGGTAAGCAATGCGTTAGTTCCTTTATTACATTGTAATCTATTTTAGATTTAAGAATAAAATGATGGCAGACTGCAATGGACACCACTTTGAGAATCACTGCACCAGACAACACTACACAAAATATGATCTACAACAACAGTCTTGTACTGACTCCAGTACAGTATTCACTTTACTACACCATGTTGCTCTTGACTGCCCAGCAAATATTATGATTACTGAGACAGATAACGTTGAAGGGCCTGGTGGTCTAAGCTGCTGGGATTCGCAGTGAGGGCCACAAAATCAAGATTACATCTGCTTCCTGCACTCTAACCTAATTATCACATTATGCTTTAATGCTGTTTATTTGCTCAGTTGACAGGGCGGCTCACAAGCTAATCTCCACATATGATAAAGCTTATACAACTTAGTGCTCATTGGGATATTTGCATTAAAAGCTCGAGTGTTGTAGTAGCAGCAGAGATCCCTGTGGATTTGTTTCTGTAATGTGGCTCTCATATGCTGTTTTGTGTGTATGTGTGTGTTCATCCACTGTCCCCAGTTAACATAGCGTCTGAGCTGGAGAGCTTCATGGGATTGATTCAGAAAGTGACGGGCTATGTGAAGATTCGACACTCCCACGCAATTGGCTCGCTGTCCTTCCTCAAGAGCCTGCGTTACATCGATGGGCAGGAACTCATCGACAAGTATGTCTGCGCTGTTGTCTGCACTTTGTTGTCTGTGAATGTGTGCATGCTTGTGTGCGGCGACTGAGGGAATTAGAGGACACGAGCAGACCGCAGCCTAGCAGGGAGGTTGCCGGCAACATATCATTGAAGTTACATAAATGTCAGAATGACTCCCTGTTGAATGAGTGTCTGCCCTGGATGGCGGATGTGTACATTAACGTAAATGTATGAATCAAAATATAACAGAGACTAGTGTATTGCAGTATAATTTTAGAAATGATTAATGCGAACAGGCTAGATGAGTTAGTGCGCCTACAAAGCCAAATGGAAAGTTTTAGGTCCATCAAACTGTGATATCAGCACTAGTCTTAGATATGGGAGAAAGTTTTTTTGGAAATGGCCAAAGGGGTCATGGGAAATCCTGTCGCCCTTCTTGTTGTCGTTTCTCCCAGGGTAAAGTTTCACTCAGAGGCATGCCGTTGAGTACGATAGACATTCCTGTCCCTCTGGAGGTGTTCTGCTGTGTTACTGACTGCTGGGGCTCAGGGTGTCAGCACACCACTGTTTCTGTGTCATGTCCTGCTCTGTACAAAGCCGAGCTCATTGTTAGACAGACCACAAACCTGACCTCATGTGATGTTCACCTATTTTAGAGCTTAATGCTGCCACCAGGTGGCAAGACAGTTTCTTTTTAACCATGTTAATGCCAACTCCAGCTCCCATGAAACATGTTAACATGAGAAAAAAAGTTTTGTTGATCTGCGTGTGATGGTTGTAATCTTCTCTTGTTCTCCTTCCATTATCAGCATGTATTCCTTCTCCGCTATCAACAACCATCACCTGCAGTACCTGTGGGACTGGAGTCAGCACAACCTGACTATCGGGAAAGGTCGTCTCTTCTTTCGTTTAAACCCCAAGCTCTGCATGTCTGAGATCCACACTATGTGGGAGAAGACAGGCATTACTGTGAAGCCAGAGGAGGGAGATTTCCGTAACAATGGTGAAAGTGCCAGCTGTGAGTATATTCACAAAAACTGTGACAGATTGATCCACATTCCGCTGTGATTAATCTTTAAAAAGAAAAGAATCCATTCTGTGCATTTGTTTTACAGTCCTTCACTGTGTTGAACAATAAAAAGCCATGATTTGTCGTTTTAAATTTGTATGTGTCTAAATTTGGGTCCTGCTCTGTCGCAACAGGTGAAAGCCATATCTTGAAGTTCAAGTCTAACATCACATCAAGCCATGCCATCAGGCTGACGTGGGAGCGATACCGGCCGCCGGACTACGACAACCTTATCAGCTTCATTGTCTACTACAAGGAGTCGTGAGTACTCAGAAGACAACAACTTATTATCTTTTATAGCACACTATCATAATATGAAATTAACTCTACAATGAGGCCAAGTTGGTATGGATGAAGGGGTGTTTTTATTGTTTTGGACATTCAAGTCAGAACTGAAAGGACTGGTTTGGATTTTTTGATTTGGGGTTGTATGAGGTATTTATCAACCATCAGCTCCTGTTTTCTGCGAGGTAAAATGACTGTTTTCGTAAATGGAGTCTGGTGGCTTTGGCAAGAGCGTAGATAACTGCTTAAGTTCCCCTTGTGTTAACTTAAAAAGGGCTGTCCAACATCAAGGTATAGTTGTGAAAATATCTTAAATATTGTATAAACTTTAAGTGATACAGATTCTTGGCTAAAATAAATTTTGCTGCTGCCCCTGTTAGCATCCGTTAGCCGGTCCTTCGGCCTACTTCTCTAAACTCTTGCAGCTCAGGCGTGCTGACCACTGTCTGCTGTAGGAAATACATTAACTATAGATACTTATGCCATACAACCCCGCTTCAGTTAATCTTCTTTTATGTTTTAAACTTAAAATTCCACTCAAAATCTGAGCTTTTTAATGCAAAAACAAAATCAATGATGATCTGTCTGATTTTGCATATTTTACCCCAGTCAATAAGTTAATAATAGTTTAAAAACAATTTTCCAAGACAAAGTCTGAACTCATTTCCTGCCTTTGAGGCCCTCTGATTTCAAATGACCAACAGAAGATTTCCTCTACTGTAATACAAACAACCAAACCTCATATTCACAACAGCCATGTGTGATTATTGTTTAAAATCTGGGTTTCATTACCTGTCAGATTTTCTCATTGAACATGTACAAAACGAAACAAAGGCTGCCTCGGAGGTAGGTAATCAGTCAAAGTATGTATGGTATGCTTTGAAAATGGATTGCGAAAATATGCAAAACCCTTGCCAAAGATGAATTATCTTCAAACATGACCTTGAATGGGTTTTTTTTTCATACCAACAATCAATTTTAATAGGAATAGATGTCATCTCACACAGCTGTGTTATGTGTCTTCACCAGGCCTTTCCAGAACATCACAGGGTTTGATGGGCAGGACGGCTGTGGCTCAAACAGCTGGCACATGGTGGATGTGGATCTCCCTCAGGATGAAAACATTGACCCAAAAGTCAGTCTTCAACACCTTAAGCCCTGGACCCAGTACGCTATTTTTGTTAAGCTCATTACCTTGCAGGTGAAGGAAAAACACATTAAAGGAGCAAAGACTGATATAATCTACATTCGCACACGTCCATCACGTAAGTCTGACCATCAGTCTGCTGATACCAACATATTATGTCTAATTCTGTGTATCAATTATTTGTTATTCTCAGTTATTACTGTGCAATATTTAAATGTGATTTTGGCCCTATTTCAGTGCCATCTATGCCCAAAGATGCCCGCTCATTTGCCAACTCTTCAACCAGGCTGATGGTGAAGTGGTCACCTCCAGCTTTTCCAAACGGGAATCTGACCTACTACCTAGTCCGCTGGCAGCGCCAGCCTGAAGACAGAGAGCTCTACCAACATAACTACTGCTCCAAAGGTGTGTGTTAATCATTCTACCAAACAATGTTGTTTGTCTGTGTACGTTGTCATTTGAAGAAATCATCAGTTTATTTGTTTTCTTGTCAAATCTTCTCATCTTACCCAACTTTTCCTTTAACATTGAAACATAAATCTGAGCAGGAAATGTTTAAATAAATATATTATAAACTGCCGCTTTGATAATACAGAATGCTTCCAGTTGCTAAACACTCTTTTTCTAAAACAGAACTGAAGATCCCGAAGCGTATGCCAGCCACAGGGCTCATGGACCCAGAGGACACCAAGCCCACGAAGTCGGACCTGGCAGGGTCAGAGAAAGGCACATGCTGTGCTTGCCAGAAGACGCCTGAAGAGAAAAACCGTGAGATAGATGACCGCGTCTTCTTTAAAATCTTCGAGAACTTCCTCCACAATGCCATCTTTCTTCCGAGGTACAGTAAGCCACAGGCGTAGTGGAGATATAATATCAGCCTCTTTAAACTCTTTACAGCTCCTGCTCTGTGCCTCCTTTCATTCTGTGGAGATGGCCATCAAAGAGCTGAACTTGTTTGCCTTGATGGGTCAAAATGAGGAATGAGGTGGCGTCCCGGGCGTAATGGCTCCTCTGTGGAGATGACAGGAGCCAAGCATGGGGGCGTAGATGGACCTGACGGGGGCTGAGCCGGCCCGCTGGGCTCGGCCCTTTTGTCAGTCGGTGCAGATGAGGAGACATGCTGAGTAGGATCCAAAGCCTTCCTAGCACTCTTGTGGCTTTATGTTGCCGTGGCAACGGTGGCACGGGGATGTTAGGACCTAGCAGGCAGCAATTTAGGCAACACAAACAAACCCAGGAGAGAGATGTGATTAAGGAGTCTGAAGGGCCTAGTTTGGCTGCACACTCGTAGCTGCTTAGGCTTTTGTTCCCCACAATAGGGACTGACATCTGTGTTGTGTTATCATTTAACTTGCTCGTGGCGAAGGATGTTTCACTGTTTCAAAGACTCCCGCTCCGTTCTCCTCCCACAGTCCTTTATTCTCATATAGGCAGTCACATACACTCTGTGTGTTTGTGAATTGGTGCTGTAACACTCCATCTCCTACATCCATCACAGTGAAATATGGAGACCTTTGATATACTTGTTGCTTCCCACTAAGAACACTCAGCAGGTATCTTATAAATCCATAGCTTTAAACGATTCCTCTGAGCCTCCAAAGTTCATTCATTCAAACAGCGCTACGGTGCCCTTCTCTTTTCCTCCGCAACGCTCTTGTGGAATTGGATCGATATGTCTTTGGAGGAAGAATAATAAAACAGCTTTCTGTTGTAATTGAACTCATATCTGCACCCCCACCATCCCCCAACCTCCCTCCCTTTCTCTGGCTGTGTTGATTTGTTATAGTATAGCTGTCTAGGAAACAAGCGGATGGCAGGTCCCGGGCCTGCAGCGAAGGGCTCAGCCTGTGAATGCACAGACTCTCCACTGTAACAGAGCCAGCATTATTACAAACCACTCCAGGGAAAGGGCTCAAAAACTTGGGAGGTTTTTTCAAAAGTTCAGGGTTTAGACCCAGGGTGAGGGGAAAGAGGGCGGGCGAAAACAGAAACAGAAAGAAGAGGAAATGTTTTCCATTCTGTCCCCCTCCACTCGGCACTCCACTCTCCTCCTCCCCTTGCACGCTCTCTTTGTCCGGGACTTTTCTCTTTTTTTTTTTTTTTCTGGAGCGAGACAGCTGCCAGGAAATGTACAGTGAATCCATCTGGAATTTAAATGAATGAGGGAAGAGCCCCATCAGTGATAGAAGACAAACAGAAAGTAAGGAAGGCAGACTGATTCAGTAAAGGAGAGGGAGGGTGGCTGTTTAGTAGACCTTGTGGTATGATCCAAAACCTGCTATCGGCTGGCTTGAGCATACTATAATTGCTTGCTGCTGGAAACTCATGATGAAAAAACATACTAGATAAATCTATAAAGACTTCCTGGAGGTAACCTCTTCCTCTATCGGATCCAGAGATTTGGGACGGCAGTATGTGTTGCTGCAGTAGTTAAGGCCAAATGCTAATAATGTGCCCTACTCGCCACAGACTGAATGCGTAGCCATGGCTATCCTCTCCGGATTCCATTGCGTAAAAGGTATATCTTTTTTTAGCGGGTGAGGTCAGGACACTAACTGTAGTAACTCACTAGTTATAAGGTCATGCTTTAGTCAGCTGAGGAGCCTTCTCACAGTGTTAGGCCTGCCCTGTTTAACCCCAACACTGTAATTGCACATACAGGAATAGGATCCTTTTGCTTTCATCTGGCCACTCAGAGAGGTTTTTCTGTCTCTCTTTCTCTTGTTCTATCACTTTAAACACAGCATAGTTCAAGATTTATTAGTGCAAATCTGCATCATCCGGTCAAGAACTCTCCTGTCGGTTTCATATATTTTTTTTAATGTATTTTTCAGTAGCAGTTTTTTTTAAATGTGTGTGCTAAATTTGGACCATACCGCACCAGTTATAACTGTCAAAGAGGAATGTTGACATGTCAGTGCGACTAGTCTTTCCCACGGATCTGTCTGTGTCTGTGTAGGTGTATGTCTGCTCAGACACAAAAGGTACTCCACTGTAGCTTTGCTCAGTTACAGGTCTGAGTTTAGTATTTTATTTCTCCTGGTAGAGCTAAAACAATTGGTCAAGCAACAGAAATAATTTAAAGCAATTATTAAAGAAAATGGCCATAGAAGCTTCTTAATAGTGATGATTTGCTGCTGTTTTGTCTCATTTGATGGTAAATTGAATATTTTTAGGTTTGGGGCATTGGGCGGCAAAGCAAGCACCTTTTAGGCATCACCTAGAATTTAAGGCAGTTGTGATGGGCATTATTTACATGTTATGGATAAAATAATGAATTGATAGGAGTGTAGTGATACACAGGTGTAGTGTAGTGGTATACAGGGTTCCCATCTCATTACACTTGTATTTCGAATGTAATTTAATTACCAAAAAGGGGCAAAAATGCACAATTAACAAAGTAAAAAAAGAAAATTTGGCTGTGAGCACAGTTATTGTTCTTTTTTCTAATGTTCTATAGATATAGTGATAACATCAGTATTGTCAAATAGACAAAATATTTTTTAGCTGCAGCCCTCACTCACGGTATACAGTTTGAATTATGTTTAAGCTGTTTAATTTGCTTCAATAAAAACCTAGCCACCTGTCTTCATTACTTGTCCAAACAACCTTTGAACATGTTTTACCTTTCAAGAGCCATAAAAAGCTCCATATCACCTGCTGTCAATACAGCTTTCACTTTCCAACTCAGTCAGAGTCTCTTCTTTTCTTTGTCCGTCTGTCTCAGCTGACTACTCTGTTAGGTCTCACAGGTAACTACTGTAGGTAAGGTGCCCTGTCTCGTGTGTTGTGCTTCTGCTGCTGCTACAGTTGCAGCTGCCAGCGCCTGTTTGTCCTCAATAACGATGTCCAGCTTCAGGCGGCTCTGCAGCTTATCATCTGCACTATGGGACCACATGCATTCACTGCAGTGCGCTCGGTTTGGCCACTGAGAATTGGTCATTATGATTGAACCGTTTAGTTCAGAATGCCAGTGCCACAAAGACATAATCCATATTTTCAGCAATGTCAGCTGTTTTCCCTTTTAGACTTCTTCTTGGTTGAGTGGGATATGGTGGACAGAAAGTTGTTGTTTTTTCTTACTGTAGAAAAAAATGTTCTATGTGTCTGTCTTTTTTTCTGTTTCTCTTTGTGTCCACCTCATTGTGATCTGTCTGACCTCATCCTTCCACACAGCTCCACAGGGAGAAGTATGCAGCATCTGGACACACACACACACACGTGGCCCACCCGGTTCAGCGAGATACTTCAGCTTGCTGAACTGCTTTTGGGAGTTGTAATCCTACAATTATTTGTTGGAATAGGATTTTCAGGACATACTCTGCACCTATTTGTCTTTAATTATGATAACAGCGCCCACTATAAATCAACTCCCCTAATGCTGTTGCATCTTTTGTATTTCAGACCTCCAGATCGCCGGCGTAGAGATGTTTTTGGCGTGGCGAACAACACACTACTGCATGACGGTGCTGGTAGGGGGAACACCACCATCGACGTGGCGGATAACAGTACAGATGGCATTCCTCCTATCAAGGAGTACCCTTTCTCAGAGGGCAAGAGTACAACAGATTATTTAGAGATTCCCAACCTGCGGCCCTTCACTGTCTACCGCATTGACATCCATGCATGTAACGAGGAGGTGGGGCGATGCAGTGCTGGAGCCTTCGTCTTCGCCAGGACCAAACCTGCAGGTTAGAGAGTGACCTGGATACATAGTATGATGGAAATCTAGCCAAGTATGCTGCAACACCTCTTCCAGTGTGTGTTACGCATGTGCTTGTTGTAATCTGTGTTGTCTGTTTGTGTCTCCCAGTCAAAGCAGATGACATCCCCGGAAAGGTGATCGTTGAGAGGAGTGACAAGGTTGAAGGTTGTGTGGTGCTGCGCTGGCCAGAGCCCGCCATGCCCAACGGACTCATCCTGACGTATGATATCAAGTTCCGTCTGGGGAACGAGGTGAGCCAGACTGGGTTTAATTAAAGATCCCCTCAGATTTGTTTTAAGATGTATCAAAATACAAAAGATAAGCACACATGAGCACAAATACTTACCGCCATCAGCAGATGGATGTAAAATCCATGTCAAAACTCATACATCGTTCTGCATAGGGAAGCTCAAACATCAAGTGACAACAGGCAAAAGATATTTTTGAGACCTTAAAAGTGATAAATCTTTTCTTTGTCATTATAGTCTCTGTATTTTTGATGTACCATAAGTGTTACCATGTGTATGAAACAGCAGATATGTTGAATATGATTCTGTACACGATTGTGAATGAAACTTAAATAAAAACTAAGTTAAAAAAAAAAAAAGTGATAAATCTGATAGGCCACATATTGGCTTAAACACACAGAAAAAAATGTCATGCACCAAACTTGACCTCAGACCGTGATTGCTCACTGTCTTTCAAACTGTGTTTAACACATTAAACAGGAAGGCATCCAGGCTTTCAAAATCTAAGTAATCAAACCAGGAAGGAAATATTAAAATTATTTTACTACAGTGGCTAGCCATTGAGGTTTTCGTCAGGGCTTTTTAACAAACAGATATTGCATTTTTTCCCCCCAATCTGTTCTTTTTCTTTTACTTATCTACAATCTAACATTCAAGTCAATCTATTATCTCTTTTTCGTAGTAACCACAATGTGTTTTTTTTCCTTCCAGCCTGAGAAGCACGAGTGTGTGTCGCGGCATCAGTACCGCGAGCACCAAGGAGCCCGGCTAACCAACCTGGGCTCAGGGAATTACTCTGCTCGCGTGCAAGCTGTTTCTCTAGCAGGGAACGGCTCCTGGACGGAGAGTGTGTTTTTCTACGTGCCTCCACCCAAAAGTAATGCACCATTACTCTTGCATTAAATAGGGTCTATTGACAATTATTCCTGACTAATTTAAAGTACATCGGGAATGACACCTTTAGTCAGAACTGATCATTTTTATTTTTCTGTTCTGTGTTGCAGGAGATGATGGTGTAACATTCTACTTGGTCATCATTATTCCCATCTTAGTGACACTTTTCATTGCCGGCCTCACCACTCTTCTCTTCTTTGTGAATAAAAAGAGGCGAGTATCTTTATGAGCAGTTTTCCACGTTGCCAGACGAAGTCTCTTGATAATGTTGTTCTGCATCGCTATGCTCATTAAACTTAATGACCAGTGTGATGTTAATTAGAGTTAATAGGTGTTGTTTTCATTAACATTCCCCTGTGGTTGGTATAGAGTAGAGTTTACATAGAGAATTATACATATGATCCACAATCAAAGTTTCCTGCTGACTAACTTGTGCTGTCTTTGTGTCAACAGGAATAGCGACAGATTGGGGAATGGAGTCCTTTATGCTTCTGTCAATCCTGAATACTTCAATGCTGCTGAGAGTAAGAATGTGCAACATCTTTCATTTCATTTCTTCTCTCTTATCTAGAGCCCAACTGATTTTTGAGACCGATGCTGATACTGATATTAGAAGGGGAAAATTCCTCGATAATCGATATGGTGGTCGATATAGTAATTTTTTGAGCTGGAATGAAAAAATAGACCTTGTATGTAGATGGTGCACCAATTTTCCACCACTCTGCAAATGTACCCAGAGAGCAACTTTCTCAAACATAAAACTATATTAGATAATATATAACATAGTTATACACTATTATACATCAAGAAAACAATGTATTACATTGTCAGCCATTCTTTAAATTCTAACTAAGACAATACATAATAATTAGGAATAAAATGAAGTTTCAGTCAATCTCTAAAAAATGAATAGCTATCACCATTTCTAAATCACGCCAAGCAACATGTTCTGCGTTATTTATTATGTAAAATAGTTTTCATAATGGCACATACGGGACAGCAAATTCACTGATACAGATAGGCCTTTGATAGGCCAGTATCGGCCAAAAATATCTGTCAAACAATATATCTGTCGGGCTCTACTCTTATGTGTTGCTGCGTGTTCGTGTTGTTGACCTACTGTCCCCTGTGTTGTGCCAGTGTATGTCCCGGATGAGTGGGAGGTGGCCAGGGAGAAGATCACGATGCACAAGGAGCTGGGCCAGGGCTCCTTCGGCATGGTGTACGAAGGCATCGCCAAGGGAGTGGTGAAGGACGAACCTGATACACGAGTGGCCATCAAGACGGTCAATGAGTCGGCCAGCATGAGGGAGCGCATTGATTTTCTGAACGAAGCCTCTGTCATGAAGGAGTTCAACTGTCACCATGTGGTAAGATGAACACAGCAGAAAATGGTACCAAAAGATCCTGTAGTTAATGTAGATGAAGTATAACAGTGTGGCTTAAAATAAACCAACACAATTACGTTGAACCCAGTTGCAAGGAAGTTGTTCTCGATTATCATCATTTCCTAATTAATCTGCATAGATGCAGAGAGAAAGGTGTCAGCAGGTCACGAGCACTGAACACACTGTGCTTGTCTTTACTCAGGCAGCTACAGCCTGAGGCAGTGTTTAGCCTCCTGGAGATTGTGTAGATTCTCTCATCAGCGTGATCACAGCCTCATTAACTACGTTAAACGGATGTGTTAAAGATTTTCCCATTGGAAAGCTGCTGTTACAACCTTTTTTATCAAGACTGGCTGCTATAAAGCTAAACACTCTATTATTCAATTCAATTTGTATGATTTATGAGGAATGGATTTTTTTACAATCTTCAAAAGCAAGTTAAAGACAAAGGTGTTTTTTTTGGAATATGAACAGTTTGCTTATAAGCTAGAGTGCCTCTGAGGTAATAGACTGTCTATCTTACTATCTCCTAATTAACTTAATAAAATGAACCCTATACTGATCTTTGTAGTTTATTGTTTTTGCAGTTAGTATACAAGAAATCAACTGTTTAATACTAACAGGATGATGATTCAATGCATGCACCGTCAATCAGACTGACTTTTGACAGCCACTTCGAGTTAAACTTCACAGAAAGAAAGTCAGATGTCTTCCAAATAATGTAATCATAGTCATTTTTTGTTTTCTGAGGTATTCCTGGAGCTGTTTCACCACCATCTGTAGTTAAATTTGTCCCAGCTGCGAGGAGCTCCTTCATTCCCTTTGTGCATTGCATTGTGGGAGAATCATGTCCTCAAACAGCACACTCAAAAATGTTTTTTGAGATGATTACTGACTGTTTGGAGGATACTTTACATGTCTCTGAACAGACATAACATATTCAAAACCTGCTTAGATTTACTGTGTTCTATGGGTTTGAAACTTTCGACCTCTGACCTTTGCTGCATTGTGATTGGTGTAGGTGCGGCTGCTGGGCGTAGTCTCTCAGGGACAGCCAACCTTGGTGATTATGGAGCTGATGACCCGTGGAGATCTCAAGAGCTACCTGCGCTCTCTGCGCAAAGAAGTAAGCAGCTTTTCCTTCTCTCTCGCTCTCTCTCACACACACACACGCGCACACAGAAAGGTAGAATGTAACTCAAATAATGCACTGAAGTACAATTTTGAGGTACTTTCTACTTGACTACATCTCAGAAGGAAATACTTTACTTTTTACTTCACTGCATGTGTTTGACAGATGTAGTTAATCAGTTTGAAATGGAGATATTTGCATGCAAAACATAAAAGTATACAAGAACAGCTGAAACAATTAGTGAAATTAATTGCCAACTTAAAAAAACAAAATGTTTTAAAATAATTTTAAGGACACTTTCCACTTTCACTCAACTGCATATCAGCTAAAAATGTACTTCACTGCATTAAGCTGGTAGCTTTATGAAAATTAAGATTTTTGCACACTTGTACTTGTGTGCAACTTTTGGATTTGTACACCTGAAACAATTATTTATTGGCAGTTATTTTGATCGTTTGGTCATTTTCATTTACGAACATTTCATGGTTCCAGCTAAAAAAATTAAACCACAAGAAATAATACAGTGAACAGTAATACTTCACTACATTTTTCTGATTATGCTTGTATACTTTTAATTTAGTAACATTTTCATAGCACTTATAACAGAGGATTTTTACAGTGATGGTATGACAACATGCATGTGAATGCATACACACATCCTTTCCCCGTTTTCTTGTCTTTCTCCCACACCCACGTGCACCTTTCCACACATAGCATCCATCCGTCACACTGTAATACAGTAACCAGTGTCCACTGTTCTAGCTGACTGACCGTGTTTTTTTAATGCTTTTTACTCTCTTGCTTCATCCCCAGAACACCAACAGCCAGGTCTTACCCCCGCTCAAAAAGATGATCCAGATGGCAGGGGAAATCGCCGACGGCATGTCGTACCTAAATGCCAACAAATTTGTCCACAGAGATCTGGCTGCCAGGAACTGCATGGTAGCTGAGGACTTCACTGTGAAGATTGGAGGTAAGTCAAGTTAATGCGTCGCCTTCAGCCTCCCCTGCTTGCTCAATTCTGAACCCACTCTACCAGCCTCGAAAATAAGTGTTTGGATTTCAGTGAGTGCCTGAGGCAGTGGAGTCTTAATGTAGATGGACGGAGGGAGGGAGGAGGTGAGGGAATGGATGAGCTCTCAGGAGCTTCCTCTCCCACACAGAATGACTGATGTTCAGTGGCTTCCCCAACCTCTGTTTTAATTTTTTTCTTTCCTCAGATTTTGGCATGACCAGAGATATTTATGAGACGGATTACTACCGAAAAGGAGGGAAGGGCCTGCTGCCTGTCCGCTGGATGTCTCCAGAGTCGCTGAAAGATGGCGTGTTCACTACAACATCTGATGTCTGGTATGAGAACACATCATTCTCTTACACACACTCACAATCCTGCATTATGCATGTATAAACCTGCCCTAATCCAGGGGGCTTGCAAAGTATTCCAGAAATGTCTACATATTGTGCATGTGGATACGCTGAAAACTTTCAAGCTGTGTAGAGTCAAAACTATAAAAACATATATATCACTTCAGGGGCCATACTCCGAACAACATTCTTCACTTAACAGTTCAAACATGCATTTCCTCCCCTCTATCCTCTCTGTGTATGCTATGACAGCTACTACTTCCAAAACCATCACAATCCTTTGGTTTCCAGCTGGCCCTCTGGAAATTCCTCTCTCAATGAGAAGAATATAGAACTTTTTTTTTTAAAATTCTTTTACTGAAACCTTTTTTTATGCCATCTTAGAGTTAAAATCTCAGTTTACAGTTGTGCTACATGATTTTATCCAGAGTGTTATTGTTCCAAATACAAGTGTTTACTAGCTCTCTTGCAAGTTTTTGTTTCCCAACTCAAAATGTCCCACGGGTCAGTCCCTAAGAGTGGGCTTAAACTGCTCCAGATGTTCCCAAATGAGAGGTTGCAGTGCCAGCACAAACCCACCTCCACATTTGCGTTCTCTATCTTCCTCTTTGATGTTGCACAGATGAGGTTTAGCGTAAGACGAACCCATTATGGGCTCCTCAGGAATCCACAAGTAGGTGACTTTTATTTTGTTGATTGAGAAAAGCTGTCTGAATGCGGTTCTGTCCGTCTGCGCGAGCCTTTTTCAGCCACTTATATGCAGTGTTGTAATAAGGCTGCTTAAGAGTCTGTTGAATGTACTCTCTCAACTCACGCCAGTTGTGAAATTATGACTAGCAAGAGTGAACAAATATTGTGGTCTTTGTTGGTCAAGTTAAGAATTTTCTCCATGAATAGTTTCATAGGAATCTCAGTGCAAGGTAGCTTGAGTTTAAACTGAGGTGACGTTAACTGTACTGTAAATACTTTATACTGAGGCCGGCACTGCTGTAATGACATCATTGTGATTCGCTGACTGGCACACTGATACACAGCGTACACAGCTTACATTACTCTTAGGTTTTAGGTTTACCATGATGTAGATAACATAGGGGAGAAGTATCTGCTGGGTGCTGCTTCTCTCATATCATTATGCAACTTCCTCTGCACAGTCAATGTTGTCAGGTTACTCATGCTCTGAACATTACATGTTACTTAACAGGTCACTTAAATATTCTAGATAGTCATGCCCAACTTTTCTTTAGGATATACCCCTGCATCAACATGTGTGAGGTTCTAAATATGTTAATTTAAATTAATCATTAATTTGATATTATTTAACTGAGTCAGTAACTTCTTAAAATCCACTTTTATAGACTTTTTCCATCTTACTTTTTAATTCTATTCTATTCTCTATATAGTCATCCTTTTTACTTTTTCATTCTGTTCTTATCACTTTATTAGTTTTCCTTGATATCTGAGATTGTCTTGTAATTGATCCTATGCTCTTTTATCATGTTTATGTAAGAGTTGTTTTCTGAGGCCTTATCTCTGCTCTGATGGCCTTATGGCATCATTCTGCTTTGTTATTAACTGCTCTTTGTCAAATCACAGTGTAAGCTGTTTTAAAAGGTGCTATAGAAATAAATTATTATGAACACTATTCAAAATATATTTAACAAGCGTTAATTTAAATGTAAAAGTACTGAACTCCAGCTTTAAAGGCTCATACATACATATTTTTTTATGAACTAATTAACAACTAATCATACAGACTATAAATTCAGCCTCATTTAAAGTTACAACTTTTATGACTAAAAAAGCAGACATTATATTCGCTGTCCACAATTTAGCAGTTATTTTTAAAGCAAAAAGAATCCACTGGCTTCCTGACAGGCACAATTTAAAGGTATGTTTTGAGAGATAATAGAGGATATACTTTACATGCTTTGTATTAAGAGGTAAAGTGAACAAACTGCAGAATTTTGCATACACTTGACCACTCCTCTTTTAATTGATGTTGTTTTGGTCCTCAGACCTTCATCAGGTACAGTTGAATAAATTAATTCATTACCTGATGAAGGTCTGAGGAGCAAAACATCCTCAATAAAGTGAGCATGATTGATGTCTTTAAAGTAAAAAAAAAAAATCATCCCACACACCTGTCAATAAGACTCTCGGTAACGCTTTATATTAAGGTCCTTGTAATAACCATTAATTAACAAGTAATAAGGCCCTTGTAAGTCCTTACAAGATGCTTATTAACATTATTGTGTGTTTATAAGCTTATATAAGTGTTAATAATGGCATTATAATACAGCTAATAGCAGGCTATAAGAGATTTATAAGCACTAATAAGAAACTTGTTAACAGTTTGCAAATGCTTAAGAACATTAATAAAAGCCTCATGAGTATCTTATAATTGTTCATAATACCATTACAAACACCCATGACCCACCCATTATGTCTTTGCCATGCCTTTATTAATATTATTTTGTTTGCTTATTGATGTTCAAATATACTTTATTGCTCATTTATTATAAGTTAACTATGCTTTTTGCAACTACCGGATCTAAAGCGAGAACAATGCCTTATTACTTGTTAATTAATGGTTATTAAGGACCTTATTATAAAGTGTTACCAGACTCTCTTCTGTGAAAAAATTCAAAAACACTTGTTTTGCCCTTTAAATGTTTATTTCAAAGTAATAAATGCATTTTTTAAAATACTGGTGTTCTTGGTGGCCTTAATGGCACTTTTCTGCCATTGCACTCAATGAAAGCAGCACTGAATTAGCCTCAGATAAGAGGCAAAAGTGTAAATACATTTTGTAAAGATGTTGTCTCATTTTTTACCGCAGGTCATTTGGTGTCGTGTTGTGGGAGATCGCCACCTTAGCAGAACAGCCTTACCAAGGCATGTCCAATGAACAAGTGCTGCGCTTCGTCATGGAGGGAGGACTCTTGGACAAACCAGACAACTGCCCTGACATGCTGTAAGTCTCTGTGTAAAAGCAAACATTTCAGGTTTATGTTCCAACACCCTTGGAGGATGTATTGTTTTTTTATCCTCTACTGCCTACTACCGCCTTGCACGGCCTTCTGTCCCATTAATATTTTGCCCAGCGTCTATTTTCAGTTGTGGTTCGAAGTGTGTAGGATATCATGTGGTGTGTGTGCTTAGGTAGAGCCAATATGAGGCCTGACATTAACGTCACAGGTTAAATGCGGTTCGTTGACGACACGGCCCCGGTGGTCAGCTGGCAGTGAGAAGCCTCCTCACCCGTCCGCCTCGGCCCATAGAAGGGATGCCACGACTCGTGTGTGAAAGATGCCCCTCATTCCTGCCGCACGGGGAAGGAGATGGTGTCTGTCCGTCAGCACAGGGAGTGGGAGAGAAAGAATTCATTAATCCATTCATAATTCATTAATGAATCACCATGGCTGTAGGAGAAGAGAAATCTCAGCACAGCACTGCATATATGCATTTCTTCTCTCCCACTCTGACCTCAATAAGAAGGCATTCTGCTCTCTCCCCTCCCACTCTCCATGGCTGACCTCACCTTAGAAAGAGAGTGCGAGTAGAAAAAAAAAGAGGGCCGAATGTTGTGCAGACACAAACCTCTTGTTTCTATGGCAGCCTGACTGTTTTGTCCTGATTACAGGAGTGTGTGGATTGTGTTACAGAGGTGGTGGTGGTAGTGTAGGGGGGTGGGTTAGCCTCCTGGTCTGTGAGCAACACACGGGGAAGTCAGGCCTTTTGCTGCTGGTTGCCCCTAGTGTAGTGACTTAATGGAGATTTCCAGAAGACTGCTGAAGTGCGGTGAAGCCAGAAGTCCATACAAAGACCGAATAGAAATATACAAGACGAGAAAGCAGGCAGGATAAGAGGGATGAGTCATATTTGGAGAACTTTGAATGTCTCCCCCTTGTCCTGTATTTCCCATGGTCAGGTAGCTGTGGGTCACTGATTGGATTTCCCATGTTTCTGTCTAGAGTTTCCTATAGACAAAAGTGCATTCTCTCTCACAGGGTTGGGCGAAAATGAAACTCTTGTGGAATGTGCTTTTTACATCAAAGTTTCTGCACACTGGGGATGCTGTATGTGTTTTTTGTAGTTCTGTTGCAAGAGATTCCCGTTCAGGTTCATTAAACATTTAGCATAGATGTATAGAGGCTTTTCTGCACTCACACTTGGCCTGAAACTGTGTCTGTTTCTGATTTTATCTGAGTGTTTCAAGTTTCTTTTGTCTTTTTTTTAGTCTGGTTAAATGTTGGCTGTCTAACGTAGATTCTTCTATAAAAGCACACTTTTTACACTATCACACTAGATATTTGCTTGTAACATTCAGGCATTTATTGATGTGACACAAAAGTTCAGAGTCAGACAGACGCATGGGGTTTGACTCCAGTTTAAATTAGCTCTCACTGCACATAAAGACAGTGCTGCAGACACATTTACAGAGCCTTACAGAAAACAGAAAAAGTAAAAATGATCTCAAAACTGAGGCAGCCATCCTGGTCACTCAAAGGTTAAACAAGTTAAAAAGTCAGTAAAACTTTGTTGATAACACTTTCTATGCTATCCATGTCTTTTAATACATTAAAACATACTTGTAATGTGTAAAAATCACATTATAGCTTGGGGTGTCATGATACTCAGAATTCACAATTTCGATGAGACTTTTGATTTTGAGGTCATGATTGGATTCAATTTTCGTTCAAAAACGATGTGTGGGTGACCAGCAATTATAAAGTATTATATTTGACTGTGTAAGTCATTATGAAATGCTTCATATTGTGCTATGGATATTTATGATTACTTAAGTAAAATATGCAATCTATATAGGCCGATTATGAGCATTATGGGTATGTTTATAATACATTATATACATGAGTTTCATAGAACTTGATTGATTGATTGATTTTGACCATTCTTGATATAAAAATATGAAACAGCAACCTGTGCCATACGTTATATAAATAAATAAAAAATAGTCTTGGATGACACAATGAACCCCTAAGGCTTATTTCCATTGTGGTCCCTAACGTGTTACCATTTTCATCTCATTTGGTTTATTCAAATTAAACTGGAAGAACTTTGCATGAGCAAGTAAACAAAAAAAAAAATGGTGGTCCGCAAATAAAAAGTGATGTAGATGTTGTTATGTGACCTTGAGCTCTTTTATGCCAGCTGAACAGCAAGTACACATCCAGCTCAAGTACCACTGCGAGCTGTCATATGTTTCTAACGTCATGCCAACAGGTCAAATATAAGTCCATTTAGCTTAATGGTAATAGCATGTGTCTGTGTGTGCCATGATTGGCAGGATGCTGACAACATGTCAGGATTTATTGCAGAGTTTGTTTTCTAAATTTGCATCAGCAAGCCTCGTGTTCGGCAACAGATGGCGGGCGAAGTGTTTTTCAGCAGACAGGTTACCCCATAGCGCCGGCTCCGCTCCAAGCATTACATCTTTTCATGGGAGGTCTTTGCTGCCTGGGTTTGGACATCTGAACGTCAACTGTAAGACACTTGCTGCGCTGCTGAAAAACAAGCCGGAGCCCCCACCCCCCCACCCCCCCTCCTCCCCTGCTGCTTCAGAGGATGAAGCGAGGCGCGTGCTTAGGAAAAGCTCTACCCATAATTCCTCTGTGCAGAGAGGAGCTGGCACCCAGCTGCAGAGGCTGTTGTAGACTGCAAAGAGACCACTGGGAGAGAGGGAGAGAAGGAAAACAAGACAGAGGGAACAGCAAAAGCGGAGGAGAGATGACTGAGGTGTTTATGTCAGCGGGCCTTAGAGAGTATTCTTAGCTTGTTTGTGTATAATTGAAGTTGTGGTGTGTGGTGTAGCACCACACAAAACTGTAATAATTCTCCCTTTTATGATGTTGTTTTGACATTCCCAAAGCTCGGCTGCTGGCCTGGCACAGTAACCTTACGAATGATTTACTGCGCTGCTGAGTACATGCTACATTGCTGATCCTACTGTATGGGTTTGTATTTGGTAATAAATAAAACACATCCGATTTTTAATATTTCATTTTAACTGGCATGTTCACTAAGAGTACTGGTCAACAACTAACCTGTATAAAAATTAATCAGCAATTTGTGTCTGTTTTACTGTTCTGAATGGCACAGAATGAAAAATACTATAATAATATATGATATGATAGAATATAATATTCTATCAGACATTATTGTAGTAGTAATCTAGTGGTATATTCATGTAGTTTGCATTTATATTAATATACTGTCCACAAAATTATTTTTTTCAAGATCAAAGTGAACTGTGTTTAAGTGTATTGCATAGGGCTTCAACTTGAGCGTCTCCTGCCACCTGCTGGTAAAAAGTGTGAAGTTTTGCTTTTGACTTAAAATGGTCATTTTCAGGTGGATACGTGTATTTTGGGTTTCTACCAGGAGATGTTGAAATGCTTTATTATGCTAATAAAAAATACTTTGTTTTTTCATACTGACTGTCTGAACGTATTCACCCTCTGCCACACTCTGTTTAAGCACCTGTCTCTTTTATAGTGATATAGTTCTGTTTTTGTTCAGACAAAGCTTACATGAGGCAGCATTCCAATTTAGTCAAAATAAGTTGGTGTCTTCCAAAATGATGGTCTTTCTTAGTAAAATGTATTGTACAATCTATGTAAGTATTGCATCAGGCTTTAAAAAACTAAACCTATGCTTTTATTATTATTATTTTCATGTCCAAAACCTACTGTAAATGACTTCCCCTTCTTTTCTTTTGTGCATCACTTGCAGGTTTGAGCTGATGAGGATGTGCTGGCAGTATAATCCCAAGATGCGTCCGTCCTTCCTGGAGATCATCAGCAGCATCAAAGATGAACTGGATCCTCCCTTCAGGGAAGTGAGCTTCTTCTACAGTGAGGAGAACAAGCCACCAGACACAGAGGAGCTGGACATGGAGGTAGAAAACATGGAGAACATTCCACTGGACCCTGCATCCACCAGGCAGCCCTCCTCTGCTGCTGCTGCTGCTGCTGCTGCCATCGCCGCCCCTTCATCGGGCTGTACGGGAGGCACGCCGCCCCCTTCTACCCAGCAGTTATCGCCCATGCAAGGCCCGAGTACTCCGTTACTGGGAGCTGTGTCTCCCTCCTCCCCGGGCCCGGTTGCCTCAGCCTTGGCGTCTCCAGGCCAAGCCTTGGACAAGCACTCAGGACATCTTTCGGCCAACGGGCCTGTGGTCGTACTGCGGCCCAACTTTGATGAGATGCAACCCTATGCACACATGAATGGGGGCAGAAAGAACGAACGGGCATTACCACTGCCCCAGTCGTCGGCCTGCTGATATCAGACCAGCCCCTCCTCCTCCTTCTTTTACACAGGGTAACACAAACCTCTCCTCCATCTCTTCAGCAGTGATGGACGAGGTAAGAAATTACTTTTTTTCTACTGTGTGCCAGTAGATGGTTTCTCCACTCCTTTAAGGTCAAACATGAACTCTAAAATCTGCGAAAACAGTACAGAAACCTGCTAAAGCATTTGGAGTTTGGTGGCTCAGACTTGACACTGGGGAACTCCTTCCTGTGCCGTCTGTATTTCAGTCGTTGTTACATAAGTCCTTTGAGAAGGAAAACAATACAGGCATGTATCCTGGCTTACAGATTTAGACACCAACTTAAAGAAAATCTTTTTTTTAGCATATCTGCCAGCAAATCCAACAGAAGAGCACTTTTTTTCCTGATGATTTCAGAGAGGATGTTGTGGATATCTGAGTGTGTATTTATACGAAACACATGATTCTCTCTATAATATGGCAACGCTCCATTTCTACATGACTTTCCAGCAAAATGACTTTGCATGAGCGGGCTGGCTCATGTCGTGAGGATGCCTCAATTAGAAAGTTTGGACTGAGATCATTGTTTCTTTTTCCTGTTGATATTTCTATGATCCCGTCAGGAGCGGGTCAAAAAGGAAGAGGACGGCCTATTGTGTATCTGCCAAACTATTGCCAAATCAAGCTTTTCTTCAGTTTCATATAGGTCTCCCTTCTTGTTTAAGGCTGTGATTCAGAGTTGAGACAAGTCTGTCTGGGAAACAATACCAACATTGTTTGGTGGTTCAGACTTATCTTTAGTACTAGCTGCTCCTGGAGCAGCTGTGTGTGGGGGGTTATCACAGGATGGAATACTGTGTTACTGTTGAGACAGGCTGCATTCACACCTGCAGTCAAAGTTTTCACAGAATATGCAGTGTCTGCATTGGGGGTGGAATAAATCTAGCAAGCCTTGTGATACAAGGAGGAGAAACACAACACTAAATTTAATTTAAGTGAATTGCGTATGAAGAGGCCGGTAACCAAAGCCTCTTTAATCAAATTTAGTGGATTTTGTTTCTTTAAATCAATTGACACAATATCAGAAATAAATCTTCCAAAGATGATTATTAAATCCAAACAGGGAGAACTGAGAAATGTGGTTTATGAGGTTAAAACAACTGACAGAAAAACTTCCAATTAAAGTGGGGGTTTTAAAAACAAAAATGAGCAGATTTAAAATTAGCTCTTTTTTTATTTTTGGAATTTTCACAAGCAATTGGCAGATTATTTGATGATTTTTTTTCCCACCTCTTTTGCAAGTCCATTCAGATCTAACTACAACAGCAATGATAAGTCCAACAATTGATTTGCAACTCGGGAGAAAAATAATCAACTATTTTAATAATCAATTAATTATTGAGGTAATTTTTCATGCAAAAAAATGGCAGGAAATGCTGTTTTCAGACTCAAAAATAGGAGATTTTCTGCTTTTCTTTGTTTTGTATAGTATTAAACTGATTATCTTTGAGTTTTTGGACTGACAATTTAAAGAAATTTAACAAACCTATTTAATAAACCACAATGGACTTAATCAATAATTTAATTAATTATTTGTTTATTTAGTTAGATTAAGGGCTGCGATTGGAATAAACCTTCCCCTGCACACGTTACTTGAGTTGGCCAACTCTGAATCACAGCTTCAGTCTGTCTTTGTTTTTATGAAAAAAACAAAAGCATCATAAGTCTCACACTGCAAATCACTGAACTTCGCAATCAAGGGATGCGACTCTGCCTCCACTTTCATTTATTCAGACCTTATCTGACATTTTTTTAGTGTGCATTTCATGTGGGAGATGAACATCATTCTCTCTGATACTGCTGTTCAAATTAAATAGCACCAAATACACCACAACAGACAGACAGAGTCTAAGACCTGAGACAGAAAACGAGAAGGCATTGGATCGGATTTTAGTAGCCTAGAGACGACTTTTAAATCACAGCAGGTCTCTTTTAGAATAGTCATTAGTTTCTCTACATTTCAAACACATATAAGGGTCTTACAGTTGTATTTTAGACTGCAGGATCGTTTTTATACACATCATTGGTTTTGTCACTTTTTTAAACCTTTTTACGGTTCAAAATGTTTGCCTCTATGTCTGTACAGAACAAAGCTGCTATTTTATTCTTTTTCTCTTTTGGATGATATATATATATATATATATACATATATATATATATACATATATATATATACATATATATAGAAATCCTTCAGGTTTGGTATTTTATGGTCTCCACTACAGTCCATTTCTTATATCTTCAAACTCTGTTTAAAAAACAACAACAAAAAAAACAACAAAAAATAAGATGATTTAGATATAAAAGCATTTTTTCTGTTACCCCAAAAGGTTTTCTGTAACACTATATTTTGTTCATTGCCTTTTAATTTTATGAAATCTTTCCTCCTGTATTTGTTTTGTGGATGTCTATATTATTATTATTATTATTATTATTATTATTATTATTATTATTATTTGGAATGGACACCTTAGCTCGATGTGTGAGTGTGTACTTTCTGCACCCTTTTTGTACTTGTTGTCTAGCACTGCGCCTAGCATTGCCCTCTAGGTGCAACTCAATCTCAGGTCAAAGTAAAGGCTTTGCTTTCTCCACACATTCTCATGATCGTCCTCTACTTGTCTCAGCTTGTACCTCCCCCTTTCCTCCCCCTCATCATGTTTTGTTGAGTCCAGTAGTGCCCTCTCTCCTCCCCACTGGCCCCTCACTGACCTCTACAACATACTGTACCTGTTTCCCCCCGGTGCCTCCTTTTGAAGTCAGTGTACCAGATATTTACTTTATACCAGATCTGGTATTTTAACCCATCCGTTTCTTGCCTCTTCTTGATTCAATAGGGCTAATTGGGTTGTCTTGTTTGCCTTAATTATGCCAACCATCTCTCAACCATTCAAAAATCCTTTCTTCCTTTATTTTTTTTTAATTACTTCAACACTCTCAAGCGCAATATAACACCACTTCTGCTAATGTTACTTCTTCAAAGTGAGAACAGGTCTTATTGTTTGTCTTCATAATCACTGCTTCTGAAAACCAAATACAGGATGGGTTAAAGTCCAGGGAAGGGAACACATTTCAATGTCATGAATGGAAAAAGGTCTTAAAATAGAGGCTGAATAGTGAAAGTGTTTTGAAGGATTTCTCCTCATCTTTTTGGAAATGTTGCCTGGTGATTTTCCCCCCTCTCTCTTTGAAGTTTTATTTTCTGTAGGAGTGTTATTTATTTATTTTTTTATTTTCCTTTTGTGATATCAGTTTAAATCACTGTATAAATGCCCCAAGATTCAGTATAAAGTTGGACTTTTTTTGTATGTATTTTCTTTGGTGTCATGACTGGGGGACTTAAAAAGTTTGTTTTTTTTCCTTCAAGTATATATCTACCTCACTCTCTTTTTAAATATATGTATGTGTATGGAAAACAAGTACATCTCACTCTCTCATCAGTTTGTATAGAAACCTCATCATCTGGATAAAACCCACAGGGATCTAGATAAACCTCACACAGCGGACGAGGACAGGAGATGGAATATCTATGTTGGAAGTTCAGCCCACTGATTTCAGGCCCAGTGGTTTAGCAAAAGTAAGTTTATATAAAGGAGAGGGCTTTAGTTTGTCCTCAGAATCAGTTTAAATTGTTGAATTGAAAAAACTACATAATTATTTCAAACCTATACTTTAATTTGACTATATACGGTAGGAAAAGGCTCAGAGCAGGTGCAGGAAAAAACAAGAGCATGGGGCCAAACATCAGATATCCCATCTCCACTGACTCCCAACATATTGTCACAACCTGGAATCCTCAAAAAAAACAGAACAGAAACCTTCTTCTTCTCATCTAAAATGCATTTATACAGAAATCAAAACGGTTATCATGGGGAATATTTAAAAAGGGAAAGAAATGTATTTGCTGTTTACCTGTAGCTTGTATTGCTGCAAGGTGACAGCGCAACACAAACATCCAGATGTCATTCACAATCTCAAAAAAACACATTTTGGTTTTGTATATATGGATCAGTGCTGTGAATGTAACAAAGGCATTTCTGTACACAAAAACCTATGTAAAGAAAGCAACTCCACCTACATGTTTCTACCTTTAGTCCTAAAACAATGGATACTTTCAATCATTTGTTTTGTAACTCTTTGTTTTATCGCCATCACTCCCTGTCTACCTGCAGAATGCCATGACGTTTAGCTCTAGTAATGGCTCATTTCCACTTTTTTGGCTTCTCTGGTCATTTGAAAGTAAACTCAACACGCCTTTTCTGGTCTATTTGTACTGCTACTTTGCTAATGCTGCTGGTCAAAACAGTCACCTCAGTGGATCTTATCGTCATCAAAAATGTTGAGTGTGAAGGTTTACTTCTTAAAACTTCTCGTAAAAAACTTCTGCTTTTACTCACGGCGGCTACTTGGAGAGCGCTGTCTCAGTGCAAGGGCTTCTGAGCTGGAGGGATGAAACAAATTAACCAATTAATGTTGAAATTAATACCTAAAAGCAAATAAAAATAGTGGGATTATGAATAGTCCACTAGGTAACTTCTAATGTGAAATCTGGGTGCTCAATTTAGGTTCTTAAGCATTTTATCTGTGTATGATTTAAGAGAATCAAAGAGTGAACTTGTTTTTTTTGGAAAAAACAGTCTGACTGCTTCTGAATATCATATCAGTGCAGAAATCACCACTGACAAGCAAACAGCTTGTGTAGTTACTTAACATATCTGTGCATTTATGTTTTCTGTTTGGATGTATGTAATGATAAAATACAAACTCATCTGTTCTGGGAGTAGACATTACATTGACCTTTTCATGAGGTGAATAAATAGTTACTATTAGATCACGAACCTGTCATAACAACAGCATTTAAATAAACACGTGGACATGTACAGGACAGGGATGTTGCGTAGATTACGGGTAGTCATGGTAAAGAGTAAACGACATGATTAGAAAGAGTTGATAGAGCTAAGTTTACAGCTTCACACTAGTTGCTCTTTTTTGCATTACCAGATTTCAGCGTAAACATACAGTAACTAACTAAAAAAACATTTAACTTAGTCATCTTTATCATTTTCATTCTTCTGAATGTTCTTCATGCAAACCTCAGGTTTATGGAGGATGCATCAGTGCATTCAAACTGCAATAATAAGTTTGAGGTTTATCATTATCATGCCTCTGTTTTATGATTTGCATTCCTGTACCTTCTGAGGGGGCCTTGGTTTACTGCTATTATTTTATTACAATACTTTCACGAAATCTGTGTTCATTACCTGACTGGGGAAAGAAATAATCAAAAAACCTTCACTAGACTGTCTTTTTTCAAGCTCTGTATCTGAGGCCTCAAAGTTTTTTCACACCTATAGCTGAGATGGTGTATTTTTGACATGCCATCTCCAAATGTGTATCTGAGAATTTCTTGTATTTTCTTTTTTTTTTCTGAAATTTTTAATAAATAAATGAATGAGAACTTTTATGGTTTGTTCTGTTTAATTACCTCTGAGGTCACAGGTTTCTAATCGAATCAACATCAGTGATATATAATCTGTTTGTGTGGTGTAAAAAGTCTTTATAGGATCTACCTCATGCGCGCTGTCATTCATTCACACGGTTTCTGAAGGGTCGTCCAGCTGATCCAGCATGGTGCAGATGAGGGTCTGCAGCAGAAGGACCAGTCTGTCAGCTAAGGCCAGGCTGCCAGATGAGGGTACATGGATAAGGGCTGCTCTCCTCTGACCGTGATACAGTGAGCAGTAATACGCAAAATCACACAGATACCTGAGGCAGAGAACAGAAAGTGTTATGTGTCATTTTGGTGATCTGTCATCACACTTCAGGGATTCCTACCTGCCAGCATCTCTTGAATAAATGACATCTGCCTGTTTGAACTCTTTGGCGACAGCCTTCATGTTTACGACTGAGTCCAGTTTCTCCGGTCCTCCTTCCACACAGCAGTGACTGTCGGGACAGAAACCGCACACGTCTTTGTCTCTGTATCCACAGTTCTTCCCTGTTTGCTCCAATATGATGACACTGGAACCTCTGGCTACACCCAGATGTACAGCAAACTGGAACACGAACAAAAATGAAGGAATGAGGAAAAAGTGAGATGTCCACCTTCTAATAATATAATAAGTGTATAATTATGCATTTCAACATTCAACAGCAGTAGTCTTTTTTGGAATTTGAGGGTTTTAATAACCATTTAAACTCTAAAAACTGACGTGGTAGAAATGTATGGTTTGAATTCATGATTATTTGAATCTTTTTTGGACAAGTTATATCTTAATTAGACCAATTTACGGTTAATTTATAGTAGGTATAAATAAATGGAAACAAAATTAAACAAAATTGAAGAGTTAAATAAAATAATAATAATCAAAAATAATTAATTATCACAATTTACTACCTATATCGGTATTTCTAAAAAAAATAAAATTGATCGCCCTGGTCTTGAATTGTAGAAAATATATTTACCTTTGGGTGAAGAGTTTGCCAAATCTCAGCAATGACTTGCTGAGTTTTAACATAACTCACTGGCAACTCCTTGATGAAAACATCAGTCTGCTCTCCCAATCCACACAACTTCAAGCCCTATTAGACATATGAGACATTTATAACAAAGGATATTTAACACTGATGGGTGTTTTTTCCCCAAACATTACCTGGGCTGCTGTCCAGCTGGGGTTCACTAGGAACTGTCGAAAAGGTCCAAAGCCTAATATGGAATTAGAAATCAAAATGATCGCCGGTTTGAAGAGTTTCTGTATTTATAAGAAAATAGTTACTTTACCTGTAACCACCACGATTTCGCCTCCATTCATTACGAAGACAATTAATAAGGACGGGTAGTTGTTACTCATACGCACTTCATACCACTGAAAACAACAAGTCTTATTTTAGCTCCAGTAGCTCGCTTTATGTCCGCTTGGGGGCGCTGTTACCCGGCAAATAACAGATTAAAAGCCCATGTGGTTGTAGTGCATTCAGGTGCTTCCGGTAAATGCTAATATCAAATTACATGTCTAAAACAAGTCACATAGGCCTATTTAATTAGCCTGATTAAAAGACTGAACTTATTTTTCGTTTTCACGGCATCTTAAATAATTCAGGGCCTACCCGTATTAACTGCATAGGCCTACATTTTAATAGGCTACTTAATTATTTTCGGTTTTAGAATTACTCAAAAATAATTGATGTTTATTCGTTCTGAATTAATGCATTGCAATGTGACCAAAGGAAGCTTTCAACACAAAACATGAATAGAAAGTACATATATTTTTTTCCAAAAGTTCAGGAAAAAACAACGATACAAGCAGTGGTGGATTATAACTAAGTACGTTAAATCAAGTTATTTTACATTTTTTTTAACATTTTGCTCCTACTCCACTACAGTTCAGTAGACAGAAATATTGTACTTTTGACTCCACTATATCAATTTGACACTTAATAACTAGTTATTACTTTAATACCCAGTAGTATACAAAGTATGTAAAATGTACATACTTGATTTTGCACATAGGTGTTTTACTCTTCTTTAATTTCATTTGACTGTGCATGAAATTTTCAGCACCTAGCTTTAAACACCTTGGTTATCACTGTGAGACTGGATGATAACATTTCAGACAGCACTTAAACGCAACACAACATCTGCCAGGGACCAGGGACGCGCTTGGGTCGATCCTGTGAGGCAGGAACCGCCCTCCTCCTCCTGCACTTGTCAAAGGGCACTGATCGCAAATTACATCACAGTCGTGCCCACAGACGCACACGCAAATTACACCGGGACTCCTAGAGTAATATAGACAGGACGTTTTTTAAACTTTTTTTCTACATAGATGCCAAAATGTTGCCTTTCAAGAGAACTTTTGAGGGCGAGAAACACCAGCTGCAGCAGCTCAACAGCAGACTTGCCCAGTATCTTTCCAGAACGAAGCAGCTGGAGCAGGAAAATGCGCATCTTATCACTGAAATAAATAAACTCAGACTAGCGAGGACGGCGGAATGGGAGCCGAAGTACAAGGGTGAGATGCGGGATCTGAGGAGAATGGTGGGGCAGCTGTCGTTTGAAAAGTCCCAGGCTGAGATGGAGAGGGAGAAGCTATGGCGGGAGTTGCAGAGGGTCCGGTCTATGTGCAGCGAGCAGACTGAAGTGTGCAGGGACATCTGTGGCGATCTGAAAGGCTGTGAGAAGGAGCTTCACCATGCTCACACGACCAACAGTGAACTCCAGCAGCGTTTAGTACAACTAGAGAATGAGTTAAAACACTTGGATGATGCGCACAGACAAGAAAAGGACCATCTCCGGCGGCAGGTGGAGTCCCGGGTGTTACCCATCATCACGCAAACTTACCGCGGGCCTCCAGCAGCCACCATGGAAGAGGTGCAAGAGTATGCCCGGGGTATGTCCGAAGGATGGATCGAGACTTTTGATATGTACCAGCAGAAGGTGGAAGCGATGGAGCAGACCATTAAAGAGGATCAGGCGAGGCTGAGCGATCTGCAGAGGGAGAAGATGCAGTATGCATCAGAGTTGGGCAAATTACGCACAGAGGCGGAAAAACAAGGTCAGATTCAATTCCATCTTGAAGAAGAACTGATGCGCATGCAGGAGAAATTCCGGGGGGACTTCACTGAATATCAGGTGAGAAGAAGTCTATTATAGGCCAACCAGAGTAGGACAGGACAGATGTTTGTTTCAGATCGTTTTAAGTGAAGCCAGAGATTATGAGATTTATTTCTACTGTAAGAATCTCCAAAAACACACAAATGTGGCACAATTTTGAAATTATGCAGACAGAATAATGTCCCGTTTATCACAGTGAACCAGGACAGAGGGGGAGGCTACTCCCCCTTGTCCCTGCCACACCCACTGTTCTTAAAGGGACTGATGCAGCTGCAGCTACTATACTAGACTCCTCCTAACAGATTTTTGCTTAAATAATTGTTATATCCATCTTGTCTCACATTTCTAACAGGAACTTATCTGTTTTCAGTCTGTCCTAACAGCATACACATGCAGTAGGCGGAGATGTTGAACTCTGAACTTAATGTAACTCTCTCCACCCCAATCCATAAAGACATTACCAACATAAGTGGTGCCTAAGTTTGTGTTTCCTTAACTGTCTGGATCTTGCGTGCAACATTTGACCCTAGTATAAATGGATTGAATAGCCTGAGTAGCTAAACAACGTTCTACCTCCCCAGCACTTTATAGCTGCTAGATTACACCAGCCACTTAAACCAATTAGCTGTCAGACTGACAAATCCTTATTAGCCTCCTAAAGATGGAGCTCTAAGCAGGTCAGTGACTACACTGTAGGGATGTCTTCAGGAGTGAAACAAAAATACATTTCTCACAGTTACAGTAAACCTCCCTGGTAATGGTTAAAGGTAGGCAGGACATCTGTTGAAGGATGTCAAATGTTAATGTAAAAGGCTGGATTTAGTGGTCCTAATGATTAGTGCAGTCTTTTATTGGGATCAGATTTCAGCCAGTTGGCCATCTTTCTGAGGTGGGGACTCAAAGTAGAGACAACACAGATTTACCAAGTGAAAAACATTGTAGGATCTAGTAAAATTAACTGTTGTCACACATTATTATTATTATTATAGTATTTTCACTTAAACTGCAGGGATAAGCAAAACAATATATAAAACCCAATTGGCAGACCACAGATGTAAAATTAAACTATGTGCAAAGTGAAAATGTATTGTTTCTTTTCTTTCTTTTTCCCTCTAGATGATTATCGAGCAGCTGGAGCATGATAGGAATGCGATGGCTAATGCTATTGCAGAAAAGATGAGAGAGCATCAGCACCTTCTCCAGGTGAAGATGGATCTGGGCATGGAGGTGGCGGCCTACAGGTGATGAGCCCATTTATTTTGTCAGTTGGTCAGTCAAAACAGATTTTTTTTAATTTTTAGTATTTACACCTGTGCTTTTTTTACTGTGACATCCAAATATATTCAGTGTAAAGGGCCTGTGGATAGTGTGTGTGTGTGTGTGTGTGTGTGCGTGTGTGTTACTGAGCAGAGATTGGTGTCTGAAAAAAAAGAATTATGAGTTTAAGAAATATCAACTTAACCTGGTAATAAATATCAGTTTAAGTATGAGAACATAGAACCAGTCACCCAGAAAATGTCTGGATTTCAGTAATAAGCTTTTTCTGAATGAATATAAAAATATAAGAAGCTACATCCGCCTCAGAGAAGAGATTACCATTTAAACCACCCCCACTGCCTGAAGCTACTCTAAGCTTAATTAGTGATTTCAATAAACAGGAAGAAATCAGCTACTTACTTCCTGCACTTCATGACACTAAGTCAATGAGCTTCACTGAGATAAACTGAAAGTAGTAGCTCACATATACTTGCTTAAAAACATTTAATGTACTGCTCATACATTTTTAATATATCTGTTTACACTTTCTCTATGGTTTATTTTAAGTATGTGTATATAATGTGTTAATTTTATCTGGCATTTCATATCCTGTAATAGCATGCCATGTCTAGTCTTCATGCTCTTAACATAGACAGAAGACACAAAGTCGCATACTAACAGACTATTTTTACTTAAAGTTATTTATAAAGCAGTTAATAAACATACTGTGTTTTCATTTTTAAATATATAATAACCAGTTTTATTTTCAGCTGACAAATTCAGTCTCTGACCTCATATCACAGGACACTTTACAGGATTCAATGGTTGTTGAAGGTATTAAGGAATACTAAAAAATTGATTAGTATTAAGCCAGTTTCCAGGAAAGTTCTTAAGAAGACTGCTGTATCTGCTCAAACGTGTCTCTATATGGCAGATTCTCTGCTGGCGCATCTGGTCTGTTTTGAAGTTTTGGAATAGGCAAAATGTTTTATGGGAGACGCGGCAGTGGCATGTGTTATTGTGTGTGTCACGAGTCAGCTTTTGCTTTGGGATTCGTCGGAAGTATGGACAGCCCTGCATTGTAACAGTTATTTTTAGGTTAGTCTTTCGGAAGGCAGTCTCCGGAGAGGTTGCTCCTTTTTGAGTCACACTGGTTTGCTGTAATAAGTCTATTGAATCATGGCCAAGGAAAGGTGAGCTGCTAAAACTAATGATTAGTCTTTATTACATGACACTAGCTTGTTGTGTTCTTTGATGATTACCACCCTATATGGCCAGGTTCTGGGCTCATACTGTCTTGTAAGCCTGTAGCGTTTAGTTTGAAGGAATTGAGATGGCAGAGCTGAATGATGTGGATCGTCTTGTAAGGTATTTGTCTTGGATCTTTTTATTCCTATGCATGGTAAAAAACAATTACGTTGGTGTAATCATCAAATATATGTTGTCATGTCTCTTGTTTGTTCAGGGCTCTCCTGGAAGGTGAGAGAGTGCATATGCAAGATGCTCCTAGGAGGGTGCATCAACAGCAAAGAGAAAGAATAATAGGTACTGTATTTGAAACTACTAATTGTTGTTAATGTTGATCAATAGATTACATGGTAAAACTAGTTATAAAGAAATAATTGGACATATGCTTATTTGCTTTCTTGAGGGGGTTAGGTTAGAAGATCTTAACAACTCTCTAACAACAATTTGTGGCTTAACAAGAGGTTAAGTGCTGGACTAGTTCTTGTCTAGCATTTCCTGGAGTCTTAACTGGTTGCCTCGCAACCCCAAAGTGATGACAAGGAAGTGACTGCTCCCAGCCAAGAAATATTTTCAGAACAGATGTGAGAGTGGTTAAGATCTTTTCATCATTTGCCAAGACAGTGAATAAGCATATTTCCCAAAATATCAATCTATTCCTTCAAGTATCTACCTAAAGATTCATGCCAATTTATTATCTGCCTCAGATATAAAGAGGTCTGCCCAGCCCTACACTGCAAGAGCTTCCCCCTCTACTACCATCAGACAACAAAGGGATATCAGGTACACGCCACCGACTTCACACGTGAGAAGATCCCCTGTGCCTCCCTCTGGGTCCATAAGTCCCTCTAGGGTCATCCCTATTTCAGTTGCAGGCAGAGCTCGGCATCAGAGTCCTGCATCCAGAAGGGACATGATATCATTCACCAAAGCTCGGGCTGCCGCCTCTGCCCCTGCTACCTCCACCACCACTGCCGCCAAAGATAAACAGAGTGAAAACCAAATAAGAAGAAGTGTACAGACAACAGCAGCAGAGGAGAAAACTGTTGAAATTAAACCGGTCTCTCAGGTAGACAACCAAATCAGACCCATTAAGTCCTCCACTACTGAGACCACATCAGTGAGAGTGGTGTCACCACCAATGATGAGCCTGAGCAGGAAAACTGAGACAGAAAGCAAAAAGCAAGTGTCAGATGAAAAAGAAGAAGAGTCTACAATGGGCCCCAGAGAGAAAAAGATATTAGAGTCTGTGTCTGTAGAGGATATCATAGAGAAAGTGATGAGACCAGCAGGTTTGGAGGCTAAGGTTTGCTCCGCGGGAGATTCAAAGGTAAGATACCATGTGGAGAAAACCGAGCAGGAAGACGGAACGACTAAAACACAGATTGTGTTGGAGTCCAAAGTGGAGGAAGAGCTTGATTTTTCTGAGGACTCTGCACTGGATGAACTACTGAGCCAGGGGGTTAAGAAGGTGTCACTGGAAGACATCGAGGACACAGAAACAGGAAACATGATCAAGAACCTGCTGAGTGGCTTGCAGGGAAGTGAGAACTTGGCAAACAGGTCTGTCAACGTGGAGATCATTGAGGAACCGGTGGAGTCTTACAGTGATGAGGAGCTTGAGGTCGAGCAAAAGTCCAAATCCACTTTCCATGAGCCCTCTTCAACATATTTCCAAATTGAGGAGCTAGAAAATGTCCCTCATGTTGCTCAAGATCAGAGGAGGGATGATGATGCTATGAAATCTTCCACGAAAGATACTGATCATAGCAAGGTTGGCTTCGTACAAGTTCAGGAGGTTTCTAGAGAAAGTGAATCTCCATATTTCTCCCATGACCAAGAGGCTGATGAGTATTTTGTCTCCACACCAGATGATAATCTTTCTGAAACCGAGGAGAGTATTGGCATCACCTCATATGGCCATTATGGTATCGTAGATGACCTGTCAGATGAGAGGTACTATCAGGATGAAAGTCTTCCCACGAGAAGAGTTATTGTAGAGGAAAGTGATGAATACAAGTTCATGTCAGACGATCACTCGTTTGTAAAGGAGAAATACCCAGAGTGCATCATTGAAGAAGAGGTTCGCGTCTCTCCCATAGTGCAGGAGTCGGTGCTCGAGTTCCTGAGAGAGGACTCTTTGGAGCCCAAAGAGCAGCTGAAGGGAGCGCTAGAGAAGCTACAGAGTGCAGTGTCAGGTCCACTGAGGGAGGAGTTGGCTTTTCTCACAAAAGTGAGTGGTGACAGCTCACAGAATGTGGCTGTTGATGTCAAAAAAGTGCAACAGTCAAGTGACAACGGCACCATGACTATAGTTGCAGAGCTGAACGTCTCCCAAAGTCTGGAAGACTCTGGGCTGCTGGAGGCAGAAGATGACCTCTCTGAAGAGCAGATCATGGCGGCTCTCAGATCCTCTAACCTGGGGCTAGGGGCTGGAGGAGAATACAGCTACAGAGTCTCCAAAGAGGAGGATGTTGTGCATGGTGAAGAGTTCGAAGGCCTCATTAATGAAGGGGAGTCTGTGTCTGAAATCACTGAGAAACACATAAAACTTGGGCCATCAGAAAAGTCCTACACCTTCCAGATGGACGTACAGGGCAGCCATGCTGAGTCGACCTCAGGGCAAGAGCTGCCATCTCACATCTTGGAGTCCCCACTGAAGATTACTCAAGAGAAAAGAATTGCAACGCTTTACCTTGAAAGCCCGACAGATGATTAAGAATTAATTTGGTCCTGAATTGAGTACTTGCCAATGTTGGCAAGTACTCAATTACTCAAGTACTCGTTTTTGAATTGCAACTTAAAAGGTTGTTCTGGTGCAGTGCATTCAGTCTGCACAACACATGGCATTAATGCTGTTTGCAGACACTGCAACAAGCTTTGCAGTAAAACATTCTATATCTTATTGACTTTGAAGCGCTCTTTTATCGTATCTGCTTAGAGTGTGTCACCTAAAACTTGGTGTACCAAACACGATTGAAGCAAAACGTAATTATTCAGTTAAAATGAACTGATTCACTCATATTGTTACGGTATAAATTGTGGCAGTACTACTATTAAAAATACAGAGTGCTAACTAATATGGGCTAGCTTAAGTTAGGATTGACATCTACACATTGTAGCAAATTTCCTTGCTGGTCAATACTGTTGGAGTGCTGCGCTGGTATGTGTTAACCTTTCTGCAGCTTGCAGTTTATCTTTACAGAGGGTTGTTTATTCTCTCTAGATTTTTCTATTTTTGTACTAACCTGTGCTGTATATCTTAAACAGCCCATTCTGCAGTTTACAACACCTCATCACACCAACAATCACATCATGCCTCTGCCATGCTGTTGAATCTGTTGCAAGCCAACATATGCCAGTTGGAGTTATGAGGTGCTGTGAACTGTTTGCAGATTCGGGCTTTCATTTTTTATTTTGACTTGGGCTCTGCTGCCAAAATGAATGGTTTTAGTATATACTGCAACCTGAAACTATAACACAGTAGTTATTTGAAGTAGTCAGTGATGTGTACAGAATATAGTGCTTGTAGCTACAAACAGTATAGTGGGAGTGGGAAAAAAATTGTATTTTGTCTTAAGAAACTTAAGCAAGTTTTGAATGTTGATAGAAAGTGTAGAGCAAGTAAATATGGCACTTAGAAGTGGCTGTTAAATAATTTACAAAGTTATTTTTTCTAATTATTTAACTTTACCCACCTGTAATGGCACAATACACATTGATTGGTAAATTAGAAAGAAATAATTGCCCAGTATATAATCAAAGCCAGTTTACATGATCAATGTGATCAATATAAAATGTGTATTTTTCCCCGGTATGTGTCAATACCATTCTAAATTCAGAACAGAAAAAAAAAATATGAACATGTCATGAGGGAGATGGGAATTTTTAATGGTGAACTATACCATTTACGATGCTAAAAAAGGAAAGAAGAAAGAGGAAAGAATGTAAAGAAGTTAGAATCTGAATGAATTAAAAAAAAAAACATTCAGTGAGTGTTGTTAAAGAAAATATAATCATTTCCAGTTTTGATGAACAGTATGCCTTGTCTGGATGCATTTTTGCATGTAGGTATTTGTTGGTGATCACAGTGTTGGCTTGAAGGATTCACCTTTGCTCGAACTTACGAGTGTGTCCATGACCGTGACTATTTTTGGTTCATGAGCTTAGTGACATTGACTGGTAATTAGGGTTTGTTGTGTTGTGAACTAGTTGCAAAGGCAGAAATGGTCTGCTGTGATTACAGTCTGGCTATGTGTCATGCACAGTTTGTCTAAGTGGCTGCAAAATTCACACTTCGTAACTGTTGAATAATGTCTTCACAGATTTGCTTGGTTTGAGCTATCATGTTTAAGGGACAGTTCACCCCAAAATAAAAAATAGAGAGACATACAGATGTCTGTGTTCCTTTGAATATAATGGAACTACATGTCACTTGGCTTGTGGTGCTCTGTGTGGTGACATATAGGTGCATTATGTTCAAGAGAAGACAGACATCTTTACGGCCGCTATCTCCAAAACAAGGCAACTCACACCAAAATAATCTAGATTGATAAATAGCATTACAGGTAAGAGAAATGTATGTATTTCTGACTTGGGGGTGAACTGTCCCTTTAAAGAAATGCACAGAAATGTAAGGTTTAGCGTGAATGCTATGCTTTTATGAACATGATCATTACTAGAAACCTACTAAATGAAACCTAAATTAAAAGTCTTGTTGCATGTAAGTGCCCAAATACCCCCCATACATTCTCATCTGCAAACTGTAGTAACTTAAACAAAAACACTACTACATCAGTGCACTTAAACTGTGGCTTAATAACAAATCTGTATATGTATGTTCACAGTGTAATCTGGATAACGTGCCATGTCATACAAATGTGTATATCAGCAAAAATAATATTGATGCATAAAGAATGTCAAGTCAAATGTTCAATAAGTGTTTAACATCATTGATTTTATTGACATGATTTCTATTGAACAAATTACTATTATTGCTTTGGTGAAAAAAGGTTCCAGCCCTTATTTGGAAATTGATTCATATCTTAACACAATAAAGACCTATTGTGGTTAATTTTTCTGAGTGTATTTTTTTCAAAGCAAACTTAATTCACCTAATGTACAGAACAACACAAAATCATAATGTAATGCCAATGGACATGACTAGTGCAACTGAGGCTATTTTTCAGTCGTGGTATCTGTATTATTTATTAATTTAAAAGACAGACTCAAAAAACTATTGTCTGTACATTAATTTGGAGTATATGGACAAAGAACTACTGACAACATTTAAAAAAGAAAGTTTCAAGAGTCAGACATTGAATTTCCATCATTGCCACTGGATGGTACAACTATAAGTGTGTGAGGTTTTGTTTTCCTTCTCCCTTGCCCCCGCTGTCTCTCAGCCACCTCAGGCACCCTGCAAAAGATATATTGCATGGTTTCAGTACTAAAATATGCACGTTTCTGTTATTTAAATTCATTCTTTCCTTTAACTTAATCATCGAATTACTGTAAATGAATCAGCTGACTGGAAATGTATAACCAGAGAATCAAATGTCTTATTATAATATAAAGTACAGGTTAATCAAGCAGATTTACCGGGCCAGCATGTCCACAGCTTTTTGTGTAGCTTTCGTCTTCTTGTGTTGAGGACCGTGCAACAAACTTTGGATCTCCAGGCACTAAAATGTCAAATAAAAATATAAATAACAACAGAGTGAGTGGTCAGTGGAAGTGGAGAGGTGCAACTCATACGCAGAGGGGAATTAACACTTCCTAGCAACATGTGAATGCACTAAACATCCCAAAAATAACCACTGTTGCAGTCCAAGGTTTAGATAACACCTGTGCTGACCACTCGGAGTGTCAGGTCAACAAGGGGGACGTGCAAGATTTATTAGGTGGACTCCAAATCAACAACACAGGAATCCGGGGTAGTTAACAAACTCAAGATGCAGCCTGAGTCATTTTCCACTCTACATTTAGTTTGGTCCAATCAAATGAGAGGAATGGGCAATGGCTGCTTAGCTCTATGACATAAGAAAATGCTGCCTTATTTAACAGAATCCAGAAACTTCTAACCAAAAACACATGCATATGAGAACACACAGATACAGTTGCGCAACAGATATGATCAAATTCTGCCTCTCATTTCTTCAGTCGTCATAAATAACAAGAAGGGAACAAAGTAGTGAAAGAAAGAGCGAAAAGTTCCCCTCTTCATCAGGGAAAGTAAAACACTCTAATCTGGAACAGATCCATCTGGCCTCCTGAATGTTTTCTCTGTTGCTAAGGTTGATGTAATGGAAGGCCTTTTTTTCAGCACCACTACAGAGGAACGGGGAAATGTCAAGTGTATGTCTATGTGTGTGTGCCATTGTTCTCTGTGTTTTTTCAGTAATCACATGTTCTGTATCTGTTGTATGAGCCAGGTTTCCTTTGGAAAAACAAAAGTTACTCAATAGGAGTGCAGATGGTGTCATGATGACAGGAAAAAAAAGTCCTGACATATCAGCTCTGTGTTTTGGTGCTTCAGAAAGGTTACTAGCCGGACGTGGTGTCGAGAGAGAGAGGCCTGATGTACCCTGTCAGTGCGGAGGGGGGACTTGAAACCCCCTCTGCCCTTAGATGTCAAAACAAAACAACATAGCAACTAGGCTCCTTTCCTTACAGACATGTCATTACTAGAATGTAGAAAACCCCTTTTACTGGTGTATTTTAGTATGTTTGATGAGTGACAGATGAGCTCACACATATGCAGTCATACTGTATGTGAAAACATATTATGTAATGAATAAATTAAACAGTTAAATCTATAGAAGATGATTAAATGAACTAAATGACTGCTGCTTATTCAGTGAGTGTATTTAAAGAAATAGGAATGTCACTTGTTTTGTTTCAAAGGACATAATGGCATGCCCCACTAATTGAGGTCAGTGTCCTTTTAATTGACAGCAGTTAGCAAACGGTCACCCTCCTTCCAAAGTTGTGTTTCCCCATCTGTCAGGCTCCATCCAGACTGGGAAACACAAAGTCACGGTGTGTGATATTTTACACCAGGGAGGGCGGCTCTGCACACTGCACCCTTCCAAGATTAGCATGCGACTCTGATAGCACTGAGCTTTAGGGAGGACGGCGGAAATAGCCCATCTCAATATGACAGGGACTCTGTTGTGTGTATATTTTGAACTGGCCTTTCACTGCACACACCAAACTGACTCCTGGCCTTTTATTAAACCCCTCCCAAATACTTTGGCAGGGACGATGTCATGTTCTACTCTGTCCAGAATTTCTGATATGCATTTACAGGTTGCAGCCAAGACAAACAGTAGTTGTCGTATTTGTGTTCTGTAACTCGTGATTACCTTTGTCATGGTCTTGTGTGCCTGCTTCACCCTGCCCTCACTCATCTCCACACTTCCTATCAGCTGAAGGGTGTCTGCTACCTCAGCACTCAGGTCACCGAAAGTAGATCTCTTTGACGGGAGAGAAGCTCTCTGGATCTCCACACATCTCTGCAACGGTACATTGAAAATAAATAATAATAATAATTGAAAGTAAATCATTTTTTGCTGTCAGTAGAGAGAGCCACACCTGGGTTAGCAGGTGGAATAAATCCCCTGATGAATGCAAACTCTGAGGGTGTTTCCATGGTGCTGCTCTCTGTGTGTGGATAATGAAAATCTGCTTTGGGTTTTAAAATTGCACAAGCAAAAATATGAGATGTCTGTGTTACTCTTTGCCTGGAGGAAATCACTGTAGTGGCATTGTGTCACTGTTCTTATAGGTGAGTGTGTTTTTAAGTGTGTGTGTAACCTCTTGCTGCCCACTGAGGAGGAGGAAACGACAGAAATCATCCTGGGCTGTGAGAAAGGCTGGATCCAGTGGACCTGCAGAGTTTTTGTATGCGCTGAGACTCTGCTCAAAGTAGTGACCTGCAGAGTCTACACCAGCATGGGGAAAGCACATGCATTATACATGTTAACTTATACTGCAATTATGTAAACATACACTGCCCCAGTATTTTATTATTTTTTTCTAAATAAATCCTACTAATTTTCTTAGTTTCCAGAGGTATAGTAATGCTTTACATAGCTTCCATGGGGCCTACATTTTCCCAGAGACCGTTGACATGGCTGAATCCCACTGACATGACTGAGCTTGAACATGTCTTCAATGAGACTATTATAATGAGTGATTCAAATCCTAATTAACCCCTTGTTGCATATTGCTCAGGCTTAGCCTCTGTCTGAGAATAAACTCACCATTGTGATGGGGCTCTGCTGCAGCAGAAAGGATGAGGGCCAGGCTGTGGGAGATCTGAGCCCCCTCTAACTCCTCTGGGCTGTGACTCATAGCAATGGCATGAGCCTAGCAGAAACACCCACATGAAATAAGACAGATCACATATCACCAAATAAGAGGTGCAGGAACGTTACCTAACAACAAAGTTTGGCACCGTTTCAAAAAGCCCATCATGTGTTTATATATGTTGTGTGGAAGGAGTGATGTGCCTCTTGCCTTGGAGAGATGCTCTATGACTTGGTCTACATGACCTTTGTCCTGTTCAATGGCAGCCATGTCCCTATAGACAGAGCACGTCTTCTCTAGTTTACCACAGTCCTTCAGCCGCTGCAGGGACTTCTCACACTGGCTTAAAGCTTCCTCTGGCCTGTTCTGTCTCCTATAGACCCTATAGCGCAGAAAAGACACAATTGGAGACATTGTCAGAGATGGAAAGACAAACATACTGTGAAGATAGTGCCAGTTCAGCCCACTACATCAGGAAGCAACGCTGAGTAATGATTAGAGAGTGTACCTTTCAAGTAGTCTGCATCCCTGTGTTTAAAATCATTTGCTCTGCCAAATTCAAGGTTTGCAGCTTTTTGAGACTACATTGAAGCACTTTTAAGCACTTTCAAGACACCTACACTAACCAAACTTGGAATTAAGCATTTTACAAACCTTTCAAACTTTGTATGAACCTTGCAAAGTTTACTTGAGCAATACAGCGTATCATTAGTCAGTATTTATCCCTAATTCTGTTATTTCATCATCACAAGTGTGTTTGACATTACAGAAGTAACTGCTTGGTCTCTAGCCAAACCCAGACACTGCAGAGTGGTGAAGGATTTTGGCTGATTGCTGCAGTTGAAGCCTGGTGTAGTGCAGACTATAATAGGGAAAGCTTGCACATTGCCCTTTTAATTGCTTCAGGTTGCATCCTTTCACAAGTTTCTAACAGTCTCCCCCAGGACTGAAGGTTACACTGCTTCTAACCCCCTCACTTTAACTACAGACTCTGAGACTGATTAATAACTCCAGCAGTGTTTACTCTTATTCTAAAGGCATCTAAATAAAGGTATGCATTCTCAGTAGAAACTACCAAAGTATAGCAGCAGACCTAGCATGTTTCACTAATGATGCCACTGTGAATGGGTCTGACATTGAGAAAGTTGCAAAAATACGAATGTCTTGGCATCTGGCTTTATGAGCGGTTTCCCAATGATTAGCAGAAAATGAGTTATTGGAGCAGTTTTCCTGTCAGTCTTGGATTTAAAAATGTGATTTATAAACATGCTACCACTTCCACTCTTAAACCCTTAGGTTTTTTACTGGGGATTACTACAGTGCTCATCATTGTACCTTGTACAATAACATTGGTTGGTACTCTTTGGCAGAGAGCCATGATTTACACTGGCGTCTTATTCTTTATAAAGCCATTGTTGAAGATCTGCCACCTTATATTGCCTGATTATTTGACTAGACCTTATAATACTCACTCCAATGATTGGTTTACACTTTAAGTCCCAAGAGTAAGCACTGAAATTTGGAAATCTGCTTTTAGCTTCTGTGAGCCCTCCTACATCCTACAGTGTGATTTCTTTAAAGCTCAATACATTAGTATCCTTTGGTCAGGTTAAAACCTTAAACAGGCAATAGGCTATAATGAAAAACTCAACATTTCAATTACTTGTGCTCATACATTTGGGTATCAGGGATGCCTACCACTGACCAAACTATGAAATAAGACATTACGCATAAGCATTAGATTCAACAACTCATTCAGACTAGGCTCCCATTCCTATGTCACAGACAGGCTCCTTAGAAATTGTAGGCTCATTATAAAATGTTTTAATTGATTCATTTTTCAGGTATTGTGTTGTATTTATTATGTGTTATTATGTAGGCTAGCTCTCAATGATCTATTGGGATCAAATAAAGATTGAGAGAGTGAGAGAGAAACACTCAAAACAGCTTTTGCTCTTTTAGAAGACAGTCACGTCCTATCATACTGTACTGTGGGGTTACTTGGGATTCTACAGAGCAACAGAGCGGGAGAGTGAGGAGAGATGTTGGGACGATGGCTGCAATAACCACTGCAAGGACTCGTGATCCCATCAGGCTACTCTGCTAACAGCTTCAAACCATCTAATGGACTCTAAATTTAATTCAGCTCTCCAGTCAAGGGGCTGGCCTTTCTCAGAGGGCGTACCACTCATGACTATACAGCTGCAGTGTTGCCACACAACAGAAAAGGAAACCCCTTCTCACAAAGCAGTCTCGCACATCCACACTGTGCAGGGTATATGTACGTACGACAATTCACCTCCCTAGAGAAAGCAAACGGAAGCCAATCTGCAAAAGCAAGCCATTTGATTCTCTCGTATGTTTTAGCAGGGGGAGATTGTGTGGGGATCTAAAGTCTGAGCTTGACAGTATTATGTTATGCTCACATCCCAGAACCACATGAATCTGGGTATTCATAGCTCTGTGGTTAAACGCCAGCAGTACAGGTTACAAAAACACTGTGGTGGTTTATTACTTTAAAATTTCCCATGAATCCCAGATTATCTTAACATGCCATGATGGATAGTAAGAGTGCTCCGCCCATAACTGTTAACCAGGCAGGCACTTCAGGTCCTTTTAGGGCAGCAGCGGTGGCTGAAGCAGAGCTACATTCCAGCATGGCTTGAGTTCTGCCATTCTGCCTGCATGGACAAACAGACACAATACCCCTCTATCCTCTCATTCACTCTGCATCCTTACACACTTCCTGGCAGGACGGTAATATACCACATCCCACTGAAATCTACCAAGAGTCCACAAGGCAGTGAATTTATATAATTAAGGATTTGTAGATGTGTTGCCAAGCAAGCCACACAGCCCTCTTTTGTAAACGTTTCCAGAACATAGTTGACGTAAGTTTGCTCTGGGCTTTCACTCGGAAAATAATACAGTACGGCCAAGGCAAAGTGAAAACAGAGGGAACGAAACACAACAGCTAGCTCCAGCGAGCCTGCACGGTGCTTTAAACTGGTGGCATTCTGATTGATGAGGCTTTTCATTGTGTGCCTCAGGTGGGTAAAAGACTATGGAGAAGAATACTAAACTACCCATTTAATTCGGTCTTAGATAGTGACTCTCAATCATGGCCATTTACAGCTAAATCACTGCTGGTTTTATTTCACCCAAATAATCAGAGACAAGTTTACTTCTGGAATAAGAGCTACCTTTTGGAAGGAATAGAAGACAGTGGTTCCTAAGCATTCATATAAAGTAAGGATAGGGCCTCTGATTACTGCAGCAAAACAAAGTCAACAGACTGTTGCACAAAGTTAGTAAACACAGTGAATTCCAATTCCAATATGATACATGAACATGCTAATTATGGGTGGAGAGAATATGGAAGGACTTCCATTAATTTATCATTCCAAAAATGTTTAATTTAATACAATCTTGTCAACTAAGATCTAGATTTATGACAGCAGTTATAAAGAAGTGGGGAAAGTAAATCATCTAAGCACCCATGACTAAGTCTAAGAATATGAGAACACACATACAACAGATCTGAACCTAATAATAAATATTGCATCTGGCTGATCATAAGTGCACACCTTGAGTGTGAATCTAAAACCGAGCAGAATATTTGGACCAGGATCTATAAGAGAGCTGAGCTAACTTTATTGTTGCAGGCTTTGGTGGGAACATTCCCCTCCATCACAACAGTGTTGACTGACAGAGCTTTAGAAGCATGCCAAATTCTTAGTCATCACCTAACAAAAGAGATTTAGCAAGCTTACACACCAGCCAGAGTCTGCACATTTTTTCAATTACACACATCATGTCAACAAACTCTGACTCTCTGAAACAGACCAAGATGGCATAATTTACACATTCCTATCAGTGTAGCTCACCTCAGATGATAAGGCTTTGTTTACTGTAAATGCTGCAGGGGTATTGTTCATTACCTGGCAACAGAATTGGCAAAACATTGGATGCTACATACATCCCCTGTTAAAATGCTGTCACCTTACTAACTGTCATTGCTTATATACTAATTTAAAAGAATAAAAAACGTCCTACTAAAAGTAAGAAAAACTAAGAAAAACTTTCCGCAGCAGATATTGTGAGGTTGTCAAATGTTTTGCTATTTCACAAAGCTTTCAAAACGGATAATATATGCATTTATATGAAAATGATACCTTTCACATACAAGGATTAGATGATTAACATAAAGTCATTAGCAGTGTGATCTTAACTCAGGTAAGACTATACTTTATTTCCTGTCTATGCTTCTAATTTCTCCGACAGTGATCTTAACTGTGGCAAGTAGCTGCTATTTTTATGTAGCCAGGACACACAGTGTCCTAAACAGACCATCAGCCTCCCCTACACTTAGTGTCTGTGTTTGGTGTCTACACCATGATCCACTAAGTCTTTAATCTTTTCCTGAGCATGTAGTACTGCCCTCGGGACCTCTGTTGTCAATACCACCACTAGATTACAAATGCATATTGAAAAATGGAAGACACAAATCAATAATATGCAAATGGTGACCATGTGAAGACAAAACAGCTGACATTTAACTGGGAATTAAAAGGCTTTACAATATATCAGAGACAACCAGACTGTACAGGCAAAATCCAAGTGTGGTATGTAGAGTGAGGGTAGGTAATAATTAAGGAGTCAAAGTTAGAGAGAGAAAAAAGGAAAAACGAAGAAAGCATATGGAGAAAGGGGAGAAATGCTTTTAAAAAAGAGGAGACGTGCTTCTCTCCCATGTGTGCCTCTGCTTGATCAGAGACTGGATGAGTGGACATGCAGAAACCACACCCAGCAGGACTGTAAGCATCATTACAACTCACCCACACTGACTGCTGAGTGGACTGGACAAAAACTGGGGGAAATCCTGATTTGTTAATTTGTTGTTTGTAGGAGAACATTGAATAATGGTGTTTTTACTGGCATCATCAAGTTAGCAACAAAAAAAACAACTTGTGAAAGCATGTTTTTATGATAATTTGAAGGAATTTATTGCCATCTTGTGGCCAAACGTAAATGTAAGGTACTGCATTTGAAAATGGGAGAGTTTGAGAAAACAACTATTATTTAGTCATAATGACAATTTCAAAACAAATGAGAAATCAAATATTTGCTGCATTTTTCTTAGGAAATGAGATAATTATCTCATTAATAGTTTTCCTTGGAAATAAAGACTCCCACTCCCCAAAACAGGGGGAATATTTTTCCTTTCAAGCGTAAAGTTATTTGGTTCAGCAACTATTACATAAAAAAGGCTGCAAATGCTGCACTAAAGTCCTCAATGCACTGTATATTTTCTATTTTGATTTGTGCCGGAGAAAATCCTCCAAAATAATTTTTCTCACTACTGAACCTGGATAGAGCAGTGGAGACTTCCAGCTCTGTCTTCATCTTCTCTTCCTGGTTGATGCCACCATGTTGGTGAAGCTCCTCAAGAACTCGTTCTGCCTCCAGAAAAGAGCATTCTGCCTCCTCAAGAGTTGAAAAGAGTCAAGGACTTATTAAGATTGCTTGTTAAGTTGTTATTTCTTCCTAATCCCATTCATTATTACAAAACACATCATGGCAAGGATATTTGGCTGTAAGCAGGTAAGCACCTCCCTGTGTGAGGTGTATGTTCAGGAGACACATAAGAACCTCAAGCTTTTCACTTCTGCAGGAGGAGATGGAGGGGCAGAAAGGCAGCAGCTCTCTGGCCTGGGCTGAGTGCTCCTGGGCCTGCAGCCCCCAGCCTGAGGGAATAAAGAACCATCATTAAGTGTAAATTAAACAGCATGTTAACTCTAAATCTGAACAATATCTCGAAATTACCAATCCTTTCATAGGCTGGTCGTTATAAGGGCAAAGGACGGAGTAAAACCACATTACAAAATACTAATGCAATCGCTATGAAGAATAAGCAGCGAGATGGATTGATTATACTGAGCTAAAACACATCTGTCTTACGTAAACCAACAGATTCCTGAATTGTAGGTGCACCGTTCAAACACTGTGTATCCGTTTTAAGTAATTTTTTGAAAGTCAATTTTATAATATGTAGTAAAGATTTACAACATACTCACATAATTATCTTTTTAAAATTACCTTTGAACTGGAAATATGCTTTGGCCAGTCTAGCATGGGCCTGGGCTAGCTTCAGATTTCCATCTCCATATACCAGCCTTGTCAGAGCCACACAGCGCACTAGGTCCTGGATGCAAGCATCGAACTGAGCAAATACAGTAAATAACTGTCAGTATCACTTCCCATCATTACCCAGTTTGTTGTGCATCAAAATCCACTTCAATATTACTTCTGTGTTAAACTAATTTCCAAAATCAAGAGGATTTACTACTTTTCTGTGTTTTATTTCAAATTATCAAGACTTATCAATAGCGGGGGTCTTGGGGCTAGATGTTAACATTATCAGTGATAACTATTAGTTGCAGCCTTAAAAGTGTGGATTCAGTTGTACAGATTTATTATTATGCATCTGCCCTGTAAAAAATGTTGTGAAAGCACCACTTCTGAGCAAAATAAAACTGCAAATGTAATGACAATGAATGTGTAAATGCAACAATACTGTACCCACCTCTTGGTTGTCTTCACGGTCTTGAGCTCGGCTCTCAATGTATTTGAGCTTTTCTTCAGGTGCCATCAAGATCAATTCCTTCTTAGTGTATCCGGTTTGTGATGGACTCAGTACATTGGAGTGAGGTGATGCATTCACGGCCCTGTCGATGCTCCCCATCATGCTTTCAGGAGATCTGCAAGTTTGGTCAAACAAGGTAGGCTATGTCAACACGTTTGAAAAAGTGGATGTAGGCTACATTTGAGGAAAACACTTTTTGCAAATGATTAGTATCTGCAGTGCTAGGGGGCTCCAGGAAAGCTTGAAAGTAGACTTAACCGATAGATGATGAGGATACTGTTAATGCGGGAGTAAGGTAACTTATTGACGTTATCCTACTCTTTTGGACTTTTCTGTCTTGTTCAGCAAGCTGCCTTGCCTCATCAACGGTAGTAAACATGTTTGTAGTAGAGAATAAATCACTTACTCTGCCGGAGACTCAGAGGAACTCGGTCGTGTTTTTGTCACTGGGTGATCATAAGCCATTTTTACAAACAATCAGTGACAGCCTGACGTTAATCGCGCCGTCAACCGTTTGTGTTCTTTACGTTTTTGTTTCCGTGGTTACACGGCGCGTGCTACATTAGCGCGACAAAATGCCTCCTTTAATGTTGCATTGAGATAATTTGTGATTAAAATGACCGAAAAACCGACCCTACCTTTGATGCCTAAAATGCAACTCTAAAAGCATGTCACTTACAAGAGCTACCAGACTCTTGCTGTGGTCTGTTTTTGCGGAACTGAAGCGCAGTATCCATGAAAAAGGAAAACCTTTCCTGAAGGTACGCTAAACATGCATACGGTGAAAAGGAAGAGTGGTGCATTCAAGAACAGCAATGTTCTTTAAAAAAAAAAAAAAAAAAACAATTTATAAGTCTCAGTGGGATTTTGACAACCAGAGTCTCTAATTAAACCCTAATTTAACCGAGACAAAGCTGAAAATAGACTACTCTTTAAGTAGGTACAGTACACTTGGCTAGTGATAATGAAATTGCTTTGTCCAAGGGCCACTTTTGCAACTACATTAATATGTATCAAACAAAAATAGTTATATATATATAAATAAATAAATAAATAATAATAATAATAATAATAAGTATTACTATTATTATTATTATTATTATTATTAATAATAATAATAATAATAATAATAATAATAATGATAATAATAATAATAAAGTTTTTGGACATCTCTCATCTTTCTGTGATTTTTTTTTTCAAATTCACTGACTTGATAACTTGACTTAATTAACAAGGATTGACACGAGCCCTATATGGCAAATAGACCTAAAGCAGATATTTTACAGCATTTAATAGCTGCAACTGTGCATTAGTTGTAAATGCTTTTTAAAAAAAAAAAGCTTATATAACATCAACCATAACTAGAACCTCATCTACCATGCAAATACAGGCAAAAAAAGAAGAATACAATGTTTTGATGTGAAATGTAAAGTAAATTGCATAATCGTTCTGGCCCAACAATAACGGGTGACAAAACCTGCAGGAACTGTGTGTTAACCATTGGTGTATTTACTGAACATGGGAATGTGCAGCAAAGAAACACAATAAATGACATTATTAGGGCCTTATGGCACATCATTATTTCGCCTAGATCTGTCCACTTATCTTGAAGAGGAATCCTGTGTAAAAATATTTCAAGAGTTTAATTTAACAACATTTTTTGCTCTTATGTTGCAAATTTCTTAATTAATTTGTGCTAATCAAAATGTTTTATGTTTTATGAGTATTCCTGCATAGAATTAAAAAAATTATTGGAGGGGGAGTTAACAGGAGCTCATCACTCAATTATTGTCCTTGGCCCCCTAACTGGTTGTCTTAAAAATGGGATATAAATATCATTTAAATCTGAGTTTTTCTCTTATAATTGAAAGTGTTGGAGAATTTTGAACACATCAACTGTAGTATTCCAATATGTCCACAAGATGTCAGTATAGTAACACGAGAGGAACTCCCTGATCTACTGTAAGTGTTACAGTTGTGCTCTAGGCAGTATTATAATATTGTTGTGCTCTTTTAAGAAGTGATGGCTGGGATTTTAGCCTTTCCTAACGGCATGCACACTTCAAAGTGTGAAACTGGCAGTATGTAAACCCCTGGGCCATTATTCTTTTGTTTATTATTATCTCTACTGCAACCTCAGCGCTTATCAGACCATTTATTTCATGTTTTCTCAGATGCATGGAGAGTTTATTTTTAGTTTACCATAATTTTATCACCTCAACATGGTAATAGTAAACCATAAACATACTTTTTTCTCTGTCACGTGTTTTATGATGCTATATAATCAAAAGCAATAGGTAAAAAACTTGCAATGTTGTCAGTCAATCAAAACTATATCTGCATCATTATTGGTTAATACACTGTATAGTATGGGCAACATTGACCTGAAAGTTGTTCAAAGTCAGCTGCTAATAGCCCATTAGTTTTACTGGGTGGGTGCTAAATGAACTGAAGTCTTGCTAGAGCATAGGTTGAGAGGTGTCACTCAGATGAAACAGTAAATAATGAACCTGAAATATGTCCCTCTGTGGTTTGAACCTTTCGTAAAACAGCACATTTTCCTACAGTGTTTTCTAATTGTTTGTGGTTCTCTGAAACAGCCAGAGATAATAAAAAAAAGCAGATATTTGCGAACAGGCTGTGTCTTAATTATGTCCAAATCTCCTGCAAATAAAACAGATTAAATCGTCTACATAGCAACAAGCTTTCCCCTCCAGTTATTTATTATATAACAAGGGTTTTACTCATTTCTGTGCTGTGCATTGTTCAGTAATTTTATAAAGTGCACACATCTTTAAATGAGTTCTCTTTAAAGAACTGTAAGGCTTTTCAGAATTGAAATAAAATATGACTTTATAAATACAGATAGGAATTCCTCTGTTCCACATCATTTTTTACTTTCATTGACATAAATGCAATATACCAATAGCGAGAAGAGGAAATGTACATTTCCTTGTGAAAATATCCTTTCTTACATCAGTGCCCAAAATCCATGCCAGATAAACAAGAAGTAACGTCTCTGTGGCTGCTTTGAGAAATTGGTCTCCGGAGAGAGCTTTCTAGGTTAATTTATTCTGTATCGGGCTGGCAGTGTGTGTACTGTCACCACTTTTAAACTCGGGGCAGGACACATTTTGTGTGCAAGACTGCCTAAGATAACTTCTTATGGCTCCTTGGGATGGCTGCTGCCGGTTGATTCTGGCAGGCCATGAGACAACCCGTTTATTTGTTTGTTTGTCCCGTGAGTTTTTGGCTGGCCGTTCAGGGCTCTGTTTGGCCCCGGTCCCTGTTGGGCTTCTATTTCTGAAACCCAAGTGGCTCTTAATGAAGCTGGTAGGGTTGGCATGGGCCCTCAGCAAACCCAGGCCTGATCAGACCCTTCTTCTTCTGCCTTGGCAGCCACACTCCGTTTGCTCCCTCTGGCTTCCTAATTTAGTAACGGTGGGTAAAAATATGTGCTAACGAACAAGGTCTGGTATGTCAGGCTGGCGTCCAGAGAAGAGGGAGAGAGGGGAGGGGGGAGGGGGGTAAGGAGAGGAGGTGTGTGTGTATGTGTGTGTGCTGTTTTCACAGCAGGCACCCAGTGACAGGGGTAGAGTCACTCAGACCTCTCTGACATCTGTGTGTTTGCGTGTATGTGTAGACATTCAAGAGAGCGTGTGGGGGTGGATGATGAGAGGTGGAGGGTGAGCACTTAAAATTTCTCACCCTTGCCAAACTCCATTCAAACACTTCTAATCATTCCTCTGTTTTATTCCAAACGCACTGTGAGGTTGCAAGGTAAATCTATGGTATACAGTGCAAATGGACAAAGTATTAAAAGAGCTTAACTTGCTATAAAATGATGCTTTGCACACTGCAGTTTTCAGAGCCTGCCTTAAGGAGGCTTGCACATGTAAGTAATATGCATTTTAAGTAGAAATGTATTGAACTAGGGTTGTGCAGGCAAGAGTACTGACAAGCAATGGGGACAGCAGCAAAAATGAATTTTAGCCACCTAAAAAAACAAAACAATATTAGTTTACCTCTATGCTATATTTATAATGCTTTCACAGTTTTACCATGTCGTCGCCAACCCTCTTTCTGTTAACGCAGGGAGAACTGAAGCTGTTCCTTTCTCCCATTAATGTCACCAGACTCCTTTGAAAAAAACAATAATTTTACCTTGCACTACACGTAAGTTTCTAATCTGCCATTGCCCTGGTTGTTTAGTGTGTTTGTGTTACTACAGAAAAAGGTTAGTTTGGTGAATCCAAAATCACACAATAACACAAACACACTAATGATCCAGGCAGCTGTAGACCAGAAACTCTGTGAACTATAATTACTTTTTGTCAAAGGAGTCTGGTGGCTTTGACGAGAACACGGATAACGGCTTCAGTTCCTATATTCTAAATATAAAGTAAACTTGTGTTATTTTGTTGTTGTTGTAGTTGTTGTTCTTGTTATATAGGTGGCTAAAAAACATTTTGTTGCTGCCCCCGTTGACAGCAGTACATTACTTAGCTACCGTGTCAGTACTCCTGCTTGCTTCTCTAACTGGGGGCATGCAGACAGCCATTTTGGTAGGTAATACACTAATTGACTAAGTACTTCAAAACATCAGAATCTGCCCTGAAATTTACTAATGGTGTCTTACACACTATTTGCAGTTTTCAGGGTCTGGCTGAAGTAACCGCGCACCTGTAAAGCAATGTCCATTTGAGTTGAATTTTAGGCACCATAGTGTATCATGTACAGTGGTGTTTTTGGTTATTTAAAGCCCAACTGTTATATTCTCTCAATGAAACATTAAAGCAGCAGCGGTTGGTCACGCAACTGTAGCACGCACTGTTTTTAAATATCCTCTCCACAAACCTGCAGTCACCTCTGTAACTTTTGTTGCAGTTTTCTAATAAGAAATGATAAAAAGGACACGCACAGTGCCCAGTAGGATGGGTGCTGGATCAAAGAAATATATAGCAGAGTTTGAACAAATATGGCTGCACACCAAGAAGTTCCAGTGAGAAGGATTTTTAACACTGTGTAACATAACCAGCACTACTCTCCTCCTCAGAATATTTGAGGAATAGCCTGGAACATTACAGTTTTATCGTAGGGCATACTTTTATAAAAGGCGAATGAGTTAATACTTTATCAATCAGGAATATGTCATCTGTTAAAATAACTTTTGGGTTGTTGCGTCTTTGGACATTTTACATTAAGTAGAATGGACAGACACATGTTTTTTTATTGGCTGCTCCAATATAACTTCTTTTTATCTCTCGTTTTATTTCATTAGGATGCCCCATTCATTTATGACTCCTTCTATACTTTTTGGAAAAGAGCTTTGGAGAATCCAGACCATAATCCAGGTATTACTTAACACCTATAAACTATGACACCTCAGTAAACATTTTGGGTTTCATGCATATGGTTTGTGCTGATATAGTTCTCACTCTACCATGTGTGTGAGGGCTTACTGGATCTGTATGGGAACCCTTCTACAGAGCTTCCTGGTTCAACTCTATGTATACTGTAGGTTTTAGCAACAAACCATGCATGCAGCGGAAGAAAAACATGTTTTAATGTATGTTTACCCTATACACCTCAGACTTTCAAAGTTCTCCATTTTCCATGGACCAGTTCCAACAAACATTAACAATGAATAACTTTATTGAGGCAATTCCAGTGAAAGACACCAGAGAAGTGGTGCCAGTAAACTTTCTTGTAATCCTGCAACGGCTCTAAATATTTTATTCATAAAGAATGTTTTCTTCCAAAAATGCTAGACCTGCTTTGAAATGCTACAAAAGCATGAACCCTTAAAAACAATGCAATGTGATGGTAATAGGAGCTTTTAATTAATTGTTTATTAACTTAAATCACACACTGCCCAAGCTGAATCCTGTGCTTGCAATTACTCAGTTTTCATCTGTCAAGACACTTGACTATAGAAAACTGCCCTCAAGCACTTTAGCACTTGCCCTTCCTGTTCATAGGTTAAGAGGCTCATGGCAACCATGTCAACTTCACTTGTAAACCCAAAGCTTTAGATGAAAACAGAAAACCCCCATGTCTGTTGGAAGGCAACAGATGAAGCCCTACATTTACAGCCAGACTCACAGCTGCTCAACATACTCTTACTGTATCATTGTATTAATTCGCACAGAGGATTTGGGTAAATTCCCTCAACCTGTGCGCTGGTAAGGCAACAAACCATACTGTGCCCAGCTCGTGCAGGAACAGCGTTAATGACGTGCAGAATGATTCACATCACTGGTGGCTGGATTGGTCTCACTGAGCTGAATTGGAAACAAAAATATCTGTATAACACAATTAGCATTTTTATTCTCTGATCTAATCGTCATGCATCATTATGAATTTGAAAGCAACATAATGTGTATTTCATATTGTTTTACTTGGATAATAGGAAATCTCATACATCTGCAAAACTATCTCTTTGGAACTATTAAAGCAGTTTCATACAGAGATAATTTGTTTGTTTGATTGTTCCCACCTAGTTGTGGGCTAACAAGGCAATTGAGACCATATTATTATGTCTTAATGAACAACTCTACCAAGCTTTTACCTGTCAACACAAGAATGTTCCGGTCTTGCATAACAAGAAAACGATTTATGGATATACTTCTCAGATGAACAAACAAATTGCCCTTTTTGGAGTACTTTTTGCTTGTCAGTTATTTGTTAGAACCACAAACTAGCATCTAACTTTTATACAGCTGTCCCCACTTCCTGTGCTAGTAAACCCACAGACACATCCCTCAGCGATGAACATTAGCCCCTTCATAAGAACTAGTGTTTAGAGTAGGAACGGATAGAGTAGGCAGTAGTTTATGTAAGACATTTGAATATAGTCTTTTAAATTATTTCAAAATTATTTTATTTTATTTTTCTCTTCTCTTTTATTTTTATTATTATTATACCTGCTACTGGAGCAATTTTTGGAGTTAAAAAAGAATAGCATTACTCATAATTTATTATGTTTTATTTTGTTTTATGTTTGAGAACAGCGCAGTAAAATAACAAATTTGGTTAAAAAAAACTGGCAGAATTCTATAGAAGTTAAATTGCATGAGTGCTTTGCCACTTTAACAAAGTCAACTTATTCTGACTCACAGCAGATATGCCAATGTCTCCACAGCTGCTGCACTTCAGATAAAGCACGGTATTCACACGTAGAATAAGAGATGTGTTTCAATACCGTAATCAAAGTGTTTGTGCAAGTAATGCCGCTATAAAGAAGTAGAAACAAAGCCAGACACTTAAGCCGGCCACCCCTTTCTTTGAACTGACTGAAGCTGTCCACAGCAAAGACATGATAGTCACAGTACGATAAGATAAGCTCTCTTTCCATGCAGCAGCATCGTTCCATGCCAGTGCTTTGTTCAACAATAGTTTTGTATTCAAATGTGAATTGTTCTCTGCTATGGCAGAGACTTAGAATGGCTTAAACTTGTGTTTATCCTTACCCAAACCTTGGCCTAATTTGAAGCATATGCAGAAAACAAATCTACTATTGTTTCACCAATAAATCTTCTTCTCTCCTTTCTATTCAATGTCAAAATCAAAGATTATGGAGAGCTTTGGAGGTGATATTGCCATTCTTTGTTTAGACAATGGTGCACTAAACCAATAACTGTGTTTTGTGTGCTGACAGCGTGTACGTTCTTTCATAATTGCAGTTTTAGCGCCGCTGTGACAGGGAGATATGTGTATGGGGGAGTTTCATCTCCTTCCAATGGCCCTGCAATCAGGCTTTAGTTGCTAAAACATGGATCAGCAACTGTTCGCCAGACATTTTCAAAATGATGTAGAGGGGTTTGTCTGCCCCCTCAAAACCATAACACACACACACAAAGATAGCGCTGCCAAGGACATCCCTGCAAATATTGAGAGGACGGTGCAGGTCCTTGTCCTCGGTACACTATGCTCCAGCCTTTTACCCACCTCCATCACCTTGTTGGTAACTGGTGGAAAATAATCTGCAAGTTGCCCATTCGCTCACTCAGAGTGCTGCCATTTACAGGTAATTGTGCTTATACAACAGAGGGGTCCAGCATAAACTCATGTTTCACCTGCTCCTCTAACTACGTGCAAATGTGCACCATCTGTCCAGGAAAAAAACATAGACTGTATAAAATAGAAACAGAGAACCTTTATGTCCTAAAAGAATGTCAGTTTTTGCAGTTATATGAACTTCAGACATTTTTTACATTTTACTTTACGTAAGATATAATCTGTTATCATAGACTGTATAAATAATAGACGATTGAGACCATAGTGTTGTCCTAAAAAAAATTTCTGAGGTAATAAAGTCAGAAGTCTTCTCATTTTGTATTGAAATGAATGGAACTAAATGCTTCTGCAATCGCCGTCAGTGCCCCCCTGTTGGAATTTTCGGTAGAATGCAGCTTAAGGCACTTCCTGCTTTGCCTCACTGCTCAGACCCGGAGGTTGCCGCCTGTCTGTAATGCACATGAACGGTCCAATATTTAACTCTTCAGCATTGACATGTCTAAAAACGACTAGACGATGTTACATATTTTGTTCAGTTGTGTGATTGAAATATCCCAAATGTAATGTCTAACATATATCAAGCCTAGAGAAATTTCTTATATTAATGGCATCATATCTCCTTTGTGTGTATCAGAATTGTGCTTGTCTGCCTGAAGATCTTCTAAATCCAGTTTAAAAGCCCCATTTTTATGGTAGGATTTTTTGATCTTGGTCGTTTTAACTATATTTTAACCAGTTAAAGGATTTTAGTCATTGGACATTTAGATCTTAACTTAACAGAGAAACAAGCTGTTGTGTTAGTGGCAGCTTGGGAAACAGCTCCTCTGGGCCTGCTTGCATCTGTCAACCAGCGTCTTTGGTCTTTTTATTCATACACTGTTTTACCAGTTTTATTCACTGGGACTGTTTGTTTTGGAGAGGATGAGACCTCTGAGGATAGTTTAGCTCCCTGTAAAAACCTCCTGAATGAATCCTAACAGGAGAAGCTGACTGCAATGATGGCAATGGTGGTGAAGACAACAACTCCCATGATCCCCCACGCTACTTCATGGCCTCAACAAGCTCTGTCTTTTGTAATAGTTTTCAGCCTGTAATATTTCAGAGGGCTTTTTCTGGACTCATCCTTTATTTATTCAGAGGAGATTCGTTTCGAAAATATAAATAGTGGCGATACTAATATGAATAGGGATATCAAAAGGAGGGTTTTGTCACTTACCTTTCAATGAATGTGATTGAGGGGCTAAATGTCTGCCTGTGGTTCTCTGACCTTTGTGGCTCCTCTGCTGACTTGGTTCAGGTGAGTGCAGGTTGTGTGATGCAGTGGTATCAATAATGGAAGAAAGGCAACCCCCTCCCTCTGGCTGCTATGTGGGTCAGAGGAGGCTCTCGGTAGATGGGAGAGATTGATGAAGAGCACCAGGGAGAGCGTTGGAGCGCCTACCTCACAGCGGTGCAACCCAAGCCGCTCCCCCTGCACTTGTTCTGAGGCCCCCCTCCTGTGCTGCGCCGCCTGGCGCTCTTTAAATGACCTTCAAATTAGCCTTATTTTTCAGGGCTCCAAACCCTTCAGGGTCCTTCCTGGAAGTATGGCGGGTCTTGTTCTCACTCTCTTTCTCTACTTTTCCTTTTGTTATCCTCCTGTTGACCAGAGATGGAGTAGAAAACAACAGAGGAGTGGAGTTTGTGTAGCAAAGGTGACTGATTTTCAGTCCTGTTGTGTCTCTGATGTAATCAAGTTGGGCTGTTATGTGTTCCCGATTATGCAATTACAAACACAAACACACATCCAAGCATGCACATTTTTTTTTACCCTTCAATTACACCTAGTCTTTCAAACATATTCTTTTGTCACAAATCCTCTTTTTAACATCTGTAGACAATGATACATGTGGTGTTTTTTTGAGAGGTTTGTGAGTTTTATGGGGGATTGGAGTCACAGTGGGATCCTTCTTCCACTACATCACAGAACAACACTCTGTCAAGCCAGCCATCCATCACTACAGCTGTGGTTTATGTACACACAGCAGGTCATGCTGGTCCTCTGTCCAGGCCTGATGCAGAGCTCTTGATTATCCATTTGCATTAAGAGAAACGCCCCTCTCTAATGAAACTAAATGACTCAGACGGCAGCAATTTGTAAGGTCATGCTTTGCTTTTGATGGAATTCCTATTCGCTGGACGTTGATTTATGAACGTTTTCAGCAATTTTCAAGAAGATTTGCTCACAATTTAGGTTTATTATGGTATGACGAATTTCCTAATTCTATCTCTCTACACCTCTGACAAAATATAGAGGGTGAAGGATTGCCTGCAAGCACACTTCACCAATCAACAACCCCAGCTTTCAACCAGGCGACCAGGAAACTTATGTTCATGTCTTGTTGGAAGTTATGTACACAAGTAGTTCTTTATCACCCTAACCTTAACCAAGTAGTTTTGGGGGCTTAACCTAACTAAATAGTTCTGTTTTACAATGTTAACATGTTTAAAACGATGACACTATGTTTTAAAACAGCAACTGGTTCTATTTCATGAGATATCATAAATACGAGTGCATTTCTTACCACAGGAAATCACACAACCCTGTTCATGAGAAAATGGTGTTCAGTAACTATGCTTAATTCGGCTTGCCTAAGCTCACCCACGCTCCACCTTTCGGGATTTAGGAGGAGTCGGACACTGCCAAAATGGTGATGGCCGTAGCCTCCCACACTAAGTTCCACATTGGCTCTTCAGAAACCTTTGGGTGACGTCACAGCAACTATGTGCACATTTTATACAGTCTATGGTTGATGCTTAGCCGATGTTTTAAATGTACCTCTTAGTTGTGTGAACGCTGTAGCGCAGCAGCCTTAAAGGTGACCTTATACAGTACAGGCATATGTTGCACTCTGCTGGGAAAAGCTTTGACTTTTGTTTCATTTTTATTACACTGGGGTGAAGCCTTACCCTCAAGAAGACAATACACCTCCACACAGTACTGGCATTATAAATGTTATTTGCACAAGTGGCAATTTGTCATAGAGAGCTTTTTAACATCCTCTTCTTTTTTTACCTGACCTTGTGCAGAGCTGTGTATGGGAACTTTTAACTTGCAAAGTGAAGATAATATAGTGATTGCACAACACTTATGACCTCATCAGTAACTTCCCTGGAGATATTCAAACACAATGGATTTTCATTTTAATGATAAATATCACCGATAAAGGTAAATAGGGAGAAAATCTCTTTCCTCTTCAGGTTCCCCCTCTTGCTTTTGATACTCAGCCAAACATTTGGAGTTAATTCTCCAGCTATTGTGATGGAAAATCGACAGACCGGGATTGTAACTCACAGGCAGCGAGAGAGTTGGAGAGCAAACATCAAGGGGAATCAAGTTGGAAAACATAATAAGTCATCGTGTTAGCTGTGTGAAGTAAAAGAGATGGTGTGAAAATAGGCAAGAGGACAGCCAGAGGTGGGGCATGACTGATGGCTGGGTAGGATGGGGGCTTGTTGCTCCAGAAGGGCAAACCTGGCCTGATTGATTGGCTAGTATTTCAGAGAGGCCCCTATGCCCATTTACTTATGATGCTGGAATGCTTTGGTAGCATTTTGTAGACGGAGTGAAGACAAATGATGAAAAGCAGCCAATGTGAGATGTAAAATTATTAAGCTTGAATTAGGGAAAAGAGACAATCAGGTCATAAGAGGAGATTGTGATCGTTTTTATATTGTTTAAACTGAATGTTTGCACACTGAAGTGTAGTTTAGCTCTTGGATGTTGTCTTATGTTCACAAGAAAAATGTGCAGATTTTTTTTTTACCAGTATAATAGTTTTGGTACTCTCTGGGACATAGTTCATATATGACAAATTAATGTTATATTCAGAATAAGAGTAGGATAGAGGGAACATTCCACTTTCAACATTTGGCTGCTCCGAAACAAAATGGCAATTGTTCTTTCCAGAAAGTGCTTTCCCTAGCTTTAAATGCTGATGCTAACATGCACAACTACAACATGCTGCTATTTAATGTTTTAAAAACAAAATCTTAGTTTAGCTAAATTGAAAATTAGCACAACACAAAATGCATCTAAGGCTGATGAGAAGATATTTTTACAGGTACAAATTATTGGATACATTTAAATTGACCTGATGAGGACATGAGATGAAAAGTTAGGTGATGATGAAAATTTATTACAATTTTATCCTGAGGGGGGCATGACCAAAGTCAGTGGGGTTCATCTTCAGGGGCCCATGAATGTCTGAATGTGGTAATCCATGTGAAAGTTGAGACATATAATGATGTTGGACTGACCAGCCAATAGACAGACAGACAGACAGACAAACAGACCTCCATTCCCATCCTTAGAGCCATTCCTCCAACATGACTAAAAACCATGCTTTTTTGGTTTATTAAGCTTTCCATTTCTCCTGTCTGCTTAATTTTTCTCTGGCAACACTCCTTCATTACAGTATTATAATGAGAGGCTCATGTACTTCGAGGATTTTATTGCATTAAACTTCATATCTAATCTCTCCAGTCTCTCCTAAACAGTGTATGGCTCTGTTCCATGAACTACAACAGAAAGAAACACTTACTTTTGGAATGTGCTTCACTGAAGAGCTTTTCTCCATCTGGATAGTGGGATTGCTGTTTCCTGACTATCTAATATCTATCCAGAGAGGTTATTACAGAGAGAGGGATATCATGGTGCATTATCCACAGACATGGTATAAAAACAATCATGGAAATGTACTGAGCACTTTGTAAGAACATGACCAGCTGTTTGGCTGTTTTAAAGGAGGAAAGAGGATACATGCTGCTTCCACGTTGCACTTTTCCTCCGCTTTTCCCTCTTTGAACCTACTTCAAACATGAGTCAGTGTGTGTTTAGTGTCATGCCAGCCATGTGGATGGCATATGCTAACATTGCAATTGGGCTAAAGGTGTGTGCGGTGACCAGTAGCTCCCGGTTATGTCCCTGAGGTGCAACTTTGATGTGAGGTGGTGGATGCCAGTGGTTGAAAGGTGATGACTGAGGTAAACGTGTGTGTGGAAACAATTCAGACGCATGCAGTGTACAACAGTAGCCACATGAAAGGCCCCTTTGTGGGGCTCTGCTACCTTACAGATGGTCAGCTTCCCTCGTCCATTAAATAATAACAGTGCTCCGATCTCTCCCCGGGCCAGATGTGCTGAAGCTAAGATGCTAAATGGAAACAAATCAGCCAGGCTTTACTCTTTAATTGAGCACTGGAGTGTTTATTTTCTTGAGACTGTCATAATAGACTCCAAAATTCCCATAAAACTCAACTGTGAGGGCAGATTAGCCCATTTAGCACCTCTAGACAGTATTTTCCACATGAGACGAGTCTTAAGTGCAGTTCTGCTGGTGGCAAGACTTCCACACGGGACTGGCCACATCTTTAGTCACTTCTTATTTCTGCTCTATGATCTTGCACTTAGAGGCACCCCTTGTAAAAGCAGCAGTCGCAGGGAGGTCGCCCTGACATCTTTATCATAATTGCCCTAAATACCCCCATTAGCGAAGCTAGCCAGTATCCTCAATAACACTAGTCATCCCTGGTAGCACTGGTGCATCTAATTGCCTGGGCCTTTTTTGAAAGATTGCCTGACATCAGCACGGCTCCCTGTGGGCTGGCCCTCTTCATTCTCTGCCCAGCAAAGCATATCGTTATCGCAGCCAGCAAAGAGACCCGGCCTCCCTGCTCCTGGATAATTAACTGTCTGGCTTAACTGCATAATGGAAAAAGGAACATTGGAGGTATGGTAGTTATTCAAGCAGGCCTTGAAGAGAAGTATAAGACAATACTGGGGTCATCCATGCCGACCATTTTTCAGTGGGATGGGTGATGATGTAGAAGGATAGGAAGTCATATTGTTGCCTGGTTATGGAGAATTGGTTTCATATGATAATTAGGCCCATATGCTAATTGCAGAGGAAGCCTGATGAATTCCTTCAGCCCGACTCTTCGGTACTGGCGCTCCTATCAGCTGTCCCCAACGTCCCCCACATCAAAGGCTCCAACCATCTTTACATAGCACTACATTTACTCTGTCTCTTTCTGCTTCACAACAACAGTCCTATCAGTGTGCACCCCCCCTTCCAAAAATTAAAAAAAGACAAGAGCAGCAACAGCAGGACAGGAGGGGGAAGTAAAGGGGTGTCTGCCGTTGTTTGACATTTACAAGTCTCTTAGTGAAATGCATGATGCACATCCCTGCGAGTGTGTGCGCGCAAGTGTAATTAGAACACGGCAGGCATGTGTTTGTCTTTGTGTTGTTGTATGGTGGAGGTATCAAGGACAAGTGCATTAATGAGCACCTGGAGAGGAACAGCTTGTGTCTCCTGGTTAGTGTGACCGCGAGCAGGGCGCAGACTCCTTCACTGACTCAGATGACGTGACTGATGGAGGGGGAGGTTTCTGTCAGATCTGGGGCACTCCCAGGAGCTGCAGTTTGTCTCGGCTGACAACAGCGCTCACCAAAGGGGCCCCCGTCCCACACATCAGCTGGAAAGGCGAGAGAAGATGTTGTCCTTCCCTCTGTACTTAGAGTCCTACAGCTCCTCCTTTTCAAAATATTTATATTTTCTTTGAAATGTGTGTCTTCAACCAAAATCCTTTTATTCTCTGGGTATGACATGTACAGCTAAAATAACAACATATACAAAAATAACAACAATAACAAACATAAATTCATATAATGTACTATGTGTACATAGAGCTTCTATCAAGATCTTAGTATTATCAATATCATTATTGGCAGCGTTTGAAATACAACTTTTCTTGGGATCTAGCAGTAAAAGTCAAACTATATTATCATGATAGATTTGGTCAAATATGGAGGAAATAAATATCCCCCAAATGCCGCATTGATATTTTGTGAATGGCAAAAGAACAAAGAGTCGGAGTCATATCCTCAGTTATATATGGATTGAGCAGGATGCATATGGAACCAGACATATGAGAAAGCAGCTGGATTTTTGAGTTTGGCATCGCTTGAAAGTGTGCTGAGATAGTGAGTCCAGCCCATAATGAAAAAAAGAAATGCACATACAGAGTCATGCATGCCACTTAACAATCATAACACTGCGTTTGTGCTGTGACATTGATACTATCTGTCTTATTTGATTTGCTCTGTGGTATTACATTGCACTACTAATAGAATTACGGTCGGACTGCTAATAGCATTACATTCACCTAAGTATCTCACATCCTCATCAATGCACAACACAACGATGCCTTGTCTTGTTCCCTGCTGTAGCTCTGATATAAAATACAAAAAATGTACAAGCTTGCAAAGCAGTATGTAAACACTAAAACAGATGGCTTTCGGTTGGATTTGTCACAGTGCATGTCTGTTTTAGAGCCGTCACTAGTGCTAACAACTATCTCTCATTCAACCAAGATGTTTGATGCAGATCAAAGGTTCGATATTGCCCTGGGAACTACAGTTGACAAAATGGATGTTCTTTGGATGGAGCTTTTGATCATATCGTATGATCTTCATCAGCAGAACAAGTTTTGGGTCTACAGACGATCAAATCTCCATTGTTTTCTGAGCATATCTTGTTAATGTTGGCTTAGAAGCGCTCAGGAAAAAGATTTAAATTTGAGTATCTAAAATTTCAACAACTGGGTGAACTCAATCCGCTGATGAAGATCAGGTGATGTGATTGACTGGTCCAGAACAACTAGTAAATGAGTATTTTGTCAACAAGATGTTTGCTGAAATTATCAGAGATGAGGTCAAGTCATATGACTTCAAATGTAATGACTCCCAACTTCGTCTTGAAATGCTATTCACATGCATTATCCCACTACGAATTTAGAATGGGAAGAGGGTCGTTATCAGCCCATTCAATGGCCAGTTGCTATTTGGTTTCACTTTCAGTTCAAGTACATGGTTCGATTTTGGTATAAACATCATAGTTGGGATTAAATACCTTTGAAATGAGATATAAATTGGCAAAACCATGCAGTTACTTTTTAGTTATTACAGCCAATAGAAGTTGGTGCTTAACAATAATGTTAATATAGCAGCCTATTTAATATTGTCAACCTATTGACCCTCTCAACCTACTACAACCCAATGTAAATGTTGGTGAAACTGTACATATTTGGTGAGGAGCACATTTTAACTTTTTTTTAAGACGTGGGACTTGACTCAAGTCTTTCCCTTTGACTTGAGTGCAAGGACTTGAGACTTACTCATGACTTGCAGAAACAAGCAGATGGTCCCACATCTGCTAATTAGTGTTCTGCAATTGAAGGTGGCATAAAAATTATGACAGACACACGACAAATAGTTCTGCTCACATTGAAGTTTTACAAGTTCTAGTCAGTGATGGGTTTTCCAGACTCCAGTCTGCTGGTGACAGAGCTGCTCGTTTTATAGGTACAATTGTCCATCTACAACAGCTTTAAACACATGATACTCATTAAAGTAGAGCATCTCTTCAACTGTTGGGGAAAAATGAAGGCTGGAAAATTGGAGCAGCTCGCATAGTCATTTTCTCTTCTTATTTCAGGTCATGTCAGCACACTTGGCTTTGGTGAACTAAACACTAGAACAAGAAGAAAAGGCTCAAGGTGTTGAAATTGCACTCTGTTTTAACCTGAGAAAGGCCTTTGAAGTAAGTTTTCCAATCCAGTCAGACTTACTTAGAGGTTGGATCTGCTTTCCTGCACTGTTTTGATAGTATGGTGTTTAAAATTTGCACAACTAAATCTGCAAACAGTATAGTATTCTGAATGCTAAGAATGTCCACAGACTTGATAAGGTTATTGATACAGTGCTTGCTCCGAGCAGTTTCTCCATTGAAAATCCCCAGTCGAGCCTATGGGGACATTTGTGCTTGTGTTACAGCTGCCCATGTTTACCATCCTCCACCTCAGGCTCTTTCCACTGAGAGAAAGATGCTGGCTAGGGTGCAACTCTGCAAATCCCACCTGGATGTGGCATTTGTGACAAACAACCTAGGGGCATGGCTGCCACCCTTTCTCTGTTCACTCCTGAGCCCTGGTGCTCCTCCTCAAGCCCCTTTAACACTGCTCATAAGCTCCCCAAACAACCTCTAATTTGTGTCTTGATTAGTGCCGTATAAATTGTGGGGTGTTGTTTCCCAAGTAACTCTAACATGTGACATGGCTGTTTCACCGCATGCTCTCTTTTTCTCTCTCTTTCACACACTCTTCATCACCGTGATAGCACATGAGGGGGACGATATAGTTATTCAGGGAATTATCTGCCTCATTGGTGCCATATCTCATCCCGTGCTTTTCTGCCAAATGGCCGTGTTTCCATGGAGCCTGCCTGTGTTTACTGTGACGTGCCATGGCAGAGCCCTTTCTGGTACAGAGGGACTTAGCACACAGCAGTGGAGGGTATTTCAGTCCCCGTTTGGAGTTTTGGGGCTTACTTCTCCAGCTCTCCCCTCTCCTCCCACCTGCTCTCCTTGCTGTTCCTTCACTGGGTGCCTGTGTGGCTGTGTGCTGGTGCTCCTGGCCCTGTTCTTAGACAGACAAGGCTAATTGAAAGGGAAGGCTGCTCTCTGCTGATCAGCTCTGACAGCAGTGTCTTGCCAGAGGTGGGTGTGCCACCCCATGCTGAGAGTTTTCACAGCAAAATAACAGTGCTGTCGTGAAAAACACAGACCGTGCCACGATTACCCGGGCAGCTTGCCAAAGGAGCCAGATGAATTTTGCGGACAGAAGAAAGAGGGGAAACCCACTTTGTCTGTTTTACGACTTTAGGGAGGAGAGCTGTGCCAGCATTTAGTGAAAAATCTAACAGGCATTCTCCCATTTCATTCAGGATTAGAATGAAATGAAACCACATCTTTTTTTAAAGAGTGCAACAATTAATGATAGTGTTTGATCACAGATGTACAGTCTGTCATTGTGCATTGCTTTCCAACGTTACAGACTAAAAGGAATTGTTCACCAGAAATTTAATATTCAGCAGTTAACAACTCGCCCCCTTGTCATCAAAACTTCACCAAAGAAAGAATAAACACAAGAAGATCCATCTGAGCTTTCTCCTAAACTACTGAGCTTACAGTAACAGGGATACTGTACCTTATAATTAACTGTATTTCATCAGCCCAGTCACCAGCAAACAGTGTTGGCATTTTACATTTCTGCAAAACACAGATAGATTGAGCTGAAACATTTTTTATTTGGTCCGGTGATGATGCAAGGTGATGCTGTGATAAAATGCCAACATTTATTCTGGCAAGTGGGTTGATATTTATGTACATCAAATGATAAAGAGCAGGATTTGGGAATATTTAAAGGAGCTATAAAAAGTTTAAGACTAATGGCAGAACTATGATTTAGCGTCCATAGAAACCTACAGCCTATTCTCACTCTCAACTTGACAAATTCGGACACACAAGGCCCCATTTAGCATTGGTACGAGACTCACCGAGCTTGCTAGTTGCTCCAATGAACACCCATCCATGTCATTATTAGATGATCAGAGCAACTCAAATTTGGATTTGGAGTGGGCACCTTAAACAAACAAACCCTGGACTTTGACCCAGGACAACGGTATATGTGAAACTGAAAGTCACTTTTGGCAATTTAAGTTAACCTGAAGATTAACTTGCATATGTAGATACCTCACTTTCATTACCTATGTAACTTCTTCCAGTTAATTACCCAAGTAGTTGTTTTTTAACCCAAATTCTGTTCTTTTTTCATAACCATAACCATAACCAGGTAGTTTTGGTGCCTACACCTAACATTTCCTGTGACCACAGAAGTTTATTTTGAAAAGCCAATTTGTATGTAATGAGTGGAAACTGACATGCTGTCCCTGCATGTCGATAACTGACACTAGACGGGACCCATAGTGTCATATTTTAAAGCATATGGCCACTAGTGTCTGTATTTGATGGGTTGAGAGTGTGAAGCTGTTGAAACTGATGTATCTGAATTGCCATTTTCAGGTGCATTATTCCTTTAAGTCAGACTCTGATCTTCTTATCTGGCAGATCATTTTCACTTGGATAAACAGAACCTCTTTTAAACTTTTGTGCTGTGTCTTACCTCGCTTGCAGGGCCTCCCCACTGCCCATATCAGAGGTGCCATGATCCAGTTTGACGTGATGCACCAGGACAGGCTGGGACCCCTCAGCAGGCCCACAGTGGACAGCTGTGATTACTGCTGACAATAATTTATGGTCCCCTCTGATTGAAAACATGAGAGCTGGAGATAGAAAGACTGGTGCAGAGTCAAGGCACCACCTTAAGATATAAAACTGAGGCCACAGCTGCTGTCAGAAGCAGGGCTCCTGCCAAGCTCTGCAGGCCTTCTGCCCATCCAGACAAACATGAGCTCTCGTTTTGCGTTTTTCCTCGTCCTTAATTTTCCTTCCTCCATTTCTTTGCTTGGTTATAGTCCGTCTCTTCATTGTCTCTCTCATTCTTTTGCTAACACTTCTCTTATAATATATTCTCTCTTTTCAACATTAGGCAATATCAGCCTGCATGTCCATTATAATATGGAGCTACAGTGCTTGTAATAATTGTCTGAAATGAAAAAAGGACAAATACTTATCCACCCTGGCTGATCAGGTGTCTCTGCAGTGAGCTTTTCCAGCCCTGAGATTACCATGCTAATCCTAACAATAGCAATGTGCAGCTGGTTTGAACAACTATCTGCACCATTGTTTATGTTGTCATCCCTGCTGGATCGTGCTCATGAGGAGTAACCATTTGAGTGGATTTGCATTTACTATTTCAATGCCATATCCAGGGATGAAGATCTTTTCCACTAAAAGGATGTATGTTCTGGGTATTATGTTCTATTTCCAAAAGAGGCCTTGAACTAAGGAGAAGGGGTAGCAAAGCTCTTGTGGATGTAAAACTGGAATTAAACAATCCCTAGATTGAATGAAAAAAGGTTTAAATGGAATCAGATGGGATGAATTCTTAAATACACAAGTAGAAAATATTTGCTTTAAAAACAGGTTATCTAAGATCCTTTATTTGGTTTACCTTGTGGTTTTAGTTATGCTGAATAGAAAATTTATTGTATGATTAATACATGTTCTTATGTATTCAATTACTGAATTGTAGTTACATAAAAATGATGACAATCTTAGTGCTGTAATTTGCCATGTGCGACTATATTTCCATTACTTTTATTTTTTTTTTTTACAATCCCACGTAATTGGTGGCATTTTCTAAGTTGTTTGAGTTTACAAATGTGTTTTTGTTAAGGCGTATTCAGCTTATCACCCTCTCTTTACAAGTCCATTGGCTACCTGTAAAAATAGCACCTCAATCTAAGAACGGAATATGTTTCCTCTGCGAGCACAATGGTTTGCAACAGCCTCAGAGTTATGTCAACAAAAGAGGGAATGGAATCCCCCCAAAATTCAAGCCTCACCAAAAAAACCCTCTTTATTCACATTCACACTACATGATTAAAAACAAAAGACAAATAGGTATTGACTGCAAGGTGCTAATGAAAAAACAGCTATGTTATATCAATACATTTCAGCAAAGTAGGGATTAAAAAGACAAGCCAAGTACAGGAGCCCTGTGGTTGACAGTCTGTCCAATATATGCTTTCCCTTTCGTTCAGCGTGCTGGGACAGGCTCCATCCTCCCACGACCCTCAACAGGATAAGCAGGTATAGAAAATCAATGAGGGACAGAGAGAAACACACAGGGAGCATCACAACAGCATTACATTCTAAACTAGAAAATCAAAAAAGCACTTTTTTAAACATTTAAAATGTATTATTAGTAGTAGTTTTGATAAATATACAATTATTGTAATTGCATAGTCGTGTTTGGATTAAAAAAAACTCTGATGCAGTTCATCATGAAGTGGAAAACCAGCTTCATGATTTGGCAATGACATACGTATAGTATTTAACTTACAAATCCAGAAATGATTCCTTTAAGTTTAAGTTTGCTCCTATTTGGTGAGTGTTAGAAAACACATACCGGTACGTACATGTATACAAACAGTGCCATCAGGGCACTATGGAGCCCAAGTTTAACTAATAAACACAATTGAATTTTAATTTCGATGTTCTCTGTGAGGTACCAGGACACATCTGTATTCAGTTGTACCACTGCCTCATAACGTAATGATAAAAACACTATTATTCGCCACTTTAAACAATGTCTTTCTATAACAATGCCTGATCTCTGGAGAGTGGGAGGGAACCCTATTAACCCAGATGAACACGGGACCTCCGGGGTTTGAAGAATAAACACAATGACCTTGTTGGTAGCACCAGTGCTAGTTTGTGACCTCAGACAAATAAGATATATTCATTATCAAAAATTTCTTGAGCTCAAACTCAACAATACAGTATACTTTAGCACTGACTCGTGTGTTTGGACCATTGATGGCTGCAAACTCTGAAGAGTTCTGATTTAGTGAGTAATGGTAGTTATAGCATCACGTGAATTAGACACTGAATTTATTTATATTCTTTCCATAATGTTCTTAATATTGGAAGATAGAGTGCATAAAAGCATAAAATAATGATAATATTAAACTGTATGTGAATATGAGTATAGGATATATTGAGCATATTATAATATCACACTCTGTAGAAAAATTAAAAATCATTGAAATTTGTACTTAAGGAAAGGTAATTAGTATCAAAATATATACGATGAAGTAATCATAATGCAAAGCCCATTTCAGAATCATATGCGCTGTATTATTATTTTTAATTGATACATAAATGTGTTTGTTAATTTAATTTTGCAGCTGCAATGTGTAGATGAGTTTATTTAATTTATATACCGGTGTGCTGTTTGATCTCTGCATACACACACTACACTACATACATCATCTTTTATACTTATATTTTGCATTAATAATTGCAATCTGCAAAGTATAAAGCTATAAATAAATGTAGTGCAGTGTATAGTACAGTACTTATATCCAAGATGTAGTAGAAGTTTAAAGTAGCATAAAATGTACTCAAGGAAAGGTAATTACCCTAAAATTGAGCTGTATTTTTCTACCCGGGCTAACAGAGACTACACTTGAGTTTTGAGTGTTTTTAAGGGCTGTTTACACAATCTTTGCTCAATGAATATGCAGTGTTCTGAAACCCTGTTTCTCAGTGTTTTATTAAGACGTAAGCCCTAGCAGAGTAGCTGCTGATATGTAAGTTTTATCCTCGCGCACCTGATTACAGGGTCAAATGTTGCACCTTGTATGTCTGAAGATAGCTTTTTTTTTCTTAATCTCATATGATTACCCTTTGCCAAGAGGTAGTGGTCATTAATTCCTCCTCCTATAGTGACTGACAATAATTCCTGCACTTTGTCCCGGAGACAGCGCAACCATTCATCACTTTGTCACCTCTCACAAGGGACGCAGTGGTGTCCATTTATCCACCGGAAAAAAAGAAATCTGATACTGCATGTACATACAAGCATCCATGACCATGTCCGATAGACTAAGGGAAAAGAAGCTACAATAGAAACTCAGCAGAGACAGGAATGTGTTAATTCTGACCTGCTAAATGTTGCAAAAGATAACTTATTAATGATATTTAAAGTATCCATTATACTATTAGAGGAGAAGATGCAGAAAGTGAAGGCAACATTATGGCAGGGTTTGCAGTTTTTTTTCATGGTGGTTGTTACCGGTTGCTTGATGTTTTTCAGCTCACAGAGGGCTGATACTATCAGACTAGCTTTCTCTTCTCCCCTCTCATCTCTCTTTCTCTCCCCCTCCGCCTTCCTCGCTCACATTCACTCCCTGCCACCTGCACACACTCACATACGCACACATCGATGACATAAAAAGACTGCTTTCTGATGAATAAATTTGTATATTTTAGAACCTATCCCTGTTTCAGCAAGTATTCTCCAGAGGCCCTGCCTTCTCCTCTCCTGAGTTCCCCTGCAACCCAGTGGAGTCATTAGTCTGCTTGCTGTGTTGAACTCTTTAATCATCTGTGTGTTACATAAAAAGAGGAATATTCCTCAGTGACACACAACGGCATGCTCAGCTTGGTTGGGGCTTGCTTTGATGTGTATAGGCTGTTGTGTTGTGTCTGCACTATAGGCTTCTTCAGGCTCAGTTTTTCCATTTCTCTGTGGAGGTGAGATAAGATGTCAGTCTTCCTCTTGTTGCAGTAAAGATGTGACTGCGAGTGTATAGTTTGCTACTAAATGGGAGCATTGGGCCTTTGTAGACATACTACCTACTACAGTGTAATCCCAGGTTTATTCCACTGCCTATGCTGCCTGGGTCATGTTATGGACTATTTGCATGGTACTGATTGTTAAAAGCCACAAATAACATATTTACAACACTCTATATGCATTTTCTTGTGAGAAACTTTAATAGGTTACAGATACTGTGAAAAATAGTGTAAATAAATAACAGGTAATAATTAAAATAACATATGAAAAATATTATTTACCCTGTATGAAATGTATGAAATACATTGTTAACAGTAAAAATATTAGAGAATTTAAACTTTTTTTTTTGTTGCTCTACATTTTTTTTGTCATGCAGGCATATACCCCAGCTACGAAGGTCAGCAATGCCTTTGGGATAAAAGGCCTGTACCATCGCGGGTAAAAATGTTGAGCATTGTTTTTGATTGGTTCTCTTTTCAAATTTATACTGGCGGCCATGTGCCAATCATCAAATGTTCATTGCTCTAATCAATTTGAGTCTGACCTGCCATGCGACCGCCAGGCCAAGTTGGTGCTGGAAGTCAGTGGTAGCAGTGACTTATTCTGCCATGAAGTATGAGCCTGCGCACATACACATCAGAATAGTATTTAAACATTACAGTATCTTTTAGTTTCTTCCATTCCTGTGTTTAAAATTGTGATTAAACATCAATAGAGCAATCACAATATCATAGTAGCATCATACTAATGTGATTTCAAGCTCCCATACTTTATAGTTTAAGTCCTTAATAACAAAATTCATATAAATACACATAAAGGCCCGCCTCTGACTGGGCTGACAGCCAATCATAAGTCAAAAATAATGGGGCAGCCAATCAGATTTTAGTGGTGACCTGCTCCACCTCAGGCCACTGTGACTATGCTGGAAATTAAAATATTTTCCTTCTGAAATCAGAAAAGAGCTCTAAAATTATACTGTACAGTGTAAAGCTTGTTTACCAGCAGTGAAATGCTGTCAAGATTGAAATACCAAGGAAACGAATAATTTATGTAATTAATTAATTTACACATCAATTATTGCCCATCTTAAAACAATTAAAAAGTAATCCAAAAGCAAACAAATGTACAAAAAAAAAAAAAAAAATGCATTACTTTGACAAATGATTAAAATAGATACATTACTTATTACATTTTAAGAGGGCTACTAGTAATGTGTAACCAATTACATAAAAGTAACATAACCAACAATGTTAAGTTACAACCACAAATGTTTTACACATTATTTGTCTGTGAATTCGATTAAAAAAACTTAACGCACACACACACACGCACACACACACACACACACACACACACACACATATACATTCTGCATCAGTGTTCCACCGGGACAGAGGCAGGCGCCTGCTGCTGCCATGGTATCAGGTTGCAGGTCTGTCAGACACAATGGTGAGGAGTTGCCCCCGGCTCGGCCTGAGAGGGCAGAACAATGGAGCCGCAGTGCAGACGGAGCAGCAGAGGGCACGACGAGCCGATCTGTCAGCCTGGCAGAGCTGCACAGGCTACTCCGGCCCCAGACCCTCTCCTCGCACATACAATGGAGAGTGGGAGGTCAAGAGCATGAGGAAATGGAGGGGAATTCCCAGCATGCTATAATAAAATGGAGTCCTCTATTTTAGTGACTGGAGGAATAGGACACAGCTAGGCTACACCCTGAATACATCATAACTTTCAACGATTACAGTGAAGTCATTTCAGCGGGTCAGTGTGCAGCTGCAGATAATCAATTCATGGGTCAGTGGTTCACTCTCTTGGACCACTGCTCATTACTTTTGCATAAAAGTAAATGGCTTTGCTGTCTGACAGCTGAACTTGTGCCATGAGACCATTACGATGCTCTCTTCATGGTTATCAGAACTTGTTACTGTAAAATTTAGTTATAAATGACATTTGAAAGCGAGGGAAATGTTTTCAATACAAGTCACTTTCTGAATTTTATTAGAATATTGTGAAGGATTTTGAGGTGCACATCTAAATATGCTGAAAAACAAACAAATTGAATCACATCAAGCCATGACATCCTATAAAAATGAGTGTGCCTGATCTCCTATACCAATAACAGGAAGAAGCATATCACTTTAGACCCTTTTTGCTATGGGTTTATACAGCGCAGCCATAATATCTCCATGCTCGCCTTTATCTGTCGAGCACATGTACACTTCCCCAATCTGTTTAGGGGGACTAGGCGTTTAGACGGAGCTGTGTACAAACCGAGGTCCTGAAGACTGCTGCCCTCACAGTGGTAACTAAGGGGGGCTAGTGAAAGCCAGATTTTGTTAAAGCTCTTAATAAGGCACAGTGTGATATATAAGCCCGCAGGCGGCAAAGCTCTGTGTGCAAACACTTCAACAACTCGTGTGATAGGGCAATCTGTGTATAGAACAGCGGATGGCCTAACAACTCTGTTATTTCACACACGACCCTATTTGGCCTCTCTGATATCCTTAATTTGGTAGCTGAATTTGATATAGTGCTGCAAATATTTGCTTAGGCACACATTAACTCTGTTTGCCTGGTATGTTACGATAAACAAACCGCAATGGTGTACTGAATGTAATAAATGTTAAACAGTGCATGCAATTATATACTTCACATATCTGGCCCTCCACACTGAAAGCACACTTTGTGGACCTGGGCTCTATTTTGACAGATCGTTATTCCCCTTCCTGACCACCTAGGGATATGTTCAGAAATTAACTGTTTATGAGATGCCTAGGGTGGATGGCAAATTTTATCCCATATTTCAGTGTGAGCAAAATATAGATTTTGACGTGAAAATTTCACAGTTTCAGTGAGCAGAGAATAAATTAAAATGCACTGAGAAAAGAGGAAACAGTTACATGCAGATCTCAGAAGCTTTAGATCAGAACTGTACATACTGTATAATTAGCTGGTTTTATGAATATTCACTTTTTTAGAACTTGAATTTTTTAACCACAGACTAAATTATTGACTCCTCCTTACCCTTTGTCCTTTTTGCCTGAACTATTCTTGCTCTTTCTATAACCTTTCCATTACAGTGTACCATAACAAGTTATATCTCCTTTGTGTGTTGGCTTTTTTTCACCTCTCTGGTCTCATAAAAACTAATTTCTTCCTGCAACACTTTTGCTAATTATTCCTATTATGTCTATGAAAACAAAGGAGGTTTTTGTTTTGGATAAGGGGTCATAGACTTTAGCTATAAGACATCAAACTGTGAGCATCATGGAGAATGTGCAGCTATATTTTACATCTCACTCACGACTAACACACATCTAGTTGTTCTTTTGAAGGGCTGCACTTTTCAATTGGCCCCATGGAGGCAAAATGCACATATCATATGCAGTGTGGTTGAATAGTATATGCAATAATCTAATAGTTTATCTAAATTTTGCAGGAGACTGCTGGTACTTTTTAGTGCCATTTTTTTGTGTATCTAGCTGTGAAAGCTGCAAACAATATTGGGACATAAAATGAAAGGAATACTTTTTAAAATTGTATTTTAACATTGCTTCTCTACTGTAACCCTTCTCCAAGGTATTCCAGGAAACTGGATTGTCAGCTCCCCTTGAGAAAAATATTTAGCCATAGTTTTTATTTTTGGAATCTGATTTTGTCCAAATAAACTGGACTATATCAGGTGTCGAATAGTCATAAGTAAGTCAGCTGATTATAGGAATTCAGATGTTCAAATAAGTTGTTGAATGCCTTTAAGAAGTTACCTGACTTACTGAGTAATCCTTCTCACTTGAACTCTAGTTTCTGGAAGGCAGGTCTCTGACTGATGGACATTAAATCAACGTTGACATTCATTACTCTTTCCCATGAATAGTGAGGTATTTTGTTTTATTTTATGGCATGATAGTGCTGTGGTTAGCAAAAGGGTTTTGTTTTTCCCCCCGTGTGTGTTGAGTTTGCATGTTCTCCCGTGTCAGCGTTGGTTTTCTCTGGGTTTTACAGCTTCCTCCCTGAGTCAACAGACAAGCAGGTAAGGTTAATTGGTGACTCTTAATTACGATAGGCGATAATTACTTAGTTTTAATATTGGTTGTAATGTTGTATATATATTATATATTTTGGATTACCTGAGAACAAGTGGGCACTTCTTTCTATAAACTCAATTGAGGGAATTTTTTTTGCTGATTTTACTTTTTAGTATTATATTTTGTCATAATTTTGTATCACATGTACATTGTCAATTAAACAATTTTATACAAAATAGTTTTAAAAACTTCACCAAACTAAATTTTGTAGCTTTGCTTTAGTTCAACTTCTTCCAATGTGAAGTAATTGGTAAGTTGCAAAGCTTTAACAGTAGCATCCCCAAAACCGAACGTATGTTGCTTTGTGCTAACAGATCAGCCAGATGTACGTAATGTAACGCAGTGACAGTGCTTTTTCCTCGATGTTCAGTTATATGTCAGGAATCACCTAATAACTCTGGAATATGATCTCTAATTTAACACTACTGCAGTGATTAATTACCTCCAACTCAAGCCCAGAATAAAAGTAGTGAGTGTGTGAGATGAGTAGAAAGTGGGGCATCAGCGGTCAGCTGTATTTGGATTATAAGTCAACATGCTTTTAGCTGCGCTGCTTGCTGAATCAGCTGTTTCTTTGTAAGGGTAGTGAATGATCTTAATCCTGTATATCCAGGTAACCTTCTCTGAAGGAGGAAGCATACAAGAATAGTGCCGACATTATAGTCAGGCAGTGTCTAGACAAAGACCACAACATATTGATGTAACTACTCATACACGGGATCTTTGGTTTTATAGCTTCTTTCCTTCAGTGGCTGGTAGAGATACTGGCATGCAACAGTTGCCATACTGTGAAGAGGAAAATGAGTAAGGCATCCTGTTTTAGTGTTGCAACTGTATATCTTTCTCTGCCGGAATACATATATACCCTTTAGTTTCAGAAAGGCACCAGCAGTTTCTCTTACTTCTTGATAGTTGTTCTGAAGAAAGCTTTTCTCAGGATGATGACAGCTTGCAGCACTGGAGTGAGAGGAGGAGAAGACAAAGCACTCTGTACTCCGAGGCTGTGTGTGATTAATGACAGAGGTGTGTGTTGCAGTGGGCACCCTCGGAGCAGCTACAGATCAGTCTTCCTGTAAGACAAATCTGACACTCACCAACCCACCGCCCCACCTGCTACCCCCTCACCACCATCAAACCCTCAGCTCCTCACAGCCAAGTGCACCCAGCACGACATCGCACCCATAAATCATCCCAAACAAAGCATGTTTAATCTGTGACGCGCAGGCCTGACACGCAAATTTATTACCTGTTGTAGGAAAACTGCATGTGCCCCATGCAGTCAAGCCTCTATTTACCTTTGAGAAACCAGTAAAATACTGGAAAGACAAAGTCTGCAACAAAGAAAGCTGATGATGGCAGTGTCTTTCAGGCTGAATTCAGGAGACAAAGCCCCGCTTTACTCAACCATCCCGCTGCCTTTTCATGGCGGATGACATGCTTGCACGACTTTCTCGACTGCACTTGCCAAAAAGATTTAGGGATTTTTCTCAAGCACATTTGTAAAACATGAATACCAAATTATCTCTTGTGGATTAGAGTTGGATAGCTGCTCTATGTGCTGGTATGAGTCATAATGCTTAGTGAGAACTGGGCACCTACTACCTACAATTGTGAGATAGGCTTTAGAAATCAACCGTGCAGTAATGGAGCATTGTGAGGGAATATGCATGTAATATTTTGCTTATGTTCAAAGGCATCAGTGTAGAAGCAGAAAATATGATAGCAGAAACAAAAGTTAGTGTGGGGAATATATTTTCTAATATGCTTTTTCTGGGGGGGAAATGTGGACCTACTGCACACTTTATTTCAGGCCTCATTAGTGTGCCACCTATCAGTAAAAAAGGTCTAATGAAAAAAAAAACTGCATTTGGAGCAGAGTGAAGAACACTGTGTGTTCTCTAAAATCTGCCTACAGGTAAACAGTGACAGTATGTTCAGATATCTTTAGCTTTCTTGCTATACAGTCTGACAAACTGAATTACAGTAGCATTAGCTTGATGTGGAATCATAGCTAAAATGCCAAGAAGAACTGGCTGAAAGGCAGAAATTATAGAGTGGTCTCTCCCACACATTCCCTCTGGCAGTCTCCCTTGATCCTGCTCGTCCTCAACATGTCTTTACACTGTAAATGGTGGGAATGAGAAGTGATGGCACCTGCTAACTGGCTTTGGCGATGTCAGAAACTCACACGTACACACACGCATGCAACAAGGTTTTTTGCTTATGATGCAATCATCAAGTCAGAAAATTTGTGAAATTAGCCAACAGTGAAATTCTTAAGTACATAATGATCGTTAAGCCTCACAGAACATCAAAGTTGGATCCTCTAAAAGCCAGTAAATTCATCATGAATGTTATTTTTCTTTTTTACATTCACTTACAGATGGCTGTAATTAGAGAAATTGTCTTGTTCCATCTAGCTCACAAAGAAATGTATGTTTATATGTATGAAAGCTGCTAATATCTCCCAGCAACTTATGACATTGTGAATTATTTGAGTCATTTCAGGTGATTAATTAAATAATACTTGAAATTAGGGACAAAATGAGTAATGGTAAGAGCAGTTTCATTCCTGACCTTGTTCAATTTTTAATGAGCTCAGTACGATGGAGAGTACATTTTTATAAATGGAGCTATAGGCTCATGTGAATATTGCAGATAATTAAGGAGCTTGTGTTATTATCTGGATCTCTGTACATCTGCAGGAAGAAGAAAAAAAGCAGACCCATCAAGCAAACTACTCCACCTTGCAGTTGATAAGCATTCAGCTGTGAGATAAACAGAGAAGAATACTTTAAGAAACCCAAGAGACTGGTAATCTCAAGAGAGATCATCAGCTCATCATAAAGACCTTTGTATGCTGTCGTTCTCTGCCTCAGGAAGAGTGCAGACGCTCCGCAAAACCTACTGCAGAGTGTCAAAGTTGTACAGAAGAGAGATATAAACAAGATGAAAAACATCACAGAACACTTGCGAAGTCGTGCCTATCATTAAACCTGTATAACAAATACACTCAAACTGCATTGTGCTGGTTTGCAAAAGAACTGCAGTTGACCACAAAAACCTAAGTGGACACTTCTCTACTGACCCACATTCAATGGAGATCTCATAGCTCTGTGTTATCTGCTCCACTTTCCTCAGCAAACTGATATCAGGAGGGTTTTCATTTCAAGTGTCATTCCCTCACATTAACAGTTGTGTGCTATTCTATGCTATTTGGAGCCGGCAGGCCTTGGTTACTTTTAATTACAGTGGGTAATGAGAGAAGAGATCCAAACTGTGAGACATGGTGTATTTTTAGATCTTGATCTTGATTATCTAACACATCGCTGCGGTCTCCTCACATACGACTTTGTTGGAAGAGTTTTGTGCCATCAATATGATTAAAATCTCTGTGTGTGGAGAGTTTTAGCACTTTGAAGCCATCAATTAAATCATTCAACACATTTTAAGTACTTTACTGTAATAACCCTTCTATATTTTTAATAATTTTCTACGTTCAATTTAGTTTATTAAAACAACTTCTTGCAGATTTGTTTAATGGACCCAACTGGTGGTTATGTAAGGAAGTCACACTGCACAGTATGTAATGGGTAACTTTATATTTCAGAGTCGTTATCTGAAAAGTCACTGAAACCGCAGTCTGGCATTTGTTGGCAGTGTTTGTCCCATGACTGGATGTGCAGCGAGTGGAGGACCAGGGATTGGTGAGGGGTGCTGAGGGCTTTTCAGAAAGGCTGTTTTAATGAGCTTCAGATAATTAAATGTTATTTCAGAGCTCGGTGGTCAGATTGCTGTCTCAGAAAATTGTGTGACTCAGTGATCTGTTTGTGCTTTTCTCATTTACAAAATAAACATCTATTTCTTTCCTCACTATCATATTGTAGATCAAACCTGACTTATATAGCCTAATAAAGCTTGCTGCATGAGACGCATGTTTTAGTCCCTTTTTTAATTGGAGAGAAAGAGTGTCTGGGTCTATTTGTGGTCTGGTGCAATGTTGGAAATGCCAGCTGTCGCGCATCAAAGCCGTGCTGGAACAAACCGTTATTTGGCATGTCCCTGCAACTTGTTGAAATGCATTACTTACTATGTCATACAGAATACAATTTGCCCATATTTTAAGAAGGCAAACTACTATAAAGTTTGTAAAGTATGTTTATAATCTCCATGAAAAAATGTTGACTTATTTTACTATGAATCAAGAAGAATCATACATAAATTATAAGCTCTCTAAAACAGTTCACTATTTTGTAGGAAAATACATTTTTGCACTCCTCCCCGCCTTCTGAGGGAGGCAGAAAAAATCTTTCTGGAGTTATGACTGACAGCTGTGGCTGGTCCAGAGAGCCCTGAGCCAAGCCCCGTCACATAACGCATGCCCGACATGTCTATGTCCATCTGGGGTCCTACCTTTCAAACCGATGCCCCCCTTGCTCTCTGCCGGCAGAGAGACCAAGGGACAAGAGGAGGAACAGCGTGTGAAGACGGGCCTCTTAAGGCTCTGAGGGAAGCATTCAAAGCCAGCTGGTCTGGCTTTGAGGTAAATCAATGGGCAGAGTGAGACAAAGGCAGCAGAAAGAAGAGGAAGTGTTGTAGACAGAAAGAAAAGGAAGAGATAAAGAAAGCCAAAACTTGTAGGGGGGAACAGTGGAGATTGGAACAGCAGGTTCTGTGAAGGTGTTTGTGCAACAACGACAAACAGGTGAGACACAGGTGTCAGGACAGGTCTTGACTCCTTACACATGATGGAAATGTGATGCCAATTAACACTAATGTCATTTCAACATTGTCTCAGTTTTCTATAGTGATTCTAAAACAACCGCTATTGTGTGAAATTCTTTTACAGCATATAATGTGGCAACATGATGAGGTGAAACTTAATGAGCTGATGTAAATCACTACCTCAGTGTTGCTTGTATTTTCGCTAACATCACTGTTTTTTGTTGCTGGCATCACTTTGGGAAGATGGGAGGGTTTTATGTCGACACAAAAGTGCTGCTAAAGGAGATGCTGAGAGCAATTTGGATCCACACTGTTGTCAGTTGGCATCAGCCTGAACTCACTGAGAACCACTGCACAGCAGAAACTTTACTGATTGAAAACACTCCAAGAAAACAGCTGGGGATGGCTTCTGTCTAATTCATTTCGTCGTGACTATCGGTACTCCCAATACAGAGGAAGAAAGATCCGAATAACATGCAGGTGTGAGATGATACAAAGAACAACTGTCAGTTGGTTTTATTGAAATTGTTTTCAAGTTATACCACATTCAAATTATGCATCATGGCTAATAGGCTTTCAATTTTGGACTAAATACTTTAAGAAGACTATAACATTTGCAAATCTTGCTGAGCTGTTAGAATACTACAGTCTCATGATGTGGCAGCAGCATTAATGTCTTGATCTATAGATAACAGAAAAGGTGAATGGGTGCATCTGAGTTTTTAGGAGCCAGTTCTATACAAGTATAACACAGAGTCACTGTCTGAACTTTTAGGTAAATATACCTATGCATGGGCGGTTTGGGCAGCGACACATGTCCGGAAAGGAAGTTATCATGTGGTACGTTTTGTGTCAGTTCATTTTGTACCATATAATCACTTTTGAGAACCAATTTGAGCCACCCACATAATAAAGGAAATTAATGTGTCATAACTGTATCAGCATAATTACCATATGGATTACAGATATGATTAAAAAAATATATTCTCAATGAAAACATTCTAAAACTCTCATTTGGTAGTGGTGATTACATTGTTAACAATAGAAAAGAGAGCAAGAAATATAAGCTTGTAAAAAAATATTGATTCTTTTTTTAATACCACAGTTAAAACTGTACAAACTCCAATGTAAAAAAGCTATAAATAAACAAATTTACAGTACAAGGATTTTCAATAGGAGAAAACGCAGAGACATTTGAAAATAGTACTAATAATGCTAATTATTCTTAAGATTATTTTAAAATGTCTTAGTATGTCTTAAGTGACTTAGGTTGTTAATTTAAAAAATCCTATTTTGTGTGCCTAGGACTTGTTTTTCTTTTTGCTGTGGCATAAAAAGAGGTCATTCAAAAGCTATCCAACACACAAATAAAAAGTAGTCCCTTGCCCTACAATTCAGCTGCAGTCTTATAATGCTATATTATAGAGTGGTGTGGGTGGGAGAAACAAAAGGGACCACTACAAATCAAGCATCACTGTGGTCACCATAAGAACAATAACAGTGCCTTTCTGGTTCAGAAGTCTACAAGTTGTATTTTCTTTCATACTGAATTGGCGTGCAATATACTATTTTATGTATAACATGCAGTTATCCTCATATAACGGAGATTATAATGGACAAAGTGACACTCACATGTCTGCTGGCCTGTTAAAGCCTGGCAAGTGGTGATTTCTCTTTTACAGCCTGAGTTTGCACAGTAAAGCAAAAGTGGACCAAGGCTCGAGCAAACTGCAGGAAGAGTCAGCCCACATAGCCACACATGGCCATAAAGCACGCCCTCATTTAACCTGAACCGGTGTATGGCCAAGAGCCAAGAGCTGGATCATGCAGACAAAATTTAATTGTGAAATGTGAATTTAACTTATATACTGAGGCTTGGATAGGCATGTAGGAGCTGTTGTATTAAAAGCCATTAAGGACAGTTGTGACTCCTTGGCCTAGAGCCCTGAGGAAACAGGAGGGATGAGGAAGACTAGTCACAGCCTTTTCCCTTGGGACTGGGACTAACTGGTGAAAAAGGTAGCACAATACACTAGGGACCAGGCTATACTAGACTAATACAAATGAGCTACATACAGCAGGAGCCATGCTTTGTGAAAACCCCCTCCCTTCATTAGTGAGCATGCAGTGGTATAATACAACAGGATGCCATTAGAGGAGGATGTCCAAATAATCATGCACTGTTTACTATTCAGCTGAAGCAATTGTGCCATCAAATCACTAGTTCTGTTTGTAGAGACACAGGATTGCTTTGACTGCTACTTCTAAAACACAGAAATATATGCAGGTATTTAAACTTAAAGTGAGTTTGTCCGGTTACTTTTCACAGTTTAAAATTTCAAATGGCACTTGAAGTAATCAGCAATGTGTCTATGAAGTCCTGTGACCTAAAAGATGGAGTCATATGATAAAGAAGCAGTCATTCAAAGGCAGCATGACATGTCTTTATTATGAGATAATGAGCAGCCTAATGTGTGAAACTTTTGAGCAATGTGTAACTCCTCTGAGTCCCATGTAATATCAGGAAACCTGACATGCAAGGTGTTGAAGCAGAGGTGTCTGATAATTTACTTCAGTGTCATTAAATGTCCTGCATTTAGATTTTTAATTGAGAAATAATAAGAATGATCTGCATTGTATACTTAAAATAATCATTATAAAGGCAACACATTATTGTCAAATTATTAGATTATTATTACGAATGTATTACTAGATTTGTACAAAATGAATACAATGTAAAATGTAATATGCCTTTGTAGATTTTATATATGATTTTATATGTATATGTAAAATGTTAATCTGCAATAAATATCAGCCTCAAATAAAAGTAAACATGTTTTTTATAAAATGTAGTGGAGTTTAAGTAAAAAGTAGCACGAAATGGAAAATACTCGAGTAAAAAGCACTTAAATGCACTAAGTTATTCCCAACACTTGAGAGTAACAAGCACTATTTACTTGTCAAAGCTTTAAACTGCTAGATCTCTTCATAAGATGTGCCCATGTGCATGTAGTTACTCTATCTAAACCTAACCATACGTGCGTCCCATTCTTAATAAATACATAATTGAAACAGTAGATGATAATTGTGCTCAATTTCAATCGCACCTGCTTCCAGACGCCAGTAAAAACAGCCAGGCACCACACCTCCTCTGATCCTGCACGTACACGTGACATGCTCATTTGACATTCGACCAGGTCCCGCCCTCCTCCTCTAATTGGCTGTTCGACAGACGCTGCAGACTCCCATTGGCTGCGAGAAGTGCCCTTTAAACCAAATTCCATTGCTGTTGTCTTAGAGATATGACGTCAAATGTACCTAATGTGATGAAGCCTTGCTGAGTAATTTGGTAAAGTAGTTTTCCAAATGTAAAGGCAGTCTTGAAGAAAACAGACTGTGCTTCAGTAATTATTGTCTTTGATTCAGACAGTTTTGTTTTTGTTAGTCATTCTTCTTATTTTTTCCCTATTTGTTCTGCAAAGTTTTTGGAACTGGAGACTGACTCATCCTCAGGGCTGTTTGGAACAAAGTTGTGGTTTTATAATGATTTATGACTTGACACAATCAACATTATGATGTATTACCGGCTCGTTGTGGCACAATACATGCTCCGATTAATCACTTTATCACTTTATTTGTGTTTTTAAACTTCACAGAATAAAGGGGGACTTTTACTACTTATTCTAATGTTTTGACGGCTCGGTGTGTGCGTGTGTGTGTGTGTGTTTGTGTGAGAAAGAGAGAGAGAGGGAGGGAGAGAGAGAGGGAGGGAGGGAGGGAGGCAGTTCGTCAGATAAGGGGAGGAGTCTTTCGCTGACAAGAGGGAGACTGGCTTTTTCTGAGTTTGTCAGCTCCCCCTAAAATAGCAGTCAGCGTGTAAATGTGAACTGAAATTACGTTTATCCACCGGAGCCACCGATATAGAGTGTCTATACACGGCGACTGACTTGGGAGTAAAGGTGAGTAACGGAAATAGAAACAGTGTTGCGGAGTGTGGCAGCGGTACTGTAGCTACAGTGAGTGAGAGTAGAAAAGCGCAAGAGGGAGACGTAGAGAGGATTTGGGAGACGGAGACGTTAACTGTGTATCTATCTATCAGTCTTTATTTCTGTCTTCTCCGGGGTACGCTCTAAAATAGCATGTACACAACATAAAAGCAGTGTTGTGCCACTTAAAAGCAGTCATGTTGAATTGTACGTGATGTTTTTAATACCGTAAAAACGTCAAAGTGTGTGTTTAAAGGGTGCAGTCAGACGCGCGCGCGCTGTTGATATCAGTCAATTGCGAGAAACTTTTGTAGGATTTAATGTCAACAGTAATACACCGGCGATAAGGCTCACTCTAGCTTCTTCAAGATGCTCCGTGTGTGAATTATGAGTGCTAAAACTCCTTCGCAGTTAATCCCGGGATCGAAAGTGTGAAATGTCAAACTGTACTTTGTAAAACAGGCGCATCGTTTGAGCAAAATAGTAATCAATGCGCGTATAATAACACCGTTGAGCCATCACAACAACAGCAGGCTATAGTTCACACAGTGAATAAGAGAAGGTGAGGTCTGATGTTGAGTTTACAGCCAATTGTTTCAACAACTTCTTAAAAAACCCATCTAATCCTCTACAACCTACTTTAACTCACAATGCACTGTACATTATTTTTAAATATATTTTGATTCTCCTTTATGGCTTTAAACCTTGACAGTGGTGATAATTGCTTGACATTAGTGGCATTGAAATCTAGATGGTGCTGGTCAGCTGGTGCAGGGTGACAACACCACACTTGCTCATTGCCATACATGTTTGTATATCGGCAACATACTTAATTTTACAAAAGGAGACTACAGTAGTTGCCATACACAAGTAGGTGCCTGATATCAAGCCTCGGCTAATTTATTAGTTTGGCAGTTTAAATATCATAAACATTAAATCATATCCTTATATCTGATATGATATTCCTGATTATAAAGGCAACCACTCAGTGAATACTTTATTTAAGAGACGAAGGGGGTTAACGCTGAGTTAATCTCAGCTGAAATATACTCAGTCAGGTGAATTAATGTGACATGTTTTGGAGGTTTATGTTGTCTTGATAGACTTCTTTAATATTCAACTTTTTTATGATTTAATCTGACAGGCTATGGGACGGTGCGCAGTGAATTTCAGATAAGGTTTGGTGTTAGAGCTTGTGTGAGAGGATCTTTGCTGTCCGGTGATTCTTTCAATCTGTGGGACTCTTGTGACCTTAACCTCTCGCCAGAGTGGGCAATGGCCAACAGTAACCTGACCTTCTCAAATGTTTCCTAGTGTATGCCTACAACATGTACGTCTCATTAATATTGTACAGAAGGTGTAGATTTTTTTCAGTTGTAGCAGGAAAAAACAAACAAACAGCGGCATAACCTGAATTTGTGCTCAATTTATACAATTTTTTTTTTTATAAAAAATTGAATTTTTGGAAAGTGTTTGGCTGACTGACATGTTACAACTTGTAAAGTGTATTTTGTGTCATTGCATAGATACAATCCAGCATATTTTTGTAGATTGGCATGTATCAGCATCCATAGAAGCCGTGTGTTCGGTGTACTGTTTACATTTAATAATGATTGCTTTGCCTTAACCCCAGTAGTAAATATTTCACTACTTAAAGTATATCCCTCCACTACCAGGGCAAACCAATGTCAAATTTTATTGTTAAAGTAATTCTTCAGAGTTGTTGCAGCAGTATTAAAGCGTACTTGTATTTTTCACTGCCCATTTAATGTTACCGCTGTTCTGACGGCATTTACATTACCATACCAGCTGGTTGCCAGTGATTTCTAAAGCAAAGCAGTAAAGCACCCTTCAATCTGCAGTCATTAGCTTCTGTGCTGCCCCGGGCCTCGCCAGTAATGGGCCTTGTTGCTCATGATCCACATCACGTGAGCTCTTATGTCTAATGTGTGGATGAGGGATTCTTTCAGTGCTGCTGAAATGAATATCATTTTAACAATTTATGTCGTGTATTAGTCAAAGGAATGAATATGATGTCTGTGAAGGCACAAATGTCTCTCGCATGCATGTGGTGCACTGTTGCTCTAACCTCAGGGACCCCAAATGTTCAACCTTTGGCATTACGGCAACACGTACAGCAAGGTTTAATAAATGTCTAATAGAGCCCACCCTGTATCATTTAATCAACGATATGGCGATGAAGTAAAATAGATGGATGATATTCCACGATGACTACCACTGTTTATTAAATGTTTTAGCCTTGTTACATGTTATGTTTGTGTGCCCCTGCATGTCTCTGTAAATGTGAGTAAGTGCGTGTTAGCGTCTGAGCTCAAGTTCTCAGTGGAAAGGGAGAAATGAGAGGTGGTGACGGTGTGAGGAACGGGCAGCTGCAGCATCTTTTACTGCACTCCTCATCCCACTTCAATCTCAGTGTCTCAGCTTCTCCTTCCAGGAGAAATGTGGAGTGTGTGGGCGAGTCGGATCTGCAATTAACGCTGGTTGTCAGAAAGAGAATGCTGGCGTTTACACGATGCCTCTGAATCACTGAGTGAAAGTCTTTCTCCTCCACTCTCCTCCTCCCAGGACATTTTCCAAGGAGGACAAAAACACCAGAAAGCTGAAAGCCAAGGATGTATTGAGTGAAAAATAAGAGATAGAAGCTGAACATTCTTGGTCCAATAAAGAGGATAGTGTTTCTTTGAGTGTTTGGTAAGCCAAGATGTTCTTTTATACTGCAAATTTAGCTCTAACTTTACAGTGATTATGGATGTTATCGCTGTGTTGAGATTGTTTTCTATATTTTTGATTTTCGACATGATTGTGAATGTATTTTTTTCAATCTTTCGGCTTGATTTAAATTATATATCTCGGCATCTATAGTTATCTTGAAGTGAGACTGTAGTTCTGTTGACTTCTGTTGAAGAGTGTTAACATAAAAAAAGTGTTTTGGTTGGTTTGGTTGATTAAATTGGCTAAAATAGGGTATTGAAACATCAGAAAGTTTGTATAATTGCAGGCAAATGTATTGAGGTGACACTTTTCCCCCTAATCCAACAATTGTCTTTCATTTCTCATTGTGTAATTAAGTTAAAAAGTATTTTTTAAAGTTAAAAAAAATCACTCCCAAATAGTAGCATGCTAATACTCAGTCCAGTGGATCAGTCAGCTATTCAGTGTTCTCTTTGACCAAACAAAAGCATCTTAGTAACATGATTCATTGTTTATAGGAGCTCTATCATCAATATGGAGATTCCAGCGTTTTCCTGTGAGACCTGGAGGTCGGATGCAGAATCTTGAGCCTGGCAGATAATGTTTTAGACCACAGTTCACTGTAGACTGTCCCCTGTAGACTAAAAAGAAAAGACATTGGTCAACAAATAGCTGGCCCTTGGTGTACAGAAAACCAATAATCAGACCTAAACTATTTTTTTAAAGTAGAAAACTTTAATTTCAAGTCAGGGGACACGTGATAAACATGTAACAAACATGTTTTTAAAAAGTTTTTTATATCTGGGTTTTGTTAATGTTATATAGGTCACTGACACTGTGGTTTTCATTGGTACCTCAATGTTAAGGGGTCCTGGGTTCAGTTCATCCACTGTCTGTGTGTGTGTTTGTGTGTGTGTGTGTGTGGTGCATGTGTTAACCATACTAGACAAGATCTTCATGTGCTGTGATCATGAGCCGTTGTTCTGGGTGTGTACTAGCACTGGGTGTCAAACAACATCAATACTGTTTACCGTTTTACATGAAGTGGTTGATTTAGAACTATTTTCATTTAAACATTACAGCAGCTACAGGGAACTTTAATTTTGTGTGCATGCTTTTGTTTTAGAGGCGAGTGAAAGAAAGACATAACTTTTAAAAAATATATATTTTTCTTTTTTTTTAACGCAGCTGTTTGAAGGGTAAATAGCAGTGAGGCAATTAATCTATTTGTGCTATGTATGAAAATAACTAATATGTTGATGGTGGAACAAATTTAATTTTGTTTTAGCCACCAACATAATTCATATATTGATGTAAAACCAAATCTCGCAAAGTATTTCACAAATACATACTGTCAATGACATACCTGCGTAGGAGGAAGAGGGGCAATTTAGGATCGGTTTTGAGTCCTTTCGAATCCTATGATTCTCCATCTGTTGAACGACTAACCAAGGTTGAATCATGTTTTTCGCCCATGCTCTCACAAGCACCACTGTCCCTTTTAGTTTCTTTTTGTTCCTCAGTTAATTATTTTTTTACCCTCTTTGCTGAGACTGCCCCAATATCAACCATAAAACCACCACCACAAAATATAACGTCAGAAAAAAAATGTAAAGAAAAATCTCCTCCAGTTTACTTTTTACAGTTTAACTGCTCACTCTGAAATTGGGCCTGGGAAAATGGGCTCTTTCGGTCTGCGTGCTGTAAATAATTTCATCAGGTTTTGCGGTGAGTTGGGGGATTAAGAATAACTGAATTAAAATACCCAATCTTTTCAGTGATGGTCTTGATTGCTTATGCAGTTCATACAGAGGCATTGGTGTTAAATTGAGACGGTTTCATTACTAGTTAATGAAAGAGTGCAAACACTTCTATACAGTTTTAAAATATCACTGAGTCAACTGAAATTTTAAAACTGTAGAGACTGTACGCACTCATACGAAGGACACTGTGTATCTAAATAGGTTTTAAACTTTAAAAATATCTATTAAATAATACATGAACCAACTAAATGATTCCCTAATAAAACCAAAAGAAACCCCTGATAATCTCCACGATTGTTTAGGCCCTTTAATAGCCCGAGGTAAGCTCAGAGGGTGAATGTATTACTCACTGAGGCCCTGTTTGTATAGCAAGACAGCTAGCAGTGACCTTTCAACTGTCCTGCCCTTGACTGAGACCTCTGGTAGTAAGCCACCTCGTTTGGCTCACTCAGCACATGTGCTGCTGAGCGGGGCAGAGCAGCTTAAGGCCGCGCCGTCTTTTCCTGTCTCTCCTGCTCTTCCAAACGAGGCCTGACTCGAGGTCTCACCTCTTCAACCCGGACCACACAGGAGAAGCAGCAGGAAGATCCTCAAGCAGAGCCGCGCTCTAAATCTGCTGTTGATCTGCTTTCGCCACTATGATCCTCGTCTGTCTTTCACTCCACGGCCATACTGGTCAATGACTGTGACTCTGAATACAAACACACAAACACATGGTGTAACATAGCCACTGCAGCCACAGTAGTGTCCTGAAATAACACATTGGTTTCTTGTATTTTATAATAACTGCCTCTGCCTCTATTTGTAAAGCACTATACATTATGTCTTCTGCACTCCATCAATTGCTGGATTCTGTGTAATAGGAGTAGTGTACCTGCAAAATTACCGTTTATGTATCCATTTCTCACCTGGTATTCACATGAAAAGAAAAGTTTTGCTTTTATTAAATCCCTAATTTACTAAAAAATCATCAAGGACTTTCTCTGTTTTCAGATTCTCCATTTACTGTGAGAGAAAAGCACAATTTTCTTTAAGAATTCAGGGTAACACGATGTGAGATATACAAAGGTTAATTTTGCGGTTGAAGTATTCCCTTAACTTGTGACAGGCAACATATTCTAATAAGCAGAAAGAATAGCACATGCACACTATGTGGTTTGGGAGGGCAGACTGTAGAAGCATGCGGTGGGGCAAAGGTGATGACTTCGAGAAGTCGAGTCATTTAGCACCTTTCTAAGATGCTTCATCCTTCTTGGCTTTCTGGAGTGCAAGAAAAAAACCACAGCTTCGCTCTGTGCATCATCTCAAAAATGAGTGGGCCACACTTACACAGTATATAACCCAAACCTGAGTGTCCTGTGGTTTGGTTAGTCACTGTTTTTTTAGCTTGTTTTCTTATTGTTGTGTACATGAAACCGGCATTTGCCTGCACAGAGATGTAATAATAGTGAGTGACTGTGTTGCTTCTCAATACTGTGGTGATATTAAGTTGAAACATGTAAAGAGCAAAACTGATAGTTGAAAAGGAAGTTAAGAAAGACATCTCTTTGCTGAGTTGCGTTTTAACTGAATTTTAATGAGACTCTGAAAAAAACATAAATCAAAGGAATACATTATAATCTAATTTACTAGATCAAAAGATCTCCCATGATTGCTAATATACCCCACTGTATTGAATTCCTGATGTTCTACTGTAGATCTTAAAAAGCATCTCTCACTGGAGATTTAACTTCTTTGGCTTTGTATGGAGTCGATTAAGTAGAAGCATCATGAACAGACAAACAATTGAATTGTGTGCAAAGTAAACTTTCTTCAAAGTCTGGTAAGCTCTGTGTGATGAAGCTGTTTACACTGTTGTTACTGAGTTCTAAAATAGGCAATTTGAGACATTTAATCTAGCCTACTATTATGTTGCCCGAGATAGCAAGAAGTCCATAGAAAAGTCTTTATCAATGGCTGATGTAGTAAATACAGCTGTGAGACCTGGGTGTCACAGCTCCTGCAGTGAGCGCAATGAATAAAAGTCCAGTAGCTGCTGGAAGGAAGAGTCTGACCCCCCGCAGCTACTGGACCAGCCTTGTGGCCTCCTGAGCTGCAGGAAGGAGGTCTGCCCCACGATATAGTTGTTTTTCTGTTTGTCTGAGAAGTCATGTGAACCAGGACAGCTGGGGGGGATGTGATTCCTCCCATTATTCTGCAGCATACATCAGCCTGCATATGAACAGGGAAGGGAAGTGACCCAGACCCCCTCCGCTCTCTGGAAGCTGCTCCGGCCCACCGCAGGGCTCTGACTTGTAGTTCAAAGTTGTCTTCCTCTCTGCTGTTAGGGCTTAGCTTGAGCAGCATGAACACTGCTACATCTCATGCATGTTCTTTTTAAGCTAGGGCACCAGTTTCTAAACTGTTATGTATTAGACTGAGGTACAGTTTGTTGTGTTTATGTTGTGTGTGCAGATTCAGGATTATAGGAATGTATTTTTGAAATTGCACATTTTAGGTACACTTAAAGACTGTTTTCTAGTAAAGTATCCCTAGTATTTTATACCATCTCTGGCATTCATGAAGAATAAAATTAGATTCATTATCTTGTTTTTCTTTTGTTTTTTTTACCATTGTATCGAAAATCATTAATTTCACTGGTATTAGTATTAACTACTAAATTTCAGATTATCTGACATACCTACTAAATTAAAGGGTGTAGATGCTGCACTGCAAATCAATGAAAGAATTTGTCTTTTAATTATCAGAATACTGCATGGCGGATAACTCTTTGGCTCAGTATATATCACGCATTCCTAATCTCTAGGATTGTACAGTTCAGATGGCATCCTTAAGGGTAAACATTACAACTCCATACTTTTTAAGTGGACACAATTTTTAAATATTTGCACTTTTATTACTATTGTACTATTTTAATTCAGATAAAAGTAATGTTTTAAAATCAAGGGCATTCATAAAGTATTGTCATTGCATCTCTGGTCTCTAGATCCCAGCTCTTGAGTGTGACTGTGATTGTGTGTGAGGTGTTGAGTCTGCCCGCTGTTTGTGCGTCTGCCCGTCTGTCCTCTCCCTTTCTCCCAGTCCACTTTCCATCTGTGTGCTGTGGGCTGTAAATGCAGTTGAAAATGGTGTAGTGTTTCCACCAGTGAGCTGTTGCCAGCCTGTATTCATGTCAGACTGTGTTGTTCTTGATTTTGTTTCTCAGCCTCTGTCGCTGGTCCAAGTGCCAGGGGTGTTCACAACGTGTATAAGGGTTGAGGATGAGGTGGGGGGGCATCCATCACCAGGCGCTGGCCTTGGGCCTCAGGACTAGAGGCTATCAGCAAACAGTTTGACTTAAAAGATTCCTGGAGAGGCGAGCAGCAGAAGGGCCTGTGGTCTCCTTCTCTCTTTCCTTTTCTCTGTCTGACTCCCTCTCTCTATCACACTGTTTGCACACAGTGTTCATGTGACAGCTAGCGCACATCATCTGATTTGGGAGAAACTGTGGGCTACAGCTGCAGAAATGCCCCTTAGATTATTTGCTCAGTGAATGCTGTTCATTGATGTCAATAGATTTTCAAATTGAGAAAGACAAGAGTTTTTCAGTTTTCACACTTGTATCAGATAATGAAATTATAATATGCCTTGAAAATATGAAAATAGGCCTTTCAGAGATAGACAGTGATACTGCTATTGAAACCACAGTTTACTGTTAAAACACATCATGCACAAAGCAGACTCTTCCATTAATGAAAATGAAAAATGTCTTTCAGTGTGACAGCTAATAACATGAAACCCATGACAAATATTCACAAACCAAAATTTGATATACTTTCCAGTTTGTGTGTGTCACCCTGTACACACACACACTTTTCAGAAATGGATGACTAGTTGCTTTATTTGAAATCTTTTAAATTTTAATGAAATGTGTGAATAACAGGCCCATGTGAGATCATTAACAGACTAATTCTATAACATGAAGTTGTAAGGGGGAAAAAAAATCAATGCTACTTTAGCTAGCCCCTTTCACTGTTGTTATGACTCATGGCCATCCTCACTGCTCAGATTGCATAAACCTTTTATGTAACGGAACACTGTGGGAAAGAGGTATCGAGTGGAAGATAAAAATGGGGAGAGAAAATCAAATATTTATTCTGAGCTGTTTAATTTCTTTTTTTTTCTTTTAAAAGCTGACTGTTCTCTGAAGCCAGACAGTAACTATAATCCTTAACAATATGGACTACATCTATATGTGTCCCAAAAACTGTTGTCTTTCTGCAGCGCTCACTATTTATTCAGTAAAATCTTCCTGCTGATCATCAAACACTGGGGGAGAGTTGAATATCTGGAATCTCAATGTCTAATCTGGATTCACAGTGTTTCCAAAGACATGTTGAGATCGGGTAAATGTGCTGCTGCTGAGACACATTATGCATGACGTCCCTAATATCCTTACACTGTGGATTCCCCCTGGAGGAAGATCTTGGTTCATCTTCGCTGTTTACCATTTCTGAATTGCGGTCTGTGCAACATCAAAAGGCTGCCATGGCACTTAACACAGCTCACAGGGTTCCTGGGAGGAGGGGGATATCGCTCCCTGTGGTGTTGGCATTACTATTGTTCCCCCGGTGAGGAGTCCATCTGATGATAGACAACCATGCAAATGGACACATGCCATCGCACCACATCAGACCACAGCACCGCACTGTAATGCAATGCAAATTTATAAACCTCTAAGACCGGGCATGCATTAGTTTTATTTGTGCAAGTGTTAGACAAACAGAAACAGCTCCAAGATTTTCTGTTAGATATTTTCTACACCAGTGTACTTCAAGTTTTCCCACAAAACCAAAAAGTCATAAAATAGTGAAAAGTGACATTCAGATGTTGAACATGTAACTCAGTAGGAGTTATAAAGAGTGCTGAATACTGATGCTGTGCCGTGTCAAGACACTGACTTGTTAAACTGACACACTGTCATAAGGAATGTTGGTGATGGAGGGCTTTCGCTCACAGATATAGTTTGTTAAACTGATGGTGTTAATATGAAGTGAGTAGTTAGCTATTAGTCTGTCAATTGCATTTTACACATATAGCATGACTTACTGTAGATTGGCTGATTAGAAATTATTTCTAAGGGTCAGGAGGTTAACCTAATAGAGGAGTTTCACAAGTTACAATGGTGCTTTACTCTGTGCTACTAAGAGAAACACTGCAGCGTCAACAGTTTAAAAGTCTAGCAAGACACTAGCCACAGATTTTGTCTCTCATCTATCACCATTACATTAAAGTCACACAGCTAAGCATCCAAGCATCAAGTTTTCGGGGAAATAAATACCCAGCGATATCTGAAAAATGAAGGTCTTTTAATAACACTTTTAGTTTTTCTGAAGGTATTTTCGGAATCCTCAAAGACTCGCATGCATCTGATAAAAAATCAGTTTGCTGCACATTAAAAAAAAAGTTTGAATCCAGGGCTGGGTGATATGATGATATATATGTAGTCAAAACTATACAAAAATGTCAACGTTGAAACGCCAGGGCCAAACTGAGCTTTGACAATATTTACGTAATTTTGAAGTAAGTATCCGGACAGAAAATAGGCTTTACCATGTGTTTATTTCATATAGCCTGTTTAACAAACTATATTGATATATATATTTATCGAGATGTGAAATAACCTACTATATTAGGATATACATTGTTGGCCATATCGTCCAGCCTTACTTTAACCATTTTCTGAAGCTGCTACTGTATTTCCTAATTTGCGGAGCAGGAAAACACATACGTCTTTGCTCTTTTTACCATAACCTACCACAGACTATGGGGTGTAAATAGTATTTTTTTAAGTATTGAAGAAATACTTTCAAAATGGCATTAAGTGTTGTTAAACAATCCTTTAGGTTTTTCAAAGTTTCCTGTCTGTGTAATTATTTTTCAGAAACCCTGACGATATGTTGTGACTCAGATGTAACTGTAATACTAGAGGCACAAACTGGGGCTAGTAGGACAATATAGATGCTGTACCGTAATGTCTATGATTTCTCCGTTGTCAAGCACATTCATTTTTAATGAGACATAATTCATCACCCTATTCTTTGCATCAAGGAAGTTATCATCAGGTTCTTTGTTCATGAAAGTTTCACTCAAATATGCATCAAGGGATTTACCTTGAGGAGGAGAGTAGCTTTTCTACATGAAATGGATATAACTGTTAGGAGAGGGTCATCTCTTTATCCTTGAGAAACTGAGAATCCATTCATTGGCTGGGCTCGAGAACCTGACTGACGCAAATGGATCATTGGGAATAGAAGTGTCCCAGCAGTAATTATGTTACAACGCCGCTGCCGCACACTACCACTGAGGTGGGATGGGATGGGCGCGGGGTGCTTCTTTTAGTCTTGTTTCCCTTACATCTTTCCACATAGTTAACACAGTCATACCGTCCTCTCTCTGTCTGACTCTCCCTCCCTTCTTCTCTTGTTTTCTTTCTGTCTCTCTTTCATACACACACCTGCTATCAAACCCAAACACACACGTGAAGCGCAGTGGAAAGTTTCTGACTAACGTTTATCCTGCTCTGCTGAGCGAATGTCTCCTCCCTCTGTTTAACAACTCTTAAAGTGAGGATAAAGTTGGTAGCTGATCTTGTCACCTATTTGTCACTGTTGTCTTCCTGGCCTCTCGATCCTCGCTCCCTCGAAGCTACAGCAAAAATGTCTGTTTCATTTTTTTCCCTGGTATCCAGGGCTCTGTGGCACTAAGTCAGTTAAAAAAGAGACACGAAATTAATGTAATGTCAATGGCGTTTTCTCATGAAACCCCAAGGCACTTAGTCAAAGTCACCTTGTGTAGTCCTCCTGACAGTACTGTGAGAGTGAGATGGAGGATGTCTGTCTGGTAAATGCTGTCAGCACATGATGTCCTTTGGTTATTGGTTGTTATATCCACTCATCGGCATTCAGACTTTTTTAGATTGGATACATGTCCGGTATTTATCTGAAGAGCTACATCATTTCCATTCAGTCGGTGCAGCCCAAAGTGAAACATTTTCTCAGTGAGAGCAGGTTCATCCTGTGGGGTTTTCTTTCCTTTTGATGTCATTTTGGAGGTGATAAGTAGCTTTCCGTCTCCTGGTCCCTGTCTTACAGCACCATCCCCCAGCTCGAGCAAGGTGCTAGCAGCATGGAGGATTGTTTGAACTTGCATCGATCCAATGTGGGATTACAGCTGGGTCATTGGAGAGTTGGACTGAGCTAGCAGTCATCAGGGCAGATTAACCACTCGATGTCTGCTTGGCTGCCATTTCAGTGCATGCTCTCACTGCTGTCTTTGTGACTGTCCTGACTGAGCGGGTCACTGTCTGCTTTTTAACAATGCATTTTTATATTTATCTCTATTGAGTTAGGTTCAGACAGATTTAATATACAGAGGACACATTTTGCCTAATTAAATAAGACAGAAAAGATGCTTGCCGGCCTTCTTCTTTCATGGCTTTGCTTTAAATCTCTGAGCAATTCATGAAACATTTGCCAGTCTTAATTTTACAATCTGAACATTTTGGCCTGCAGGTTTTTCTTTTGTGCTAACGATACGTGTTAGATTTTCTTTCAACACCTTCAGGGTAGTCATATCATAATCATTTTACCCTCTCCTTTAAATGTTATTTAAATCATTCTCCGGTATGAGAATTGTCACCCCAAGCAATGCTTTACAGAGGAAGGGGAAGTGCTGCAGAAAGTCCATGTTTTGCAGACTGCCCCACCTTTCTCTTCATTTCTCAAAGCCTCCTTTTTCACTTTTTTGTTCGCATGCCCTTGCGATAGCTCTTATTAATTATATCTCATTAGTTGCCTAGGAAACTGAGGTGAGCGAATGTATAACATGAGTTCAAAGAAAGAAAAAAAGAAAGCAAGAAATTATGAGAAGAGTGCAAGAAAGAAAAAGAAAGAAAGAAGGGGGAGGGTTGAAAAGGGGATGGAGAAAGTGGTTGTTGAGGGATCAGCCGTGTGTCAGATTAGCATCAGGAGACATTAACACTAGTGATGCTGCTGGGGCCACAATCCTGCCTTTCACTGCTGGAGAGGGAGATAAGCGTGCTCTCACAAAAGGGAAGAGGGAGAGAGCGTGAGAGGGCTGGCTTGCCTCCACTCCCCTCAGGCCAACAGCCCCATTTACAGGTACAGCACCTCCTGATGAAAGCGAGAACAAAGAGGTGGATGTTCATTTCCTACTGCGCTGGTGTCAAGGCGCCATTGAAACAAATCGGTAAAACTGTGGATTTAGGCTGCTTTGCTTTATGTCTGCAGTCTGCCAGAAGCCAGAAGCTAATCACAACCGAGCCACAGTCTTGACACTTTGAGTTCGATACACTTAAGAACGTTGTCATGGATTATTTCACAGAATCCCCGTATCAAAAGCACATCAGATTACTGCGTGAGGCTGTTGCATCCTATCAGAAATGTACTTCTGTCATAATCCTGTTGTTTCAATGTATATTTACTAGTGTTGTGAAAGCTGTGATTCATTCTTATGTAACCTGGTGGAGTGTTTGGATAACAAGGAAAGGTCTCTGCCTACTAATTGTAAAGTGAGTGGCTGAGAGCGGCGTGTGCACGTCGTCCAGCCTGTGTAATGATCCTTCCAGTAAACATAATAAGCACACAGAGTGAAGCCACAGGAGATGAGCTTCTGTTGTTGTTTAGTCTCAGACTCACAGTCAGGACGGTAATAAGGGGAAGGATCAGAGGGGAAGGGTGTCCCCAAGGTGGTCCCTCCCTTTCTTCCTCCTCTCCATCTCCTACCGGCTCCCTCTGACTCCCCCGCAGAGGGCATGTAGAAGGGTCCTGAATAACAGGAAGTGGAGGGGCAGGAAGTTGAGTCTTGTCTGCCCACGGCCTGTGGTAGGATACCGAGGCTACGCTGCCTTGCACAGGAAGCACAACTGTCACGGCTATGCTCAAGACTTTGGCTGCTGTCCATCACTTCAAAGAAGTGATGCTTGCAGCACAGAGTGGGCGCTTCTTTAACACAAGTCAGATAAGATAAATTCTCCAAAATACATTTAATATATTCATTTGAGGCGTAGACTTGAAAAGATTTTCTATTATTGGTGTTAGGGGTGTAACAGTACACAAAAGTCATGGTTCGCTCCATACACTGGTTAAGGAGACACGGTTCAGTACAGCCGGGAAGAAAAGGATACGTCTCTTTTCCTTCACTTTGAACAGAGAGTAGTGAAAGTGTCAAAGATATAATCCTCTAGCTGGGTACTGAGGTAACATTTGGCCCTCTGGCAACTGTTGTAAATTATTTTCATTATAAAATAAGGAACATTTCAGTTTTACACTGTATGAACACTGAACAAACACTTTCCTACAAGTCAACAGGCTATCAAACTGACAAACATCTCCTATGCTATGAAATTAGAAGAATACATAAAAGGAAAAATAAAACATGTTCATTAGAACCTGTGTTTTAATTAGTTCCACCTTGGCTATATTTAAACAATTAAAGCACCCAAACATTCATCATCCCAGTGTTCATCACTTCTGAGTGATGCCTTCAGATACGTGTTAACATGCTTGATGTGTTTCCATTCACAGACCCTACAACGGTGGAGCAATGCAAACACACCGTCCTCGTCTGATACACAACTCTCTCACTTCCACCTCCAGAGTTTCATTTGTGCTCGGCATAGTGTGACTGACTGGGACGCCAACAAGGGTTAAATGGCGTCATATCATTGGGGTACAACACAGACAGAGTGTAACTGGGGCTGTTATGTTGGAGGCTTACAGCAGACAGCGCGGAATTAAAAGGGAGGTTTCTGCTAAGATACTCTTTGGGTGAGCTCAGCCCGACAGAACCAGTGTTTTATGATCGTGTGCCACTTATTGAGTATTTCGGCAAGTACAGACCAGAATTTACTGCCGGCAATGTGTTGTACCCAATTATTTGATGCCATTTCACCCTATGACTTTTACTCTTTTAAGTCTCCTTCACACCTTGTTTAACCTCAGTTGCATCAATCTACATAGCTTGTATTCTGCGTGCAGCTATGTGGTGAACCGTGACCCCCTAACCAGTATGAATACATGAACTGTTTCAGTTTTAAGTTTAACAGTTATATTATATTACAAACATGCAGAATAACACTGGCCTCATTTTGTGCAACATAAATCTACCATGTAATTTTATGGTACTTTTTATATAGGACAACAGTTGAGGGAGTAATGCCTCAACTTAGTGTGGAGTGAACACAGGCTTACAAGCAGAGAGGGAGGAGGACATGCTGGATCCAGTAATTACACTGGGAATTGAGCATGTTTTATTGATTGTGAAAGGGCCAGGCCTGTCACCAAGCCTCCCAGTGTCTCAGTGGTCTGTCTTAAGGGATGAGGATGCAGACTGGCCCACCTGTCACTTGACCAGTCTCACACCTCGTTGTGGAGGATCAAATTGGCTCTGGTCAGAAATGATTGTGATGCTTAGTTACTTTTATAGATACAGCGTGCATGTGTACTTAACTGGAGGTACAGTAAGGCATGGACTCGTTCTGTTAGACATGTCATATTGACATTCTGTCGAGCTGATGTGGTCGTTCCTATGGCAACATATTCCCTGCACATTGATTTATGTGTTACAAATGTTTGGTAAGCAACTTTCACAAGGGCTGGACTGGTTTATATCAAAGTGGACCATGTGTATCATATCAAGGTCTTCTAAAAGAGTTTGTGATGAGATGCTGTTAAAAGATGAGCTGCTTTGTGTGCGCAAAGTAGGGAGGCACAGATTTCTCCCCTGACTACAATTCAGATCTGAAGCTTTATGAAATTGCAATATTACAAACCATAAACCTCATAACGACAGACAGACCATCAAGTTTTGCCTAGCAGATGGAACACACACAGTTTGTGCTATAGGAATACTGGTGTTTTGAATAGGTACAGACCTTATAAATAGCTCTTAGGTGCTGTGAGCAGAGATCTTAAGATCGGATGCTGAACTTGCTGTCCTCTACGCATCCACACCGAAAAGACTCCCCTTAGTATAATTACATGGTGCGCCCACACCAAAACTGACCTGTTAGACAACGTAGGTCTTTAAAAAAAAAAAAAACCTGTTTCTGAATCTGTCATGTCTGTGCTTGTTGTCTTGAGCTTTGTTAAACAGGTAATAAAATATATTCGATCCATCATGCAAAAATGCAAAACAACCTTCCACAAAGAGGCCAGAAAATGTCTAAATGTACTGCTGGATAAATTGTAAGGAGTAAATATATTTAAGTGTTACCTAACCATGTAAGTTTTACAGAAATGGCTGACCAATGCCTTCACAATAAAAGAATACTTCATCCCAAAATGATCTTTAGTATATCAATTACTCACCCTGTGTTATATCTATGCTGTAGACCTCTATGTTGAATAAAGAATCCAAAAATGGAGGAAATCCTTGAAGAATTGGGGGCGCTGCTCATTTTGGCAAAAATGCATATGTTTACGAAGTAGTGAGCATACGACTGGATAAATGGGACTTGAATTAAACTGCATGAGTTGTGTGAGAGTTTTGATATAGTTTTGCAGTGGTTAAACATTGCCTCCCAACTGGTGCATCCATTCACATGATGGTAATTGAATGAAGTACAAAAAAAGTAATCAAATGAAGTACTCTATTGGTATTTGTATCACTTTAGGCCGTTATGTACTGGTATTGGTACTTTTTACAATTACCCAGCCCCACTGTACATATTATTGAGGTGTCCTCATAGCCTTGTGTTGCCATGCCCCTGCTTCCAGCTTCATTCTTACCCCTTTCCTTTTCTCTTTTTATGTTTATCTCTTCGTCTCTGTTTCTTACACACATACTCGCACACAAACACACAAACACACAAAGAGCACATGATGCAGGCCATAAACGGATACTCTGTCCCCTCCTAACACTCAAGAGAAGTCAGAGTGTCACGCACCAACATGCAGTCTGCTACAGTGCAGACATTGTTCTCTTTTGCAATCTGACCATCTTCTGACATGTCTATCTGGGTAGTGGGGCCAGCTGAAAACTTCCCACTTAGTTCTGCAAATTAAAATTGTGTTTTTTTTAAATAACATGAAGTATGTTGTGACATGACCAACCACAACATTACATAGAGAGATCATTCAAATCCTAAAAAGGAGATTTTGTCAGTAAGATGTTTTAGCTTTCGACTAACTTTTGATGAATGTGGACACTACGTTGGGAGGACGGCACACCTGCAGTCTGAAGGCCCTCTCAGCTTGTCATTTCGTATCTGTGTAGGAGAATGTCATGACACAGTCTATTATGCCTCTAGACTTGAACTGTCCTGCTGTGACAGCTCCTCTGCATAAAGAGAGGAAAGGACACACTTGTGTATGTGTGAGAGTGTCTCGATTCTCTCAGATGTACAGAATCACACTCAGGTTACATTGATCAACACCTTCACAAACAGAACTGGCTGTGGCTGATTCAGACCAGCCTCAACAGATGATTTCAGATTAGTACAACTGAGATAAACTCCTCCAAACCAACTTTGAATTCACACATAGCTGCACAAATAAAACTGAAGAATGCTGTAAACTAGAGCCCAACCAATATTACATTTTTGAAACAGATATCAATTTTTTCAAATAGAAAAAAAAAATCACTGCTTATCAAAATGGTATCTGAGGAGGCTTCTTTCTCAAACAAACAAATAACTAAAAAATAATATTTATTATTATACAATCTACATGTCATGTATAACACTGTCAACTTTAATTTATAGAAATAAAACTGAGAAAAGCCGAAAATAAAATAAAAAGCCATATGACACCATCTCTTAATTACCCCAAGCATTGTTTTCTGTTTCGTGAGTTCTGTAAAAAAAAAGGATTTCAGGGGTGGTCCGTAGCGTAGTGGGTTACACAGGCGCCCCATGTATAGAGGCTACAGTCCTCGCTGCGGTGGAGCCGGGTTCGAATCCGCATGTCCTCCCCTCTGTCACCCCCTTTCTATCTGTCTCTCGCTTTCAATAAAGCATGTAAAATGCCCAAAAAATAATCAAAAAAATAAAAAAAAGGATTTCATGTCGGCAAATTTAGAAAATATGAAAAATGGATTTGCTGTTACCGATATGTCTGTGATAAGCCAATATTAGCTGTTACTATATAAACTAGGGCATCAAAATGCAAAGGCAACAAATAAAACTTTATCTATGAACAGCTAAAAAGCAAATACTCTATACACTCTTAATCAATACAGATCACAAACACAGTTTGAGAAAAATATCACTTCCATGCAGATAAAATACACCACAGTGTCAGTTGTCTGTCAAGTTCATCACTTGCCTGCTTGGCAAATTGCTTTGAACTCATGATTACACTTATGTAATCTCATGTAATGAATATCCTTTACCCTATTTAGTCATTATATTAACTTTTTTAAAACTGTAAATTCACCAATATGCCTCCAATTCCAGCAAATTCAAGCTTTCAATATTAAAAACCCAATGCAAGATTTTTGCACCTTTCGCTAGTTAGGCTTTCAGGGCAGCTCAGGTTTGTCTTTGGGGGAGATGAACACCCCCGATTACCTTCTTGTTCGAACATCGCTCAGTCATGGTGTGTGTGTATGAAATGGTGAAGGAACATCGTCATTCTCACTGGTCTGTTGTGATGTGGTTTGGGGAAATTCTTTGTGAGGGTTCAGGCGGTTACTTTCCTGGCTCAGACAGCCATGCGTGGGTAGTTAGCGAGGTGATCTCAGTCAAGTTTGCCTACAGTGGAGCCCCGATTCAGACAGCCAGACACCATAATGCCAGTCCATCTGTAACCCATAATGACTGTGTGCCACTGGAACCGGTCATTTTCGTTTTCACTGCCAATTCGGCCCCTGGCTTCCTCAACTCACAACTGCTGACTGCATCTAATGGCTTGAGTTGTTAACCTTTCTACATTTGTTCTCATAGGGGAAATGTAGTTGTTCAGACATTTTCTATTTGCTCGGTGAAAGTGATGGATGCGCCACCGGGGAGGGGGCTATATCTCTTCTTGCAGAGGAGCAGAGACAGGAGAGAGTTAGATGTTCCCTGGGGAACAGTGCGATCCGAACCACTGGCCAGGTTACAAGCTCATGTGGGAATATAACCCCCACCTTCCTCACCCCCCATGGCTTCTCCTCCAACCCAGGAGATTTCAGCTACTGTCAACCCCAGCCTGGGTGCCCTCTTAATCATCTTAAGAGCAAAGCTGGCATCAGGGTGGGTCAGCTCAGGAAGAGCATGGAAGTGCTGCTGTTCTGTTTGTGGAGGCAGGGGTTGACAATCTCTTTCTACTGAGGTGAACATAGATTTGTAAAACGACGTCAAATGATATAGACATAGTTGTAATACTCAAAGTAAAACATTATTCTATAACTAACAGATAGTTGGCTTAACTTAGAGACTGGAAATCAAGGTAAACTGATTCTGTTACAGTTGGAGAGAGCTTTATGCTAAGCTAGGCTAAGCTACTACTATATGTATCAATCTTCTTATCGAACTCTCCAAAAAGCAAATACGTGTATTCAGTGTTTTTCCTAGGTCTGGGAATGACTTAGGTGCCTGTATTTGGTGAAGGGTTTGATGGTCCTCTACCAAGTAATTTTTTATGTTTCTTCAACAACAACAAAAAGGATGAAAGTTGGGAAAGCTTGAGCAGATCATGAATAATCAATACCAAAAAAGCTTAAGGACCAAACTTGCTTAAGAAGTCCACTGATGACGACTCTCTACATTGATTTTACATTCATTTAATTAGGTGGTGCGGCCCACAATGAAAAACTTATTTTCATATCAGGTTCAAATATAGCCTTTAGAATGATTAAATCACCCGTCATTAATGGTTTCAAACCAGTGGTAAAAGTATTTTAATTTGTCATCTGTGGCTCTTGTTGCCATTGTCTGAATGTACGTATTTAATTTACAATATATAGTTCAATACACCTAGTCAGTGAGCCTTGCATAGCTGCTGTCCTTAAAGTATGAAGCAGTCTTTCATTGACTTCAGCTGTGGTTCAAGTGCAACAGCAGAGGAGATATCGCTACACCATGTGCATCTCATACTTTCTGAATGTGCTTGAGAACAGAAAGCAGAGCCCTCCACTGCTTTGAAGATACATTGTTGAGTGTCAAATTAACTTTCTGCTGCCCCCCCTCCCCCTTTCTCTGTCTTTCTCTTTCTGTCCTCTCACAGATTGTGGTGCGGTCTGTCGAAGAGCACATTGCGAAGACAGAAGAAAGAGTGTATACAAGAAGAGAGACTGTTGCACAATGTGCTAGGAGAGTGCGAGAAGAAATCGTGTTGTTTTTCTGATATTGTTGAGGTGTCAGGGAGACCGGAAAGGACGCAGCCATGGGGCGGAAGAAGATACAGATCACCAGGATCATGGATGAGAGGAACAGGCAGGTGAGTGTCACAATTTTCTATCAATCTATTTATCCATCTGTCTGTCTCTTTATCTGGAGCATTTTTTTAAAGTTCAAATACGGTTTACATTCATAACTTATTTTACAAGATGCTACTGCATCATTCTTTAAATCTGCTCTACCTCTACCTGTTTGAAGGTTACAGTCCTCTTCTATTAACCTTCCTGCCTTGGACCAGAGTTCAGCAGCTGTCATGGTGTGCATGGATCTAAACAGACATACCTCCCTCCCCAAAGTCCCAGCCAGCTGAACAGGGACCATGACATTTCTTTGTCAGTGCGGTCGTATTTACAGACATGATTCCCCTGCCACCCTGCAATTTTAGCCGGAGAAGTTGATGAGGCAGCAGGAGCGCTGGGCTGTAGCGGGGGCCTCATGGCGTGGGAGTGAACTGAGGGTAGCGAGGAGCACAGTGGGGCCGCCTGTGGCCTGCCCACACTGTAGGGCTTGTCCCCTGGTCTGGCAGTATGGCTGGGCCCCTTCGCTGTAGCCCTATGTGTTTGCAGCTGTTTGGTAGTAATTAGGAGCAGCCACTGCACCACAGCACCCTCTCATTTGCAGGGTTGGGTCAGCAGGACACACAGCACCCTTCTCTGCCTCGGCTACACTGGTCCCAGCTAGCCGCAGAGAGGGAGAGAGCTGGAATTCACTCTGTCTGCTCACGTTAAATATAAACTCCTAAACAGCAAAACACTGTACAAAACAGTTTAGGTCTGTTTGGAACAAGAATAACAGGCTCGGATATCTATAGCAGGCTGGGCCCATTTCTTTTTTTTAGCTACGCTCTCTTTGATTTAAGAGCTAAGTTGAGCAAGCGTGAGCGCAGTTTTTGACGAATTACACCAATTAATAAAGATGCGTAGGTTTCCCATAGCAAAATAGAATGCATCTAGTTAACACCCCCTCAAAATATAATTTGCATTCCTTCACAGGTGGAACAACTTTTTGCTGTGCACACAGAAATGTAACAGAGCTACAGCGGTACTTCCTCTCCTGAGGGTATCAACATGATATGGTTCTAACCAATCGGTACTCTGTCTGTTACTGTGAGGCTCGCAGTTCAGCCAAGTGCAAAACAAAAATCCACACTGTGGGCCAATTATCAGTATAACACCTGGCTCTGGGTTGGATCCAAGCAGAGGAGGAATCACCCCTGGCTCATTGCTGGTATCTACACTATATGCAATGACCTGTGACATGAAGGGGGAAAAAAGAAACAGAGGAAACTACATAAAAAAACTGGTTGTCAACTGTTAGCTAGGTGAGAAAGTTAACCCTTCAGAGGATCCTTTCTTTATAATGCATGTGTGAAGCAAGTGAGGAGAGAAATTTAGCTGTATTGTTTCACAGAAAAGGAGCTGCAGAGAGAGACATTGCTTATTATTAATGTGTCTCCAAAAGTCGAGTGTTTGCATCAGATTTTAAATGTCTCACTGTATAATTTGTGAGAAAGTTTATCAGCAGAATGCAGGCATTTCAGCTTGCATTTAGTTGGTTTTAGCTGGCTCAGCAGAGAATCTGCCGTGACAATAGGCCGCCGTGCTAAAATAAAGCTTTGGTATAAAGTGATGTATGTGTGTGTATCTCTCTCTCTCTTTTTTTTCCGTGGGCCATGAAGCGCACAGTGCCATCTCCCTGGGGCGTGCTCCTAACCAAGGGGGAATAGCCATTAGCATATGGTCCCCATTGTCGGGAGACAATTTGAATCTTTATCTACGCCGCTCTGCTGCTAGCTATCCATACTCTTAGCATTAAAATGAAAGAAGTCCTTAAGTGGGCTAATTAGATAGTATTGCTGTACGAGATGTTGTGTGGGGACAACGGGGGCTCCTTGCATTATCAGTGTAGTGCTTTAGGAGGGCTGTTAACCTTTCAGGATTTATAACACAGAGTGTGGCAAAGGCTGAGAAGGTCTGTAATTGCACAATCTATCAGGAATTGTGAGTGCAGAGTTGAGACAGGCAGTGAACTTAGCTGATATTTGCTTAAAGCCATTACCTATCGTGTATAATGACAACACATTTTCACAATTCAGAGCAATGAAGTGCATTGTGCATAAATGACAAGTAAGATAAGATAATTAAAATATTGCCCTGTTGTTGCATACATCATGTGTAAGCACACAAAAGTGTGTGTCTCTGCTGTGTGGATTTGCAGAGGTTCACAGAATGAAACATGAAGGCAACAGAGGTCCTGTCATGCATACTGTAGGATGGTGAAGAGCCAGCTCCTGAGCCATTCCCTGCATAAGTGATGGTCCTACAGCACAGTGGCACAGTCATCAGCCACACTCACACGCTGATTGCAAATGAATGCTGGATAACAACCGTACAAAAGCACCGCCCTAGTTGATTCTCCTCATCTACAGTATTCACAGCAATTATTACAGTTTGAATCACAGATGCATTTAATATACACTATTATCTAACATTCATAAATCTTTTTCTTTATCATCATACCCAGACATACAGTACCATATGAGGTTGCCACAATATAAAGTAATAAAATAAAGAATTTTAAACTCCAGAGAATGACACTTGATAGTTCTTTCCATAGTACAGCTAAAGTAACAGAAAAACTCGCAAAACACATCCAGTCGATTTTCTTTCTAATTGTTTTTTTTTTTAGATCTGTTTTAAAAAAAAAATAGCTTTGGTGTTTTCGATAGTATGCGGTGTATATTTAAGAAAGATTTTTATTGTTTTAAACATGTTGTATCTGAAAAATATCAAAGTATTTATATTTTCGACAATCTTAGAGGAATCATATCGACCAGTGAAATAATGCCCTTAAAAGGAGAGGAGTATCTGTTGTTTTGACTTGGCGGGTTTTGGAACTCATGAACTGCACAAAATAGCAGAGCCACTGGCACTCAATGAGCACTTTCAGGGTCTTTCACCTACTTCTTAGAGCAGCTGTCATGGTGTGCATGAAACTACAGGGGGGGTGATGGCGGAGAAGGGTGGATACACATTAGTGTTGTAAGTTAGTGTAGGGAAGAGGCTGGTGTAGCCTAGTGAGAAGTGTCTAGTGACGTCCTATGGATGCCATTAAGCAGGCTCACTGGGGGTAATTGCCCAAGTCATTAAAAGTTTGATGATTTTGCTGCTGGGTGGAGGGTTGCCTGCCCTTGCTGTGGCTCATTTTGGATTGTTCTCTGGCACTTCAGATGCCTGTAGGCACAGTCAGTTAGTCTCTCTCTCTCTCTCTCTCTCTCTCTCTCTCTCTCTCTCTCTCTCTCTCTCTCTCTCTCTCTCTCTCTCTCACACACACTTTCTCTCCAGGGAGCAACACAGTGCATACCTCCCATTTTTCAGCCTTCACCCATTCCTGAAGTTCTGAGCTGGTTGTCATTATTTTTTTGACAGCTAAAGAGCTTGCTGATGGACCAGGGACAGAACAGAGGAACACTGTTAAACGTGACAGTCAGCGCATATATTATCATTGTTCAAGATGATATGTAGCTGCCATTAAACTGTGCTGAAGCAGCAAAACATGAAGTCAGGTGATGGTGATTGTATTTTTGCTGTTAAGGATGCAAGTTATAATGCATCACTCAAATCAACACAACACACTATCTCTTATGACAATTACAGTTTTTTAATAAATGAAAAATCCCAATTGTCTTAAAACTGGATCTTTTTGATTAATGATTATATATTTCTAGGTAACCTCTTAGTTAACTAGCATGTCATCCTCTCCACTAAACAGGATCAGTCACAGTTACTGTAGGTTTCAAGGTCACTCCCACCCAATAGACGAGGCCTCTGCACCCTCAGTTGTCCACATGGGGATCCTGGGGCTGTCCTCTCTACCAGTGAGAGCTGATCCAGGCAGACAGTCGTGGTGGCCCTGGCCTGTCTCCCAGGCCCGTACACTCTGGCACTGCGTAGCCAGGGCAGCAGCCACAGGGCCTGGGTCACTCTGCCAGCTGGTGCCAGACCTCTCTGACTCTCAAGCCCGCTCTCATGTCTGCCATGGGGGCTGTCAGAGGTGACATGAGGTTCTAATAAGGCCTCTAGCTCGTCACCCCTCTGAAGGTGTTAGTGACTCAGGCATCTCCTGCCATGTCCCAGTCACAGCTGCACTCTGAGTCCCAGATGTCTTGTTTGTCATCTTGGCACCTCTGCCTGAGGACAGACATTGATAGACCTTTTGATTGACACATCAACTCTGTGTGGATGTGTGTCGGGGTCTGTTGTAGCATATGCTGTTATATACTAAACCGTTTTCTGTGGTAGAGTCTGTCTTGTGGAGGATGAAAACAATGAAACAAAAACTGAATGCAGCAGTAAAAGCATGGGTGACAGGCAGATATGCTTGTGATGTAGATTTTGAATGCATTTGTTTAAGGAATTGTCACGCATAGATAGATACACTTGCTAGTTATTGTAAAAAAAACCCATCCCTTAGCCCACCCCATTCTAGCTGCTATCCCAGGCAGCTGTGCCAAATTTTAGCAAGGTATTTATCACTGACTATAAACTTCTAGGGAAGTCTCTGCAAATGAGCCACCGCTGAAATAGAGGGCTAGCTTCTGACTTCCCACTCTGTGATTTTGACCGATATGATTTGTGGATTCTCACAGAAACATTGTACATAGTGCACCTTAAAAAAACTTTTAGATCCTATAGCTTGCACATTAAACTCATGTAAATCATATGTGCAGAAATTACCAAGCTTAATTAAAGCTCAGTAGAAGCAGGTTATGGTGATGGGACACTTGGGAAGAAGTTAAATATACAGAAAGTGTGTTATGAAAGCAGAATTACCACCCCATCTTGACAGGCTGAGAGCTTCTTAAAAGGTCAGGATTTGCTAGTATAGTCACCAATTTTGTTTGGTATTGTGTGAGCTGTTGTAATGACCTTATCAAAAGCAGAGAAAGTTGGAATCACTCCAGTTTATTGGAAGTTTAAATGTGGCCTCCCTTCTCTTTTGCCCTGACATTTGATTCCTCAGAAAATGTGTAAGATGTGCTGGTACAGTGGTAGAGCACAGCGTTACAACACTGACGCTAATCCTGTCATTGTAAATTACATGAATTAGTCAAGGAGCTAGACTACATGTGTCTTACTATAGGAGCGACTCACATTTTTAAAACCACATTGAGTGTCTTTGTGGGTGTCTTTGACTTGGTGAACCATCGGAAAGCTCCGCCAGTGAACCTCCCACTTGACCTCAAGGATGTCTGTGGTTTTCCACTGTCTCACCAGTCACCCCAGAGAAGATGTGGGTGGATGGAGGTTATATTTGTGTATGTTGGTATTTATGCTCACAGCTGTTTTGTGTCATGACTTATCAAAATAAGCTGGACATATGCTAAGAAAACGTGAAAAATAGGGCAAAACTCTACAAAATACCCTCCTTCTTTCCCTATTAAAGTTAACTGTGCGAGCCCAGAAGAGTAATGTGGTCGTCACCTTTAATGACACTGTTAGCAGCAGCTGGCTTTTGTAGAGGTACTGTGTTTGGGGCTGGGGCGAGAACCAAGTCTCAGTGCTGCTGCTGAGGTTGAAATGAAGCGGTGCCTGGGTCAGCAGCCCTGCACTCAGCACTCTGCCATGCATCCAGGTGGAACAAAGTCCTCGCTCAGCGTCTCACCCTGGGCTTCCTGCTGAAAGGTGACATCTCCATGGCTTAACAGCCGCATTCATCTGCTAAAGAGCATACAATTTGTTAATCATTTCCCCCCACATGACAGTCCCTGCTTTCCAGTTGGTTAGGTGAACAAACAAATATGTAAGCAGGGAAAACGAGCGGATGAGAAGCCCCAGTGTTTAGTCAGAAGAGACCAGTATCAGCTGGTTATAACTGCAGGTGCTCTAAGTGGGTAGAAACAGACCTGATACTGGTCACATTAAGGTTGGGCAATCTGTGCGGAATCTTCTTTCATCATAATATATATATATTTATATGTATATATCAAAAATCAATAATTGTTCTGTGAATTCAATTAAGAATTAGGTTGTACTGTACTTCATCACATTTTATTATTTTTTTCCTTTTATTTGAACTTCCATACAAACACAACAACTGTTTCACATGATAAAACACTTGAGTTTAAAACAAAAGTCCTCAGAACAATAACTGTTGTGGTTTTTAGGGTCGACAGGTTGCCTCCTTTTGCTCTTTATCTGCCACTTCTTTCTCCTCCATGTCTCCCCAAATCAAGTGAACTTACCAGGCAGCTGGTTTGCTGAATCACATGATCACTTGGTGGAAACGGTGTTGCCAAATCTCTATCAGTGGACACATTTCTACCGTCAAATCGCCCATCCCTTGTTCACGTCATACCCCCTTATCTGCTGCCATCCATGCAGTGATCCACCTTGAGAAAATTGTCTGAATGACAAAACCACACTGTTGTTTCTGTTCCACCAAACTCACTGAAAGGCTTAATGTGTCTACAGTCTGCAAGGAAACATGTCATTTGATGCAGCTTGTATTTAAACCTTGTCATTTCAAGAAATGTCATTTTAGTTTTTGGTTTGTCATATGAGCTCGGTGCATTGAATTGAAAGCGACACGAAGACGGGCTCCTCCATGTCTAGAGTGGGAATAATGGTCCTGTGTAATTACCTGTAGTGTGGAAGATTTGAAATTCATTTATCACAGTTGGAGTGACCCCCCTGCCTGAGAGTTACATAGACACTATGCAACACATAGGATTATACTGCATTATACCAGTTAAAATGAGGGTATAGCCTCAAGCTGTGACCAATTAAAGTTGAACAAAGCCAGCTCATCTGCTCAACTCCTCTCTTAGTAGGTCAGTGAAACTGATGGAGAATACAGACACATGCACTCCTCTGTGACTCCAAGCTCAGCTATCACTAGCATATTCACTAGCCATGTTGTATAACGCATATTTGACAAGACACATACAAGAAAGAAAAACACAAATCCGAAGCCAGATTTCAAACATACACAGTTTAAAACTATTTTCTGCAGACAACCATTACAAAGCCAAAGGAGAAAACAACTGCATTTCCATCCTCCCTCCTTGTTAACTGTGTTTTTAGCTTGAGAAATGACTGTAGCGTACTGTAACGAGGTGGTGTAACATAATGACATGTGTGTGTGGGTCTGAAGCGACCACAGAGAAAGAGCTGCAGAGATACAGGACATAAAGTCACTTTGCAGAGAGGGTTGCGTTACCATTGGCGTGATGTATGACCCGAAGTCCCATCTGAGGGCTCATGTTACAAGGCTTATGCTGCACTACAGAGATAGCTTTCCGTATATGGAGTCAGGGGCTACAGTAATGTATGGACCCCTGTTGTTGCCAAAGCTCTGACTCAGCTCGCTGACTCGTGCCTCTAACCCTGACCTCTGTCCTGATAACTAGACATTTCAGACTTGTACTATGTCATTGCAATCATTCCTAAAGGAGGAATGATCTTGTTATCTGTCACCTTGGTTACAGTAACATTGTTGTAATATAATGAGCCTGTTAATACTGTTATTTCCCTGGCTAATCTACAGTGCATACCTTTTAAAATTTAGCAGAACTCTTTATTGGGTTACACTTATTTCTATTAGGGCTGCAGTCATTTTCATAATCAAGCCAGTTATTTTCTGGATTAATTGATTTATCGTTTGGATGACAAAATATCGGGAAATAGAGTAAAATACTCACCACCGTTTCTTAGAGTCCAAGATGATGTCAGACCAAAATCCAACAATAATGAGTAAATATGATATAAAACAGAGAAAAGCGGGGGTTCTTCATATGTGACGGGCTAAAAATAGCATTGTCCACCGTTTTTGCATGAAAAAACACTTTAACAATTACTCAATTGTCAAAATAATAGGTGATTATTTGCTGCTATAATTTACATTTTATGCTACTTTTTACTTACTTCTATTCAACTTTCGAGTGAAGTATTTCATTTTTGCTTAAAGTCTGAAAATACGAATGAAGAACTTTTATTTGCAATTTTCTCAGTTGTTTTGCTACTTTTAGTTGAGTGAAAGATGTGAATACTTCTTCCACAACTGACAATTGTCCAATAAACATAGAGTTGGTGAAATAAACTACTACCTTATTTTATCAAAGGAAACCCAAATTGTTCACATTGCATGTACAAATTTCTGTTTTGTTCACTGATCTCCTTTTTAATTTAGAGAAACACTTTTCCTCTGTAATGGATGGTTTTGTTTTCTGTGTGCTCCTCAGGTTACCTTCACAAAGAGGAAGTTTGGCCTGATGAAAAAGGCCTATGAGCTGAGCGTACTATGCGACTGTGAGATCGCCCTCATCATTTTCAACAGCTCTAACAAACTGTTCCAGTATGCCAGCACAGACATGGACAAAGTGTTGCTGAAATACACAGAGTACAACGAGCCCCATGAGAGCAGAACCAACTCTGACATTGTAGAGGTGAGTGAGTGCCTCCTTCTTACTTTGTGGGGAAAAAACTTCACATAATACCTTTTTCTATTATCTCTTCTTTATGATTTGTTGTACAAAAGCTTTTATCAGATTTATGCTAAATTCATAGAATTCTATATTCTAGTTGTGGATTCATGCTATGAAATAGATTTGTTTTCTGACTGTAGGCTTATAAGCTCTGTAAATGCTCCAAGGGTAATGTTTTAGACAAGAGAGAGGAACAAGTAACAGTTTCCTTTTAGTCAACATTCAGATAGGGCACAGGAGGTCTGCACTCCCTGATAAGTTCAACTTCTCTTGTGCCCATCAACTGACGTGGAAAACCTATCTCTTCACATGCATGCACACAGTAGCCACTGACCACCATTTCTGACCCTGTTTCCCATAGATACTGTACCTGTAGGGCTCAGTTCTCTGGCTACTCCTCATCACAGACCACCAGATTGGCTATTGCTGCAGTGAAAATACAGTGTTTAGTGCATTCCATACTGCTCTATAAAACTCAACAAGCACTTGGGTTTCCTGGCAGCTCCCGCATGCCCGGCCTGCGACTAGCGGAAGAGTAAGCCACTTGTTATGCCAGCATACAAAAACTGTCAGCCAAAAGAGTAAAAGCCAAAGTAAATGAGAATGATTAGGGATACATCCTGTTCCAAACATCTTTCATTGGCACATGTGTGGTTTCTCAGCTTATTCAAGATCTGATTTAAGAGGCTGGTGTCTTCATTCTGACTAATTGAAAGCATATACAATGTATGGTAATGCCTATTGAAAAAAATCCTGATACGGCTAATATATACTTGCCCGTTCACTTTTATCTTTGAAATACACTTAGATTAGCTTTTTTTGCACTGAGATACTTTTTATTAGACAATGCAGACTGCTTCATCGCAATGCTCTTCTGTTTTTACTGCCACCTGCCCACTAAAACATACAGCATTTGTAATACTGATGGCCAATTAAGAAGCATTAAGGGTTTAAGATGGGTGAGATTGAAAAATTTCAAGAATCCTAGCTTTGGAAAAGACTTTCACTTGGAGGAATTAGTGAAATTACATGCAGCATAAAGGAGTCAGCTGTGGCCCATTATCTTTTATTCATGCCGCTGCTGCTTGTGAATTACCTGCTTGGCAGAGCTGCAGAAGAGTGCTCTGGCATCCAGTAGACTCATGCAGTCACTCCTCCATCAGGGGCCCTCAGAGCAGAGCTGGGACTCACCTGCATAAAAAATACATGGATACATTCCTTACTTACGTAACAGTGACCACAGACTTGTTTTCACTGTGACTCTGGAAGCTGTCTTATTTTAAACGCGCAAACCCAACAACTTCTTATACTTGATTGAATCATTATGGTTCCCCTTTATGCCACATATATCTGGTTTACCAGTGAATGTTTATTTTGACAGCATGGTATAATTGGAATGTACATTGTGCATAATGTAGCACCAGTGGTCCCATGCTGATTTCCCACTTAGCCCTTCTGGCTACTCTCAAGGAAGCTGCCCTGCTGCACAAAAGGCGAGAACAAGCCACTGTTGTCCCCGCTCACTCGGCCAGCATCTTTACAGATATGCACAAATCTCCCTCTGCCTGCTGGCTACGTGGTCAAGGTTCAGAAGTGAGGAAGCAGAGCAGAAGTAACCCACCCCGTCCACTTCACAGCATCACCAAACAACCCCACTATTCACTTGGCCAGAGAGCCAGCGTCAGAGGTGGTTGATAATCTGTTAAATGTATGATTTGTTAATTTTTAAGGAAAAATCCTAATCTGAGCTGTTTTCTTTCACGCTTTTGTCTGTCAGCCTTTCCACTTCTCTACAGCTGCACAGATCCTTGTACACTACATGGACAAGCTGATGTCTTTGTATTGTCGATAAGAATCCACCCCTCCCCCATTCATCTAATGCAATGGGCCTCACATGAGGACACTTACACTGGACACTTATCTAAATTTTTAAATTGTGTTAAACCAATCTTTGCCGTGCAAACAATCATGTGCTCATTTGTCCTGTATGGGAGGCCAGAAAATCCCTCTCCCGCTCGTTCCGTGTGAGAAACTAAATCAAAGGTCACATTCCTGCTCAGTAGTACCATCTGTAGATAAAGGCTGAGCTGTGCAGTGTGGGAGAACAGTCTCCATGTTTTCCACAGATGGATGCATGCCTGGGCCACAGTTTGATAACCCAGTGGAGGGCTATGGACTTTGTCTCAAACTTGGCTCGCAGTCCAAAGCAGAGCAGTAGGCTCCGATTTTTGTTCTAGGTGTGTGTTGGTATGTGTGTTTGTTTGTGTCTGTATGTGTTGGCGGTCTTAACCTTGCCAACACTCCAGGCGACAGGTGAACTGTTGTATGAAATCTCTTGTTTTGTGCATTCACCTGTTTGTAATTTTTTTTTTAGATTTTTCTAAACAGTATTAGCCTCCTGAACCATGAAAGGCATGTTTTGTTTTAAAAATCACAAAAATTACACCATTTGTCACAGCCAGAATCTGTGAAAATAGAAATAATTGTTAAATTGTCAAATTTTCAATGGTTCCGATGGATGCCTCCATCAGTAAAAATAATCTAATCTAAGCATAAAATAGTTAGATTTTATCTAATAACTTTATTCTACATGTCTCATTTAAAATGTTGCAAAAATAAATAAACCATTAGCATAACTGGGAAGCCATTAATTAGTCGGCTGAGACGGGCAATCACATGACAAGAATTTAGTGAAACTTCGACTAAATTGCTGGTTTACACAGAGCAGAGAGGAGAGGACAAGATAGGCTGCAAGAAGAGATATTGACATTTGACCAGATATTTAGACATTTGAAAGGACTCATATATTGCAGTGAAAAAAAATGTGGCAGGAGCAAAATAAGCCCTAAACTGCCAGGGGTTCAGAGGGTTCAGAGGGTTAAGGTGGAATGTCATTGTTCTGCGTTCTTGTTAGATGTTCGTATTTACAATGGGAAAAAAATATCATATAATAAAGAATCACAGCACCCACTTTTGGTTACCTGGTACATAAATGAACCATTTAAACTGAAGGTTAACTGGATCCCATTCAGAGTAAAATGTAGTCTTTTGATTGTAACATTTACTGTATATTTATTATTTTATGCAGAAGGCTAACACACTCGTCTCAATATCAGACTCATCAACATCAATTAATTTCTTCTTAGAAATAAATGTGTTATTTAATATGGTTGTGTTATTGTGAACCAAGCAGAGTATTCATGGCTGAGGGTTTCATGGTGTTGTTCCTATTGTGTTTCTTATTGAATTCTGTTTATGCCACAAATCCAAATGCTGCTGTTAGTCATTAGATTAATCTAATAATATTTACTCTTCCTCCCCTCTCCGCTAGTGGAGCTAATGAGATTTTGCTCGTGCTCCACTATAACCTCACACCGTTCCCCAGCACACAGAAAGATCACTGTGTCTGCAGGGGAAACCTTGAAATCGGATAGTAACTTCACAGGAATCATTTAGCATGTATCTGTCCTCTCTTTGAGCAATTCAACACAATTAAGGTACATAGTATAGATTAGGATTAATGAGGTTTGCAGGCATTAAGTCAACACTTAATTGTAATCTTATAAAATCAAGGCAGTGAATAGGCTTTAACCCAATTTGAGAATGCAATTTTTGTGAAATACCAATGCCTTGTAATTGTCAATAACTGGACTGCACCATATGCAAAGCGCTGACTTTTCACTATGCCTTTTACCCTGATGATTTGTGAGAGTAAACAACCCAAGATCATTCATAGGGAAATTCTGCTTATCTTCCCTTATAATAAAGAGGGGCGGCCATTGTTAGTGTGACTTGGGAGAAATAGACAATTCTCACTCTATTTATGAAGGAAGGCCCCCTCTCACACAACCACTACAGTGAGAGGAAATGAGCATAAAAATGATCAGGTAATTTCCATTAGGTTTTATCGCACAGTCTATATCAGCTGTTGTTATAAAAGGAGCTGTATTAATCATTCAATAAGATATGTAAATTTTGACCATTACTGAATGTCAAGCTGTGTGTTTTCACCTGAATCTATTTTGTTTCTGAATTGCATGACCGCCCTGCAGATTTTACAGTGCCTTACGCTACACAATCGAGGAATTTGTCATCATGTGCCATATTCTGTATTATTATTAGCTTTCCTTTTTTTTTTAAAAATGGGGACGATCAATGCATTAAGTGCATTTTCAAAGACCAACGCAAGAAAACATTGTATTGCCAGTAATAGAATGAACCCTTACGGTGCTTTTGGCTGAATGATCACCAGGAGTTTCAGACAGGGGATGTTTATGTTGTCAATCAAAGGCTGAGCAGTGATTAAGACTCATTTCTATCTTAATGAATGCAAATTGGCACATCTGCTATGGTGGGCTAGCTGTCCAGACTCTTCAATTAGCATGATTGATCAATTATCCTCCTGCTGGTGGCTCACTGGAAACGGAGGCTTGGGAATGGTCGGGGTGGGGGTAGGAGGAGAGATGAAAGAGCATGAGAAGAAAGAATGAACAAAAAACTGTCCAAAAAGGAAAAATTTAGATGCTTTATTAGATTAGACTAAGAGAATATGGTATTTTAGTTTGCTCAAAGAGGGCTCTCATTTTAACACACATTTCTTAAAAATAGACAGTGATAAGTAAAAAAGTAATTTTATTGTTGTTTTACTGTTTTGACAAAGATATGTATATCCAGTGGTCAAAGAGGCAGGTTAGATATCAGGAATTGATTTTCTTCAGATTAAAACAGAGACATATACATATATTACTGCAACTAACTGGTCAAAAAAGTTAATAGGCAGGGCCAGTGTAAAAATTTCAAACCAGTTTTATATCAACTGCTTAATTTAAGGACAAGGTATCACACTTAGTTCATCAGCCACACCAAAGTGAAACATAATGAGACTGAAAGAGACCATGAACTCATGAATCAGTGTACCTCTACGCTGGTTTACCAACCACCAATAAACACCAAATAAGAAGAAGCAGGGAGAAAAGCTAAACACGTTGGTTGTCGTGTCAAGATGGTAACCCTAAATGTTCAAAACTCTTGTGATATTCGTTTAATAACAAAGTATGTCTAACCATTTGAGGTCAATGCCTAACCTCAGTCATCTTGTGATTTTTCGGAAATCTGGGGTTAAAATGTAGACACAACCCTCTTTGATCTGCTTTAAAGCCACATTTTGCCACATTGGCTCAGTAGCAGCCTTTTAACCCGCCTTTGGTTTGTTCTCCTTCATGTTGCTGGCTTCAGCTTTACTGTAAATTGCACCTTGTCAGACACTAGTGGCACAGTTAGTCCATTTATAAACAAATATATTGTTATGTTAATCACATTGTCATATTACATATTGCGAATGCAATACAAGTTGGATTTAGCACCATGATGCCATTGCCAAAGGTGCAGACTGCGTTTTAATTTTCCATAATGTGTAATATGTGTCATGATGACAAATGCTGGTCAAGTTGTTTTGCATAAAATCAAACCAGTTTAAGCTTACACATTAGACTTGACTATCAAAACCAGAAATGGACCCAGCTTTAATTTCTAATAGGTTAAGTGGCTCTGAATGTGTAATAATGGCTTCTTTTGGTTTGTTTTGTGTTGGCATTCCCATTGTGATATATCAACTTTACATGAACAAAAACACAATTTGCATTTTAAATAATGCATCTGATTCTCCATCAGCAGATTTTCTGATTAAATATTCCTGCGAGAAATGAGCTTCAGCCATGCAAATATTTAGTAGATCAGTACTCTTTCAACTCTGAAGTCTGTCGAGGATAGTGTGGTGCGCAGCTTGTTTGTGTTTGTTTTAACAGTAAGCATAAATCCTTGAATATCAAAGCACACTGGTGAGACTACTCTGAGTAGCAGAGGCAGACTGTCCTCAGTGTGTATTTATAATTGTGGCACAGAAACATAACAGGACGGTCAAATGAGGCTCCGGCTGGCACACAGGGAAACTGTCACTAATGCCATGTTCTAATGCAATAGAGAATATTACGGTGGTAATGGTATTGTTTGTATAGCTATGAAGGCAATATAACAAAAAATGCAAATGGTAAACATGACATAACAATGAGACCATATTTATTCATTCATTCTTCATTACTGATTATAAGGTGACCAGAGTCAAAATTGTAGCACTAACAGTTTGCAGCCACAAATTCACCACACTAAATATACATGTTTATAGCCCTGTGTTTCTCAGATGTGCCTGCTTCAAATCCAAGATAATTAATTATTCAGTCAATCCTCAGAGTACATACATGTGAATATCCAGGTTCTCACAGGCAAACTTGCCAATGACTCTGAAAAAATTAAACAGAAGAACACGATTTGCAAAGGAAAAAAAGTACCTTGACACATCTGTGCACCAGATTTTTGTTTTCTCTTCATTTTTACTGACTTGCAGACTGTAGCACCGTGAAACTGAAAGTCAGAAGCTGTATGATGCCACAATGCCACCAGAATAGAGGATCATAGGTCACTGTACGATACTAAATGCATAATTAAATTATCTTCATAATACTCAAATCCTACAGCATGCTGTGGGAAATGGTTAGCTGTAATGTGACGTATAAATACAGTTCAATTTGTAGTGAATAGGCTGCAAGACACAATAAAACCTTAAGATAATAACAATTTAAAGTTGTATTAGGATGATTTAAAAGGCCATCCCTTATACAATTCATTAAAGTAGTGTTGGGAAAACATATAAACTAATATAACACAAGTTGCAGTATATTAGATGAACAGTAATTAATAACAGTCAATTGCAGTTATTAGTCTATATTGATGGACACATTAACGTTGGTAATTACATAAAAACATAGTTGAATGGGACAGTTTTAATATGTTTTGATGGTGGTGTATCGTCATTGTTCATAGTTCAGATAATCTGATTAGGTTGAGCAGTTAGTGGCAGTGTTGCAGAGCATAGAATTTAGTGCTTGTTTGTGAACTTTTTTAACATGTTTTATTTGAATAAGAGAGAGAGATTTAAAAAAAATTGTATTTAACATTTGTTCTGAGTTTGTTGTCTATATTGTTATTTGGTTGAAGCATTGGTTTGGATGAGTATATGTGCCACCAGTAAAGTTGGCAGTGTTAATGTGGTTGCATGTAGTACTGAGGCTCATTTGTCTTGGTTCCATGTATGCAGACATTAGTAGTTTTTTGTCTCTGTGGTGTTTTTGTAGTTCTGATGCTATTTTCTGATATCCATGTTTAATCTCAACAAACTGACGTTGGTGTTGACAGAAACAGAAACGACATAATTTCCTTTGCAAACTCACCAAACTCAGTACCTGTTGTTGGGGCCACCTTATTTTGTGTTTATCTTCATGAGCAGGATCTCTGTCTACTTGTCCACATGCATATAAGAGAATAACAGTGTAACAGAGTTTTGAGCATCTGTGTTTAGGTTTTCTCTTCCTTCCTCCCTTGACTTCTGACCTCTGACTGTAAACCTGATGCACTGCCCTGGTCGGCACTATTTTCTCCAACCACAGAAAGAAATGCTGTATGTATTTTTTTCCAATGAACTAACTCTGTTCCTGTTTAGCGTGCTAGTGTTCCGTGTTTTATTTCTTATTTTTCTCTACAAACTAGTGAGCTGTCATTTCTAGCAAGATAGAAGTTAATTAAACATTTTGTATCTAAGGAAGATTGCACTCGTGACAAGTCGTTATTCTAGTTGTAAACATCCATGATTTCTGATTGTCTGACTTGCTCGTTCTTTGCATATGATTATCTACTATTATTTATCATTTATGTTTGCAGTGGCGCAGAAAGAGAGAGCAGCTGTTTAAATGTAACAACAAAATCTAAATTAAGAGCTTTTTTTTTTTTTTTTTTCCAATCAAATATTAAATTGGGAATCTTTGAAAAGCTGCTCTGTTCTCCAGTGTGGATGGTGTCTGGATCATGTTGGCTATTTGGGACAAATCCAGCTATTTCAAAAGTTTTCATTCATTAAATATATTGCTTCAGTGACTTCACCATCAAGTCTGGATTACACTTAATATCCACCTCAAACTTGCCATTATTTATCTACTTCAGTCTTTCTCATCATATTACTATATTCTCCTTTTTGATATTTCAGCATAGAGCTCACAGCAGCACTGATGAGAAATCCTTTTTAAGCTAAATCAAATGTCATTGCTGTTGACATAGACTTATTGGGTTGATGTTGATTTTTCAGGGCTTTTCAATATATGTGAAATTTTCTGCCAGCCCATTTTTAATATGAGAGAAAAAAATATGTGCACTTTTGGGCTCCAGTGATTTATTGGAGTGATATTAAAATTATTTTCTATATTTTATGTGAACTGTAGGTCACACATAGTATTACAGATTATATTAAGTACTGTATGGTGGTATTGCTGAACTTTAAGTATGTGTACTTTATTTAAATTAATGGATATATAGATTCTGCTTTCTAATTAATCTTTTTTTTTCTTAAGTGTCTTCTGTTTGTTGCCACATAACTACTGTCAGTCAATCTGTTGTCTCTGGAGAGGGTGGTAAAGTAGCAGCATGGGCAGCCATTAATTTGTGTTTCTGAAATCCTATTACCGCCTCGCTCCTATAAACACATGAGCGACTTCCTATTTCCCGTGTGCACAGTGTTTTGTATACCTGAGAGCAGTCACTTAACCTCTGGGCCTGTGTCTCAGGCCAGGTCAGCCCCAGAGTTAAGTCATGTTGCTAGTCAAAACAAACACACTGGCTGTCCATAGTGTCTATTTCCAGACTAGTGCAGTAGGACAAGTTAAAAATAAATATCTCACAAATGTTATAGGGAAAACAGAGATATCTTTGTTAGCCACAAGGGTAACACTTTATACCATGTAGAGGTATGGCTGCACAGTTTGGAAAAAATATCTAATTGTGATTATTTTGACTGACATTGCAAGGGAATTATCTTTTTGTTCTACCAAACAAAGATATCCTCACTAAATCTGTAGAATACAATTTGTAGGCCAGGACACCTAACAGAACCACAATACTTACTGCAGAACGGTATTTGGACAAAATTTTGCCTTTCACAAATATTGCAACTTTCTGCTGTTTGTATATTGCACTAGTCCATATTGCCATTTTGATAAAATTCTGATTAAATGTGCAGCCCTTATACTAAATTACACATATTCACCATTAACTAGTTGCTAATAGCATGCATATTAGAAGCATATTAGCTCTTTATAAGTCACTATAAAGCACTTATTAAAGAATATTATTTTTGAGTAAACGAGTGAATTGGTTATGAGAAAAAGCTCAGTTTAGAATTGGCTATTCTGAGTTAGAAAAAGGTAATTGAGATTGTTTTGGACCCTACTAGTGCAGAATAAGTTTAAGAGTAAGAGTAAGTCCTCTATAATGACTAATAAAGTGCTAATAAAGCTATTAATATGCATGCCAATAAGTTAATGGTGAATATGTAGTATGAATTGTTACCAGTAATGGTGTTGTGTAAATCCTCCAGTTTATTTAATTTGCCATTACTCTCCTTTTGACATGCAGCCTGACATCTTATTATTGATATCTCTTATGAAGTAGAGTGGTGAGAGTTGTCTGAAAAGTCTTCTCTTGCCACAGTGAATGAAGCTGTATTAATGGTTCTGTTTCGAGCAACATGCTGGGTTTCAAAGTGCCCTTTTTTGTAGGACAAGGACTCCTTTTCCTCTGGGCTTTTAGTGAAAAAGGGTCACCAGTCCTCTTTTGTAGTTTTCTGAGTGTAATGAAACAGTTGTGGTAATGTTCATGCGAGTGTATCACATACTGTTCTGTAATATGTGTCCTGTGCTATGGGACACACAGTAATTGTTACATGATGGCAGAGTAATGGCCTTTGATTTTTGAAAATGTGGTTTGATTATTGGAATTAAACTTGCCATCATGAGCTCTATCCCTGCTCTTTATATGGGACAGTGTTCTGTACAGTAGGTCTATTCAACAGTTATCCTTTGAATTGCTGAATGGCTCAACTCTATTATCAAAGAATGATTTTCTGTGCGTTTTAAATTAATCTAGTATTTCATCTCAGTGTTTATTATGTCTCTGGTGTGCGATGCCTGTTACCAGGTTACAGCTGCGAGATTTTTGCTTTTAGCACATGTTGTACTTCATTGACGTCAGAGATTTTTTCAACCCTCTCAACTACGTTGCATATGTCTCATTTCAATTGAGGGTCCCTGAGAGAACATATAATGGAAGAAGACACAACAACGGAACACCACAGGCCACAGAGCCTTCTTCTAAACACACTGACGCTAATGAGTTAATACTCTGAGGTCTGAAATTAGATATACTCTCTTTCAAAACTAAACAACACTACATTTTACTCAAGAGAGAGAAACAAATATGACTCATTTTTAAGCTACTTCACACATTTTATACTACTGTTTTCCCCTAAAATCTTATTCATGAATGGTTTCTTAATGCTTGATATTTCACTAATGTATTAGTGAAATATCAAGCATGAGTTTCTTGGTGCTTAGTTTTGTTTGACAAACTACTAAAGATAGGATAGTTTGGTTATTTTTATCTATTTTTTAAATGGCCCAAGAAATGACTGCTTCTGTACATGAGGGCTGTAAATTGGTAAAAATCTGGCGATACAATACATATTATCATATCCCCCAATTTAAGATCATATTTTTGCTGCAACAAAATTGATTGAATATACTTTTGGGTTAACAGGTTTTTAGTGGTTATTTTACACATTCAAATTAAATTTGGGCTTTTTCAGGAGGGGGCTTAAAGAGACAGGTGCTGCAACGGAGCATCTCAGACAGAGGGTGAATAGAGGTGCAGCAGCCATGGCTAGTGTAAGAAAAATCAAGTAATTTTTGGACATTAAAGCGTTTAAACATGTTCTGGTGTAATTAAGTATGAACCTGAAAATGAGCATAATAGGTCCCCTTTAATTTTTTCATATACATAATACTTCAATCAAATGGCATGGCATGGCACAACGATGCATTAAATATTGTTTCACGAATTGAGCTCAAACCGCATACCTGTCATAAACTGTGAACCACATGAAATAGGTCAGGCTTTTCGCTGACCTAATTTGGTTTGATCTAGTTACAGAGCAACAGTGATACTAGTTATGTTAAAGATCATTGGAACCACCAACACTGAGTCCACCCTCTGTGTTCTTCAATGACCTTGCGGGCTGAGCGGTTGTAATGAGACCTTGCTTTCGTGCACAGCGGCTTCTGTGAGTTAGCTCGTGCAACAATCAGCTTGCCCTTGTGCCCCCCTCCTCCCACTGTGCGTGCTGTGCGGCCAACCCCTCCTGCCCAGGGGCGAGGACAGAGCAAAGCCTGCTGGGATTGGGGGGTGGGGGAGCTGGGGGTTAGCTGGCACCGTGCCACCTTCCCCTGACTGCCTGGCCTGACTGGGGGCAAAGAGGGAGGCTGCTGTGTCTCAGATTGATGAGGACAGGTCTGTGGTCTGGGTATAGAGTGTTGCAGAACAGACGTCCTGCTGGCACATCCTGCCCTCTCTGCCGCACGCCCCCCAGCCCTCCGTACTCGCCTTATCGGAACTCCTAATTGTCCTTATGAATATTTTAGAGGCGAGCAGGAATGGGAGTTCAGGGTTGGGGGTATGGTTTCAAGGGCCCTGACAGCTAATGATCCACTCAATGACCAGAGAGAGAGAGCAGGAGACAGAGAGACAGGGAGTAAAAACGGTTAGAAAGATTTTCAATAATCTGTATGTTAATATTTTTTGTCTGGATTTTGATTCATTCTGATCAGTTTTTAATGTGTGCTACCTTTTCTTTTTGTGGAGTGTGAACAGAGAGTGTGTTCTCATTCTTTTTAATCTGTAGATAATGATGACATTGGTTTGCCTTTATCCTCAATTTGTAGTTTAATTCCCTCTTGTCTATACTGAAAATATGCAGTCCGCTGATTGAGACTGTTCCCTCTGACTGTGGCGGCTAATAGCTTTGTCACATCAGTCATTCACCACAGTCTCAGAGCAGAAAGCTCTGAAGGGACTGCTTTCTGCACAGCACTTCACTCTTATTCAATAAAATGGATGGGCTGTTTTTAATTGGAAGTCAAGTTGACTGCAGGTAATGATTTGCAGTACACAATATAGAATATGATCAGTTTGTTCATGTACATATCTATTGCTGGTTTAGAAATAAGTTAACACTGTATTTAAAATATTTTTCACTGTCTTACCTTGCCACCAGACAGCCTTGTTTAAGTCTGCATGGCGGGAACTGGAGCTCTTATATATACTCTTGTCAAAGCCACCGGACTCAATTGACAAAAACAGTATATTTTCTGCACAGAACACAGGGGTTGCTGGTCTGCCGCTGCATCATCAGTTAGTTTGTTTATGTTTTTGTGTGACTTTGGTGTTTTTTAAATTGTTAGTTGGGATTCATCAAAGTCACTAAATAACACAAACCACTAGGCAGCATAGACCAGCAACTCCGATGTTCTATGAGGTAAAATTATTGTTTTTGTCAATAGAGTCTGGTGGCTTTGAGGGGAACATAGATTGGCTTCTGTTTCTCCTAGCGTAAACTTAACTGGGCTGTCTGACGGCAAGGTAACACAGTGAAAATATTCAAAGTATAGTGCACACATGAACTACCTTTTTGAGAGTCTAAAATACATTTTGAGGCTGCCCCGTTCACAGTGGTACATTGCCATTGCTCCTGCTTGCTTCTCCAAACTGGGCTTTGGCTTACCGATGTCTACTCTACTTTACACACCGACTATAAACAAATACCTCATACAACCCCCACTTCAAAAAATCTGACCTTCCCCTTTAATATCGCTCTATATATAATAGTCTGGCTTTGAGCTCACAGTTCATTGTGGTCCGTCCATTGCCATTGTAGTGGTCAGGTGGGATTGAATATTATTATGTATATACAGCTACAAAACAACAATATCAAAATCAAATGCAGACGGTCGAGTTGCCCCCTCCCACTGCTCTTCCTGTCCACTGTGTAACCAGACAATGGAGTGAGCCACAGGAAGGACATGAATCCAGCCTCATATCCTCATATCAGTCAGTAATGTGTAATGGTCATGAGATTAAACAAGATATGTCTGGGAATTACAGAGGTCTCCTTATCTAATAGCCCTTAACTCCCAACTCCAAATATGTGGTGGTAAATGGAGAGAGAAGAAGGCTGACTACATCACAGTAACTTAGCGCTGGACCCTGGCATACAGCGCCTAAAGACCAACCAAAAGAGGCTTTTATTCCCCTAAAGTGAAGACTACAGCACCACAGGGGAAAGGGAACATGATGGTAGTGGAAGTCTCTGAAGATGTTATATAAGACCAGAAATATTCCTTCGCAGATAAAAGCCTTCCTATCAGCCGCCTCCCCATGCTGATTTCCTAGTGCGTTCACACTCAAAGAAGCCCTTTGATAAGCACATTAGATGGAACGGCCTGGACACAATGGTGATGTCATGAGGATTAGCACGCTACCTTGCTTAGTGTAGCGGCGGGCACAAGGACTAATTCACAGCACTGAAGGGTGAGAGGATGCAAGACCCAGCTGAAATGAGGTGAGGGGAGGCACTGCACAACAACTGGTTAAAATATAGCCTCTAAATACTCGAGGGAATGCTGGAATAAACACAACATGCATTAAACATTCATGTTGCACTCCACTTTTGGAACATTTTGTGTAATTTCCTGCTGTTTCGCCATTACCTGACAAACTGTCCTGCTGTTGAGGGGCCTGTAATCAGAGCAGTGGTGCACCAGGCATAGGTCAGGTGGTGCTCTAGTGAAAAATAGTGAGCGCTGCTGTGATTCAGGCACAATTGAAGAAACAGCCTCTTCATGCCTTCCTTTCAGCCATCTCCCCCACAATTTTGAATATTGGCTTTTATACCGAACCACTATCTTTCTCCTTTCACCCTGCCTTCTATTCAGGTACAGTACTGTACAGTACATGAATAAGTTAAATGCAGAAAGCTCTCTTGACACAAGAGAGGGAGAACATCAGAGTGAAATTGTTTTCCAAGACTTGCAGCAGTGGAGTATGATGCTTGGGCCCATTTCTCTGAAAGTACTTCTCAAGAAACAGGTGATGTAGGTGTCTTATGCAATGGTTTGAGTTTTATTTTTAATCTGTGGAATACTGTAGTGTTTGCTTCAATTTTGCAATACAAAAATGTTAATATAAAGCTTGAAAGTAAATGTAAGGTCCAGAATTGAGCTGCACATTTTTTTTATATTTTATATTTCAGTTCTTAAGGTACCCACTGAGCAGAATTACAAACAAAAGAGTTGCCATTTATATCAAACCAAAGGGGTATGCATGGTTTGCTTTCACAGCACTATAGCCTTCTGCACTCAACATACTGCAAATCTGGAGAGGCAATTACTGTGCTGAATGTTCCCCATGGTTACAACTAGGTTACTAGTCAGGGCTCAGGTGGAGATGACGGATAGATGTTTTTCTTCAGGATAAGGAAGCCTGAAGGCCTCCTGCAATGGAAATTTTTTTTTTTTTAAAGAAGTTCAAGTATCACACAAGCAAACCAACAGACACATGCACACACCGACAATGGTGCCCAGTTGGTTTGACGTCAGCCACTCAGAGTCTCATTTTTATTTGAAGAGCCAAATTTCTATCAATACAGGTTTGGACTGCTGTGAGAAAATAGCAGCTGGCCTTGTTCCCACTCATCTTTGTGAGCCTCTCAGGACCTTGTGAATGGTTTACACAAGTTCCCTTGTCCATACTCTCTCCAGCCCCCCTGTTGCAACAAACAGCCCATATCTTTCTTTAGAAAATGCTGTTGAAAATCTAAACCTCAGCTGTATTCACATCTAGCCAACTTTACTTTCCAAAGAACAAACCCCAACTATTGATTCAACATTTGAGCAGCATTTTGTAACTGATTTTTTATCAAACTACTCATTATGCAAAAATATTTGTCTTTGTGCATCTTCATCGTCTGGCCCCCTATTCTAGGTCAGAACACTGTCATCTCTGGAGCAGTCTGCAGCATGAACTTTTAAGAGCAGAGTTGATCTGGGGTCAGGTAGCCTTCAGGGCTCCATGTGGTCCCTTCTACGGCCATATCTCTGCGCGGCTGCCTCTGATTGGCCAGCGTGGGGAGCCAGGTCTTGACAGGTGTTTGGAAGAGGGACACCTGTTTGGCCATGTGCTGATTTAGTGATCCATTTACTGGGAGCTGTGGGCAGCGTCTGTGGGACACCCAAAACATGCCAAGTCATTTAACAAAGAATTACCACCATGCTTTTCAAGGCCTTCAGTGTTCTATGCATTAAAACGCCACATAGACAGTCGTACACCAAATGTTTTCCACACACAGGACCCTCTCTGCAACTTTTTAAAGATAATATGTATTGTAGTCATTCCTATAATGTATCATGGAACTGATCTGATTGCTGCCTGCTCTTGTCTGCTGGTATCTGGTTCCCGCTCACCCACTGTGCTTCTGTAACCCCTCCCTAAATGGCTTGGGCCAGTGGGTGCGGCGTACCGAAGGCTGGCCAGGCTTGTTGTGAAAGTAGAGCAGCCCTGCCCATCTCCCGCAGTCGTGCCCGACCAGTCCAACCAAGATATTCCCATAATGAGCAGGTTGGAACCTAAATTTGCAGCTTGAGATCAGATCTTTGGCTCACTGGTGGAGAAAGTGCATAGTTTAACCCCAGTAAACACAGGCCTTTCAGGACCCTAACTAAAGAGGGTTCGTTCAGTAAACAGGAAATGAACCAGCAAGGCGTTTTCTTAGAATGAGAAGAATGCCACTGCTCTGTACCGCACCAAACAGTAATGCATCTGTGGTACAGTGCTGGCCATTCATTATCCAGAGGACTTATCTCTCTCTCTCTCGCTCTCCTCTGGGCATTGTGGACACTTATTTCTGAAGATATGTGGGTGCTTTTCTGAACTTCCTCATTTCTGTGCATAGCCTCACATTTGTGCAGATTAACATTGTTTTTGTGCCTTAAAATTTACATCCCTCAGAAACTGTATGCATGTGAATGCATGGAGATGGGAGTGAGCGGCGAGGGATTTAGCATCATCTGGTTTTAATGAGCAATGATATTATGCAGGACTCTCATAAAGCCGTGGCACAAGTTTTAGGAAATGTAACTTACACTGAGGTTGTGGTGAGAAGCGCTGGGTTAGCCACATTGTCTGTTCAGACCTAAACGTACTGTCACATTGATGTCAGAGGATGTAGCAGCTGTAGAACCCCCCCTCCCCCCTCCCCCCTTGCTGCATGCACACACCACACACCCTCCTACTCATATAGTCTGTCTTCCTCTCTCTTTCACACACACACATTTTCCACTTTCTTGGTTGATGGGGACCAGAACCAGAAAGGAAGGTCTCATTAGTGTGTGTAGGTTCCTCTTCTCTGGCTCAAACTCTGACCCCTGCATCCACAGGAGTCAGCGACCTTCCTGTAGACACGAGGCCTGCGAGGCAGCCCACAGACAGGGCAGGGCTCTGCTGTGGACCTGCAGTAGTCTGATAGAGGAACCTTGAGAGCCACACATAAATCATGTTCTGATGTACACTGCCTTGATAACGCATGCTGTCACTTACTGTCAGCAAGTCTTGTTAACACCGCTATTCAGAGCTGTAATGAGGAGCAGAGAACAGCCTGTATGAAAGTGAGCAAAAGAGCACAGCGTTGTGTTTATTTGTTTAACTGTATGACACGATTTTTTTTCTTGAAGTTAGAATAGGCTCTTTATAACACCATAACACACCACCCTATGTATTTATGAGCGCTTTGCTTTTACAATAATTGCTCAATTTCATGCTCAAATAAGCATCTTTGACCACATTTGATAATCCATTTTATTCCCCACATGCATTAACTGTGATAAGATCCCACGAGTGACAACCGTACTGAATTACAGACTGGGACAGCCTTAAAGTGCTCTGCTGTGGGATCTTCTTATGCAGGGGTTTCTTCCAGCTGGGTGGCTTATGATAACTGAAACATAATGAAAAATGCAAACACACACTTGCAGCAAGAGAAGGAAGAACAGAAAGAGGAATGGGGGCAGGGAGGAGGGGGTAGAAGGAGAGAGAAAGAGAGGAAAAGGGAAGAGGACAATATTTTGTTTCTCTGAACACTTCTGAAGGGTGAAAGGATATAGAGTGACATTTCAGTTTCCCCTTGGTGCACAGCCCTGTATTGAACTGCAGTTTAGCCTAGCATTTGTGTAGCAGCTGTTCACTTTGTATTGCAACAAAAGAAAGAAATTGAAAGATAATCATAATAGATTTTTGTACTTTTGATTTATATTTTTCATTAGAAATGTGTAACAAGCAGCAAAGGCACTACTACTATATTGTTTCTCTTCAATTGTGCAATTTCCTTTCAGAAATTGAGAAACAAAGGCCATAATGACTGTGCTAGTCCTGATCCTGATGACTGTTTTGGGCACAGCCCCCTCATGGACGACCATTTCGGCAAACTAAACGAAGAGAGTGATTTAATGTACAAGCGCTGTGGTGTAAGTACTTCCTTTGTCCCCTGCTGTTTTGTGTTGATTCCTGTCTTTATGTTGATGTTCACTACAGGCGCTAAACAAGAAAGAACACAGAGGTTGTGATAGCCCGGACCCTGATGCGTCATATGTCCTCACTCCTCACACAGAAGAAAAGTATAAAAAAATTAATGAGGAGTTTGATAATATGATGAGAAATCATAAAATCGTAAGTACTGTAAATGCAACGTTTTTGCTTGGCTTTGTGGCACAAAGGATTTTCACTCTTTTTTCATTTAACTTTTTCCTCTTTTTGTTACCCCCCACTCCCCACCAGAACCTCTGTCAACTTCTTTCAGAACTACTCTAGCTTAAGATTAATGCCCCCTTCACTGGGTGTGCATTTGTTTCTTATGTTGATTTGTTCTGCAACTGATATTTTGGCACACCCTGATAAGATCACATTTCATGTGAACAGGTGAAATGTTGCATGCTTCTGCTGGAAAGATTACACCCTAGTATCATGGTCATGCTATCATAAATCAAACAGCAGTTGCTTTCAAAACACATCACAAATGTACAGTAAATACTTACTCACATATCGTGAGTGTTTATCATAAAGATCTGCAGGTTCTGTGATTTAAAACAGATTTTTTATTCATCACAAGCCTGATTTTTATCTCATAACATAACTATATTTTTTCACAGTTCCTCGATAATGTAACATTTACAATTTCTCCTTTCAAATCTTTCTTTTACCTCTCTCTTTATTCATTTTAGCATAAAATATCTCTTACTCCTGAACAGCTCCAGCATTAAAGTGTTCCCAGAGCACACTAACACTACACTATCATTTAGCATCTTCCCTCTCCTTCATCAAGTAGCACACTCTCTAAAGTACCACAAATCTTTTGTGATCTTATCATGCGTGACAATATTAAAATTGTGCAAGAACATAGTGCTTACTAAGCATTCGTTTTCTCTATGTTCCTGACATGAAGAGCACCACTTTGCCATTAACAAACTAATGATAACACCGACTGGCACACTGTATAATGCTATGATGAAATGTTCTCACTGCCACCTGTCATTCTCACTTACGCTTTGCACAGTCAGCACTTTGTAGGTAAATGCAAGTGAGTCACGATTCTTGTAGTTGTGAATCCCCACCGCCTCGCTCTGCCGTGCTGAGAAACACATTGTACAATGGTGTTTCAAATGGCAAAAGTACGTCTGTAGTGCTGACTGCTGCAATGCCAAAGTGATCACCTGAATGCATGTTTTTTTTGTTTGTTTCTGTATTTTCTGTGTGTTGCGTTAGAACTGAAGATTTATGTGTTTCTTTATGTATCATGTTAATGAGAATAAACATGTTTAATGGTTATATTGTGTCACACAATAGCCCTCATGTCGGGCAGAAATGTTCCTTCAAACATTTTGTTATAAAGCAACTGCCAAGTTTAAAATGTACAGTATGTCCTTGTTTATTACAGCAGTCCCTCAAGGGTAGCTCTCTGTTAATGATGCCATGACAACCACTGACCCATCAGACTCATCATTAGACCTTGGGTTTTGAGTGTGTTTGTGTTTAAACCTCCGTGTGTGTTTGTCTCCCTCTTGCAGCCCACAGCATTGCCTCAGCAGAACTTCTCCATGCATGTGGCAGTGCCTGTATCCAATCCTAATGCCATGTACCAGCCAGGAGGGACTCTGGGCAGCCAGGCCCTGGCAGCAGCCGCGGCCTCGCTGAGTGACAGTGGGATGCTGTCCCCTCCACAGGCCTCTCTGCACAGGAATGTGGGCTCAAGTGGAGGACCCCAGAGGCCCACCAGTGCAGGTTAGTGGACAACAACCAGTTAATTGGTCCAAGTGGTGTACACAGGACGATCCAGGCCACTCAGAGCAGGATTTATTTAGTTCATTAAAGCCCCTTTGTGTGTATTTGTATGCGATTATATCGTTTTCTAATTATTCTCACACAGTTTTTTTAAATAGAAATTGAATATGACAATTCTGGTGAGATCTGATGGCAGTGAATCAGAGGGATATTAGCCTGGCATGGCATAAAAACTAGAAGCAAGGGGAAACAGCTAGCCTGGGTCTCTCCAATGCTTGAAAAAATAACTATTATTACCCATAGCTCATTAACACATTAACATTAGTATTTTCATGAATGGGTTTGTAGAATTTCTATGATGTATGAAGAACATAATTTGATATCCTACAGACTGTTTTACTTACATGGTTGCTGTTTTAAACACATTCTTAATAGTGTGACGTGGTTAGGTTTTGGCAATGCATTCTTTTTCATAGATCTACTTACAAACAGTGGATGAGAATAGCCGGAACATTTACACATTATATTTTGCTTTGTAATAACAGAAATTGATAATAAGTGGGCTTTGAGGGATTTACATGCTGTTCTTCTCTTAACTGCTTTTTGGATGAACTACTGTAGTTCATCCAAAAAACAGTCCAGACTCTGAGAGAAATGCTGGGCTGCCTGGCAACTTCACAGTGAAGATTAAACTACCGGGAGTTATTTCACCCGTCCAAAAAAATAGTTACACTCTAGCATATAACCCTGTAAAACCACAGCGAATTAGAATTATTGCAAGCCAATTTTTTTTAACTTTTGTTTGAGCCAGGCTAGCTGCTTCTTTGCTTCTCCTCTTTATGCTTAGTTAGGCTAATCACTTCTTGGCTTAGCTTAATGCTTAGCGCATTGACATGGGTTTGGTATCGATTTCCTCATCCGACTCTGAGGGTCTGTCTGGATGTAAGGGGCCTATGGCAAGCAGTCATGTCATCCTAACACCTTTAACTGGTGTTTTTGTGATATGTATTTTTCACACCATCTGAAATGCTCATCATCACACCTTTTATTGTATCAGCATTGTAGAAGAATGATGTCAGTCTACACTAGTACTGGTCTGACTCAGTCTGTCCAGATGGCTCTTGCAAGATTTAGCTACACTGAATACAATCAAGGTAGGAACAACAAGGTGCTAAATACCTCATTCAAAATTAACCACATATAATATCTAGCTAACACCTACCCACCTATACACTGGGGGTTTACCTAATGGGTTTTTTCCACAGTAACTCCTCTTTCTTCACTGGTCTATCTGTGTTTTTTTTTATTGTCATATTTTATGATTCATATTGGATCAGAATACTTGAAAAGCTAAAACCATTCCCAGGCTCATGAGGCATTCTTGCAGTGTGTGCTTGATTTAAGTGTATCTTTTGCAAGGGTCTATTTGAGTTTTTATTTGACTGGTAAACGTTCCAAGAAAATGAATAACAGCTTGTTGCAGGTGTGTCCTCACATTGCAATTCAGCATTCACCACCTCCAACTTTATAAACATAACAACCACCATGCTGAACTCAGCTTGATGTTGCTCTTTAATCATATATTGAATATCTCTCCACTATGAGAACCCTGGCGAGAGCATATGCCTCCCTTTCGTGCGCTGTGAAGATAGATCTACATGACATTTTCATGTCTGGTCTGGCATCTCCATCACATGCTCTGCTAGCTTGCAGAAGGATGCAGATGGTTAATCATATCACTCTGTGCATCTCATTAGGTGGCATGCTGGATACCACAGACCTTTCAGTGCCAAGTGGTGTGGGCTCCAGCCCAGCGGGTAAGTCCTCCCGGAGAGATTCATTAGCTCTCTGTAGCTCTGCCCAATAGGCCTCCTGCTAAGCACGCGAGCTGGATAGTTGCGTATCCATCTGTGATTGGTTCAAGGCAGTTGTCACAATCATTGACTGATAGCGCCTATGCCCAACTATATTTTCACTGCATGCGAAGGGAATACAAGTGTTGCTCCTCTCAACAGAGGAAATGTATAGCATGTTTGTGTGATCGATGGGAAATGGCTCAGCAGCATTCACACAGTGTGGTGCTTGTGCTTGAAACCAACCTGAGTATAACCAGGGCGAGGCAATTAGCTGTCCAACTGACTTTGGCAGGTAAACAAACGCAGCGTTTCCTTTAAACTTGTCACCTCTATGTAGCCCTCCCTCATCCTGTTTCCTTCCCTCTATTGACAGGTGCATCTGTTTTCCCCCCACTACTCTGGCAGCCCTTATAAGGCTGGAGAGGGTCTGTAAGATGCCTAGACCAGCATAACCCTTTAGGTATTCGGGCCATGACATCCCACTAAGTCCTCAGTACACAATGACCGGACAGCCTGTCATGGCTGCAATGTGCTGTGTGAGAGGCGAGGGCAGGTGGAGTTTAACTCTTTCCCTTTAGCGCTCTGTATTCCAAATAGCATTTCTGACAAAATGCAGTGTGTTGTTACAAAATAGTTCACTATGTAATATTCATTGCTCATGGACGACCACAAGAAATTAAGCTTATAAGGAGATATTTGGCTAGGTATCGATTGAAGTATGCAGAGCACCTCGGATCGGTTAATGCTGGGTACGTTTTAAGTTTTGGGCGTGGTACGGTGTCGGGGTATAGTCAGGATCCTACCCACGGGCGTCAGCGTTTGGCACATCGTTAGCATGCTGCAGCTGTTGTTTGTACCAAGTGTGTAGAACAGCAGAGGCTACAGGGTGGAGAAACCGCTCCAACCCTGCCGTCAGATGACCATTCCTGACATAGCTATGATTTTTCACAAGTAGCAGCTATGACCGCAGGAGAAGCCTTTCAAAGTGGCCAGATGGAAGACGTGTGATACGTGTTCGATGGTATCACCACAGACGGAAGACTCATTTTTAAATATATATATATAAAAGGCAAATAGAAAAAGTTAATTATTTCCCACACAACCTTTGGGTCCCTGCTTGTGTTGTGCAGATTTTTTAATTTTGAGATCTTGACTTTGTGTATGGATTATTTATTTATTAGCTGATTGTGGAAAAAAAAAGCCTGTCTTGCAAGCACACATGCATTGATAAAAACAGTGAACTTTATTGTTTTTTCTAGCAAACACACTTCACTTGTTCTTTCTAAAATAAGCCATCTGTTGTTGTTCTTGTCTAGTCTTTGGTTCAGATAATGGCTCTACAGCTACTACGCCATTAAAAAAAACAATCTCTTTAAGTCTCATTTTATACTGCTGTGTGCAGTTCTATAATAAATCGTTTCTTTCAACAGCTCATACAATTACACCTAATTACAAGCTCTGGTCCTTGACTGTTGAGCATTAAGAATGAAAGTTGTGGTGAACGGGGAGGATTTAAGAGCATGATCTCTGTTAAGCAATATGTCTGCAAGCTGTACACATACCTCCAATAACAGTGGAACATTGCAATCTCTTGAAACACAATCAAAAGCATGGTCACATCCGCAGGTCACTTCAAGTAATGCAATAAGTAGTTGCACCAAGTTTGTGTTTATGCAATCTTGAGTTTCAGAAAGTTATTTTCATTTATTGTAGGCTGATTGAATGTGAAGCATGTATTCATATTTGGAGGACGATGATGAATCATAGCCATACTGTACAAAAAACCCCTCAAGAATCATTATTAACCTGGATGCCATGTGCCTTTATTCTTTACAAATCCCCTTCTGCACATCCTGCCCGGTCTTAGTTTTTTTAGACACAACAATAGGACTGTGTATGGCATCTATTATTAGAAAACTGTTTTCGGAGGCCTTGATTCACTTCTATTATTTCTTCTCATTCATCAAGACATTTCTCTTTGGCCTGAACCTGACGCACGTGGGATGTTGGGCACAATAAGTCGCTGTGTTTTCTTTTCCTGGACTTAAAATGAAAACTGAATGTTTCAGTTGTAAACACAAGGCCTTATGTAATGCCCCCTTCCCAGACCGTGTTAATAATTCAGCACCATGAACAGAAACCAAACAGCTTTCAACACGCGCAGGTTTCAGTCAGAGAGGATTTATTGGCACAACCAAGCCGTTAGAGGAGTCTGAATGTGGAATGAGGGCAGACATCAGAAAAGCCCACTGAAACGTCCTGGCTCAAAGGCTGGGTGGGTCTTAACTTGTGGCTGTTACCTTGGCTCAAAATTAACTTTGTGGTCTGAGAATTTGTTCAGACATGTGTTTCCTTCTTGGCAATTATTTGAAAGAACTGGGGGATTTATTCATCATCAGACATCTGAAGTCATAATCAGAGGCAGATTCCAAAGATATGCAAGTCAGGTGGGTTAATCCAAGTCTAAATTAGCCAGTGACTACAGCACTGAGTGTCTGTCTGTCTTTGCCCTGTGATGCACTGGCAACATGTCCAGTGTAGTCTGCTGATGACAGCACAGCATAATATGTTGGTATAGAAGTGAACAAAGAAAATGACTGAGACGTTCTTATTTCAGTCATGTTGTATAATTCAATATGAACATAATTTATTTGATAACATCATAACAAGAGCAACAGCTTTATGCACAATGAAATTTAGTGGATTAATGCTGCGTAAGCTTTAGACATGTGCTCTGGAGGGGCACAGGAGGTGTTCATTATTCTTGTCCCAGGCTGCAACTAACGATTATTTTCATTATAATTTAATCTGCCAGTTATTTTCTTTGTTAATCACTTAATCATTTCATCTATAAAATGTCACAAAAGAATGAAAAATGTCCATCCCAGCCTCCCAACGTCCAAGGCGATTGCTTTAAATGCCTTGGTTTTTTAGTCCAAAGCTCATATTCAGTTAATATGATATAAAACAGAAAAGCAAGAAATCTCCACACTTCTGCCATATTTATGTGAAAAATGTTCCTACAACGATGTATTGATTGTCAAATAGTGGGCCATTATTTTTCTCTCGATGACTAATCGATTTTTTGACTAATAATTGCATTCTTGACTCTATTAGAATTACATTTAAAAAAAAAACACTAAAAAGTACAATTAAAAATTCAGGCTGACTACAGATGCTGCTGTTTGATTCACTTTCTAAACAGTAAAAGTGGCATTGTGTAAATGATGCAGAAAAACAGAGATGAGGAAAAAAGCCCTTTTTCATGACAAACTTCAGACTAATAGCATTTATTTGTACAATATATCGTTATCATGTCTTGCTATATTTTTGATATTTGATATACAGTGATGTCTTATAACCCCATGTATAGTGGGCCAAATGTGTGGCAAGACAGAAATAGAAACTCACTAAGCGACAGCTGTATTACCTTAATGTTTACCAGGTCTAGGGTGTTGTGCATGCCAGCTTACTGGTGTGGCTTTAATGTTATTAGTTTTACCTGTGCCTTCCCTGCTATGACAGATATTTATGTGTTGGACAGAGACTCCGTTAAAATAAATATCACAGCTCACTGATTGTTATCACAGAGTCTTAACTTGCCATATTGCCAAACTGCAAGCAATTCCTTTACATAAAAGTCTATTTGCACTAACATCTCATTCCGACTGAATGACATCTTCACTGCTTTTAATCAGGTTTGCTATTTTTAGGCCCTTGGACATTTACTCTGCTAATTCTGTAAACATTGTTTTCTTGCAGCAGCCAAGTCTTGTATGATCAAAGCCAGAAGTGTCGGCGATAGCTGCTTGTATATACTGTTGATTCAGCTGTGAGATACTATTGTGGGCTTCATTACTGTTTATTTGACCATGAATTGTTGCTGTCCTTATCTGTAGTCAGAGGGGCTATTGTTCCATTATGTTCCTACGCAAGAGCCTACTCATTGTGCACACACTTTGTGTTTCACTGGGATACACTGAACACAATGGAGGAGTCAGCAACTTGTTGAAGTGTTACTGATCTGTTGATGCAGTGCTAGACGCTATTCATTCTGTCTTCCCCTTGTTTTCAGGATTTCAGCATGTATGTATTGTAAAAATATATTTTTTTACTTCAACGCACATAAATTGAAGTTATGTAATTTCAATTTAAAACTCAAATGCACTTGAAACATTGCTTTTGATCTCTTATTTTTTTCATAACAATTCACTTTGCTCCATTTTTATTAGAGTGGATTTGTGTGGAATCTGCGGAATCCTACTGCAGACCTTGTTCAGGCAAGTCACACAGTGGCTTGCAATTGAATAGACGGTACTGTAGGATGGCAAAAAATGAGAGAAATAATTATTTTCTGAAACGATTTTTTTTTTTTTTTTAATTAGCCAGTTATCAAAATACGAGATGAAGACAGTTTTGAGTTCCCTAGCAGGTGTCAGAGATAACTTTTTAAATTGTAGTTTTGCTTCAGAATTTATTATTTTATTGATAATTTCACAATTATATATGACATTTAACAGTATTTTATAAATACTATGAATCTATTCTATACAGACGTGTTACAATCTGTAACACCTATATTGAAGATTTCCTTTCCTTTCTTGAAGTATGTCATAAAGAGAATTTCTTCTGTCTATGCCCACTGATAATATTCAGCCTTTGCATGAAATATTTGTCGAGTGATCGAGTGGGAGTGGGAGTGAGGTTGATGGGAGTTCCGAAAATAAGTTGAGGGGACTCATCGCATTTTAGAAAAAAGGAAATGACTAATGATGGTGACATGACATGAACATCAAGGTGTGAATGTGTAAGGGGGAGTCTCGCACTTTGCTATTGTTTGTGTGCAGAGTGCAAAAACAACATTGAGAGATCTTTTCCTGTTTTTATTCAACTGTAATGGCTTCAGCTATTTCTTTTAAGCAGTCACAGTACATTTGTCAGTGAACTGCTCCTCATCCCAAGATGCAAAGAATTGACTTTGATGTAATCATTCACAATAAAAATAAAAGGCTCATCAATTTTGAAATGGACATTTTATTTTTGTAAATGTGCAGGATAATTATCCAAGTCTATTAAAACTTCCCAGAGGGTTGGAAACACTTAACGCTGCGTGCTGCAGCAAGCTGGAAAACAATGCTGTGTGAGAGGTTTGCTTGATGAGCGCGAGTGTTGTCAGTCACAGTCCGTGGTTTGATGATGTGTTTCTGTCACTGTGTACCTCTGCAGGGAACGGTTTTGTTAACCCCAGGGGCTCTCCAGGCGTTCTCAGCACACCCAGCGGCAATGGCCTGGGTAAAGTCATGCCCACCAAGTCTCCACCACCCCCTGGAGGGAACATGGGAATGGGAGGCCGCAAGCCAGACCTAAGGGTTGTTATCCCTCCATCGAGCAAAGGGATGATGCCCCCACTGGTGAGTACAGAGCACACCACTGCACACAAGCATCACCAGCTAAAGGACCTTTAAGTACCTCTGCTGCAGGGCGGACCAGAGCTTTGTTTAGTGTCAAATGGATTTTCACAGGAGAATGTTTGGCAGGATTTTTCCTCAAACGTTTTTTATGGGATGCACAATATGGATTTTTTTTTCAGCTGATACTGATAATTACCTGTTCTCATCGCTAGTACTGATAAGACAACTGATCATTTCACATTTTGGTAATTTAAGAAGTTCATATCCAGTAGTTTATACACACCTGATAATAATAAGACTTAGATGTAGCGACCAAAGAAGGATAATTGAATATCACAAACATACTTTTGCATTTATATAACATTTGGTATGTCTATATTACATTATAAACATACGTATTACATATATATGTACTTCATAATGTGTTTTTGGCAATGTATCGTTATGGTTATACACGCTTATAAATATTCATAATGCCTTATAACAATAACCATATTTTTCTAATCAGACATGTTAATGTATACTTAATACGTATTTATTGGCAACCAACTTTAAAAGGTGCATACTGCCACCTACTGTACCGGAGTGTGTAGATTCTGCGTCTGCTAACAGAGTGAAAGTAATTTAGCTTAGTATTGGCTGATCATTTATCGACTATAATTTAATCATCGCATACAAAACCATTTAAAATGTCTCTTTATCAGTCAATAACTTATTGTCCCAATATTTTTAATGATAATGACTGAATAATATGCTATTATCACATCAATGTAGCATGCAAAGGACTATGTTTATCTGCAGTGTTCTTCTTGTCCTGCGATTTCTTCTTTCACCTCCATTAACATGTGTGCAGAGCCAAGAATCTACAGCCCAGGTGTCATAACTCACACTCAATTATTCACATTTAAATGAGAGGCTTTCTCTAATTATAATAATGAAGGTGCTGAGTGATCTGACCACAGCGAACACCTGAGGCTAAACTAGACTCCTCTGGTCATAAATCAACATTAAAAAAACCCAAAACTATAAGGGTGGGATTTTCAGACAGCAGCCGGCAAGTACACTTTTTCCATCTTTGCGTGTTGCTGGTGTTGTCAGCAACAGGAGCCACTCCAGGAAAATGATTGTGTTTGGTAAATAAACCTTGGGTTACTGTGGATGCTCCTCCTTTTTGCAGAGCTCCAACTTGCCTGGAGCGGCTTTTAAACAAGTGTGTTACCATGTCGGCATGTGGAATCTGCAGAGCAGGACAGGTTGTGTTGTAAGAGGTCTGAAACAGGTTAGGCAGTGGCGTGAGGTAGGTTCTTTCTGAGTGGTAGAGGCTGTGGAGGGCTCTGGCTGTGGCAGGTCTGCAGACAGCCTGTCATTAGGCCATAATGGTATTAAATTAATCACATCTCAGTGTGACAGAGTGTAGATGAAGACTTAATCAGGGGCCCAGGGTGTGAGCCAGATAATATCTTGTCGCCCTTGTCGTGTCTTTCTGCCGCTATTGATTGAGTGTGGGTATTAAGACAGCCCTGGCCTGGTCGCAGTATGTCCCACAGCACAGGAAAGATGGAAGATGGGCCTCTGGTCCCTCATTCAGCACAGAGAGGATTTAAAATACTCTGCTAAGTACTACGCGGTCATTGTTGGTACAAGTAAAGAAACTTTATATGTTATTTCTAATGACTAGGAGATTATTTCAGTGTTGCATTCAGAATCAGATGAGTGTTAGTCAATATTCAGAACAATCACTGGCATTTGTCCAGGTTTTGACTTTTATTTTTCATCATTTTCAAGACAAAGAGAAGTTAATCTGGAGCCTATGCTTTGGAGAAAATGGTTCATGATTATAAGAACAGCCTACAGACATAAAATGTGTGATTTCACAATGACTGCAAACGTCATCCACACTTTTATACTCCTTAAAGCCCCTTTTACTGTAAAATCTAGATAGCTGGCAGCACTTTCCAGAGCGATTTGCAGCCGCTCTGCTTCTTTTCTGTAACTCTGCCTCTCTTCTTCTCTTCTGTTGAGGGCAGTCGGAGGAGGAGGAAATGGATTTGGTGAGTTTTGACAAATGCCTGGGCAAATGGCTGAAATGGGAACATGCTTCCGGTAATCACACATGCAAGACTAAAGGCAGTGCTCAACCGGAGATTGGCTCTTAGACCTGCCAGCAATAATACATTCAAAAAAATGTTTTGTCACTGCATGTTTTGGGTTTGGCCTGTGAAAATTGCCTCAGCCTGTTAAATTGGCTCCTCCATTCCCAACACGTCAATGTTAGTCATATACCACCAGGAGTGTGAGAGAGAGAGGAAGAGAACGATAGTGAAAGCTAAGCGCTAATTAATGTTTTTTTAAAAGATATTATATTGTAGTCACAATCTAAAAAGTTTAAGAATTAAAGATGTTGGGTAAAAATCTAAATAATTTATATGTTTAGTAAGGAAGAGAAGATTACATCATCTTAAATGACATCATGCTGTAAGATACTTCGGGTTTGGTGAAGTCATCTGGCTCGAGAGTGTTGGAACAATTCAAGGAAGCCATCAACTGGATCATGATGCAATGCTGCTTCAAACGTAACCGCTGGCAGCTGCACATATGTTTATTACATTGTACTCTGAGGATTTGTTGCAGTATTGTTCTAAACTGTGTCTGCATTTGATTAGTGGACTTGGAGTGTGTGCGCCTTTGGCTCATAGCGTAGTTTGCTGCATGACCACACCATGCTGTGGAGGTGTGTGTTTGTGTGGACTGCATGCCGGTCACTGCACTAAAAACCACTGGAGCTTTAATATACGTCACTCTGGGATTATCCTTTTGCACCCTCTTAGTTAAGAGTCGTTTATTTGATTGTTAAACTGGATCACTAGACTCCCTTTGATTTGTTGCACTGTGTGTGTGTTGGCAACAGATGCTGTGGAAGGGGGCTCACCCGTCACTGGCGTTCCTCACCTGCACGATCCCAAAAACAATGCTCTTTTTAATGTCTAACAATGTAAAAACTCATTAAGCAGATTGTAGTAAATCTGATTAATAATTTGTTGTGCCTGTAGCCGCATGTCGGTTTTTGTGATGAATACATTTGCCTACTTAAAAAATATACTTATTGTGATTACTGACATCTTTTAATAATTTAAATGTTTTAAGTATATTTGCAGTTTGTTATATGCATAAATTAAATGAACTATATCTGGGTGAATATCATAAAATCCCTATAGAAAGTACATCATGTGTTATTGTTGTGCTCTTCTTTGACATATTTATACATACAGAGATCAATGAATAAGAAAGATCACAGTATTGACTTTTGTGAAGCTGCACCCCCACCTAGTGGCAGGTTTTTATTATTACACTCATTTACACATAATATGTATGGTAAATGCCAATGTATAATATGAAGGCTCTAAATTAATAGTCTTAAATGCTAAGAAAATTGCTAAGTATTAAATGGTGGTGTTTTTTGAGTTACATTTTTAGGCTAATGTATTTTCTTTGTTATTTTTTGTGTTTTGCAGAACACCCAGAGGATAAGCAGCTCTCAATCCACCCAGTCCCTGGCCACTCCAGTAGTGTCTGTCACCACCCCCAGTTTACCCCCACAGGGCCTGGTCTACTCGGGCATGCCCACCTCCTACAACCCTACTGGTGAGTCGGGCCTCAGACTGAAAACAGCCGCAACTATTTATGCTACACAGTGTTGGTTCTTGCTCCTTTCTCATTGGCACATGGTGTTGAAGCTGAAATGAGTTCTCACTGTGTGTGGCTGCTTTTGTTTTTACAGAGTTCTCCCTGAGCAGTGCAGAGATCTCTTCCCTACAGGGCTTCAGCTCTCCTGGGCTCTCACTGGGCTCCATGTCGGCATGGCAACAGCATCAACTAGGCCAGGCAGCTCTTAATTCTTTGGTGTGAGTAACACACTTCCAAACAAAGGCACACTCTCCAGACGCCCTCACATAAAAGCAACACCCACTGTGCTCTGTGATATCATGCTGAATCACACATCTAAATATTCCTGGCTTCTCACATAACTGCACCTCACATTTGTTGTCTCATTTTTTAGACTGAATACAAATATCATGCTTGCCTTCTCTGCAGTGGTGGAGGTCACCTACCTCAGGGCTCCAACCTCTCCGTCAACACCAGCCAGAGCATAAACATCAAGTCTGAGCCCATCTCGCCGCCACGGGAGCGTGTCACCCCATCTGGCTTCCCCCCTCAGCAGCCGCAGCAAGGGTCCAGCCGACAGGAAGTTCTGGGACGTTCACCTGCCGACAGCCTCAGCTCATCCTGTAGCTCGTATGACGGCAGCGATCGCGAGGACCACCGGCCAGACTTCCACTCCCCACTGGGTTTGGGCAGACCCCCTGCTGGCTCTGAGGACAGGGAGAGCCCCTCGGTCAAGCGCTTGCGCATGGACACATGGTGACATAAAGAGCCCCGATTAAGCCTCCAGTCACCAGCCAGTCAGAGAGGGGGAGGGGTTAGACATGGAGATAAAAGAAAGAGCAAGGGTCCTTAGAGCTATCATTAATGATACTATTATTCAACTCCATTTCAATTTGTAAGACTGAGTGGCAAATGCGATAAGGACATATCTAAAGTAAATTCTCAAACTGATACAGTAAAATAAAAAAAAATTCTCAGTAAGCTGGACTGAATTTTATGCACAAGCAGGTGGTTTCAGGTACTCGGTGCAATTCAGATGACGTTTGCAGAAGAAAGATGTTCAAAGAAAATTGTTAAACAATAGGCAGTAGATTATTGTAGTCACTGGTCTAGTCAGACACTTACATGTAGTTGCTGTATTGCTGTTGTGCTTGCAAGTTGCAAACAATCAGAGAAAGTCATGTTGCTTTCTGGCTGAGGACCCTTACATAATGATGTTCACTGCAAGAACTATCTTTTAAAATCATGCTGTAACCACACAAGACCTTTATCTCAAGTGGCCTCGTAATTTATTGAGTCAGTCGATCAGGAGATACAGACAACACAGAGTTAATTACAGGAATTTTGATCATACAGTAAGTAATTGCAACAGTTGAGACTACTTTTAGTGAATAAATGAAACAATACTGTTTGAGGTAAAAACAAAACAAAATAGCAACAGAATTTATTGCAATAATGACATACTATTCATTTTATAATTTAAAAGAGTAGGATATATAAATGTGCAATTAAGATAATGCGAACCTGTCCAGTTGAACTGGTGAGAAAATCAACATGTTCACATTTGTGTAACAGTTCATCAGTAACATAAGCCAAAGCTGTTCTTTTGTGTTGTTTTTGTACAGTTGCTACGGTTTCCTAACAATTCACTCAAATGCACCATTTCTTTCATCATAGTTTTATTTTTTATTGTGCTTTATCGCAAACAGTGTAAAGTCGTGTAACCAGATCTTGAATCGATATCTAAAGCCATGAACATTTGCTGTTCTGTTTGTACAATTGATAATTTGAGCCAAACATTTTCTTTTTGTTGTGTAAATAGCGACTTTAATATATATCACCAGAGTGTGAGTGCATACAGAATGTACTGTACGATCACCGTTTTCAAGAAAAGTATATTTTTGTGGATTACAGCCAAGTTTACAAGAGTAGACCCTTAAAAAGTAGATCATTCACTGGTCAATATTTGCTATTTTGTTCATTTTACTGTAATCTCTTCTAAATTGAAATATCAACATAACCACCCATGTGTTTTAGATTGTTTTTCTCTCTTTATTAGTGATGACTGTTTGTCCTGAAGATATTGTAATAACAATGCTGTGAGGTTGAAGTTCCACTATTTTCAAATTTTTGAAGGATGATCACAAGGCTAGGGGAAACATTTTTTTCCCTCCTATTGTAGTTGTATGCCAGCAGCTGCTGAATACACTGCCAACATTCAAAACCAAGGTCCCAGCCCCACACTAAAGAATAATCTATTGTTATTGCATGTAGCTCAACTGAAAGACATGCCATCTCTCAAGCCCTTTTTCCACTATCCTGTTCTTGGTTCATTGAATTGAAGCAGAAGACATACACGTGGTAGAAGTGGCTGCTGACCTTCACACAAACTGATCATGCCTGTGCTCATATGTGGTTGTAAATATCGCAGTCAGTAATAATTATGTACAAAATATTCATGTGTTTCCTTAATTGGCCTCAGAATTTGTATTTGATATCAATGCCCTATTATTAGTAAGACTACTATAAGCCTAGGAACGTTAGGGGGCAGAAAATCTGAAGGCGTTGAAGTCATGTAGGTGTCGCGCCGCCGTTATCACACCGTGCAGAGACAGAGGGGGGAAAAAGGGGGTCTGTGACTTGTTTTCTTCTCCATCATCACAGAAGTAAATAATTCAGCAGCTAAATCATAACAACAACGCAATGTCATTGACTTCAATCTCACTGCTGGATTGCACACATTCGTATGAGAAGTTTGCTGTACGCCAAGGTTATCACGCTGCATTCACCGTGACGCATCTTGTGTGTGTTTCTTAGGTTTCTCCGCCCCATCACTAGCTCCATGGTAGTTCTCAATATAATCTATGCAGCTTTAGTCCCAATTCACACAACATACACAGAAAATGATGTCATTACAGGTCACGTCTAGTCCACAAAGTATCAGGAAGAAGAGCATCTGAGGATTGACTGTTAGCCTCTTATCCTGAAGTGCCACAGCTGGAAGTTGCTGGACTACAAGTTACATATAATACTTTTTATTAAATGTTTGATTTGGATACCCCCGGGGCAATCTCTTCACGTTCATATAGACACACTTTACATAATGTATAGTAATCCATAATGTAATCCAGTTTAACACAGCAGGTGAAAATAGCAATAATAAATGACTACAACAAAATAGTCTGCCCGTCTTGGCAGCACCACCTCGTAGTTGAGCACATACTTTAGCACTTAATAACATATCAGGGAATTTTGTAGTTTGTCTATCTATATGCACAGTTAGGAAATGCCTTATCCCAAAGAAAAATGATATATACCATTGTTTTATTTTCTCTCAGTTTAAAAAAATAAAAAGACAATGCAGTTATCACTCAAACTTGACCAGACCTGCCTCTTCTCAGAAAAAACCCACACAAGAAAAAGCACAGTGAATGCACCGTGATACACTTTGCTCTTTTGTCCAAATTGTGCACAACTGATGAATGTGAAAGGAAAGGGTAATCAATGAACCTTTGTAAAGGACTTTCTTCACTTTGCTGTGTAAGAGTACACTGCTTTGCTTCATGGCTTTTATAAACAGAACTACGTGTTTGGTAAGTGTTTGTAGTTGATAGTTCACTTAACTAAAGAAGCTGTTTTCGGTTTGAATGCTCAGACCGTTTGGCGGCACAAGCTGGACTTTGTTGCCAATAATGAAATTATTTGTTTCAAAATCGAAAGAGATTTTAAGTTAATCTACATTTTCTTTCCCTTGAATGTGTTATTTTATTTTCATCATACAATAAATATTCAAGTGAACTTTTTATTAAACAATTAAGATACTATGCTAGATATTGTTGTACAAAATTTGTATTCTTCACAAAAGTACAAATATTGGCTTTTAATGTGTAATTTAGGTTATCTCTCTTATTCTGTATAAAATGAAGTAAACAACTCTTACATAGAATTTGTTCTCCTGTGAAGTCCCAAACAGTAGAAACTGTCAACTTTATTAAACACCTCAGTGTATGCTCAATCTGAACTCAATGTCTATTCATCTTTTGAATTTTTCCTCGAAAATGCATTTCATTCACTGCATGCCTCAGCGAGTACACTGAGACTATTAACATTGTCTTTTACACAGTCATACAAACTGCACAATGCTGTAAAATCTTCATCCCACTGACATTATGTAAGAACATCCTCTGACATGGCCTACTCTTTCAATGAAATCACCGGGTTGGAAATGTTTATTTAAAAAGAGTGCTGCTTGATTTACTATGAGGATTTTACTCATGCTGGATTAATGGCAGTCAGTGGTGAGAGAAGTACTCGGATAAGAGATCTGAGTACTTTCAAAATATAAGTAGTGGTACTTTCATTATAATGAAAACCCTGCATTTAAACTTAAACTAACATTTTATGATCAAAATGTAAGTGTCCTCATTGTGAGTGTAATATTATTATATAGATTATATTAGTGGATTATTATACTAATGCATTGACATGTAAGTAGCTTTTTAAAATTGTAGCTGATCTCAAATGGTTTCAGATGTTTTCAACGAAAATCAGGATCTGCAAATTACACGATCGCCCATAAAGTTAGAATAATTTTGTTTTCAGACACAATCCTCTGTTAATTGATGTTAATTGTTACATTTTCATTGTGATGTGTTTGGAAGAGACTGATATATACTTTATCTATCATTAATAAATCACATTGTCACAATCAATTTTCATGGAAAGAGGTAAAAAAACAAACATTTTATTCTAACTTTATGGGCGATCATATAATTAGTAATTTTAATATAAAAGAACAATATTTCCTTCTCAAATCAGGTGTAACAAAATATCAATAACCATGAAATGGAAACACTTTAACCTTAGCATTTTAATATTTCTAAGTTCTCCACTGGTAGCAGCAGCACTTTGTTAAAGCCAGAACATTTGTAAATTTGAAGTTAGCCTTCAGCTGTTGAATTAGTATTTGAGCTTATTTGTATTGTTTTATTTAATTTTGGGATCACATATAATATGAATGCATTTATAGAGATCAAATACATTAACTCTCTAAAGTCCATGAAAGCACCAGCACATTACTTCTTCATGACATGAAGACATAATAATGAAGCAACATTGAGTCTTGCCATCAGCTTCCCTCTAAAGTTCTGGCTTGAAACTCCATGCCAGAATTTTTTTGGATTATATTCAGCCAAGTAAAACCAGAGATAATGTCAAATATATTTAGTATAAAATATTGAACTAGATATTATCCTCATTTTACCTGTTATATGTAATATTTGCAACCTGTATTCATATTTGCAACATTTAAAATTCTGTGTATTGAAATATAATTTTCAAGATCAGATTTTATGTTTTCCTTTGTTTCTTTTGGGTTCAACATTTTTATCAAGTAGGTCAAAGTTAAAAATTAATTATCAGGACATATAGGTGAGGTAACGCTGAAAAAACTGTTGAGCAAAGTGCAAGTAAAATCTTGTGGTATTTTATTTTGAGGACAGTTTTGTAAGACGACCTGGTGTAATTCCATAGTCTTGCCAGCAGGGGGCACTGTAATACAATGCATGACACAGAACTGTAGGTCGCTGCCATAGTTGCTGCTGGCCTGCTGGTACATCTTGTTAGCTTAGGTAAAGGTAAGTTAGTAAACCACTGAAGCTAACAGCTTTCACAGCAACTGGAGGAATAAAAACATGAGCCGGAACAACGGATAGCTAACCTAGCTAGTACCTGACTTGACTAACCGTTGGTTGAACCATTTAATCGGTATTTTGAAAGAAAAACGTGTGTATGAGTAGTATAAGTTTAACAATTTCACGTTGTCAATGTAAAGTGTAACTGTACCGTTAGAACGTGGTCAAATGTGCATTGAATTCACCTTAAAAACATCGTGAATGTTCCCAACAAAGTAGTCCTAATTAAAGCACTTCACTTTTGGTGTAAAAGTGCAATATCTGGCTGCTAAACCTACAGTCATAAATATTTGACCCTTGTTTCCTTCAATTTCTTGTTCATTTTAATGTCTGGTATAGCTAATTGTATATTTGTTTGGACAAATATAATGATAACAACAAAAAATAGCTCATAAGTGTTATAAGTTTTTTATGATAACCAAAATCATTATCAAGAAAACCATGGAAAATGGCTAGATATCAGCTCTTCAATATATATCTTTGGGCACAAGGGACTGTCCTACAGTTTTTTGCAGTATTTTCCATAAGCCTATATTTTATGGGAAAAAAGTAGTCCCATGTGCTCCCCCCAAAAATGAAATATTTTGGTGTCTATGAGTCAATAGCAACATACAGTATGCACATATGCATTGTAAAGAAATATATTTGGAAAACATTTAATAAAAACAATGTTGGTGTTTATTTTAATTTCTCAGAAAAAAAAATCTGACTTTGACTCTTGATAAAAGTGTGACTTATAATGTGATCTAAACCTTTCAAAGCTGTAGGCCCTGAGCCGAGATAGGCCTGTTTGTGCACCAATTATCACAAGTCAAAACAAATGCATTTTACATACAATACTGAATATAATCATTAGGCACAACTGGGTTAAGTTTTGAATGCTGGACTTTTAACTAAATTAAATTGAGTAGCATGGCATAAAACACTGAAACAAACAAAGGTTTTAGGTGAGCTGTGGAGTTGACAACCTCAATCTTTCATGGCTGTTTCAGTGTGAAGGCTTGCATGTGCATCACTCAGTATATTTGTCCCAAAGTGCATGTTCTTGGCTTCCCGTCCATCGGACCAGCTGTGCTGCAGCCTGGAACAGGTCCAGTGTGCATGTGTAGAGTAACCAAGCAGGGTTTTGGGCTGTTTGAGTTGTGTGAGAAGGAGGGCGACAGGCCACCTGCCATAGGGGCTTGCCCTGTTCAGATCCCCAGCCCTGCCTTTCAACTGGGAGCCAAGTTGGGGTTCTTTCATGTGGTTCTGATCTCCTTAAGACGTCAGCAAATATTGAACAAGACTGAGTCCAGACTCAAACACATCTGTTGTCATATAGTCTCCACTGTTAGGCACAGACAAGCAGCGAGAGAGTGAACACCAGTGGGTCTGTTGCATTAGCTTGGATGTGTGGACAGAAAGCTATAGTTTATACTTTGCAAACACAAATGCTCACTTTTGACGAGCTTAGGCTAAACCATGTTCCACTGTAAACAAATATGGGGCTGTGTGAAAGAAATGGAGTTTGGTATGACAAGGCAGCCACCGACTGCCAGATTCGTGCTGAAGATCAGAGATGAGATAAGACGAACAGATAGCCAACATTTCATATGCCTCAGTCATGTTGTAGAATCCATCAGCAGTATTTTGGGACCGTTTTGGACAGATAAGAAGGACAGTTGTATTGTAGAATTAGGATAGATTATGGAATTAAGTATTTTTCTCAAATACTTGGAGCTATAAGAGAACGCATATTAGAGGAAATGTTATGCATGCAAGTCTTAAAACAGACAAATAGCATCACAAATGCAAATAATTATTCAAACCAACAACAAACAGACGGACTGGCAGTCCATAAACAGGCTGTTAAACTTGCTGTACTATGAGCTGAACTGTTTTATCATAGTCTCTATGCTTCAGGGCACATTTTATCTCCTGTAACTCTGTATTATATACTCATTATTTGCCACCAGATTTTTTTTTTCTGACCCTGAATGACTGAAGTAATACTGTATGTCCATCCATCACAGAAAACTTGGGTAGGACTCAATGCTTGACTGAAGCATTCTCACAGTCGTTGAAACTCACCTTGTGTGACTGGTAAAGCTAGTTTCACCCAGTTTAGACTCTCCACCAATCACCTGCCCTAAAAAGTTGTCTTGAAGCAGGAAAGGGCACTAACTGCATGGGTTGTTGCCTGAAACATTTCCTCTTTGACATCATAGTTAGGATGGTTGAGCTGCCTCTCTGGAAAATTACTGGAGAGTGATTCAGTGTGTGGCTTTGTCAAGCAGTACGGAGGAGATCGACTGATCAGGTAAAGTATCATGCTTGGTTGTCTAAACTATAGTAGAATAATCAAGGGGGTAATGCCATATGGAATCATTTAGGTTAAGTAGTTTAGCTGATTTAAAAGCAGGTAGGAATTTGTTGTGTTTTATTTCAGTAGATCGAGACAGAAAATTGGCAGAACAAGGTGGAGTCTGATGTGACACTAATTAAAATGGCAGACAAACAATAGAGACAGATGTGATGTTGTTTGTATGGTAACAAACTCTCTGAAGCGCTTAATCTGCCCCTGTGTCACTACATCTTGACCTTCACCTTATGTAAGGACACAATAATGGTTTCAATAGATTCAGTTGTGACTTTATAAAATATTATTTTTAGCCGAAGTGTAAGACAGGACATGTAGTGTGGGACACAGTCAGAAAATGTCTTTAAATGATAGTTTGATTATTTTCAACATTTTTTTTGTTTATTATGTATTTATAATATATTTCCTTGTGCTGACTCTGCTGTATGGTAGGACACCTTGTTGTATTGTGTTGGCCCATACACATGTGACACAAAGGACACTGATATCACCTTTTTTCAGAAAAGGGATCATTCAAGATGGAAGTCAAGAAAAAGAACTTCTTTGATAACTTCCTTAAAAAAGCAAAGATTGGCAACCCGAAGAAGCTACCGAAGAAGCCCCTTGCCAAGCAGGGAAGGAACCTGGCCCATCGGCGCAGTATTTCTGTACCAGATCTAAGGTTTGTGCCAGGTGAAGAATTTCCTACAGAGAGGGCCTTAGAGACTTCTGCCTCCGATGCCATCTTTTTCGGTCACTCCCCTGGTCAAAGCGATACTGATTCTATTGCAAGTGGCTCTATTGCAAGTGGCTCAATTGAGGCGACCGATTCAGTCTCAGAAATTAGGTTCAAAGTTCCCACAGATCGCACAACTGCTGCTCTGTATAGAGCAAGTGCACCACCGGGGACCCTTTACGAAGAAACTGATGATATGATACGGAACAAAGTGAACTTGAGTCAAGAATGCTTGTATGCTCAAGTAAATAAAAGAGCCAAGGGGAATGTACCTAAATTTACATATGAGCCCATTCCTGCACCAAGATCTGTTTTTTACAACGACGCACGTTCACCAAGACCAGACCTCGGAGAGAAGGATAGTCTCTCTGGTGAAGACATCCAGGCAGAAAGAGCACCTTCAGCTGATGTTGCTGCAATACTGGCCAGAGCAAGCTCAATGGGTGACCAAATTAACCCTTACACAGAAAAGAGGCCCCCATCATATGAGTATAGAAAGTCATCATCTGAAAAAGGAACTCCGCCATCAAGCAGAGCAAATGCTTCTGCAGATACGATGTCTCTGACATTAGATACTCTGGGTATTCCTTTGGAGAGTGCAGATAGAGTCTCTCTGGACTCTCTCTGTGGTACACCAAATGAGGAGCATGTCAACATGCCGTGCATAACAGATTCGGAAGAACTGGACCGGGAACCCTTCTCTCCCTTTTTGATGAGAGACTACTCCCTGACAGAGGCTCTGCTAGAAGAAGCCCACCCTGAGGAAGAAGCAGCAGAGGTCAGTTTCATAACTGTTTCATGTATTTAACTACTTGTTTAATCGTTTTAATAATTAAACAGAAAATCCTGCTACTTTAAATTTGTATTCAGGTGTCAAATAAGTCATTTCCTTTTACGGTGATAAATCATCAATGAAAATCCAAACTAATCCAATCCTGTACGTATACAGTCACTTTTAAAGCCCCTATTGTTGTAGAAATTTAAATGAAGGTGTTAATCCCATAGGAGTTACATAAAAGTATGCAAGCTCTAGCTCTGTAGTCAATAACATGTAATATATTCTCGCATTGGTCATATTTGCATGCTTGTGTTTCACTTTCAAATAGTGTGGTTTGGTTTTTCACACGCTTCAGCTGTTATTCTATGAGTTGTCCTCAGCTTCAAGTATGGTCAATGGCATGAAACCGACATTCCTTTTCTAAACCTGAGCTTAGGCCTGTGGTTTTATTACACTTTATCCCTGTAGCACTGACATACAGACATAGTATTCTATATATACCCATTGTGACAGTAACTATTCAGTCTGCTGGTGCTACATATCAAAAGCATCCTCAGATCGTTGGTGTTAAATGTAAAGTGACCACATGGGATTTGATTTTATATAGCCCTTGGGTACAGCTGACATGAAAACTATTGTGGCCTCTTTTGTCTACATGCCTCTTAGATAACAGTCAAAAACCTGTGTTACCAGTTGGAGACACAATGTACCTTGGGAGCTCTAAAAAAAAGGACACAAAGTGTCTGATAATATCTCACTTTCTCAAACACTGTTTATTGCTGTTAGCAGTATTTACATACCGTAGTGAGACTTGTTGCGCCCTTAAATTACATTATCTATAGCTGTCACACATACTTGGATTATGTCTTGAAATGGATAAACACAACGCGGAACACACACCTAGACATCTCAGCTCAGTTGGGTACGGTTTTCCATTTAGTTGTTTCATAAAATGTCATTACAACCCTTTTTTCATGTAGATGTCCAGTGAAGCATTTGATTTCTTTGACGAAAACATTCAAGATCCTCTGGAAAACTCTGTGAGTACTCCCTGGACTGCACATTGAAGTAAGACAATCATCTGGTATGAGAAATGTATTAATGTGAATGGTTCTTCACAGCAGGTTACAACAGCAGGGCCTGACGTCCAAGTTCCTCTCGTGTGCCAGAAGTACCTCCTAAACATCAACCTTAAGCAGGGGAGGAACCTGGTCATCCGAGACAAACGCTCCGGTAGGTCAAACACCTGCAGGTGATCCATAAGTCTTGGCCTTTCACAGCCTGTTAGACTAAGATGCTGTCACGCTTATATCTTCAGAGGATAATTGCTACATCTTTATAAGCTGACATCAAACCGTTCTTTTAAGGGTGGGATTTTCTTTTGAAACACTCCGGTAGATCAGTGCAGATCAAGAAATGCCCGATCAGATTTCTTGTACGTCTTAAAAGAATTCTGTTCTTTGTGTGTTGGCTTTTGGCTCCAGCTAAAGGGTGAGCTCTCTATAAAACACTGCACAAGCATACAGTGTCTATACATCTCTTAATCTTGCTGTGTTTATGAGCCAATCAGACGGGGGAAGGTTGTGAATGGGAAATGTGTTATTGCGTATGAAGGCAGGATGGGCCGTGTTCAGTTAATGCATGTGTTTACTTGTGTTGATGATGCAGTTTTACAAGTAGTGCATGTACAAAGGGAAAAAAACTCTAGCTAAGTATGCAGTCAGACCGGTATGACAAAACGGACAAGGAAAAAGCAATGATTAACACATGATCTGAACATGAAACCACTGGTATTACATCTTATTTAAACAGTAGATGTTGGATTCTTTGCTGAATTTAATTGACAATGAAATTTTAATAATTTTTCAGTCATAGTTGAACATGAACATATAGATTGTAAATCACAAATGATAATGTTACATGACACAGTTTACAGTTTTTCTTTTAATTATTTTTGATGATATCTTTAGGTTTGATGTTGGAAATCTTTTGATTTTCCATAGGATTGTCAAAGTTTGATATTTAATAAATGTACTTATCATAAAGTAGTGTATATTTACCTGTAGCTGCAGTTAATAAATATCACACCCAGGTATAGAATCAAGCATGAACTATTGCTTTTAAAAAACTTGGATGACTTGGCTTATATACCTGCATGGACTTTTGTGAATAGATTCCTTGCTGACAATGATATAGATCTCTGAGAGTGAAAAATAGAGAGACTTGTGTGATACATATTTCCACTCATCTTGCACCCTCCCTGTGGCCCAGTAGAGTGTGCTTTGGGAAAGTAGTGACCTCAGGTGTCCAGAAGTGGAACTACAACATGAGAAAATTCATGTGTGGTCTTAATAAGGGTGGCTATTTACTTTTTTTGTGTGCAATTTTTGGGACTTCTATAATTAGTTTTACTTAGAGTAAAAACATTAGTGAAAACTGGTCATTTGTGATTGATTTCACAATTTTGTAACAGGAAATTGTTACGTGTCAGTATTTTAAAGTTACCTTCATTTTATGTATTTGAACATTTTTACCCCCTGAGGATTTAACCAACATCATGTGTAGCTTTAGCTCCTTTGGCGTTGGGGAAATCCCCTTCCAGGGGGAATGGTGAAAGGACTTCCTTCTTGGACTGATGCTTAACAGTTTTTTTCCCTGCCTGGTGGCAGGAGACCCTCCAAGCCCAGTGCCCTACTCCCTGCTAGTTGAGACCTTACTTTCTCTGACAAGATGGCACCATGATGATGCAATCCCCACATGCCCCCTGTCTCTCCACTGTTTGCCCAACAATCAACACCGTGCCAAAGGCTCACCAATGGCATACATTGTCATTACATATTCTGAAAGGACCCACGCCACCAGCCCCCACTCCTTGGTTTTTGTTCTCCCCTTTTTTCCCATTAATTTCCATCGTCACCGTTCTCAGTCATGCCAGAGCTTTTCTCCTTGCTAGCTGCCACATTCTCCTCCTGTCAAGTTGCCTGGAGGTTTCCCTGTCACAGGCTGGCAGGGTGGAGCTGCTGTGGGTCCTGCCTGCCTTTGCGAGATGTTCATTTGGAGTGGGGAGCTGACAGGCCTGACAGCCCATCCCCACAGGGCCTTTGTCATGTGATTCAAGCCTCCCTGCAGGCTCTCTCAAGCACCCCTTTATTCCCCTATACAAATGAAGGCATGGGACTGGCTTTCATTTTTTGGCCAATCTGCATGCAATTGCAGAAACAAAGAAGTCCCATACCCCCACCCCACTCACAGACAGACTTTCTTAACAGGCTTGGGAGATTAACACTGGTTGCTTCTAGATTTTGGTTTTTGGTTGCCTCATGCTGGCGAGTGTTTCTACTCTTTCACAATTAAACAGCTACATCCCTCTGTTTTTGCCATGTGTGGGGTGCACCTCCTCCTCACATATTTCAGTCTCTCACACGACCAGCATGGGGGAAGGGTGTGTATGTGTGTGTGGTCATGTGTGTGTTTTCATACATAGTGTACATTTTTTAAAGTAGCAAAATGTCCCACACAAAGTAAATATAGTTTGCATTAAAATTATTCACTAAATTGTTTATACACTGGGCACACTTTATAAAACTCCTGTCATACATTATCTTGCTGATTTGCTCTTTTTTGTTTCATTTTAGGGACCAGTGATCCTTATGTAAAATTCAAACTCGAAGGAAAACAGTTCTATAAAAGCAAAGTAGTTTATAAAAGCCTGAATCCACGGTGGAACGAGTCCTTCTCCCATCCTCTTCAAGACAGAGAGCATCCCGTGGAAGTTCGGGTAGGCATTTTTTGTTTGAATAGTAGATACAAAAGTGGTTGTGGACCGGAGGATGTGATTTCTGTTAATAATTTTGTTCTATTGTTGCAGGTCTACGATAAAAATAGGACCACTGATGACTTCATGGGTTCCAGCAGCATTACCCTGAATAACCTTGAATTGTACAAGTGGGTGATATATTTTAATATTATATTTTAGAGAATAGATTACCATAAGGATACCCATAAGTTGCCATCAGTTTTAATCTTCATGCCCCTTCTGTCTCTGTACAGAACCTATGAATTGGAGCTGCGCCTGGATGATCCAAAAAGTAAAGAAGATGACATGGGAGTTATTGTTGTTGACATCTGCTTAATGTTTAGAGACGCTACTCTCAAAAGAAGCCCTGTAAGAGTATTTCTGAGACAAGAAGTTTTTTTTGAAGCACTTCTGTTCCCAGTCTTCGCTGAATTTGCTGAAAATGTTTGTACTGATTGATGCTTTTTATTTCTATAGAGATGGCCACCAAGGAAGAATAAGGTATGGACTAATATGTCTTTACATTTACCTTTTAACTGGATTTAGTCATTTTCAAATTGTGTGCAGAATGATATCCAGAGTTCAACTTTGTCATATACATGGTAGTGCTCACGGTTACCCTGATCTAAAGCACTAGGGGGCAGTAGCTCACTGTACTATGGTGCAACAAAGAATGAGGTGTATGCTCAGGGCTCAGGCTTTTGTGTGTAACCTTGGTTTCAGCACAGCCTATTTCTTTTGTGGTTTTATAGTGAACCTTTTTTGCAATGCATATTATTTTCAGTGGTATCATTTTGCTGTGGAAAAAAAAGTATGGTACAATATTACATTCTGATCAAGACCAAAATAATAATATTGACAGAATATGTTGTCATGAAAGAACCCTTAGATGAATATTATAGAGCAGTATTTGGTTTTGTAGTAAACAAAGTTCCATCTCCTCTCAAGTGGTTTTCAATATATTGCAGCTGTAATTAGATTCAGAGTGAAATAGGAGGGTTGCTGTTTGGGACTCACACTGCAGCGAGTGGGTTTATATTCACACCTATGTAGTCACTACATCTGCCACTGTTCAGTCTCTTGATGGTCCAGTAGACAATCTCAATTTGAAATTAGATGACAAAGGAATGAAGCCATTTTCATACACATTGTAGGTTATCCACTACAGATGGTTAAAGATACTCAAAGGGAGACAAAAATGTGTGATGGGACTCTTCACAATGTTCTGCTGCCTAAATCACAGTGCTAATTTAACAATGTAACAATGCCATTTTTTTCCCATTTCATTTTTGACAAACGTACAATATCTTATTGCATTTAACACCTATCCTGGAAGTGCTGAATACCCAGCTCTTACAGCTCCACTCCCCCTCTTTCAGAACATCGTTTTCTCCCTCTGTGTTACCACCACAGAGACAGGGAATGGCAAGTGCCTAAGTAAAACTCTGCTGTGTGATAGTGTTTCAAACAGGAGGGGGGCGTATGGGAGAAGCGGGAGGGGGCTCTGCTGTTCGAGGCATGTTGCCAGTGTGGGATGCCTAAGATCGGCAATGCTGATAATTCCCAGGCATAGCGGGCAATAACCCAGATGTTAGGATGTAATATCACAGCTGTGGATGGACAGTGCTGAGGTACCAGCCAAATGGACCTGGGTCTGAGCTCATCGTGCTTGTCCCCATGCTGTCCCACCATATGGAAGCAATCGCACAGCCCTTTTAGGACCAGGAATAGATTCTCTTTAGGGGCCACTTACAGTTAAGTGGAATTGTTTTATTGGCCGCTGAGATAGAAATGTGTCCAAGATAAACACTTGGGATGACTTGGCTGAGGCCTGTTTTATATCGCTCCTCCACTCCCTCTGTTCCTCTTCTTTTGAAGGGGCTGATATTTATAGGGCTGTGCCTGTGGTATTCCATGTTAATTCAGGTCCCTGAGATGTGCTTTGATCCCCTCCGGATTGGGTGGCAATGTGGGTTGTGACCCCGTAGTGAAGAGGAGGGGCCGGAGTGGCAGGGGAGTTGTAGTGGGGCTGTTTGAAGCAGCGTCGCCGGGGCAGTCGAAGGAGCTGGGCAATCAAAGAGGCTAGAGCAGATTACGGTCCTGCTCTTTAATTACAGTCAGCCCTACACAACCTCTCCGCTGTTTGTTTTTACAGCCCTGGCCTATCACCGCATGGCCTCACGGGAACTCTAACATGGAAACATATCAAGGCCTCTCTCTCTCACTCCCTCTGTGACACACGGCAGGAGAAGTGGATTATTTGCAGGGTTTGTCCTTGATTTCTAAAGAGTCCTCAGATGCATAACATCTATATTAGTTTCCTAGATTCACTTTAGTAGAAATGATTTGTTATTTTGCTGGTTAAATAAATATTGGATGAATTTGCCAACATGCAGTAAACTCTGATGCTGGCCATACATGCTGCATGTATGCATAATTTGCTGATGAGAGAGCTGTGCGGTTTGCATCATTACTCACTGCTGCCTGCTGTCTCTTGTGCAGTATGCCAAGTGTCCTGCCTCCCCACACTCAGTCTGGGAGCCAGTGATGAGTGGGACTGTCACAGCCAGGGACATCTGGCTGCTCGCTGACGTCCCTCTCTTCCTCGCTCTCCAGGAGCCTCCATGGTGTGGCTTACCTGTCAGTAGAGATGTGCTAATGTGCTCCAACAGAGATGTGCTGTATAGTGTGGACCTTTGTCCTACTTTCATGCTCTCTGTGAACATGATGAGGTGCCAGGCTGAGGCAGGAGCAGGTAAACAGAGGGGAGAGCACAGTGCTTCCACACGAATGAAGCTTTAAAAAAAAAAAAAGAAGCTGTCTGTGTCTTTGCCCTGCAGCCGAACCAGGCCTCACCATCCCCTCGGCCAGCTGAGATGCAGAAGAATCAGCAGAAGAGCCAGATGTGGACTGGGATGCTCGGTATCACCTTGGTGGAGGGACAGGACCTGCCGCAACATGGCCACGGGGACATTTATGTCCGCTTTCGCCTTGGTGATCAGAAGTACAAGAGCAAGGTTGGACTTATTTTTTAAAAGTCTTTCTCTTTTTCCACTTCTCTTTTCTCTTGCTCTTCTGCCTTTTTAATGTCTGCTCTTTATACTTCAAGTCTTTCTTCCCAGCCCCTATCTCTTACTTCCCTGCTTCTTTCTCTCAGCAGGTGCCTGTCAGTGACTCACCTCCACCTTGGCTCACTGGGCCATGGCAGAGGCAGCTCATTAGACTGGGCAAGGCTGCCACTCACTTCTCCCTGTGCTTCGGGTGCTGGGCTTCATTGCCTTCATTTGCATACCCAGCATGCCCTGTTCATCTACCTGTACTTGTTGGCCTCCCCCCTGATGATTCTATGGTGCACTTGTCTTGTGTTGTCGTGTCATTTCTTTGTAAACCTCTCTGCTTTCCTCTCTGCTTGTTTGTTTGTTGGACAAAGCTGATTCTAATTGGAAGCTGTCAGTGTTTACAATCCCAGAGTGGCTACTGAGGTGTACACATACAAGCACACACAAATAGAAACACATACACACAACACACCTCTCTTTCTCCTCTCCTCTTTCTGCCTCGTTCTGGTTGGACTGAATGAAGACTTAATCCACCTGTCATGCAGGAGCTGCTCTGTCTGATAATGCATTAAACCTGACATTGCATCAAAGTGTGTGTTTGTGTGTGTTATTCCACGTTACTGCATGTGCTGAATCTGTCTTAACTGCCCTCAGAACCTTTGCATTCAGGCCAATCCCCAGTGGAGAGAGCAGTTTGACTTCAATCAGTTTGAAGATAACCAGGAACCTCTGCAGGTAGAGGTGTACTCCAAGAGAGGGAGGAAGGGTGAGGAATCATGGGGGATGTGAGTATTTTCCTGCTGGCTAGTGTTAATTTTGCTCACATTGGCTCCACAGAAAAAGTTGGCCTTATGTGTTTCAATGGAACTATTTTCCTTTTGTGTCTCAGGTTTGAGATTGACCTATCGAGACTTTCACTTAATGAGAAGCAGCTCTACACTCAGGTGCTGGACCAAGGAAAGGGCAGGCTTGTGTTATTGGTCACCCTGAGACCTTGCTGGGGTGTGTCCATCTCTGACATGGAAACAGCTACCTTGGAGAAGCCTGATGAGAGAGATGCAGTGGTGGAGAAATTTGTAAGTTCTATTTTGTTATAGTTGGTTTTAGAGATGAACCCAAATATTCAACGATTCGATCTGAGGAGCCTGATTCGATTGCCAATCTCTAAGTTGAATCGTAGCAGTGGGAGAAAATGTGGTTATGACACAAAGAAACATCCCATTCGGGCTACATGGAGCTGCTGAATGTTTGATTTTACCACAATCTATGATATATGATATATTTTTTGGTCTTAACATCTGCCTTTTATAATGCTGTCAATAAAAATTTGAAAATATATTTCATTCAATCTTCTTAGTGTGCATGAATAATAGACTTGGTTGCAATATCCAATATTAACAATGCTCAAAATGTGTTTTGAATTCCATGTTTTTAATAATTTTTTTTTTCAGAGCTTAAAGAACTCGCACAAGTGTGTGGGGGAGGTTGGCTTTCTTCAGGTGAAAGTTGTAAAAGCAAATGATCTTCCTGCCACAGACCTCAATGGTAATTTATTCCAGTAATTCACTGCTTTCTATCCTCAGGGTCGTGGGCTTTTTTTTTTACCACATTAAATCCTAACTCTTTTTTTTGTAATTTTCAGGAAAAAGCAATCCTTTTTGCGTTGTTGAGCTTGGTAACAGCAAACTTCAAACTCACACAATCTACAAGACCCTCAATCCGGAGTGGAACAAAGCAGTTACATTGTAAGTAAGACGTCTGGGAAAAAAACTTGTTTTATTCTGTGTTGTATATTTTAATGTGAACACCATTAATTCTTATGTTACAGCCCAATAAGGGACATCCACGATGTAATAGAGTTGACTCTCCTTGATGAAAATGGAGACAAAGCCCCAAACTTTTTGGGCAAAGTGGCCATTCCATTACTGACTGTAAGTTTGTTCATGATCATCCACATTACTATTGTGACAGGTTTTTCATATTTGTATCAAAATTCACTTTTTTTTTGTCATTCTAAAAGGTTCAGAATGGGCAGCAGATATGTCTGTTGTTGAAGAAAGACGACTTGGGAAGTACATCTAAAGGAACAATCACACTGGTGCTGGAAGTGATCTATAACAAAGTAAGGATCAAACTAAATATCTTCAAGCTTGAAAGACATGTGATAATGTACCATATTATAACCTACTAGTGTTTATTTTGTTTTGTTTTTTGTCCCAGGTCAGAGCTGGTATCAAAACCTTCCAACCGCAGGAGACAAAATTAATGGAGGAAAACGTGAAGTTCTCCAAAAAGGTTATCTCTATTGGTGTTTTTAGCAGCATTTAGCAGATGGAACAAAAAGGCTTGCCAGTATTTTCCACTCACATCTTAATAATAAAGTAGCCACAACAAAGCTACACGCGGTCACAGTTTGGATCGGACATAGTCAAAGTAATTTGTTTAATTGGCTTTAAACATCTTACCTCACAAGTTGCAAATAAGGAATTATAAAGCTGATTGAACCTCATTGCAAAGTCATAAACATTATGTCCAGTATCAAATGATACTAACCGGTGATTTGTTCCAATTATTCCCCATTAGGTTCTTGCCCGGAATATATATCGGGTTCGAAAAATCAGCACAGCAGTTCTGTACACGTTACAGTACATTAAAAGCTGTTTTCAATGGGAGAGCACGCAACGGAGTCTAATAGCCTTTCTGGTAAGTCATTGCCTCACGTTAATGAACTCTCTTTAAGCCTTGAGGCGAACAAGTTTTGTCCCATTTCACTGCAGCCCAGTTTTAACTCTTTCATTTTATGTGAATTAGATGTTGGGGAAAATCTTTGGTTTAGTCATTTTCTCTCTCTGCTAGTCTTTTTCCCATGAAAAACAATAGCTGCCTTCTGTTTTTATCCCTTGCGTATGTGATGGATGTTCTTTATCCTTTAAATCAAACCCCACTTGGCTTTCCTTCAGTTCTGATGACATTAGAGTGTATTTGAAGGGGTGGGGTTTGGGCGTTTGTACATCTGACTTCTTAGCAAAGACTCCTAGCCCGAGGGACGGTGTAAGGAGGATCACAGTCTCAGCTTCCTAGGGTGGAGGAGTGACAGTCTGCCTCCGAGATTTGAACCTTGTTTAAATGTCTCTGTTTAGCTGTTTTTAATGAGGGGTATGTGATCTCAGGTCCTAAGCTTAAATAATCTTAAATCACCCTGTGAATCCCCCTCAGTACAGCACATGTAATGTCATGATTAAGAGTGTACACTTGCCATGAAAGCCCTGCCAGCGCCGTGTCAGGGTGAGGAAGCGGTCACAGACAGGGTGTGTGAAGAACTCTCCTTTCACCGCCTTTCTTCTGTCTGCTCTGTCTCAGAATGACATGCAATTCATACCTGGTGTATTCTGTAAGCCCTTCTCACTGATCCTGAGGTGCAAATCCCCCCAGGCAATGGCCAGGCTCAATGTATCACAGCCTTTAGAACAGCAAGGCACACAGACAGGCAGGCGGACACACAGACAGGAAGACGGAGAACAATGCGGGCGATTTTATAAGGATAGAGTGGGAGGCAGGCAGGCTACTATCTGGGAAAGAAAGTTGGAGCACAGAAAGAGGAAGACAGTTGGGTAAGAGTGTGGTCTACGAAGGCAGACAGCGAGAGACTTAGAGGCAGGGATATGGGCAGGAGAGCAGGAGGATAGGCAGGCTGACAGGTGACAGGTCAGCGGGATGGGGCCATCTTCTTCCACCTATAATTAGATCCTCCGCAGGCGATGGGAGTGTGTGGTGGCACACTCTAATCTTTCATTTCCACTTCTACTCCACCTGCTGTTTAGGAGTGCAGCACAAAAATAGAGATCTTAGAATGAAGGAAAAAGACTCACACACTCACTATTTTCATCCGGATCGTCATTGTCGCTGCAGTATAGTGCTTCCCAATCTTATTTTTGTCAGCTGTGTGTCTTCTATCTGCTCCCTGCCAGTGAGGAGGGTAATTCTCGTGACATTGACTGTAGCTGCTTTGTCCTTTTTTATTTGAAACAATTGCTCTGTTTTCAGACACTAACACCGGCACACCGGCTGATGTTTTTAAAAGCAGACAGTCACGGAGTAGTCAAAGTACGCGACAAGGTGTGCTTCAAATAGTCTGAGTGTCGAAAGGTGCATGGTGAGAATTGCCCAAACAGAGTGAGTCTGCCACAGTGTATTCATCACCCACTCGTCAGCAGACCGAGAGTTCAACGAGTGAAAAGTTCTTTTTTTTTTTTTTTCAATGAGTTATTATATTCTCAACAAGTAACAAGTACAGTGGAACATGCAAATCACATGTAAATATTGCATGTAATTGATAGTAACCCGAAAAACTCAGTCAGCGAGGGCAACAACAAGGTCTTGACTGACTGTCATTACAAGCCTCGTGCCATGCTGCTATCCACACTAGTGCCCCTGCCCACTCCAAGGGTAACCACTGTACAGCCACTCCTCCTTCTCCTCCAAGTCATCATTTGCAATTAAGTTAGTGTTTGGAGCTGTCTAAACCAGCATGCCACCATGTGCCTTAATGAAAGCAGCTCCCACTCCTATCTTTATATCTTTAGGCAGTGGTAATAAGGTAACTGATTCAGACATTGACAGATGGCCTCTGCTTGCCTCTCAGATGTGCGTAATTATACCACTAGTGTCTGCTCTTTTCCACAGTGGCAGGCAGCACAGGACTTCTCAGGGTATGCCGGTAGGAAACGCTGCAGTGGTGGGTCTAGCTTTAATATACATTACAATACATTATTTATCAAGCAGGCAGACCGGTCCTACCCTTTTACACCATATACATCCTGTAATGCATTACCGCTGCTGTGGTTTCTACTGGGACTGCGGGATGCTCGCGTAGTGCTTTACCAGGAATACTTAGCCATTATATCACTCAGTCCCACAGGCCAATTTTCTGACCTCCACACAGCATGTAGTCTACATTTGTATCCTGTTTATGTAGATTCATGTATGCATTATGAAGTGGTTGTTGGTGTGTGGTGTGTAAGGTATTCAAATTTTGCATGAGGGATCACTGCTCTGGTTCACGTTAACTAAGTGAATAGGAATGGGGGAAAAATGATTGAGTTTTTGTTTTTCTTTGGCGAACTCTTCTTTGTTCATATCAAGATAACTTTTTCCTATGAGTGGCAATCAGAAAGCTGCACATCCAGGAACATATACATTTAGCATTTACAGATTGATGGTTTACTTGGTTTTGTGCTGCTGTTATTGTGCGAGGGACGGAAATACTTGCAGTATTGTCACTGTTTGCGAGTGCAGGAGGTTACTTGTTTTGATTGTGCAATCTCATCAGCAGAGTCCATACTGTTTGAAGTCGCCTTCGTTTTTCCACCAATGTGTAGCAGTTTTAAAATAGAATCTCTCTAATTAGGTAATGTAAGAAAAAATGAAAAAAATCTTTCTCACGCATTTAAACAAAGTTCTGGCAAATCCTCATAAACATTTTCATCAGTGAACGGAAATACAAACAAGAAATTTGGATTTTTTTCTCCTCTTCTTGTTTATGCTACAGTAATGAGCCTAGGATCTGCGCTTTTCAAGAGTTTGACAACAGCATGTTCTTTTCTCTGAGAGAGAGGAAATGTGACAGCTAAAATCTTCATAAAATAACGGCCTTTAGATGTGCTTTTCACTAAGACTGAGCGAGATGAATGTGCTATACATCAGCACTGACTGCAGAGGGGTCACCCAGAGTTCTTTGCTGCACACACAAATAGGACCTGTAGATGGAGCTACAGCACTGCTGGAAACATGAATGGAGGCACTAAGGAGATCAGTTACTTTTCCCAACAGGAGCCATTCGTGGGAACAACTTGGAGTGAAATCCTCCATTCTGTGCGTTACACAGAGAGACACAAGTTTCTTCCATAAAAAAAGAATAAAAAAAAAAAAACTAAATAAAAAAAACTAAATGAGCATGTATTAGCCAGCCAAATTAATCTGTTTCTGAAGTTTAAAGTTGAGAACAATTTTGATTTAGATGAAATGGATGAAAGTCAAAAAAAAGAAAAAGGATCATTTACACTTGAAAGCTGATTTTGAGCTTTGCTGTCATTAGACCGCTTTAAGTATTTAAGTCGAATTAATATTTTAATATATGAGGTACCTCATCTGTCAGGAGTTAGACTAGAAAGAAACCTGTATACCTTATGTGAGTATTTGAACCGTTTTCTTTTTGTCACTGCCAGGTAGCAACCGCTTTAGACATCATTTGACAGCCTGTGAAATGCTGATTGCCTCACATCACACACTGTAAAGATGGCATTTGATGAATGTTTGATGCGATGCAGCTGTAAACACACTTGGCAGCTGCACCAGGCACTTTTTTGGGGGGGCTGATAGAATCATCGTCTCCCCAGATGAGGGCAGGACAGGGTCAGATTTGGCTCCAGAGGTCTCGGGGGACCACCTGTGTAGACCCACAGCAGTCGGGGCCATTAACCAGAACACCAGCCCGACCGAGATCAAAGCTATAATCAGAGTTGTCATAATTGTTCTTGTTAACACTGTCCCTGAAAATGAGATGCTTTGTGAGTCTTGGATCTGCCTGTTTGTGGTTTACTGCATTGCAGTGTGGCCAAGCTTTTGTGAGAACAGCGAGAGGACTGTGCACGCCTGTGAATTGTCTCCTTGTTTCTGCTCTGCATCTGTTTTCTCTCTGTTTGAAAAAGTTGGAGGCCTTAAAGGAGTGGGTTTCTTCAGTCTCATGGGGGTTACACTCTCCATCTCCATGGCTGTGGGAGTTCTCACAGACTATGTAGCGGGAATGTGTCTGGTAGGAGAGAAAAAATGATGACAGTGATGGCAATGTGTGTATTCATGGTTTTGTAGTTTGAGATCTATTAATTATTAAATGATAGGCTATGACAACTTGTAAACTGCTCAGCAGTGCTTCCTGATATAACACAGTGTTATTATTTAGCTGCCCTGAGTGGCTATGTGTCAGTTGACAGCTCTGGAGGTTGGCTGAATGCAGTATGTAACCTTGAAACATGTCCCCTTATTAGTGGGATTAATAAGCTCTCTCTGCTAATATTCACTTCACTAGAGCTGTGAAATTGTTCCTATTTTTAAATGTTTTAGGACATGGATTTCACTTATGAGAACACATTTGATTTAATTTAAACTGACATTATTATTATTTAGCATTTTTAAACAGCATGAAATAACTTTAAGTACAAACAGGTACAGTGTCCTCAGATTCATAATCGCTGATTGCACTGAATAAACGTGTAGAGGCTTTATCTTTGCATCTGTTGTACTTAGTTTTATATTATGCGTGTTTTCATGTATGCTTTGTGTTGCGTGTGCCATATCATAATGACTGCCTTTAACATACTTGCCACCTTCCTAGTCACAGAGGACACTTCTCCCCAGGCAGCTGAGGCGGCGACCTGTCCGCCCCTGTGTGTGGCTGTTCTGGGGCTGGTCTTGGCCCCGGCGCATTAACGTGCGTGTGAGCTGAGCTGACAGGAAGAGAGAGTCCGTGCCACTCCCTCCCCACCTCCTCAGGGGAAAAGGCTCGCATGGCAGATCTGTCACCCAGGAGGTCGCTCAGTGTTAACGCTCCCGACACGGATTAAACACTAGTGGCCAGTGCCGGAGTGCAGGGTCAGTGTAGCCACCACTGACAGGCACCACGGGGCCCCTGCTGACTGCCCCGCTCCAGCCTCGCACTGCCGCTACTCTGGCCCTGGCATGTGTCAGACAGGCGGGGAGACAACGGCCAGAGCTGGCCCTGTGAGCAAATGCTAATGCTTTGCTTTGCACTGCTGCTCTTCCTCAGTGCTTTGATAAAGAGCTGCTATCACTACAGCGCTGTGCTGTGCATGCAGCCTCACACGCTGAGGCATTTGTTTGTCACTGTTTACCTTTTTGTTTACAAGTTTCAAAAATGTATGAACACTGAATTAAGTTAAATTGGACCATATAACACAATTTCTTTTTCATTTAATTTTCATTTATGCTTACATGGAGTTATGGCTTCATTGCTAAAATGTTTACTTTTGTTGGATTTTTGGTTGCACATTCTACAACCCCAATTCCAAAACCGCAATTCTGTTTTTATTCACATTTCAAAAAGCGTCCAGGTATTTTTAAATTCAGGGTTGTATGACGCTTATGTCTATAATACATTTTTATAAATACATTAAAATACACAAATACGTTCTCTAAACATCATTCTAATGCATTATAATCTCCTTCTCGCACTTTATAATATAGTTTTCATAACTTTTTTTTTACAGCAGAAATCTTAAAACATTAAACATTTTATAATAAATTATAAGATCAAGTATTATACTACATCAGTGCTGCTCAGTTATTATAATATCTTAATACTTCATAGTATCATACTGCTTTATGATTGCTGTTCACTTACCAACAAGGTTTTGTATTATAAATAAGATTTTGTATTACAATTGTTATAGTTAATATAATACATAATATTTTTAATGCATTATAATCACTGTTATAAAGAATTATAATGAGATAATTAGGGGGTTAAAATAATCCTGACCCTATAACGCATTACTGTACATGGGCTTGCAAACCGTCACCAGCTTTTAAAAAGTATAATGATACTTGACTTTATAAGTAATTTTGAAATATTTTATAATCTGCTCTGGTGATTGTTATACAGCATGATGATTCTTTAGTGCACATAACTATAATTATACAGTGCTATAAGCAGATAATAAAGCATTAAAGTATGTTTATAATGTTTATTGTACATTACACAAAAATGCCTAATAATAATAGCATCAATTGTATAGAAAGTTGAAAACGAACCACTTAAGTTGAATAACTTAAATACAGTAAATATCCATGTTACTATACACTATTCTGCATATGATATAAAAATTTAATTGTGAATTGCATCACACTCCAGAACTGATTCCAGCCCGCTGAAGAGGGACACGAGATTCCCCATTTCATTGCTCTCACTCATACGTAGCCGATCTCTTTCTCTTTCTCCCCTCTTCCTCTCCCTCTCTTTCTCTCTCTCTCTCTCTCTCTCTCTCTCTCTCTCTCTCTTTCTCTGTCTCTCTCCCCAGTCGATAAGACTTGAGCTGAGCGTATGTGAAATATTTATTCAGCGTTAGCTCAGAGCACCATTGCTGCCCACACACTCTACCTGCCCCGAAGAGAAATCTTATCTGTGCTTCCTCTGCCTCCGACACCCCCTGAAAGCCTGTCCCCACACTAGCCCAAGCTCAACACAAATTACATGTCTCATTGCTCTGCGTTTACAGCTACTTTAAAGCCTGCCGCTCCTGTCCCCAACATAAGCCCTCAGCCAGACTCTGTTTCAGCCGGGCTGAAAAAAAAAAGACCTGCGTGAGCTGTGCTGCTACTTGTGCCTTTGATTCATTATTAATCTCTTTTTTTTGTATTTTAATTGAGAAAGAAATGCAGATTAATTTTTTCTGCCCTTGATTTCACCCAGAAAAAAAGACCATCTCTATCTATCTATAAAGACAATTCAAGGTTTTGTAGAGGTTCCTGTTTGTTTTTAAAATAATAATTTTAATTTATTTTCTTGATCTTTGTATATCCCATATTTGCACATAGTCACGCACACAGATTCAGGCCTTTTTCTGTCCATTACACACACAGAAACACACATACACAAACCCTGCAGCCTGTAGTCAGTCTTGTTAAACTCTTTCAGTATATGTTCACGTAATCTGGCATCCGTCCACAGCCCCCATGACTGACCCTCATAATGCTGGCTGGCGCTCTCCTCGCTTTGTTTAGCTTTCCAAGTGGAGTGCAACTGAAGAGAGTAGTGAAGACGCAGCCAAGATTAAATCTTCTGTGTTTTTGGATGGTATAGTCTGAAAAATAAGGGTATTTTTAACATGTAAAACGTAAAAGAAACATTTCATCTTAGTTAGGTGTTTTTACAGCAACAGTAATGATACTGTATGGCCTCATGTGCTGTGACATTACACTAATTTAGCTTATCAACAGTATTATGTGTGTTATACTGATGTGACGCCTATATTTATAGCCTGTAGTGTATAAGAAGAGCATTTGGCAGCCTTGCAGTCTGGTGGTGCGTCTGCCATTCAGTTTAGGTTGGTAGACTGGGCAGCCCCCTCCTCTGTTAATCAATTTACAGGATGGTAGAAACTCTTATAGAGGGTGTCTTTGTCCCTTTGTTCCTGCTACGATCCCTTCTCCCTCTCCTGGGAGAGTGTGGGTGGTGGGAGCTGCCATGCTTGCTCAGCTTTAAGTTATTTTATTCACACTTTTAATCGCTGAGTGCTTTATTATTAGGTACTGGATTCTGCTGGCCAGGGGATCTGCATGAGAAGGCGCAGAATGCATTTAGTGGAATCATATTAATGGCACTATAAAACAAATCTGTCAGGCCGTTCTTAACCCTGCTGGCAGAATTGCTCTGCCCAGGGTTGCCCCCTTCTCCAAGCGCTTACAGGTGGCTAAGGAGAGTGCATCTCCATCATCTACTCCACCGTGTGCTAATAGTTTTATTAATTCATTCTTTTTTTTCTCCCCAGGCACCCTGTGCATAATCATACAGACATTTTTCAGCTAAATGGTGTTTGTCAAGGGAGGTTTCCTACATTAGAGACACTCCTCCCAGACATACATACTAACACTTGTTCAATTACAAGTCGTTCGTTATCCAATTCTGCAGTGTGTAAACCTAAACGCTCAGGTATATCATTAATTATTACTTCGCTTGCTTTTGTTTGTTGCTTTATGGCCCTTTTGGTTAAATAAATGACTGTTTTACGGCTTGCGCAACATATTAGCATTGTCGTGTTTAAAAAGTTCAAGGTTTTACTTGTCAGACGTAATTTGTTGACGGATAGTAAAATAAAAACGCAGCCAAGACCTTAAGACTGAAATGGAGCCTCTTTGGTGGCAATTAAAATGTGGATTATTTTAAATACAAGTTTACACTTACGCCTGAAAGGTTGCTCTTTGTCCAACATGTCCTTTAATCACTCAGCTGCTTGCTAATAAAACATAAACCACTTAGTGGGGAATTAGTTCTGTCTCCATTTCACAGAAACTCTGGAGAATGCGGGGAGACAAGGGGACGGTTTAGTCCTGCCTCTGCTCATTACTGCAGGATGTCTGACGGCAAAGTCTCAGTCTGTGCACCTGAGTGAAGGAATCTGAGAGGTTTTCCCAGATGTTTCTCTCCACCGTTTTTATTAGTGTTAGAAAAGCATGTAAATCCTGAACACATGGGCTGACATACCATGAGGGAGGAATTGAGAAGATATTTCTGACAGTTTTGGTTTATACCCTCATTTAAGCACTCAGTTTAGACACAAGGCATTGTATTTCTGTAGGCTTTTATCTTGTCCACTGAGCCAGAACGCGGTGAGCAGAAATTTGCATTAGTGGGCGATTATGAATACCTGTGACAGATTCTCTCTGCCGGCTCCCTGGGCGGAAATGAATTGGCTCCCTCTGTTGACTTGCACAGGAAGACAGAGACCAAGCAATTAGACTTTAGTGGTTAATGTAGCAGCTTTTGCAGGGAGGGCAAGGAGGTTCAACATTCCTGCTGGGCTCATGTCAGTTTCCAGGCACATTTTCCCCCCTTTTCTTTTTCCTTTTTTATGAGAATACTGGGAATATGACAAGCTACCTGTCCACCAGCCAGCTGAATTCCTCTGGGGTGAGGGGAGCGTCGCTTTAGAATCCCCTCATGGGAACTGAGGTGACAACACATGACGTAGGTTATTCATAACAGAGAGGAGATGTACTGCAGCTAACGCGGCACATCATGCATATTCATTGTTTACCTTTTTTTTTTTTTATCCCCCACTAGCTCTAGTTTGTTTCCGTAATTTAAATGAGCTTTTATGATAACAAAAACATATTGTTCATTTCTTTATACCCTGGTCATCCCGCTGTGTTTCTGCGTGACGCTTCGGCTCACCCTCTATCTCCCAGGTTGTATTGAGGGATAATAAGCAGTACAGTGGTGAAGCCTAGGGCATTTGGGCCACAGTGTTGTCTGCATTACTCATGGTTCACGTTTCCCTGGTGGCCATTTGAACCTAGGCCTGGTGTGGCAGTAGGTAGACTGGCCCCCAGAGCTACGTACGCTGACTCTGTATGGTTGCTATGACAGGAGCAGTCTGCTGTTTACAGGCCTGCTACTGAGGCCTGAAGGCCCCAGTGGTTCACATCCTGTCTCGGGCTTAACTCGAACATATTGTTCATAGTCTAAGCAGCCTCCAGCTCTTTGAGCCTAGACCGCACAGTGCAACTATCGTGTGGGCTCAGTTCAGCAGTTATACTCAATGTTTTGCATTAAACTTTGTAAAAGAAAAACATAAAACTTGTCAAGAAAGTAGGATGAATGTAACTGTTGGAAATTATGCCTTAATTATAGAAAACGATGAATATAAAGATTGAGGAAAAAGAGTCACATTGTGAAAGATGTCTGTGGTAAATAAAAGTGGGCCATATGCTGCATGTATTGGCACATAATCACACTATAATAGATTTTAAGATTCAACTTGCTGTGGGGGACATTTTTATTTCATCCCTGTCAACCGGCTGGTGTGATCCTCCTCACACATTCCTGATAATTTCAGTTGGAGACAGACTCATTAGGCTGTCACTAAATGGGTTTAAATGCAGCCGTCCAATTAGTGCTCTGCTGTGAAATGCAGTGGGTGTTGTGCAACGTGCTTAGCACCACTCCTTTACAGAATTATGAGGGATTACTCATTCAGTGTGATCCATCTTATTTCTACCAGGGGTCTTGGCTTTTCTCAGTATCATCGCCACGGAGGGGGTAAATGTTGCAAATGCTTCTCCAGTTGCCATATGCGCCTCGTCAGAGAGCTTCGCTGCCTCCGAATCTAAGAGGATTTGATGTGCTAGTTAAAAGACAGCGTACCATGCCTATCCATGTCATACTTTCTGTTCTGCAGTAAGGCACTCTGCCAGCACAGTGTTATTGGTGTATATAAATAGGATTTCAAGATATTAAAAGTTGTCCCTGAATGTCTGTTACTTTCAAACCACTAAGAGTAAAATCTGTTGCCATCGGCTGTAAATCTCAGAGGCTTTACAGTCTGTAGTGCTTTTCATGAGATTTAGGACGTGGTTAAATCCATTATATATTTTGTTTTGGGAAAAGGCTTGCTGAGATTTGAAAGCTGGGACCCTGCTATACTGTGATGGGCTTTGCGTTATACTGTCATGTCCTGTCTCCTCAGATCTTCCTTGTGACGGTGTGGCACTGGGAACTCTTCATGCTGCCCCTCTTCCTGCTTCTGCTCATTGGCTGGCATTACTTCCAGCTCTCTGCAGGCAAGGCCAGCTCTAACCAGGACCTGGTGAGTGACGAGAATTCAGGACTCTTCAGTATTCATCCATGCACATCTGTAGATGCGTGCTGTGACAGTGCAAATTCAATCTATATGTTAACCCAACCCTGGTGTAATAAAACCTATTGGAACATATTGGGCAAATTAGGGTTTTACAGTAATGTAAATTAACAACTTGCATGTAGACTCTATATTACATGATCTGGTCTATAAAATAAACCTTGCAGCACAGCCAGTTGTAGCAGCTTTCTTGTGTTTTATAGCTGGTTAAACTAGTTTCCACATTATCTACTGAGGCCCAATAAAACACCAAGCCACTAAAATCAAATCAGTGTAAATGTATGTATGGCCTATAGTCTGTTGGTTTAGTCTCATCACATCTGTAAAAGCAGGACTATAGTTCTAGCCACAACATACCACTCTGTCCTCTCCATCTACTGTTATGGAAATAATGCTTGCCCTACACATGTCTGTGAAGGTTAATGCTGTTCACACTTCTGACTGCCCCCCAATTTCACTGTGTTGTAAGCCTTCTCACCGGCCAGCCAGGGGCCTGGCCTGCTCACACACCCTCCCCAAAGCAACATCCCCGGTCCGGTGATTGTGTTTATGGCTGCTGGCAGAGATGCCGTCCCTGGGCAATGTTAAAGCCCAGGCTCACCCCCATATCCAGTGTTGAGACACTGCCACCCCTCTGTGACCCTCTGGCCGGCAATGACACAGCTCTGTTCCCAGGCAATGTCACAGTGTGCACCACATTGGGGTCAGGGATGACTTGATATAAAGTGATCTAGGCAACAGCATCCAAATTAAATGTGTTTTTTCTTTCCTCTTTCTGTTTTTCTGTGTGCTTACGTTGTGGAGAAATGAGATTGCTTTGGTGTGACAGTGCTCTTGTGAGGAAGGCCCTCTTTCACCTCTCCTTTTGTGTGAGGTCACCCCTGTGATGCAGTCTCTATGGAAACAAGCCTCTCCCAATAGGGGTGAATGTACTCAAAGAAAATTTCATTACTAGGTGTTTGTTAAAAATGCTCCAGTGCCCACATGTCCCGTTCGTTTGAAATCACCCTCTACCCTTTATTTTCTCTTAGGTGAACATGAGCATGGGTGAAGACGAAGAGGAAGACGAGAAGGTATTTTATCTTGTCTCTTTCTAACATTTTAAGGGATAATATGCTTTGGTGGAATATTATGGCTTCTCAGTTTTCACTATAAACACAAATAAATGTATCTAAAGGTTTACCATGAAAATGCACTTATTTAACGCACTTCATTATATACTGACATTCTTCAAAAGCTTGTCTGAAAATCATTTTAACGGGCATAATGTGTGTGAACCCTGCTAATATTCCTCTCTGAATAACCAAGGTTAAATCAAACTGCATTACCTCTGGTGGATACGAATTCCTGGTCCAGGAAATAGCTATTATTCTTCTGTAAATCAATGCTTGCTTCTTAGAAAATATAAAGTATTTTACCAAAGAGCTATTCAGGCTCTAGCCTGTATTTTAGCATAGTCACAATGACAGTTCCTCGTCAGAAGCTCTTTTTTAACTAAGAATAGAAATATTTTCATGCATTCCAAATGAGGGCAACATCTATGAAACAGTTGTAGCATGTAGATCTTTATTCTGTTCCTCTGGGTATTCAGTGTCACTCTACAAATGCACTCCGCTGAGATTCTGCAGCCCTTTGAAAATCTATAAATCAAATTTAAACAGCACCGTCAATTAGATTTAGCACAGCTGTTGGGGATAAAAATCAGACGATTTTTTTTTCTTGTATCATCATTTTCTAAATGGGATAGTTGTGTTTCAAATGACCTTTTACTGCCAGAACAAATGAACAAAGTAGAATAACACGGCAGTAAACTTATACTTTGCCCCAAAAGGTTATCAGTCATTTTCACGGGTTCGTTTGTGAGAAATCATAAATGATAATGTTTATTAATGCATCTCTCCAGTGTCTCTTGAAAAACAAAACAACAGGAAATCTTTTAGTAGCCTGAAAATTATACTTCCCCACAGCACATAATATTCAATTACGCTCATCCCACTGTTTTCTGTAAAGAAGGAAGAGTTAACAGGGATGTGTATTATTGCTTTATGGCAATGAAGTGTGGAGCTAACGCAAAGCCTCCAAGCAATGACCCTTGCGCTGCGTGTCTAGGCCCAGGATTCATATCCATAATGCGCTCAATATATTCTGTTGTGATGACCTGGGGCTACGAAAAAAGCCAGCTTCTTTTAAAAAACACAGGCACATCCACCAAATCCTGTCTGAAAGGATGGGCTAATTCACAGATGAAACTCGCATGATATGTCTGCACACACAAGTGGGAAGCTGCACTTGCTATCACTGCTAGGAACAGACAAACTGGTGCTTAAACAAACAACAGTGACACCGAAAACTCAGTGTTTTTATGCGTGTTAAATTGGACAGGATTACCTTTATGCTCTGAATTAAATATAATTGCTCTACAGAATGATTATAACATTTGCTTTTACCTTGAAACCTCAACATTTAATAGTCGAATGTGGACTTTTTTTAGTTTAAGAAATGGCAGTGTCTTTAGAAAGGTTTAAGATTCTCTCAATATGCTGCATGTGTGTCTGAACTCTTAAAGCTTTTTGAAAGGTTTTCCATGAGCCTCCCTAAGCCCTTTCACACTCTGAGGAAATGAAATATCTCCTTTCATTTACTAATTAAGCAGTCACCCATGTTTGTTTTAAGCTGTCAGCTTTAATTTAAAGTGGCTTTTTTGAAAGTCTTGTTATGGTCTTGCTGTCACTTGAATGTGATATCATGCAGTTAGATCAAGCAGTGTAGCTTTACACCTCCTATCAAAGTCGTCTTTAGAAATATTTGGGGTTAAAGAGTGATCAGTGTTAAATTTGATGACTTCAAAGCCTTTCCTTTTTTTCCCTAGTCTTTCCTCTAACATGTGAATAAAGGCTTTTCCCTCTGAGAAGTTATGATTACCACTCAAATATGTTTTTATCCCCCCTTTTTCCCCCTTGAGGAAGGAAATATTTAAACCTCAGTCAGAGTAGCAAGAATGTGAAGGCATGACGTTAAAAAGAGACGAAAGGCAAGGCAGTGTTACAGCAGGATAATACAGAACAGATTCTCTGCCTGTGAACAAATCTGTCCTCAGGGAAAGAGACAGCTTACAAATTATGTGTGGGCAAAGTGACTTCCCTTTGGCCTTAGGTATCAATTGTGCAGATAGACAATATTTAATCATAACATAAAGAAACAGAGAGGCAAAACAACTCCATAGATCTCCAATAGAAATGAAAAGGGAAGATGAAACAGCCCTTTCTCTGCCCCCCGGCTGGCAGTGCTGGTCTGGGGTTGACTTGCTCCCAGAGTCTCGCCCAGGGGAGTTGTGGGGGAGTGGGAGGAGGTGGTTGTGGGGGTGCTAGACTGGGCTGGGGGGTTACTCCATTTCTCACCCGATAGTCCACAGTCACCGCTGGGTCTCCTTGAGCACACCAGTCAGACAGACTGCCCATGTCATCATCTGTGGCGTGCATCACGAGAGCTAGCACACACGGACCCAGCAATACATTAAAGCCTCTGAGAGCTTTTGTCCCAGCAAGTTGTTTGTTAGCTTATTTTAACTGCATGTGAGATAATTTGCCTGGAACACAGGTGTGTTTCATTTAGATGCACTTCTTATCTTTGTCAAAAAAGTCACTGCAAAAATATTCAGTCTGAGAATTCAAATTTGGCACCGTTTATTCTAATTAGAATGATGCTAAATTAGCTTTTTCCAGCCTTTGATAACACCCCACATGTCTGTGAGAGTATGTTTACCTTTGTGCAGGAGATCAAATTGGTTCTCCATTACCGCACCTTAAAAGGAAGCTTTTACAATTTTATCTGAAATGAGAATATGATTTCACACAGGTTTTCTAATCAGTAGACATTTAGGATTCATTTAGTCCATCCCCAGTTTACCCATCCTTTTCCATTTCAGAAGGAGATCTTTTATTTATTTTTGTTTTCTCTGCACTCATGTACATGCTGAAAAGAGAGATGAACAAAGATAAAGAATATCATCAAATGATTAATGTAGGAAGGACTTCAGTTTTGGTCGCTAAGGAGATGGAGGATTTCAAGAATCTTAAAGCACATGAATAATGATAATCATGAGAGCCCTGCCTCTCGATGCATACTTCAGAGTACATCTATTTGTCTGTTTTTCCTTTTAGAAATGAAAGCCAATATGGTTTCTCTTTTTTCCATGCCGGTGCTGTATTTCTGGCTAAATGTACCTTGCATGTGTATCCAGTGCTGTTAAATAATGCTTCATGTCTCTTATTAGATTTGAATTCTAAATCATGTAATTGGGTCGCTTTTAAGTTTAAATGGAAATATGAAAAGGAATGTGAGCCTAACTGATGAGGCTCCATATCGAGTGAGGTATCATTTCTCAATGCGTGGCTCTCTGTGTCCATCAGGAGCTCGCCGACACAGATTGTAATGGCTTTTAGCAGACTCTAACAGTGTTCCCCGCTTTCAAAATAAACTTAGGATAAAGAGCTCAATTAACACCTGATGTGGAGTAATGGACACGCATGAAGGTTTGCTTGCCCCCCCCCCCCCCCCCCAAATGCAGTGGAGTGAAGTAACATGATGCATAAACACAGATAGGCCCTCTCTCCCCATGATGAGCCCAGGAGATGTTAATCTCAAAGAAAGCAGCATATTTGTGATAGTTTTTCCTTTTTTGGACTGCGTTGAGCCTCCAGTGTCTGTCCAGATCCGAGCCCAGTGGGGGAGGCTCTGCTAGTGTGGGAATTGCTCTCTTCCTGCGCCTTTCGTGGAGAAGAGTGGGCCTGACAGTGGGGAGTCTCTATGTGCTGGCAGACACTGTGTTCCCAGGGGCTGCCTCATGAAGCTCTGATAAAGGCATTCTGTCTGGACCCTGTCAATGCACACAGGCTGCGGCTTCGGCTGACTTGTAACATAAACATATAGACATCCCCAAGCCTCCTGCTAGGGTCCATCAGAGCGCCCTCCCCCAACACTCTTATTCCCCTTCTCCCTCTCACTCTTCCTCTCCCGCCCTCTGTCATCATTCCTGTCATTATTTCCTCCTTTTGATGTGAGGCTTCTCAGCCCTCTTTAGCTTGTGTTACTTGTGTTATCTCAAGTCACTCCTCTGCCTCTGGAAGGCTTCACACTCGTTGTTATTTCCAGCCTTGATGGGATCAAATTTATTTCATTTTGAGACCCTCCAAACCCCCTCACATGTTGACTTACTGCTTCACCAGACTCAGTCATTATTATATCGGTGCATTAAAAGCAAATAATACTTCATGTGCAGTGTTGACAAGAATCATGCGAGTGAATGAGAGAACACATCCAAGTGGGGTGAAGTATTTTTCTCATGCAGAGAAAGTGTTAAGGTAGGTTAGAAAGCCTGGCCTGACAGATTTGTAAAAACATGTTCAAGCTTGTCCTGTGCAGGCTGCTGGAAAGGAATCTTTCCTGAGTTGTGAGGCCCCTGCACTTCTTGTCTAGGTCGTCTAGTCTGCCTGATTGCGGATGGCCATTTTGTGTACTTTTCATCTACCAGAGAGTCTTGATTGTGCTGCACTTGTGCAACAGCTCTATTGTGTGTGGCGGACAAAAGCTGAAATCTCTCAGCCATCCACATAACAGCCTCTGAGCACTGAGTCTGTCTCATCTTCAAAAGCATAGTCTGAAGATGTACAGTGTTTGCTCATTATGGGCCATTCAATAGATAAATCACACATAATAGCACAGCAGAGATAAACTGCTCTTTGTCTACTCTGCCCAACAATTGACATACAGTGTACCTCATCAGTGTCTGTGCATTTTTTTTTGTTTCGTTTTCAGGAATCCGGGAAAAAGGGTTTGATGGATAAGATACATATGGTGCAGGAAGTAGTGCTGGTTGTCCAGAACGTTTTGGAGGAAATTGCAAACATCGGAGAGCGAATCAAGAAGTAATTTGACCGTTTTATTATTATCCTACAATGTATCTTAATTGTTTGATTAATTAATAGATTTTTTTTTTTACAGAACTACACATTAATCTTATTATTCTTTCACAGCATTTTCAACTGGTCTGTTCCTTTCCTGTCGTGCCTGGCCTGCTTGGTGCTGTTTGTGGCAACAGCGCTATTATATTTTATGCCACTGCGATATATTGTGCTGATATGGGGTAAGTTCTGCATTTAAAAACAATATTTAATTCATAAAATTGTAAAAAATTAAAATAAAAAGTGTTTGCATAACTAAAATTGCATTAGGCAAATACCTTCACTAAAGCTGACAAACTCCCATTATCCGTTTCTTGCTATATGTTTCATTATAGTGACCAAAACATCCAGCCAAAATCGTTTAAAACTCTGCACCCATACCATTGTTGCAAACCACAACTCTTATTCAATACTCCTAACTGCAAATCTATGATTTAATGAAGTGCAGTAATTTAAGAACTCTGCCATGCCTACACCTCTGCAGATGAACAGAGATCAGACAGCTGCAGAGGTTTGCTCTGCTCAGTGTGGGCTGATGTAGCAGAGCCCAGCAGAGGCGAGGCCTAAGGTTTGTGTGAAAACAAAGCAGAGGTAGAGTAGCAAGCTGTATATAATACATGATGTCCTTGGGCAGTCTGTAGGCTCCTGGTCTAGCCTCTCATTATCTGCTGTAGTCATACAGAATAGACAGTCATCTCAGTGGTCAGGGAGATATGCTGCCCTTAACAGGCTCTCCTCCTCCAGCTGTAAGCCCACAACCACTGTACTTCCACACTGCCTTCAACACAATCAATACCAAAAAACCATCATATCAAACAAAAAACACAGAGTCTGAGACACTCCTCTGCCTCCCCAGTTAACCCCCATCTCTGTGGTTGCAAGGCAAGCCTTTCAAGTTGCTTGCACATATTTAAGTCCTTAGGTTCTTTGTCTGCATGTTGAGGTACAGGCAGTACCAAGCTGTGAATATAATGGTCCCATTACCAGACCCCAGAGATATATATTTTTCTCTGTGGTATGCAGCCATGTGCAAAGTAAATATAGATATGCTAGAATGATCACACTGAAGCAAACAAAAGTGAGGAAAAGTTGTCATGAATATGTGTCTCTTTGTCAAATTAGAGTTATCATTATTCATCAGCTTTAATTGATTTCATATTGCTTTATTCATAATAGGAATGCTGTGATACACCTGTATTGACAACAGTGATATTTGAAAAATGAAATATTGATTTCATGTTCATAGTTCACATGAAATGGTTACAAAAAAACAATATTATTGTTATTGTAGTACCACTTTATGCAGCTGATATAATGATAATATAATAATCCTCACCTGTAAATGAATGTGATTTATGATGTTGTTTCCTCAGTCCTTGTTTATTTTTTTGTAATGCTGTTGTTATTTTCTACTTTTTAAGGGTGGCCGCCTGGGCAGGTGTAGTGTGAAGCACTTTGTGTTTCATTTTACTGTATGAAAAGTGCTATATATAAAAAGTCTGATTCATTATATGATTTATAATACCATAAAAATGCACACCCTTTCAAAAAGCGATAAACTTTTATTTCTTGAGAATATTCAGGCATTGGAATTGGAATGTGGAGAAAAAATTTTTTTTAATTAAAATAAACCACACAACCAAAACAAAAATGAATACAATTTTCCTTTACGGGCAGTTTACTGACAATCAAGCAAATCAGTAGTTAGCATAAGCTCTGAATATTTTTTTTTAGTTATGCATTTTAATTTTTTATTTTGGCTCAATTACTATGAAAAAAATACTTATGTACTGCACCAAAGTCTTATAGTTAGGGAAAGTAGGGAAAGATTTGCTGTATGTTGGTGAGTGTTGGTAACATTCTGCGGTCAATATCGTACAAAAAATGGACATGACTATGATAATTTTTGCTGAGCTTGATGAGTCACTATTGTTATTATTGTAACAGGCCTATCTATATATATATCATATATCACAATAATAAGGTCACAAATTCTTTAAGCCATAAAAATCATACAGGGAAAATCTGATATTGTGACAGCCTAAATCCATGTCTCCACTGCTTGAATTCAGTTTGGTTGAAAGGAATCAATTCAAACAGCGTCATGTTATGCAGTTGCTGATGCACCAGTGGGACTATATACTGTACAGTACAGGGGTAGGGTTACACAACTCTTATTTTTATTTTTTACACTGTAAAATATGCTTGTTGGTGTGACACCTTTATTTATTAATGTGTTCTTGTTTTCACAGGCGTTAACAAATTTACCAAGAAGCTGCGCAACCCATATACTATTGACAATAATGAAATACTGGATTTCCTCAAGAGGGTGCCTTCTGATGTTCAAAAGGTAAGGGTCCAATTTTACATACAGATAGGGGAGGAATTCCCTGAAGATGTCTGCATTATTTGCTGTACCAGAATTCCCAAGTGTTGCAGAAATATATCCTCTGGCTTTGTTTGATTATTAATGGACTCTCGCCTTTAAAGCAGCTCTGGCCCAATTATTCCTCAGTGCAGCTCCATGTAGTCACCGTATTGCCTGAGTGAGGAGATGCTCAGATCCGTCCTCAGCCATATTGCCGCAGCCTCGTCCGTTATTAGCAATTTTGTCTGTCTGATTGAAGCGCTGTGACATTAAAGTTCGTGATTGGCCGAGGGCCGGCAAAGGGCCCCTGACGTCTTTGGCTGTTGTGTCAGCACAGAAACTCTGATGTGGCCTCAGTCACTTCAGGGTGGGAGAGTCAATTAATGTAGTCGTGAGCCCCAGTCGTCTTGCTGGGTGCCATATGTGATTACATATTAGCCATGGCTGATATGTCATTTGCATTTACATCACAGAGCTGAGGAGAGCTGTCAGGGTGTTGTAAGTGGTGCTGGGTGCTCGCCGTTCTCTCGCTGAGAATTTTGCTCGGCCAGGAAATGAAGTGCCACACAGTGCCTTCATCTCCCAGGTAACTCGCCAGACTGAATTCAGCGAGAAATCCTGACAGTCTGGATCTGGAAAGACACTCTCACCCCAGTCTGTTTCTCTGCTGCACCCTTGATGTCCTCCTGCAGCAAGCCATTGCTGACTTCTCTGTGATGTTGGAGGGAGCCTGTGTTGTTTGAGATTTGGCTGACTGAGTTGGCAAAACAAGGTGGTGAATACATTTTGATTCAGAATCCTTTGTATGTCTTCTTCCCCATTGGGATACAATGTTTGAGCTTTGAAAATGACTCACTTTCAAATCTCATGGAAACAATACTTTTTAGCCTGGTTTAAAAAGAAACTACATCTTGAAAATAGCTCCAATCATAAAAAAACAAAACACCCTTAAGATTCATCATAAGTACGTTTCATTATGTACTGCGAAAAATAACCTTAACATCATATACACAGGAGACCCAAAACAATAGACCACATATTTTGTTTTTGTTGACTTAGAACTTCAATCCTCAGATAGGTGTGGACACAAAAACACCACAAAGGCTGAAAATTGACTCCTGTCTTTCTTGCAAATGTGACTTGGCAATTAGTGCCTGTGCACATCTACAAAGTGTGCCTCAAACGGGGACTTCTGACAACACTGTGTCTGTCCCGAAATAAGAAGCATCTGTCAGTTCTGAGGACAGTTTCATGTTCTGATGCAGGAGGCAGTCACTTTGTTCCCACATTCCATCTCCCATTCTAATAATGGAGACCAGCTAATTAGCATAGAGTTCTTACCTTTATTCAACAGATTCACCGTATTGTTTGAGCTCAGCAAGCATGCTTCAAAAGCAAGTTTTTCAAATTCCAGCTCTTCTCCTTTTCAGTTTACCCTATGATCAGTACTCTTTGGATTATGGTGGCAAAGAAAAAATACGGACAGTTGAATCTAATTTTTTGTATGTCAAAGAGAACATGATTCTACAACATACATTTATTTTGTAAATCCATTTGAACATCAAGCAATTTCTGGGAATACTGAAACGAGTGGATCTATCTTGAGCTTAATTCTACGCATGTAACCAGCACAAAACAACCACGTTGTCAGTTCAGATGTCACACCTCAGGTCTTGTTTTTCCCTGAAGAAATAAAAGTCACCCCAAGGGTCTGTAAAGCCGCAAAGAAAGTTACACATCAACTGATGTTGTAGCTTAAACAACACTCACTTTATACTATTCTAAGGCTTTAGCAAAGTTTTCTTTAGGGGACATAACTTACAGTGAGTGATTATGCAGTTTGCAACTCCCTCACTGGCCTGGCAGGTCATCTCAACAGTTGATGTCTGTTTCTAATATTGTGATTGTGGTGCAGAATGAGGGGGGCGTACACTGGTACGGAACCCTTGACTCTTCAAATCCTTCCTCCCTGTGATTAATCCCCTCTGCTCCTGTGTTTAAAAAATGATTCATTACAGGCGAGCCCGCCTCGCTTTCCCCTGCACCAGCTCTCCTCAGGGGAGCCATTACCGTGCGCTCCACTGAGCTCGGATTACCTGCCTCTGACCAAACTCCTGTTTGTTTTTACAGGTGCAGCACAGCGCGCTGAGAGCGCCCACCAGCCAGAACCAGCCGCGGAAGAAAAGGTAGGCTCCACGGACACGCTAGATGAAAGGCTGGTCTTCTTTTGAGTACGGTACGACGCAGTCCACCTGACAACAATGCTCCAGTGCCAGCAGAGCCTGTGACCCCATGCACCCCACCATACCACCCTAACTCTGCCCCCTGCTGCTGAGGGGCAGCCAGCCGCTCTCTGGCTTGTGTGTTTGCCACCCCCCTGACAGAGGCTGTGAACTGCAGCAGCTAGGAGGGCAGCACATGGCGCTGTCAATCACAAGCCTGGAGGTAAAGAAAAGAGAGCGCTGTAAGGCTCAGCCTTCATCTTCGGATATAATTTAGAAAAGGATTGAAAAGCGTCGGGTTTGGCTTACCTTAGAGCTCCTCTGTTTTGCTTTTTCTTTACTTTGCTGAAACTAAGAAATTTGCCTTCAGGTTAAATACAAGCTTAACAGTTTATGGAAAACAAACAATGGCAATATTTTTTCTTCATCCATGTGTTAATATAATTGAAGGTCAAAAGGTCATGTATATGGTAAAACATTTTTTTAATCAAAATAATATGTGTTGTTGCGCATTTAAAATTTTAGCACAGAGTGAATGTAACTATTCTTTTTGTGGTAAGGATTAACTGTATATAATGTAATGCTGTCAGCTTTCTAAATATTAATTCAGCTACAAATATATATTTATAAACTACATTCTTTTTACATTACTGTATATTAGACTGATTAATTTTAGACTTTTATTTTTACTCTGTATCTTGTCTGCATCATCAAATGGAAAATTTGCAAGAATCCTGAATAAAGAATCTTGATCAGTTTGAGCTCTTGTTTTTTGCCCGTGTTTTTTCAATAACTGCACTCTAGTGAGGATGGATTACACCACTTCTTTACTTGAATACACAGTAAACACATCTGATTACACAACACAGCCATTGGAACAGAGCTCACACACCGGCCACCGCTGCGCCTTGGTTACCGAGCTCACATCAAAGCTGTGTGGCTCCAGTGTGCTTCCTAATGCATTGCTTTGTTGCCTTCTCACAATAACAGGGTCCAGATGAGAGAGAAAGAGCTCATCTCACAGAGAGTACTCTCTCCATCCTCAGCACTTAGTGCTTTACATTTCCACTAAAATCACCTGGCCTATCTAATGGTTACACACACACATACTGTGATTTTTCCCATCTGTCTCCCCACAATAGTTTTTTCCAAGAAGAGGGATGTAGTATATCCTCTATCAATTTTCTCATCCATATTTAGTTTACATACAAAAAATAAATAATAGAAACCTTTGGCCATTTTGATTTTTGCAAAACATTTCAGGCTTTTTTTGATTATTCTCATTTTTCTGCCTTACTGAGAAAAAGCAAGTTCCTTCAAAATATTTATAATTCATACTGCACTGATTCAGTATCTACATAAGAGGTAGTTCACCAGCTTATACATGGCTGCATGAAAAAATGAGTTTCCTCCTCTACCTGCCTTCTGTCTCTCTGATAGAAGACAAATGGCAAGCACTCTCTTTTAAAATATACACAGTTAGAACTGAAGTTGGGCTGAACTGAGGTTTGGACCCAACCATTGGGAGTTTGTTCTAACTGAGGGACTGAGCATCGCGGCCGGGTGCCCCCCTCCTCAGCAGTAGCACGCTGGTGAAAGAGCATCCATCTGTGCTTTGTGAAGAGTTTGATTGGCTCAGGGGGACCTGGTGGAGCCCCGGGCTATCTCTTTTGACAGGCTGATAGAGACATCACTGGGCTCTCCCAGGAGCTGCCACCAGGGGTCCATTTCAAAGTGAGAGGGTGTGGAGGTGACCCTGAGCTTCTGACGAGCTAAATCCCACACACTGGCTGAAACCCTCCTACATTCTTGGCTCCATTGGGGCTGGGGGGCTGGTTTTGGCTGTGCTGGGAGGAGGGCAGAGCTGGAGAGGGAGGGGTGGAGGGTACAACAAGATCACTGGCAAGACCCGATGAAGTGTCCCCAAGAGGTGAAACCAATTAAGCAATACTCCCAGGGTACTTTTAATCGACTTTCCAGCAAACATCCAAATTGCAGCACGAGGACTTTTAAATCTCTGACAGAACACGTAAAAAAAAAGAAGAAGCTGACAATTAGAAGAAAAAACCTCACTTTTGGGAAAAGCAATTTTTAAGTTGAAATAATTTTGTGTCATGGGCTTATATATCATTGAGGCAAATGCTGCTATGACATTACGAGAGGTCATATGGGAATACGGTTGCCTGCCTCCAAGCTGTCAAATCTTTGGATCTGTGGCACTGAGGTTATGGACTTGGATGTTCCCTGTATCATTCATAGTCAATGGATCATACAGAAGAGTCTGACAGGGTTACAACAATTGTTGATTCGGCTCGGCACGCACCAGTGCACACTCATGCTACCTGCGCACACACAAACACACATAAGCTGCTCTTCAAAGAGATGTAATCATATTTAAGGAATTATTCATCAATGTATTTCCTCCTGGGATGCTGACGAATCTCAGCAGAGGAAGTCACCGTGCAATATGGTCCCCGAATGCAGTGGGGAAAATCCCTGGATGTTTTACAAGCTTGCTAATGAACATTTGAGCCACACAGCAGTTAACATTGTCTGATCACATTTTTTCTCCAGTAGTTGTTGTTGTTGTGCATGGTGTGGCAGTGATGTCTTCATCAGGCTGTCAAAAAGGAAGTGCCTGCAGCTGTGGCGGATCCCCCCAGAGCCTGTCACACTCCTTGTTTCCATGGCAGTCCTTCAGGCAGCACCACAGGCAGGCTGTGTGCAAGGACCCATACAACCTGTTTTTTCAGCAGCCGCTCCTCTGATGTTCAGCCCCGGAGCGGGCGTCAAACTACCAAGTGCAGAGAGAGAGAACACTGCGCCCTTTCTCTCTGTCGCAGTTCTGCGCTGCTTTACAAGGAGATGCGTAGCAAAAAACCCTTCTCATTTGAATAAGCCACTATTCCCAGCACCTCCTTAGTAATTGTTACATGTGCAATGCTGTTAAGGTTCTCTGACCTCCTATCTGAGAGACATAATGTGCACAGTAGGACAAAGTAAGAGAAGCACGACTCATAGTTGACTTACATGTGTTAAAGCTCTTATGCATGTGTTATTTAGTCTGCTTGTACCACCTGAGAAGCAGGTCATGGAGATCAGTGGCTGCACTCCAAGTCCCAACTGGCCTAAATTAAAGGTGCAGAGGTTACGCTCTGCCTCCAGACAGAACTCTGACACCAATAAAGAGCAGAATTTGCCATGGTTTCACTCCAGGGAAACACAATCTAAATGACAGAACAGACTGAGCTTGCTACTGATAGATTGTTTTGCCTATGTGCGCACATCTACTCGAGGACGCTGCATTGGGAGCTTTTAAAATAATACCTGCTTTTGCTGTTTGTTCCTGGTTGTAACTTAACCAGTCGACAGATTGCTGTAGTCTCTCCCGATGATAGAATATATAAATCATGGTAACCAGGATTGATGTTGTCTCAGGGAATAGGGGTGAAAATATGACTGAGATAACAACAGAGAGAAAAATGGTCGCTAATAGCAGCTGTTTTCAGTAGCTCCAGTTTACTAATAATTCATTTTGTGGCCCACAGTACACACTGGTGTTAAGACATGGCAAAAGCCATAATTCTTTATAGCATCAAGAATAGAAGATGGCCTTTAAGAGCTGAAATTAAATCATTGGCCTTTAAAAGCATCTCTCTAAGGGGCAAGCTGCATTAATAAATTCAACTGATTCTGCTTTAATATTATTCAGAGTGCATTAAAATGAAGACAACAGCTGGGATCATGCCCAGTCTCAGGAGTATTGCTTGGGCCAATGAGTGCCGGCGAGATGCAAAGCATGTCTGAGCGCAACCCTGCGTTGTGGATGGGGTGGGGGGAGCACAAGGTCTTGGTGTTACAGGTGCAGGCCTGACAGTTGCTGTTCCCGGATCAGAGGTTGTCGGGTACTGACACTGGCCACAGGACAGCTACTGCCTGCCTCAAAAAACAATGTCACATGGGAGCAGACACCCGGCCACACAGCCAATCAGGCCAGCTACTGCTGCAGTCATGACAGTACTGCTTATGAGAACTACAAGAACCTTCAAACTATTAAATACTTTGCTTTTATAGTCGCTGTAAGCAGTAGTTATGGGCTCACTTTATTATGTTGAAAAATGGGTAGGAAAAAAATGGCTTTGAAAAAAAATAGAGGAAATAAAGTGTTAAGCTTTCTAACATTTGCTGTTACATCAGTGCTCTATAGTTAGTACGAGCACATGCATCAGGAAACAATACAAAGAATAATTGAACTGCATATTTCATTCTAATTAACAGTGATATAACGCAATGTGACTCTCAGCCTCCTGAGGAAAGAGCACCATATTTTGTTTGATGAATCTGCTAAAGCCACAGCTAGTCTCGCCACTAACCCCTGGGGAATCAGGTATCATTAGAGATATGAACAGATCTGCTTTTTGTCTCGCTGAAAGAAGGGGAAAACACATTTCCTCCTCGCTGGCACATGGGTGAATGTGAAAGTGTTCAATATTAATAGCCTTTCATCAAGGACACAATTAGGACACCTCTATTTGACACATTCTATAGGTTCTGAATGAATATGGATATATGCTCCCAACGAGGGAGCCACTGGCTGAATAACAAAGTGAAATCTCCAGCAAACCCAGCAGAATGAAGAATGCACAACATGACAATTGGGGAGATGATGTATTTTGATCCAATGTGAATTTAAAAGAAGCAGGAGACTCTAAGTGTATTATTATTAGCCCGATTTATAATTCACGGCCAAGGGCAAGTTGTATATTTATCCGAATTAGCATACATACCGCTATACAAACACACAAATCTAGCACACATATTAAAGAGGCCACATTTCTTTTATCTGGTACACTTGAAGTGTTACTCCTTATACTTGGAAAACACACTGACACTACTTCAGTATCTTTGTTCCTTCCGAGAGAATAAAAAAAACGATTAAACCTTAACACTGGTCATGGATCAGTCAGAGGTTCACAAAGAGCTGATCTGATTAGTGAGTGTGGTTTAGGATATGTAATTTTCTACACCAGAGGTTTGTGGTGCTGACTGCAAAGCTAAGGTGTGAAGAGGGCTGTGGTGAAGTGAGGAGACTAATCACATGTGTTTCACCCCTGAGCACCGTCTCCTCCAAGCTCTGCCACATTATGACACCAGAGAGTCATGTAGCACACGAGCACAGTTAGGCCCATTAACCAGAGCGGCTAATTATCGGCTCCTACAAGGTCTTCAAGCTCTCAGGCAATGCATGCTCTCATTTCTGATTAAAAACATAAATGCATGCAGAAAAAAGAGGATCAATTACAGCGAGGCAGAATAGATAACAGCCCCGTACCAGAGTAATTAGGCCGGGTGTTTCATCGGAACCGCTTGCTCTGTGATGAAGGTTTAAAGAGTCCAGTGGCAGAAACACCACAACTGTGTTTGTTTTATTTATGATGCTGCAGTGTCACCCACCGGGGCCCAATTAGCCTGCGACTGATGCCTTGGAAAGCATCTCGCTGCTCCTCTTTGACAGGAAATGAAAGCTGCACTTGCTTATGTCCTTCTAGTGACCCGTGGGCTTCAACCTGTTAGGGGCAGAGTGGCCAACAGAGATGACTCGTACATGCCACCACAACCTTCCTTCTTTTAGGCCATTTGCCAGTATATTTCATAGGATTTAACTGTGTCAACAGAGGACAGCGCAGGGATAATATGCCAGTTGTGGAAGTATTTAGGCTACAGATTCACTTCCACACCACTTCCTGGTGGCTGATTTGATAGTGATGCTCTGTAATGTATGTAACACCCTTCTCAGCATTCCTTACCCACATGAGGGAGCACCACCATAAGGAATGAGCCTGATTGCAATGTTGGCTTGAGCTCTTACACTGGCTTCAAACCGTTTGTCAAAGTAATTTTCTTAATTAACTGCGATGTGCTCTGATTAAAATAGTATTTACCAATTTACATCATATCAGGCAGCACTGGGTTTAAATTGGCTTTCATGGGCGTAATGCATATGTTTTACGACAAGAGAGAGAAATAAAGCAGTAAATGATCTAGTCAAGCTTTGATATGGTATTATAAATACTTAGATTTTTCTAAGGACATGCTCATTTTAGCGAGCAGCTTCTTTTTCATTTTTGATAACAATAACAACTGTACTTAAAACCCCTGTCACAGCAGTCCTTCACACCTTCCTCTTTTCTCCATTAGAAGTACACAGTGCTCCTTGAATCACTACACACACACACACACACACACACACACACACACACTCACAGGCACACACGCAGACACAGACAGACATAGTTTATTAGTTTCAATAGGCAAATGAAAAAGAATGTCTATGGTCCTTTAAGCAAGCAGCAAGAGACCAATTAGCAAGTATCTCTATTCAATTTCTCCATATCTCTACTTAGTGAGTGTGAGGGAGAGAGAGGTCTGGGGGGAGGAGTTTGAGCGGCACAGACAGGAAGAGAGAAAACAAAGCCATCATCTCCCAGTGCTTGCCCTCCTCTCCCCTCTCCTCTGCAGCTCCAATTACTGGCTTCTCTCCCTGCCATCAGTATGCAGCAGGGCCGCTCTTCTCCTCCACTCGCCCCAGGCCATTGAATACGTTACCTCCGCTATGGGGCTCGGGGCTCAGGGGCACTGCGCCCCCTAACCCCCTGGATAATTTGGGATTCCTGCTCCTGCCTTGGAGAGCTGAAAACAAATAAAACACCCAGATAAATAAAGAAATAAGGTTGCCTCACAAATATCCAGAGATCTACTGATTTATTGATTTGTTCATTCCTCTACTTATTATTTGTAAATCATTACTGATCCGCAGCCACCCACACCTCCTTTCTAAACCTACGCAAGAGGATGAGAATGCACTTCACACAGACCAAAGTTTTGACTTGCAGAAGAAGATGAAATTTTACAAAGTTTATTTCTTCTTCTCACCAAAATGACCCAAAGAAACATTAAAAAATATTTACTTTAAATGCAGTATTCTATTGTTTTCGCAGATATATATTTTTGTTTTATTTTAATATTAATTTTTGCTTTTTATGTTCTCTTTATTCATGTTTGTAAATCATGAAAACATTGCTCTAACCCCTTAAGATTTAAATGTTGATTTTCTGTCTCGGCAGGCTTCACTGAATGAAAACAACCACCTCAAATCACTTTTACTTGAAGCATTCTGCGAGAACACAACCCTTTTTGTTTTGAGTGAACACCATTGTCAGGTGAGAATAACCATTTCCATTCTTTTGCACCCCAAAATCTGCACGTTGCACTTGAGGCAAGTCTATAAAGCTGTTCAAACTAGACTGCCTTTGGCTCAGATTTCTTTTCCATCTCCTTGTCTTTGTCCAAGGTTTAAGGTTTAAGATAGCTCACAGCTACAGACCATACACTTCTTATTAAAGCACTTCAGGTTTCATGCACAATACAGGAAGGTGTGTTTTTATGGAAAATGGACAACAAATATTTTATGGAGAACTTGTCAAACTTAAACAGCCCTATAATCTGTCCCCCTACATCACTACTTGTATCAGTATCACAATGTTTGAGTGGAGCTGAATGTAGTGAAAATGCATGCAATCATGATTTGGAATGAGTAACAAAAGAGTGCTCCACGGCAGATCTAAAATTGTGAAAGAGCATCTCTGTCTGTCTAGAGCCTTTTATGTTGACAAACACCTACACTGTAGTTCTCATGCAGTGGTCTGTGTCCACAGCTGCTCTTCCCACTCGCCTGCGAGCAGATGCATGCTTCGCTCTTTTGGGTCTCATGACTGACTGAATAGTTTTGGAGACAGGGATAACAATGAAATGCAGAGAAATGGGGTGGAAACGGTGGCGTGAAAAAGAAGATCTTCCACTTCATTGTACAGCTCGAGGAGGTAACTGAGAGCGAAACCCCTAACGTGGGCCCGTCCATGTCAGATAGCTCTCACATCGCACCCAAACCTCTCCATTCTCCTCATAGTGACATTAATGCCTGTTTAATATGCTTCTGTTTCTCCAAAAAACAGTTGGTGTAAATGATTACTAGATTACTTAATGTAGCGCTGAATCAATTCTCAAATGTGTCTGTCCCTGCTATACAGAGCAGGCGGGCTGGGCGAGCATAGAGAGACAGTGAGTATGATAGAGCCATAGGGGAAATTATGAGACTATTAAGGAGACACTGTTGTTACTCTTGGCTTCTTACGGGGTTTTGTCAGAGGATGTATCTCCACTTTAATAGTTGGCAGCAACTGGTCAGGGGATGTTAAATCTGCTGGCCACATGATTTTATTTTTGCGATATTGTCAAATAATGTGTTAAAAAATTCAACCATGATGTCATGTAAAAGGTGAGGTAATCCACTTAGAATGATTAAGAGGCCCCGTTTTCTTTTTTCTTCCATCACCAGCAGATTCCAGTTTCAACTTCAAGGCTTGTTGACTGTAATGAAGCGCTGCTCCATAATGGCCCATATGCAGAAAATTCAACATTTGAAACAAACCACATACAAGGTGGAATTTGACAAGCTCATAAAGTATCATCTGCTTAAATGCCTTATGACAATGTAAGATTAATGACGGCCCATTCAGTGCTATAAGCAGCAGAGGTAGAGGAGGCACCTGCTCCTCAAAGGCCAGCTCTAATCATTCTCATCTGGACTCCCTGCTGACATACTAACCTGCTGTTCCTAAGGAAAGGAGATCTGCCTCCCAGATCCTCAAACACTTTTCTGGGCCCGCCGTATTACTTTCCTAATTCAGCCCAGATGTGACGTCCCCACTCTGCCATCCTGTTTTTTTCCCCCCACGCTCTGCTTCATCTCATTCCCACCTGCTAGCTGACCTGGGGACCCAAGGCCCAGACTCTCATTTGGTTTGCCTCTCTCAAAGTAAAGTCCTGTTCTTTGAATTGCAGCAATCTTTTTTTGCTTCAGCCTGGAGGGTCTGAAGTGAAGTCTGCATACTATAGAGAGTACTGGAATCTCCCTACTGTCACATCTTCTGTTGTCTTAATAAGAATCTCCTTGTTCATTGCAGAGTGGTGAACCTTCCATGCAGATAGTGAACGACTGGTGATACCAACAGTACACTACATACCCACAGCAGAGGCTACATTCTCTTCTACATGCATACCGTGACATTGCTACAGCTGTTCTTCTATACCGCCTAATGTCATGAGCTAGTGACAGTAATAAGTAGTAATAGGTGTGATCAATGTTTTTGGACCATTTAAAGGTGTTCCTGATGCACACAGCTGATGATCTTGCATAATTTACATCTAAGGATAAGCCCTTATTGTGCGTTTACACCAAATGCTAAGCATATTTTCACCTCACATTAATCATGTGAGTTTATTTACTCAAATATTTCAATTTACTCAAAATGTTGTTATTTCTTTCCATTAACAAGTATGGGTAAAATAATCTCTATTTCTGCTTTGTACCTGTTGTCTAAGTTCCAGATACATTGGAAAACTATCCCCATCATCCAGAGGATGATGGGGATAGTTTTGGGGATGGGGAGTTCCTCCACTTTCTCCAGGAACAGGAATCCAGTTACTTCGATTACATCGCTACTACAGTGCAGCGGTATGACCCCAAAATTAAAAGATTTTGCTGTGATTTAATTGCAATAAACACATCACAAGTGTGCTGATATACTGTTAGATCCGCCCACAAGACAGTCAAGCAAAAAATGTTTAAAATGCTTATTTTCTGAATCAAGTTTGGATTGACCAGGGCTATGCTATGCAGAAGATGTTCAAAGCTGATAGGTTTTCATGACATACCATGACATGAATTTCTCATTTGGGTTAAAAAAAATTCCTACCAGTGCAGATATGTGAAACACGTGAACTTTCGTCGCCCAGTGTGAATTACGCAAGTCCGTGTCTTGCATGTAATTGCAGCGCATTGAAAATTGCTTCACATTTGGTGTGAACACACCATAAAAGGATATGAATAAAAAAATATTAAAGCAATGTCATTATTGGATGATGAACACCACTGGTTAGCACTGACCGCCTGAAAGATCTCTACTTTAATTGGATTGCTTGGCTTCCCCAAGCTGATGGACATGCTTGTCTCTCAGGACCACTGAGCGTCTGTCTCCACTGGATGGGCCCCAGTAAATAATCTCTCTCCCCTAAACGCTTACCGTTAATTGTGTTTTTTTTTTCTTCTTCTTCTTCTAGTTGAGATGTGGTGTGGGGTGTGGGGTGTGGGTGGGTTGGGGAGGGGGATAATTAAGACAATGCCTTTGCGCTTCACTTTGGAGCAGGGATCCCACTAGGACTGAGGCAGGTGCCTCTTACTGGAAGAGACTTACTGACAAGGCCTGCCAATCAAGCCTGCAGAGCTCTCCATTTCTTGAGCTCTTAGGTGCTCTATTCCCTTTAGTCCGTTTATTCCAAACACAGTTTTAAAATGCTGGGGATTAAGCAGGTAGCAAACATGGCCAGTCTGTCGGAGGGAATCAGTGTTCCCCAGCCTACGAGTACATCGTCTGTCTCAGCCCATCTACAGCTGCACCCTTGGTGGAAGGTTTTATCTTACAATTGATTAGAGAGCTCATACTTTAGAAGTGGAATTGTTACATTAAAATAAAAACTGTGCTACATTGTCTTTCTATTTTGATGAAAGCTACTGGGAATATGGATGTTATATAGCACAACAATGTCTTATTTCTTTTATTTTTCAGTGCGTCTGCCCCCCACAAAGGTAGTTAGGCAGAAAGCGCCAAATAAACTCCTTAGTTCCAATGCCAAACACTGTTTTAAATTTTTCTCTGTGTATCTTAATTCCTGCTGAGCATTTGCATGGAGACTAGTACAACTACACAAAGATTATTTGAGGAACACTGAAGGAGACTCTTTTTGTTATTCTTATACCTGACCTGGAGGGCATTGTCAAACTGTGCAGAACCGTGTGGACATAGCATAAAGTATAATAGAATAATCAAGGCAAAATATAATGTTTATTAAAAAAAAACCTTGTATCTCTTGAAACTTGCTCCTCATCTAGTAGACAGGCTGGAGAGAGGTGCCAGCAGCTATTCACAACGAAGCGGGAAAGCAGGTCATGGAGTCACGGCCACTAAGAGCCGCTGTGCTATAGAGTGCCACTGACAGGCTTGTACAAGGCCAGGGCCTCATCTGGCTGCAATGCCAAAATTTAGGCAGTGAATATGGTCTACTGTTGAGACATATAAAAGATATCCTTGTACAAATGAAAAAGAATATCTATATCCATCCAGTATTTGAGTATTTGTACACACTTGAAAATGGATAACTGTTACATAAAGGAAAGAAATCCAGGAATTGTATAGTTTAACTCTCATACATTTTCCTTTGATTCTCATGTAACATTTTTTATTTTTTTAAAATGGGCAGCCACTCGCTTTGTGCTAAATGTGATATGGGAGTTAAGTGAATGGGAGAGTAGGTCTGAATTCCCCAGCAACCATAGCCACTCGTCACACACAGACAGGAAATGGACAGCCACTTTGGGGAAATTCAATTCAGTTGTCGTCCACTGTGAAAAAGATTGAATCATGTAGACATTTGAGGTGATTTAATGGTGTTAACATACGCACAGTGGAGCTCCATGACTTAAGCTGCGCAGGCTTTGGATTATTGAGTTCAGTGTAAAATCAGTCACTTCTCCAGAGTCCATTTGACTGGGAGAAATGGATGGACATTAGCAGGAATTCTGAAAGTGATCCATTTTTTGGGAGGATAAACTAGTGATGGATTTCGCCTCAGACGCTGCTTTAACAGTCTGCAGCCTGCTTCTACTTTGTCTTTTTTCAAATGCATTTGGCTAAATTTTGACTTTTTTTTTTTTCAAGTTATCATGCAAGTGCTGTAATGTTGAAAAATAATATAGTAGGGGTTTGGGCTCGATGGGTTGGAGCTGCTTTTGTCTTCTCTTCATGTAATGGGCCAGAAGGTCTTGTGCATTGGTGAGTCTGGCCAATGAACATCAGAACTTTTTCTCATTTGAAACACTAGTTAAATTCAAGTCTTTTTGAGAGGCAATTTTTCAAAATCAGAACTCACAGAAATAGTCTCTCTGGTAAAGATGGAGGTACAGTATAGTGCCAGCATTTTCAGCACAAATGGACATGAGCCCACTACATAAAAACATAAAAATAATGCAAATCATGATACTAATGATATATACTGTACTGTTTATTATGGTATGCTTGGTACCTCCTACAGAGCAAGATAGACCAAAAACAGTCAATGATGTCATAGAGGACTTTGACGTTCTTTATGGACATAATGCATTTTCCGTCTTCCCCTGCCAACCTTTCTCCATTAACTGTTGTTATGTATCTTTGCTTGAGGAAATATGGCCGAAGGTTCCTTGGCTTTAATCGTGGATGATAAATTCTCCCGTGATGAGTGCAGCATTTCTTCTGCCACTCAAACTGTGTTTGAATAAATATTTGGCATACAGTAGTTGTAACCCAAGGCTAGAAATATATTCGCTGTGGTCTTGCTGGCCAAATCAACTCTCTCAACAACAACTTTGTTGGTTGGTTTTAAACACTTTGGTCATGTAGTGTGTAAGGAAGATGGCCTCTAGGGGCTGCTAGCAGGGGTTTTCCTTTTGTGCTGTGTCCAGAGTTGTTCATTCATTCACTGTTCAGCCATAGACTATACAGTGTGTAATATAAATAACAGTGCCAAACAATTTTCAGTTTATTTTGTGACTACTTGCTAAAACACTGCAGGGCTGCAGGGCTGTCGATGTAGGATGCTCTATGAGTTAGCATTAGGTCTATGGCCATTACTGTTTACACGGTCAAGTCGGTTTTATTTATATAGCCTAAAATCACAAATAACACAGTTGCCTCAGAGGAAAGCATAAGACATACTCTTTCCTTAGACCCTTAATTCAGATCAATATATTAGACTTTTTCTGGTGGAATGATTTGAGTGAGTAAACTATATTTTATTAAATTAAATGCAACAACTGAAACATATTATTAATCAAAATATTTAAAATCACATTTTGCCATAAAACAATTTTCTTTTAATTCACTGATTATGTGAGAGTATTTTCCCCCCAAATCAAATAAATATAATTGTCGTTATTTGAAATATATGTAAAATAAAATAAAACATTGTTTTATTTGTTCATTTCTTAGTGTTGTTATTTTATATATAGAAAGTTGAATTATATATATAATTGAACTTTTCTTTCATTCAAATACATGTCTTTAAAAGATAAAGCAAACTTACAAACATAAACTCTTTACACTTTTTATACTGTACACAAATAATATCATTAAAACTCCCACAGAATTTTTTTTTCTCCGAAGGACACACTGTCTGCTTGCAGCGCTCAAGTGGCCAGCAGGCTTGACCTTGAGTTTCACTTTGTACACTTACAATAAATAAATATTATTAAAAGAGGAATGAACTCGTTCTTTGCTGTCTCTGCTTGTTATTGTCAGTTTAACTTTGTCGAGTGCTGAACATTCACGGTTCTGTCCTCCTCACTAGTGGAGATATGAACAATGTCCGTTTCTAAAGACTTCCTCATCAGCTGCACAGAGCGTGGGAGTACTGGTATCTGGAAACAAGCTTTAGCTGACTTTTTTCAGACTACAACAACATCCTCCTCCCTTTACTCCATGCACATGTCCTCTCACTCCATGCATTATAACCCTGATGAGCTGACCACATCCTTGGAACACTTCACAAGATAAATAATTGAACCCTCAATAGCCCTTGATGGACAAAAATTGCTCCTCCAGCTGCCACTTCTTCTTTTGCTTTGTTCTCAAGAGCAACAACAACAAATGGGCCTTTGCAGAATCCCACACTAAGAAAACACATTTCACAATGATAACACATAAGAGCTAGGGTTACATTACTCTCCTGCTCAGATGATTTGTGCCATTAGAGGTAGCCTATGTGTTGTACAAATAGTAATAAAGAAGCCTTCAAAAGAGATATGTGATCTTAAAAGAGTGTTTTATCCCAGAAGACGACTGATGTCACCATCATCAGTTATCTGTTACCAGCTAACTTGTCTTTTCAGCAATCAAGAGAGAAGGCAGACAAAGGTTTCAGAGCAAGACATGAGGGCTTTGAACAATAGGTGGCAGTGTGCTACCACACAAGGCGGCTACAGTATCTGCAAGTTCTCTGAATCCAGTCTTGGCAGAGGAAGGCTTGAGGCTGTTCTGCGGATTTAATTAGACAGAAACAGATACTCACATGTTCATTTCTCAGCTGCCTCCCATCCATTTCTTTACAGTCTGTTGGGGAAAAACGCTTTATGGTCCAATTGTAACTTTAACTGTGAGTACAGAAAGAACCACACATTCATAGTGAAAAGCCAAGTGTTAAGACCTTGTTTCACACCTCCTAGAGGCAACCATTACAGCAGGTAGAGCTGTCACAATCACAGGCCAACTGTTAAAATACACAAAAGAGAGGCCAGAGACTTCTTTCTATGGATAAAGAAAATATTTTTAAAATAAAGTCTTGAGGTATCCTCCTGGCTGAAGACCACACCCATCAAACGATGACCTATAGAAACCTTTTGTATTTGCAAAGAATAATTCTTAAAGTTATAATGATAGCAAGACACAGAATTCCTTTTTCTTCTAAATATGACTTTTTAAAAAAACATAAATTTCAACTATTGGGTTATATGTATTAATATTATTCTATGAGCTGTTTGCTACAATATAGGGTTGTGGTTGTCAACATATTTCTCAAAACAAATCAATAAAGTCTTTTATATTAATCAAAGTTTTTTTTCTGTGAAGCACATTTCTATAATGCATTATAAACATATTTATATTACATTATAATATTCTTACAGAACTGTATAAATATGATTATAAGCACTCATACATACTGATACAATAATCATAGCACATCATAAAGCATTTTATATAGGATTAGAACCCTCACCCCCAACCCTATTATCACATTATAATGCATTACAATAGTGATTATAATGCATATTAAAAAATATTGTGATGTATAACAACCATGAGAATTATAAAACACTATGGTCCTTGCAAAACAATATCTGTAAGTGACAAGCAATGGTGAAATATTATTGATACTTGATCTTATAAGTCATTATAAAATATCTTATCATATGCTATGATTATAACTATAAAGCATTATGAATATTCATGAAAGCTTATCTATAATTTTACAGTGCTACAAGAAGTTTATAAAATGTTATAAGTTTGTTTATTATGTATTGTAGACATAGCAATTGTTACCAAGAGTTTTATTCCATGCAGCAGTGGGGTTTGCTAACATACATAGAGGAACTAAGCATGAAAAAAAGAGGGGGTATAATTGAATCAGAGGCGGTGTTAGTGACAGTGGGGGTACAGGGAGCTGGAAGAACAATATTTAGAGCAATGGTAGTTGAGAAAGTGGCTTGGCCTACCACTAACCTTCACATCCATATTAAAAGCAAGGTGTCACTGCATGCAAATTAGACGTAGCCGGGTAAAGCACTGTTAATGAACCCGGCCATTGAACTCCATACAGCAGGCTTGTCGTTAGATAGGTGCACCATAAATAGTCCATTTGGCCGAGAGCCAGAGGGAGAGGCTAAGGCAGAGTTAGCAGCAGTAGGATAGGGCCTTTATTGTGTTATGACAGACAGAGGGGACGATCAGACAGGATAGAGATATGGGCTTTCCTTTCCAGATTAATTAAAGAAAGGATCAATTAACAGTGATGAAAACCATGGCGGCATACTGACTAGCTGATAGGCCAATCAAGCCTTGAAATGCAGAGTAGTTGGCATGTTTTATCTCTCCAAACTTAATTGCAATTTTCCAGAGGGAATGACGTGATCAAAATGGCGGGGTGAAATTAGCTCCACATGAATAAAGTATTTATTTGGTGCATTTGTAAGTCTGTATTGTATTTATATAGTGGACTTTTTTTTCTCTCATTTTTTTTTTTTCTGTCGTGCACACAGAAGTTCCTAATTTCACAATTTATTCTATCTCTGCTCACCTTTATCATGGGAATTGTGAACACGGTTCCACTCCTCAACATTAGCTTTTGCTGAGTAGCAAAATGCCTTGGCTGAGGACAATTTGTCCCACACTGCCCAATCATGCCAGATGCATGTGGTTATACAATATGGAGCGTTCATGAATTAATTTGCATATTAGGACATGAATTTTGTACCCCCCTTACTACTGCTGCTCTACGGCAGATTTGAGGCAATAATGACCTTACAGCAGAAAAGAACAAAGATTTGACGGCTCACTTGTGGGGGTAAAATTTAATGCAGTATGTGCGGAGAATTAAAGGAGGGATAGATACAGGAATGTGACGAGGAAGTTTACGAGAGGAGCAGGAGTTTGTGTAAGTAATGTAGCATTGACCTTTAACCCAAGATATCTTATATCTATCTAGCCCCACACACAAGGCTCACATTTACGCAGTAAAGGAACCTCTTCTGTACTTTTAAAAGTAAAATAATGCAACAAATTCAAGTTGCACTGGTGGTATTTAGAATGTAACCATTTGCTTGTTTTTAATAATTTATCCAGTTATTATAACAATATTAGCTAAGATTAAACACACACACATTGCTCATTACCTTGGGAACACAGCCCACCAAAAGCTCATTTCCTGTTGAGGAAGACTGCCTAACCCCGATTGACCCTCAGATATTCCCATTACCATGGGCCAATGTTTAAGGGAAAGCTTATTGAGCTACCTCAGCTGGAACACCCACCACTGATTTATGAGCTGGAGACTACTCTGCTTTTAATGATTATCTGTTTATTTTTCTCCCACAAATCATATCAGAAACATGGAAGTATTATTCAAATGTGCCAAAAAAGGAATCAAAGGAATCACAGTATTGGAGTCTTCTGCTTGTTGAGAAAAATCTGATGTGTAAAAATAAGATGTAAGGAAAGAGAATTTATTTTGAAATCGCCTCAGGGAGGGGGATATTAAAAAAAAAAAAAAAAAAAAAAGGTTTATTTTGAAGATAATTCCTCATTTGGGTAAATATCTATTTTGAATGAGTGTGCAAAATGTGAGTAAAAAGAGATGTCAATATACTTGTCTGTCTATACGCTCTATGACTAATTAATCTAATCCCTGTCAGTTTTTAAACAGCATCCCGGTGGAATATATTCAGTCCACCTACGTTCCTCTGACACCTTTCATTAAAAGAACAAGGTCTAAACTGTGGACGCCGTAACCTGGCTGCTTTTTCTGGCGGTGTATGACCATTATGCACAACAAGAATCCGGAGATCTATCCATGTCAGTAATACTGCTAGATGGAGGAGAAGCTTAAGTGAGTCTGTCATGGTAATTATGGTGGATAGTTGAGGACTATCAGGTCCTCAGCTCGCTCACTGCCAGTCTGATCTATCCTGAGCATAAAGAGTCTCCTGTGAGCTTAGGGGAAATTGAAAAGATGCACTTATCTACCTAATGGCAATAGCTGAGGCAAATCACATGCATTTTATGGCAAGGAATAACTGTATTTGAGGTATAGTATCAGCGTGTGCCCTGTGGCCATATTCAGCTGCTATGTTTGATTATCCATCAGGCTGTGTCAGACTTTGAGTGAATGCTGCTGTAACCAGCCGGCTGGTTAACGCAAATGCAATGTCACAGAATTGTCGTTCATTTTATAATTTCCTTACTGACAATCCAGCCAGTCTGTGACAGGAAGAGTGTCTGAAAGCAGCAGCCAACATTAACTTTTTCCTTCAGTAAGGAGACGGATTGATGGATTCTGCATTGTCTGCTTCCGTGCCAATGCTGTACGTGGTTAAGAGATGTTTTTTTAATCCACAGTGATGATACTGTAGCACATTATCTCAAGTATATAAGTTACTTAAATGAGACATTGGGACTCTATGAAACCAGAGTAAGCCAGTAAATGTAATGTGTTTGTGCATGGACATCAATGGTGAGGCAGATCTGTTTTGCAGTCATTTATCTGAAAATGGCAACATAATGTAATAACATTTGGGAAGTAACTGTTTTGATTGGGATGGGATAGTCTGCCGAGCTGCAGTTACAAGCAGAAAACACAATATTAGTGTCCATCATTTGAGGTAACAAACAGGGTTTCAGTTTCAGGGTTTTGGGGAAATCAAATTAGTCTGCCAGACATCCAATTTGTGTTTTGGTTTAGTCAAATGTGGCTGCTGCATAATATGCTGCAGGCCACAAGACAAGAAGAAAGTGGCTCATTTGTGTTACATAACACAAAAATGTGATGTTGTGGATGTGAGATGGAAACTTTTATTTTTGCAAAGCGAAGAGATGACCTACACTTGATGTACTGAGGACCTTGTAATCAAAAGGTTCTCACACAGTGAGCTGCTCAGCAAATCCAATGTGAATAATACATTTCCATTAAAAAGGCTCATTAAAATAATTGTTGGTCAATAAACTAGCAGGAGTGGAAGTTAGCCTCCAAACGGTCGGCGGGATTGTCAAGCTACTGTGGTGAGCTCATAGTTCTTCCACAGCTAAATCATATCAGATGGACTATTGACAACATCCTGTCAATAGCTGAGCCCTTGGAGGGTTAGCTATTTGCACATTGACTGATTGACTGTTTCTTAATAGACACATAATTGGTGACAAAGACCTTCCAATGAAGTGTCATTTGCCAGAGCATTTGTGATAATTCACAGCCTGTCCCATTTTCTGTTGGACACAGTCCCAAAGTAGGGGCTGTGATGAGAAACATGATCCACTAGACAGTGTCACACTGACAAGAGAAAATGTACAGTATTTGTAGCATGGTGAAAAAGCTCAGCAGTCACCACAATGAATACAGGACAAACAACTAGATAGCCAGTATGGAATCTATAGATGGAAACATGGAGGAAGCAATATGGAGCTCCTCAAACTTTGACCTGATATAACATTATTCATTGGCAGTAATATTACAAGCTATTTCCTCCCATTCCAGTCTGTGGACAATGTTGATGGATAGTAATTCTCACATGGCACTTTTGTTTACCTTATTTATCTGCCCCGGTGTCTGACATAACCATCATTGCCTTCATCAGGGAGACAAAGCATTTACAGCCGGCTGCTGTGATTGCCATGTATTGCAGACATTTAAAGAGGAAGAACGATAGAAAAAGAAAGAAAGAAAAAAAAAAAGGAAAAACGCCCCCCTGATCCTGCTGCATTTCATGAAGGCACTGCTTTTCAAACCAGCTGCTTGGAGGATTTTTAACATCTATTAATGCGGAATTACTCCAATTACAAGCCTTCTTTGCACCAAGGCCCCCTTCCGCTGCCTGCGTTAGATAGTGCACACCTCTGGGAGCCAATCACAGCCTTCACAGCCACTGGCAGCAGATGTAAGCAATTTACTTCTGATTTCTTCATATTCAGTGTGAGACAAGCTCCTGGTGACCCACGACCCTGGAGCCTGCAGGATTCTAACCCTATCAAATTAAAGCTCTCTGCTCACTTATTCCCTAGCGCTCCTCTGGTGCTAAGCAGCCATCTCGCTGCATAGCAACGCCGGTCGGGCGTGCTCGCTCATACGCCCTGCCTCATCAGCTGCTATTAGGGAAAATATACAGTGCTCTAATTGGATGAGATTCAGCTAAGGAAGTGCAGTTAAAGGTCATTTTCCACCGTGTGCCTCCTGCTCTTCAGAATAATTTCTGTGTCCTCTGTCTTCGGGAGCTGTTAAACAAAAGGGCCAAAGTTACAATCCTTTCTCTCTTTTCCTGACAGAGTGCCACAGGCCGTGATGAGCAGCGAGTCCTGTGAATCATGTAAACAACATAGCCAGACCCTGACTGATGTGCTCTGTGTCAACTGCACATCTCCTCCACTGTCTTCCTTCAAAGTGTCCTGGTGCCTATGTCGCAACCTTGTCGTTAGCCAATTTCATAAATTTGCAAAAGGTTAGAGAAGTCCACCTACTATTCTAATTAGTTGTCATTTTGCTGTGTTTTCTCTTCATGGTGTCAGTTTTAAAGGCTGCTTCGCCACGTGTTTTCTCCAACAATGGATATGGGAGTAGTAAAAGAGACGTTCAAACATTTACAGCATGCTTTGTCAGAACTAATATAATGCTTTGAGATGGTCAATTACAACAATTGGTGCAAATAGCCATAGATAATGAGCCTATAGAAGGTATTTAGCTGTAGAACAGACGCATAGAACCATTACTAGAGCTGAAACAATCATAAAAAATTAAACTGTCAAATATTTGCGCTAAGCTGAGGCTATGTTACTAGCTAATGCTAGTCCAAGCTGATTAGCTTGGTTAGCAAGATGCATCCATAATTCACATTCACTGTGATATTTAGTGGGATATTAAGTGCAATTGAGACCGTAAACTCAATAGAAAAATATTTACTGAGGTAATACATCAAGTGAGAAGTAGGATAGATAAGATTTCCATATTATTGGACTTCTTTTTGCAACCAGGAGAGTCGCCCCCTGCTGACCATTACAAGAAATGCTAGTTTAAGGCTTTTCTGCATTTGCTTCAATTTTCAGGCCCAGAGGTTGTTGCTTGGTAGCCTAAAATACACCTTTTAGGCTCTATTTTGAAGATATGTTCAAGTGTCAAATACTATTTAAACAACAGAGTACTGATATAAATTGTAAAGCACCAGTTTAATGTAAAAGTTGAAGTAACCTTTAGAGATCCCTGAAGCAGCAATAAACAGCTGTGTAATGATGACGTGTTAGTTTGTTTAAAGGCACATCAGTTGTTTTATATTACAGAGTGTACTGTAAATCCCTCATAAGATCCATGATCCTCTTAAGTCACGGGCCACTTCATAAATAAATGATATTCTCCACTGAGCGGCTTGTGGCTCCAGTTTAGTTCAGTTCACTAGTGTGTGATGCAATAATGATGAATGCGGACCTCCAGCACTTTCACTTAGTGCTCTAATGTATATATATAAGGATCATTATACTTAAGCCATGTTCAAGTAGCAAATGGTGCATCGATACAATATCTAACATCTATATCCAACACCGTTATTTTTTCATCTTCTACTGAAAACTAATGGTGCGTAGTGATATAAAGTAGACTGTGATACTGGAATAGCGATGTTTAGCAGTTTGGGGATTTTTTCAACTGTAACTGAGAAATACTTAAATATCAATTGTTGCTTTTTAGTTATAACTCAGTTGCTGATTGAATAATTTTAGTTATTTTCTTCCCATCATCTATGCCTATTTTCACTATTCATAATTCATCTATTTTTTTTTACAATAACATCATTGTTATAGAACTGCATAACAACCCATTCATTTTAAAATGAAACCAAGGTGCATGAGTGTTGGAAATTTGATTTAATTTAATTTACTTTTTTGGCCAACAATATCTCCATCCATTTATTCACTATTATGGAAACAGAATACACTGCCCAAATCATTCTGTATACATGTACTGCTTCTCTCACTCTATACAAAAATGTGGAAAATATGTTGTTTTCTTTCCCTACCAATGTGATAAGGGCTGTGCTAAAGCCTGGTTAGCTCCTTCCGAGTAAATGCTGCAGTTTTGTGTGGACTCACAGTAGTAGGGGATTTTAGAGGCTCCCTGTCTGCCAATTTTACAGCTGGAAGGGCAAAGGCCTTTTGAGCTCCACTGGAAAACTGAGAGACATTCACTGAAGGAGAGGGCCTGGGCCCAGAGTCCCACAGCTTCTCCCACCTTTTGTCCTGCCTGAAAGGCCTCACTGCCTGAAACGCATCACTTGACGCCCAGTGTTTGCTGTTGGGAAACCTGATTAAAGGAGGCGAGACGTACACATACACAGCCTAAGCCTATCAATGACTCTCACAACCCCCCAAGATACTGTATTTGTCCTTGCAGCTTGGGTGCTCAGAGTGAATGCTGCCGTCCATTGATCTTTGTCTGATAAAGCCGCTGGTGTGGTGTGCATGGTGCCTTATGGGCTTCATTCCACTCAGGCGAGTCCATTTCAGTGAGCTGTGGTTGAGCTAATGTGGGACACGCTGCGCCAGTCACGGCCTTTGGGATTTGGCCTAAGTGCTGTGCGTTGTGATGCTTTGCTCTGAAATTCTCAAGCACAGGCAGCCTTGAAAGTCTTTTACACTTCTTTAACAATTTCTTCCAGTTTCTCACAAGCATCTCAGAATACAAGTCAATAAAAAATGTATTCGAGAATATATTATTTTTAACAGCTATTTTATTACTCTTTGAATAATTAACATCCTATTAAACAGTCTTTTAGCTATCGCACTGTATCAAATGGCATTAAAGAATATCTTCCCATCGACAAAGTACTTGTGTGTCTTTAAAAGAATGCTGTCTGATTGCTGAGCAAACACTCCTGTCGAAGACATCTGACAGATGCTCTTTGAGTTCTATTGGCTTAGATCCTGCTGCCTGTCACCTTTCACATCTCAATGGGCCCAGACGTGACCTCTCTGTTGCCTCCAAGCTCCATACGTTATTGGCCCTAACACAATCAAATGCACGTTCAGCATTTGAGGGTCGAAGTGGTGGCAGCCACTAAGGTGCCCTCGTGCACACAGAGGGCCAACTCCTGTGACCTCTAGCACCTGAACCATGACCCTCATTTACAAGCAGGTCACCTCTGCAACAACTGCATTTGCGCAGGGTCAGCTAAGATCTCTGTACACCAAAAAGCTCTAAAAAGCAGACAGATCTTAATCATATAGTGTTGCCTAAGAGTGGAGACAGGTCTGCACATCAGCAGAGAAAAGGGTCACAGCTGAGCCTGGCATTAAAAGAAATTGAATGCTCTAAGAGGAGAGATTTCCTCTTACAAATGCACACACTTAGGCCTATGGTTAATTATCATCACAGGTGTTGAAGTGAGTATTGTTCAAAACCTTTAAGGTCAGAGGTGTAACTAAACACAAGCTGAACACTGATTCTTATATATTGTTTCTTTTACATTCTAACCACATGAGGTAGAGCAGAGGAAGCGGAACATTGCCAAGTATTTATATTACAACATTAGGAATGAAGCCAGCTTTATATTTCCTCACGTTATACAATTTCTCAAAAATAAAGAAATGCTCTGTGAAGAAATGTTGTTTTATATTTTTTTAAAAAGACACTATTGCCAGTAAAATTATAACATTGGCCTGCACATTATTGCAAACAATTTGTGAATCTATTTTGTTTGTAATAAGAGCTAACCATATTTTAGCCATGAACCAAACCCTCTTTTCTTGTGAACGCAGCTAAATCTGAAATGTGATGGCACAGAGACATCCATTGTTGCTGATTGGCCTGTCTTGGCTTACAGCTGTGCTGAAACAGTGCCCTTATTGCTGAGACATCTCAATAAAAGTAAAAAAAGGGGTCCTTTGCTGTGACCTTCTGGCGGCTCAAACCCGCATAAATAGGAATGACATAATGCACCGTTTTATGGTTAATCAAATTCCCACAGAGCAGCGAATGAGGAGAGCAGCTTTTCAGTTGACATATGTAGTCAGATTTTGTTCATCTGCCTTATATTTATAAAATTATTCTGCGACTATCATTATAAACACAACGCTTATATTTATATATATATTACGGTATGTTATTAAGTTATACCTTGTGGTTTGTAGAGAAAATATGTATTTCTCTGCTTTGGTAAATCAGTCTGAATAAAGGGAATTTAATTTAATTCATATTCTGCTTAATGCTTCACACACAGAAAGATTCACCTGTCATCTGCCACTCTCTCATAACACATTTATAGAGAGACAGACAAAAGGGAGCAAAAGAAAAGAGGAGGATATGGAGGGAGAGAGAAAGGAAATAAATTGAGAGAGGGGGAGAGTGAGGGAGAGGGAGGTCATAGCGACCGTGTGATGGTCGCTGACACAGGAGTTCAGCCTGCGGTCAAGGGAAGCAGTTGAAGATGAAGCAGACACACAGGCAAGGCTCTGTGTGCAGGTGCCCCCTCGCTGCCCCGCTCGCTTTCATCCCCCATCCACTCCCACATTGCCCCGCCAGCCCCGCCTGCTATCCACCAATCAGGGCACAGGGGGGCGGCGGCACAGTGGGGACACATCAAAGCGTTCTCTCGGTGAGAGGCTCAGGGCTGATGCTGGCACAACACAGAGGAGCACAGAAGAAAGCAGGGACGGCCAGTTAGAAAAAAGGAGTCCAAATGGAATGGAAAAAAGGAGTCTAACCAGAACAAAACATTTCATTCTCTTCACAAACCAGCATTATGCCAGCCGTGCATCCAAAAACCCAGACACATTTTTCTCACTGCCTTGAGCCAATGGCCCCCTTGAGTATGTGAACAAGGGGGATAATTTAATTAAGAAAATCCAATCTTCCAGTTTGAGGGAACAAAGTTAGATTTGAATGAGCGCAATATGTTCCCTCCTTTCTTTTTTCAAATTAAAATTTCATAGCTGAAATCAAAGCGTTGCTGAGGTGCCCCCATCTCTATTGAGTGTATGCTTTCAGAACAGACGTGATGATGAGAAAAACTGCTAGTTTTTCTGTGTCCTTGAATCTAATTAAAATATTTATAACATTTTGCTTCTCTGAAAAGAATGCAATGGTCTGTAGGTGAATAAAATATCGAAAACGTGTTCTCACTCGACAGAAAGAGTGCAAGGTTGTACCTTATAGCTTTGAACTAAAAAATGGATAAACACTGAATATGTGTAAAATTAAAAATGTCCACTCTCCACTCTTGTCATTAAACTTTAGCATTTTCAAGAAACTCAAACTCATACCAAGACATATTAATGTCTTCTCTCTGATGTATGACCCTTCATGTTCACTCAAAACTTATAATGACTTTCTTTGTGAAAGCTCTCAGAGTGAGGAGAGCTTTCTAAATGAGAAGCACCCCTACAATAATGCTGAGCAGCCCGCACAGAAGTACGAGCCTCATAATATGAGTGTGTCAAGTCCCTAAGTGAGTATGATGCACAATCCAGCAAGCTTTTGCATATGTTAAGAAGGATAATAGGTTCCTGTGGGAGAAGAGGCTAAGGCCCAAAAGTGAGCATGACTGCAAAAGTGCTGTGGAGGGGAAGCACACTACATGGGTGTGTAGTGTGTAGTGTAGTGTAGGAGCCACGCTGAACAAACACCACTTTGAATCATGAACTACATGGAGGAAATAAAGCAGCACTTGTATATACAATGATAGCAGTTTAAAGGCTCAGCATCACCTTCCCTAAGGCACTGTCAGTAATTTGAACAAAATGTCACTCAAAATACAAAGAAAGGGAGAAAAGAGAAGAAAGCAAGCAGAACACTTGCTTAAAAGAAGATCTTTTGATTTACTAAATGCTCTCTTTACTCATCTTTTCCCCAATGGAGGCCGAACATGAAGCACAACATTAAGATCAATACTTAACAAAAACAACAGCAACAAAACAACACTCTGGTGACTTTGTTGGATCGAGCTGCAAGGGAGCAGTACTGCTGTTACTATCCCCACATCGCCCGCGTTCTTAGGCCTGTCAATAAGACCAGCAATGCCTGAAATTCCAGTTGTTTGAATTCAACCTTTCTCTGGTGAACTATGAGGAAAAAAATAAACACATTAAAAACATCGGGTCATTGGACACGTTACAGCACCTTGATGACTGGAGGCGCTGGATGAAGACAATGCTTTCATCATCTCCTGCCCTGGGAAGAAACTATCATACTGTATTGACTGAGAGCAACCCCTTGTTGATCATTACAGGAGTGAGGACATACAGGTGTGGAAACATGAAGTCTTATTGATGGAAATATCAAAGCCACAGACAGGCGCTGTTGACCCCTTCATGATGTCAGCACTCGACTCTTGCTGCTGGGCACTGTTTAAGTGATAATATAGACATGGCATCTCAACATAATGAAAACTTATTGATGCCCTGTGCTGCTGTAATGATGGAATTGACTGAACGCACCAAGCTATTATTTGTATTATTCAGAGCGTTTGACATATGTCAATGTCCCAGAATAAAAGGAAAGGTTTTATCTGACTGGTGTCAATCACTTTAAAGCACATTATACACAGTTTGAAGACAGCAGTGGCATAAACGTCTGAACAATGAAAAATGTGGCAGTTGGGACAAATCTCAGGATTTATCACTGAACAATAAAACAGAGCTGCTCAGCAGGAAATGGGACACATTGAACACATGTTCCATGGTGTGTGCAATCTCATGTAAAGACCCAGCTGACATTCTGGCAGCGTCCTCCTTTCTGTTTTCACTTGCCGTTCTCTGCTCCTGTGCCAGCTTATCCTGTGTGTGGTCTTTGCTGTGACTTGGCACTGTACCTCCGCAGCTCAGATTACTACATTCACATTGGTTTTATTGAACCAGCTCCGCAGTAGCTTTTTGGGTGGAGAGAGGGCAAACGCAGCCACATGGACGACATGGGCAAGGTCGGATCTAAAAGTGCAGATTTTAGTGAAGTGAGAGGTGTCACCGTGGTGCTGTGGCCACGTGGCTAGCCAGCATGTATTTGGGATGACCTTCCCATTGTTCGTGAGCAGAGGCTGCCCTGCCCCTGGTTTGGGCTGGGTCTGTGCCCGCCGCCAACCTCATCAGACACTCAGCTACTACCTATCCATCTTCACTCATTGTGCACAGAGGTGACAGCTGGCATTCAGCTGTTTGTAAAAGGCCTTTAAAAAACATGCAGGGCCTCCATACTCGGCTACATTAAAGTAATTAGCTGCCAAGCTAGTAGAAAGCACCCCCCACCAAGTGCCAGCAAGACTGCGGATTGAAGTCGGCATCCTGTTTGACACATCTGGGCAAGGGAGAGTAATGAAAACAGCTGCTTCTGCCCATATGGCATCCAAAGGCTGGCAGCGTTGCGGTGTGCTGTGCCAACCTTAGGCAAATTATCCATCATTAATCCCAGGATCTGACCAGCATACGAGTTGCTGCTAATCAAAACATCTGGGGATGGTGGCAGAAGAAGGGGGGAGGTCTCACTTGAAAGGGACGTATTTTGTGAGTGGAGTCAATGCAAGGCGACTGTTCAACAAAGAGCCCTGGGTAGATTACAGGTGTGATAACTGCAAACAAATAGTGGACAAATAAAGCACCAGGGATATGAATAATTTTAACATCTTCAGGAAAAGATGCAGCATTATAGATATAATGTTTCCTTTCACAATTTCCCTGTAAATAATAAATTGCGACCATCAGCTTTCTGGATTTAACAAGAACCCTACATGACTTTTAAATGTTGTTGTTTTATGAAATCCTTGCACTACAAACACTCCCCCAGAAAAAAAATCAATTCCCAGCTATTCTTTGATTAGCTGCAAATTGCCCTCACATTTGTTTCTGCGTTTGTCTATTGTGTGTCCTTTCCGTTCATAGGCTGGCCTGTTCAAAACCAGGCTTCAAATTCCCTCAGAAAGTCAGTGACATTAAAATGTCCTTTGATGTGCCTTCCCCAAGCAGGGAGCACTAACAGTAATAGTGATTCTGTCACTTAATGCTTTTCCGGGGATCAATAGCTCTTAAATGCTAAAGTGGGACAATTAAAAATAAATAGGAGGTTGCTCTAGTCTAAATCAGATTATACATTGCTGCCCCTAGCAGGTCCTCAAAAGCACAGTATGCCTCCTCAGTGAGTCATCTGCACAGCACCCTGGTTTGTGACTGATGCATATGTAAGTGAGGATGAATTGAAAACACACAGCTCCCTTTTTTTCTTTTCCTGCTAGAGGCTCCTTCAGTCAGTCAATGCAATAATTTTAGAGGAATCTAAAATAATATGTGTTAAAAAGGGCACACTACTTGTATACTTTATATAAAAAAACCTAATGAGGATTAATAAAACGCAATTAAAATCAGAGAAAACCCCCAAATGGCACAATAATGACATGACTGAGATTTATATTGGCTTTTGAGGATCCATCAGCCTGAGCCATGGCGGTGAGGTCGCAGGTTGGCTTCGGCTCCCCTGTGGCTGCTGCTGTAATGTCAACTCTGGCAGTAATACAGCTGTAACTGGAGGCAGAGTGTGATGGGAACCCGCTCCTGACAGACATGACCAAACCCAACACAATTAGCTCGTGACAGCAGGTGCTGCCTAACTCAGTTGCGTTAACACGTCTCAGGTTTCCTTGTAATGGCCACAAAGTGATCCTAACTTTCAATTAACACATCCCCTGCCTCCACCACCCCGGCCAGCCACTCATTTCCACATCCCCGCCATTAGCTGCGTGGGAAGCACTGCTTTGGCACAGGCGAGCTCTGGTGCATGCTGACTGCGAGAGGCAACAGTTTTCACAAACAAAGACATTCATGTACTCACAGCTTCTCCCTCTCTTCCTCTCTCTCTCTTTCACGTGCACGCACAATTCAAACACAAACACCAGTCCATTCGCAGAGTTTTAAACAAACACCATTCTTCAGAGTTTTACACCACAGACTTGTAGCAAAAGCCTCTAAGGCTGAATATCAGTCTCTGTCCAGCACAAAGGGGAAGTACTGATGTTACCACTCCAGACTAAATCAGGATAAATGGCCGGACCCTTCAGGAGAAGACAAGGAGGAGGCAGCATTGCTGAGTGCACAAACACACATAGTGCGGAAACCTTCTCACGCACAGGAAGAGGTTCATCTTCATTGAACAGTGCTCTATCCATCACTTCATGTGACTCCACAACAAAGGCCCTGAAAACCACACAGCCGTCTGGGAAGCATCTCTGTGACACAGTGCCAGGGGAATTACACGGCACAAATGATTGCTCAGGTAGGGAGCGGGTTGCTGTCGAACAACAGTCTTGTCTTTAACTTGCTCTCTGCTCTCCATCAGAGCAGAATGAAGAAGTGCTCAGCTCTGTCATTTGAGTCTATTGACCTTTGGTGATTCACTGGCAGGCTGTACCTGAAACAACAGACAAGAGGTGAAGGGTTTGGGCCTAACCTATGCACTGGCATACATCACGCAGCCTGATGAGTGACACAGCTCTATAAAGTGTCATTTACCTTGTCAGCCGGCAGATACACCATCCATATGGATGGACACGCATCCTCTCTAGGTCACACATGCTCTGCCTGCAGACAGAATCGTAAATGACCGTTTGGGACACAAGTTCACTTTCTGTGATGGATGTCTTTTGTCTATCATTGTCTATAGCAACATATTGATACAGTATATGACTTGTGTTGGAATTAAATTGATTGGATGAAGAAATTATGCATGTGGTACTTCAAACTGACTTTCCTTGTGATGGGTTGGTGTTAATATTGTTTTAAATCATATACAGAGGAGATGTGTAGGATAATCCACCATGCTCATATTAGAGAAAGCCTTTTATCTTACACTTTAATTGATACACATTTGCCACATACAACAGGGGATGTGTGATGCATAACGCAGTGAGCCAAGCCTGGTCTCAGAGGTACAGTACCCAGTAGCACTTGTCATGCTGGCTCTATCACAGTTTTGACCTTGTTTGAGGGGCAATGAGAGTCGTCAGGAGCTCCCTTAACTTCCCAGGGACTCAGTAGAAATGACAGGTCCCTGCAGAGTGTGAATAAACATGTGCTTTAGTGAAAGTTGTGTGTAATTTGCTCTTTGCCATCTTAACTGTAGTTATTACTATTTTAAATGGATACATCTGTCTATGTGAAGTCTTTCATTACCTCCACTCATTACCAGCACATCACAGTGCTCCCCAAGGACACGCCTTTTACGTGCTCATCCGCTGAAATCCACTTTAATGTTCTGAATTTGACGCTTGTCTCAAAACAAATTTGTCTGAAGCAATTAAAAAGTATCACCTCGCAAACAGCCCCTCCTAAATGTTATGTTTTACATCAGCTTTTCTCCTACTGACTGATAAACATGTGCTGCGCTACATGTTTGACCTCACTTTAAACTGCATATCTGACATGAATAGATTAAAAGTATAAGCTTGCTTTGTAGAATATGTGAAGCTCTTAAACCATGTTTTGATTTGTATACATCCTTTATTTATGTATTGCCTTATAATTAGAATAGTTATATTGGCTCTGTGGGTTTTTAAAGGGATGTAAATTATCCCATCTTCCAATTTGCCATCTTATAATGCATATAGCATTGAAAATAAATACAAGTAAAGATTCCTGAAAATGTTTGTTTATGCACAAGGACTTTAATGCTGGATTTATAGTTTATACACTGCATTAAGGCTTTATGCTATATCAACAAATCCCTCCACCTTTAAAGCCACAAACACCTTGTTTGTTCTAAAAATATGACCCCCATTGGAGTGTTTGTTTTATAAGCACCCTAACAATTGGAAGGTGATAAACGTGTCCTAACTTTTCTCATACCTTTCATGTAACCACTGCAGTTTTAAACATGAAGTTAGCATTCTGAAGTGGTTACTTCTCCTTCGTACATTGGCACATGACTTAATTGTGCATTTGACATAGAGCATGACCTAGATAACTAGTTATGTGAAGTTAAAATACCATTTTAGTTTTACATGTGTCACAAACAGCAGGGTTAAAATCTTGTTTGACCCATCTACCTTGACGTCTGTGGACTTTGTCTGTCTTTATACTACAATACTACACCACCTGATTTGTTTAATTTAAGGATCCACAAGGGTAAGCTCCAAGGTTACATCATAACCTACGGCATAGTTGGGGCGGCTGTGGCTCAGTTGGTAGAGCGGTCGCCTACTGATCAGAAGTTTGGTGGTTCGATCCTAGACTATGGCAGCCTCCATGTCGAAGTATCCTTAGGCAAGCCCCAAAAGGCGCCAGTATGAATGTGTGTGTGAACGGCTGAATGAGCCCAGTCTGTAGTGTAAAGCGCTTTGGATAAAATCGCTATATGTGCAGTCCACTGGATATGTACCTCCACAAAAACTACATGTCAGGGCTTAAGTGGTTCTTGATGATGGAAAGCCTAATAGTATTAGATCATCTAGTGCTTTAGACTCATAGAAGAATTTCAGGTCTGTGTGACTGTAACCATTTTCAGCAAATGAATGATTTGGAAAGTCACACTGTATATAATTTTTTTTTCTAGTTTCCTGAACCATAGTCCAACTTGTGCTGGATGTGTACACCGGCAACAACTCTGCCAAAGTGCTGTGATGTTATATTGTAGGTAAACATCAAACGATTTGGAAACACAGACCCGTGAGAACCCAATCTATGAATGTCGATGGGCCACATTTAATAGGTTACATTCGCAGACACTGCGTAGGTACAGATCTTAAAAGTTGCCTTTTGTGGAGATATCCATACTTTTTGCAATCACAGCTGAAAGTCTTCTAACCTGAATGCTATACCCCACCGTGACATCAGACATCCAAACAGCGCGCCTCGAACGGACACACTGCCATGCTCAATAAAATCCAGGTCAACATAATACCAGTTGAAACTAAAAGTAGCGAGAAAGGTCTTGACTTGTGCAAGTGGACAGAAATATGAGCCTCTTAGGGATGTAAGCATTTTAGAAGTCATGAAAAAATGCAGCTGTTGCTGATGAAATCAGTTGGTTCCAGACCTCATTTAAAGGTCAGAGTTGACCAAAATGACAATTGCATAGCAAAGGCCTGTGATTCAACATATGCCTGCACTTAACATAATTACATTTTCAATGTGGCTTTTAGTTCATATTTACTTTTTAGAGCTTTACTTGAGTACAGTCCAAAGTGCCAAATGGCTGTGTTTAAAACTATGAGAGCATGCTGGGAATGATTTGGGTCACAGAGTGGTTCAGTTGCAAGCGATTCACTCCTTGTGTCTTCATCCCCACCTTGCCCTTGATTTCTGGGTGAATTACCGGCTTCCTTTTGAAAATATTTTCCCAGTTTGTTTAATATTGTTTATACAGCTGTAATATTCAGCTGCACATACCTGCTGGCAAACTGGTTTCCTGTCTCCTCTAATCCAATGTCTCATGGAAGTCATTGACTGTGACACAGCTTTGATCCAAAAAGTAGCACTGACAGTGCACCATTCAGAGGGTAGAATATCGGTTGTGTGGTTTAGTGGTGGAAGTAGTATACAGTAGCCACTCTGTAGTCAATTTGATGGTTTTTATAGGAAAATGTATTCTTAGATTTATTACATGATTTCATGTAATTTTAATACAATTACTTAAGGGAGTGCCTTTTTTCTATCATGTTAGAAAAAACTCTATTTCATTTTCTACAAAGAGGTACAAATTTCTTGTGAGAGCTTGAATATATTGTAACATTTAGACCACAGAACCAATTGCATGAGTTCTAATTCTACCTTAAAGTTTCTTATACATTTATTTCTCTGCCATTCTTTTGTCTTTTTGGAGTATATTTTCATTAGAAAGATATTTATGCAGAATGGGTTTGTGGGTGTTATGACATATCCACCAATAACCTCATGCTGTCAGGCAATTGCACCTCATTGGAAAAAGCCTGATGAAATAAATGCTGGCTGCTGACTCCTTCAATTTCACGGCACTCCTCATTGTCACCCCGAGTGCCTTTCCCCAGATTGAGATATTTGCAAACTGTCATCTCCCATAAATAGCTGTCTGGTGCGATGTTGCCGGTGCCCCTCTGACTCTGATTCTGAGAAGCTTTGGTGCAACATTTCCACATCCTCGCCGGTTAGTCTATTAAAAGTCAGCACTGCTGCTGCAAAAAAGCAATGACAGTGGCTGACGAGTGATGGAGCAAAAACCCTTTTAAACAACACACAAGCACTCACATAGCTATGTACATACCCTTCCTCACTTCATACCTAGTGCTGTCACTCACTTCCCATGACTCCTTATCTGACATGCTGCAATCTTTGAACTCCATTAGTGGAAGCAAATCCCTCTCCCTGTCTTTGGGATAAAATAGGCTTTGGCATAGTTCCATGCTGAGATTAAAAGTTGTCATGTCTTGTGTGGCCACAGAGGTTTTCATGGCTCTTTAGGATGTTATCTGGCAGCTCATTATTTCATGCACATTCCCCTCGGTATCAGATAAAAAAGAGATAAGAATGAACTAATTTTATATTTTTTCTGGATTACGATGTCACAAAAACTTAAATGTGATAAATTTTGAAAAATATTCTCTCCAATGTTCAGCTCCTTATCGTCAGGTAGTATTGGCTTCAACTCCTTAAATGACAAATGGAAATATGTTCATGAGGCCAGTGCTGGGATTTTATTACTCTATGAAGGAGAACATAGACCACATATGTTTAACAGCATGATTTGTAATCATATGCCTGAATAAATGCCATGTTATATTGTACTGTTTATCCTCTGATAGTAACACCTCAGTTTATTGGCAACTGTTGTGGAAACATAATTGCCCACATGGAACTATTGAGAAAGCGTGGCAAGGTAAATGTACAGCCAATGACGAACGCACTCAATTTGCCAAAGGAATCCATACGCGCAAATAGGGTAAGGATAACTGAACATTACAAAAGGCTGGAAGAGTGTGAACCCTAAAACACATTTATTTGGCCATACACTTTTTTTCTGAGGGCCTCATTAGTAATGGCACCATTGAAATGGAGCAGAAATACAATACCATTTCAAAATATGGCAGAGGAAGTTAAAACGAGGTTAACGAGAGGTTTAACAAAGCACCATAGAGCCATGAAAAATAAACCATAAAAAGCTGCTTTCGCAACCATTAAAATGGTTGTTCTTTCCTGCTTTTCCTGCCAGTATCTCACTGTTACAACAGGAAATGCAGACAGGCTGTTAGGGCAGCAACACAGGCCTTTATGAGCTTAGTTATTACCACTGCTGGCCCACTTTTAATAGCCATATGATCCACCCAGCACACAATGGGCTGTGCCTGATAATATCATAACCAAGTATTTACCATGGAGCCGTTTAAGATTTCCCAGATAAAGCTGAAACACTAGAGCTGCAAATTTGTTAATATCATTAAAAGATGTTACCAGTAACTGAAGCTGAGAGAATATGATCCCTCAAGGCCTCAGTCTGTGGAAATAATTTATAATGTAACAGCTATAAAACATGTACAAGTTATCAGGTTCAAGACCTGTCCCAGTATCTGAAGGCTCCTGTTACACATGGCACTGCCTTTAATACAAGTGGTAAAACAATTAAGGGAAATGGATTTTCCACTGTCTGCATGTAAGAAATCGGCCTCCCAAGACTGTCATAAAAGCTCCAATCAGAGTAGTATTTATAGTGCACAAGTCATAAAAACTTATTTCACTTTTTAACATGTTCTAAATCTTGTACATCACAATAGATAACATGTGTCTTTTAGTAGACTAACCACATTTATTATTATTAAAAAAAAAAGTGTCATTCATGTAAATATATTACACAAAGAGTGCCCCTTAAAGCAACATTACATAGAATTGGTATTTTTTTTTGCAATTTATTGCCCCTACGATTTCAGAGTTGATTTCACTTCTTCAATGCTATCATGAATATGAGCAGCTGAACACAGGCATTTGTTACGATTACATTACATATGATTAAAAAACATTGTATTATATGTTTGCTAAGACAGCCAAACAAAAAGCAAGTGGAGCAACACAAGACATAGCAAACCAGCTAATATTACTTACTAGTCCAACAATAGGAAAGCCAGTTTGGTGTCTGTCTGCAGCCTTTTATTCCCCGAGCTCTCTGAAAAACAGTTTGAGGTTTAAACTTGACAGCTGCCAGTTTGTACCTGCTCATCAAAGTTACTTTGTGCATGAACAGGAATTTGGGGTGCAGAGGGGAATGACAGAAAGCACTATTCTCCCTACAACTCAGTGTAGTATGAAAATGATTTTGAAGCTCTTATGTAAGGTTAAATAGTAAGGTAATATTATTTTCAAAGAAGAAATGTATAATAAGTGGTGTGAAGCATCATGTCCATGGCTACATTTAACCAATCCCACAGTGAGCTAACAGGGAGCCCGTGTCAGCATAAATAGATTTAACCTTGCCGTAAATTAACCGCATATCTACACTATCACTTTATGTATAATATCTATCTACTTTGTCTAAGGTGTCAAATGTGTGAAATAAATTAGCTATAGCAAATGGGGCATAATGGCCCTGCAGAAGAAAGAAGAAATGGGTGGCCATTGAAGCTGCCATAGTGTTTAGTATCTCCTTTATTGTATTCACAGTGGTAATGTGATATGTCACACTGTTGCTAATACACTTCTGTACGCTGTCATCTGGCTGTAATGCTTATCAGGCCTGTGTTGATGATTTGCCCTCTTGTCAGGGCCAATTATGCTTGGATGTGTCATGGTGGCAGGCTGTGCGACTGCTATTACTGGTGCAGAGGGATGACGTGAGGCAGTCACAAACTGCCTGGCCTCCCCACCCATCCCCAAGTTAGCAGGTGCTGCACTCAATCTTCCCCACTGTAGGTCGATGTAGGGCGAGAACCCATTTTCAGGTTAAACTTAACATGGATTGTTGAAGGAATAAAAAAAAGTAACTGTTTTTCACATGACTGGTTAAATCCTTGAATTTAATTTTAATTACAAATGTATATTCTGGCGCTCTTTGGTCCATATGGCCTTGCCTCCAAGGTATGATATGGAAGAAAAATAACAGACATGAAAACAGAAAAAAAAAGTTAATCATAATGGAGACCTTGAATGCTCAATAATAACTTAAATTAAATCATATTGAACATGGCTAAAATGTTTCCTTTTATGTCATGTTTAATTGAATTTACACCAGCATGTAACATTTGCTCTTGGCTTTGATGAGCTGGTCACTAGAAAATATATAAATACTTCCAGGGCAATGCATGCATTTGAAAAAAAAAACGTACTGTACTTAATTAAAATTCTATTGCTAAATTCTGTAGCTGACTACATTCTTTCTTGTCATCAGGGTGAGGATATAGGACATAAGCTGTCAAGTCTGCGTTGGAACTTTGGAGGTGTTGAATTGCCTTTAGACCATAATAGTCAATCCCTGGTCTAGGACTTTGTAGTGTTTCCCTTTAAGCTTTGTTTGGTTCAGAAACAAGACAGTTTCCCAAAATAAAACTCCTCTCAGTGACCTTCCCTTTCCACTGAGTAGTGCAAATCCCCATTCTCTCTGCCAACAAGGACTCATTACTCCCTGTTTTAAAGAGAGCTTTCTGGTCCAGGAGGCCTCATTACAGCTGAGAAAGACACCCATGGGACATGCAAGGAAAACAGTGAAGACCCCCCCTTGAGTAATAAGCCTGCAAACTTCTACACAAGAATCAGTGAAGAACTTACAAACTGTAAAGCGAGCAGCCCCCCGCTGTTCCATAGGAAAGGTGTCTTTGAGGTGTGCAGATTGTATGGCTCAGTAGTCAGGAGAAGTTCCAAATGCTCACAAACTGATTAGCGCTGCACAACGGTTCAAGACAGCAAAGCAGATACTTTGACACAACTGATGCTTTCACTGTCAAACACTGCTAGGAAGAACATACTTTGAAGCTTTCCTTTTAGCCAAATGTCACCGCTAATATGCTGTTTCTGTCCTATCCGATTGTCAGAATAAATTAAATAAAGAAACCCGCTCATTAAATTAGCTTCATTAGTCAAATAATCTACCTGGTGAAAACAAAGACTGATTTCTCTGATAACAAATATGTGAAATGAGCACCCTCTCTGCATCTGTAACTTCAACAATTGTTGCAATAAGGAATTTTAGAAGTAGTTATTTTTAGTTGGTGTCTATTGAGTGACCTTGTGGGCAGGACTGAAAACACAGCTGCTCATTTTTTTGGGACAAAAATGTTATCTGAACTAATAAACTTTGGACTGCAGTTTACTTTAAGGGAAACATTAAGAGACCAAAAAACTCACAATTGAATTTTCCCACAAAGTCTTGCAGACGTTTTTGTTTCAATATTGCTGCAAGCTGTGATTCCCACGTGAAAGGCATCAGCGAGCTGCCTCCTCCTGTCACTCACTGCTAAGGACATAGAGCCTAGTACGTCAATGTCATGACCCCACGCTCCAGGCAAGTGTATCCACCCACAACCAACTCCATAGTGTCAGTTACACAGTCTGGACTTGATCACCATGCTCAGTCCAACTCTTCTACTTTGGGCCACTGAACAAAATAAACATGTTAAATCTTGCAATGTAAGGAAGGAAGTTTACAATTCTTTCCTTGTTTCATGCAAATAACTTGATCCTTTTATTCTAAAAAGGTAAGAACTGTAGAAAGAACAACTTTGCACGCATACACCGAGACATGCTGGCATTTTTTTCCATTTGTCTCTGCAGGAAAATGAAAAATTATACAATTTAAATAAAATAAGGGGCTGTCAACCTGTTTTAAAGCGTAATTCAGTGAGTCTGCCTCTCAGGGTCTGATCAGTTTTGGATGACTTCAGTGTCTGCAGAGGTCAGCATTCCCAACAGTTAGCACAGTGGCAGATGGCATCTCCATAAGATTTAGTAACACATGTCAACTGAGGCTCCCTTAAGGGAGTTACCCGGCCCATTTATAGCATCAACTTCAATCTCATCTGTAACAACAGAGAGGTGACTATAGCTCACGCTCCTCATGCAAATGCAGAAGTCCTTATTTTATCTTAACTCCAACTGTTATTTCTCGACTTTTCTTATTTTACACAATTCATAGAGGTTATTTGTACCATATGTATGGAAATATATATTGATCATGATATTATAAGTTACCTAGCATCATATTCTGTTCTATATATTCCAGGAACAGTCTTGTCTGTTTTTCCATATGTGAGTTTTGTCTTTTCTCCTTTATAAAAGAGGACCAGTCAGCACAGAAGGGTAGAAGGAGATGAAGTAATGACTAAGGACTTATGTACAGTGTGTATGCAGTACAGTTTTAAAGCACAGTCCTTTACATACTGATCTACAGCAGATCGTCCTTGAAAATCTGCAACATATTCCAACAACAGCTAAAAGACTACAAAACACACTAAAAAAATATTATTATTTTTTTGTTGACATCTTTAAATTATCTAAATATAATTTCTCACAAATATACATCTAAAACTAATTTAATGCCATTTATACATTTTAAACTTTAGCCGATCCCTGACAACAGTAAAAATGTGGTTTGCTTACACTGGCTAATAATTGTGTTTATGACATTGAGGTATATTGACTCTGCCCATGAGCCAGATCCACACACTTCAACAGGTAGCGTTGAGTCATAGGGGACTGTTTATTGACGGGGCTTTAAATGTTCGGGTCGTTTTAATTGATCAGCCCCGGAGCTTGCAGCCTGCGAGTCAAAGGGTGCAGGGGAGCTGTAGGGCAGGGGAACTTAAGAGCCATTAGGCACAAGTGAGTGCACAATCGTTGATGTGAACAGATTATTGTGGCTGGTCAAGCCTTAAAGAACACTGATCGCAGTGATTATCTTTTCACCGGGAGCACTCAAAGTGCACTGACACTAGCAAAACATTCAAAAGATGTCCAGGATGAAGTGCAACTGGAGAGGGTTCCTCTCACCAGTACGGATCAATGTGCCACGGCCTACCAGGGTAAGTGGCTTGCTGCTGACAGAAGGTCATCTTCATTTTGCTACCCGTGGGTTGTGATGTCTTCTTTTAGCATTACAATACACGTTCCTATCAGCATTTATTTCTGCTACCAGGTATGCTCCTAGTGTTAAAATAATCAATCCTGCATCAGACGGTTCATCTATTTCAGGTGCTGTACATGACTCTCAGAACGAAATTCTGAATCCTCACAGAGTTCTTGATTGACATTCAGAATCTGGGCTGGGATTGGCTGCACACGACTCTCACCTCTGACATCACAAGCATACATGGAGGTGGCTGAGCTGAAATGGCGTCTGTGCTTATGGTGCCAACAGCGCTGAAAGGGCTAAAAATGGCAACAGTGCTAAGGGTGTTAATGTCCCACCACCGTGGGCCGGGACAGCATTATCAGCGGTGCCAACAGTGCTAACAATGCCCACAGTGGCAGGAGGGAGATGAAGATAATCAGGGAGGGCCAACAGTTTCAAAGGGAGGGACTCACGTGCAGTCGTGGCTACCAAAACAAAGAACAAAGAAGCTTGGATTACACACACAGGAAATGGACTTTTCGTCATTATTACTCAGGAATGTCAGTATTTCTTTAATTATATTGTATTTTACTGCTTTAAATGTTTTATACCACACCTCTAAATCCATGCAGCATATAGGTCATTTATCCTGTCATCAGCCTTCTGCTTTGTTGTATACTTTACAAAGATGCTGTTGAACTCCTATCTACTCATTCTCTGTAAGGCAGTATAGATAAGAATAAAAAATAAAGTGAGGATTCCTACAGTCGGCCGTTCTAAAATGAAAAAAAAATTTTTACACCAAAGGATATCACATTGTCAACGCATGCTATTGTAAGGTGAATGTAAAATACTATATGTTGATGAATATAACACACAGCTTTTTACCCCACCTATCATTTTAAGTCCAGATGCTCTGATGGGAGGCACTGTGAGTTATTTCTGTAATAAAAAAAACAGCTCTTTGTTTGCTGTGCTGTCAGACTTTTTGTTTATCGATACCCATAGCAAATTCTGTTTGAGTGACAGAACATTGCAAAATGCCAAAGTTGGAGAGAGCTTTCAAGTAGAGGGAAATTGAGTATGCAAGACTGACACTGACTGATTTAGCAAATGTCAAGCAGTTATCTTGAGCAACAAGAGCCACAATCATAATCGGAGAGGCTCACTTTCAAGTAGCTGTTGAAAGAGGAGATATTTAAAAAAAAAAAAAAAAAAGAAAAAGAAAAAAAAGGAAGATGTTTCATCTACTTTCCTGTTCTGCTCGAGTCCATAATTCTGAAGATTTCTGCACTTCTGTTTTCATAATGATAGATATAACCTTGATATTCTAGATTCCTTGAATCACATGACTGGGAAAAATATCAGCACAAACTTTGGATGCCGCTGAGAAAAATGTGCACAACACCATTCTCAGTGTATTTGAGCTGTCACTGAGTTGTCAGAGTACAGTGATGCTGACAATTGATTCATGTGCAAATGTCTCCGCTCCCGGGATGGCAGTCAGAGTATATAAAACTCACTTTTCCCTCTGTGAGAATGACAGGATGCAGTGAGTCAAGACAACAAAGCTGTCACAAACAGCTGTCTGCACTGACAATTATCAGATTTATTTATTGACAACGATCGGGCAGAACCACTTCATGAAAAGCATCGTCTGAAGACAGGGACATCCTCTCCTGTTAGACAGGATGGACAACTATGATAATACACTGCACACTTACACTGATAGGATGTTGTCAATCACGTCCTCTTTGAAAGGCTGCAGACTGATGGCTGAAAAATTCTTTGAGGCACTCGTTCATTACCTTTCACCATCCTCTAAGGAAAGAGCTCCCAGTCAAGTCAGCATGAAGTACCACATATTGAACTGGGTCATGGAAAAATAATGTTCAACTAAGTGAATTCAGTGAAAAAATAGCCTTGATAATGAAGATCTACTGTGTTAAGCACATAATGATCAAAAGGCTAACACTGTTAGAGACCCAGGCTCACCCCGGTGTCATACTGGCTCTCTGAGGACAGCTATACGTGCATCTGAAGAAACACAGGGTGTAGGCCACCACCCTCGAGTGGCTTATGTACTTCTGGTCACAAATGCAGTGCCCTGCGGTTAATTTAATGATCTCTCTATCCAAAACCCCCTCTGAAAGGTGAGAGTAATAACACTTGTAACCTTACTTGTTTGGCGGAGAGCAGGGCACGCGTGTGACTTGGCTGTGGGGGACCATGTTTTAATCCTTGCGGCCCCCGATAGCACCAGAGGCAATGGCCCTTCATGTCTCATAATTTCTTTGCTGTGCCCCACTGCTACCCATTACATAAAGAGGCTGAACTGTTTGTTCACTGCTGTAAGTGTCAGACCTATCTGAAGAAGTTCATTTGTATTAGTGGATGCACACAGCATGCTCTGACACTCACTCCTTATGGGATGGATGTATACTGAGGGCCACCAGCTGATTTGGGTAACAAGGTTTTTCTAAAGAGTAAATATTTGGAATGAGGTAGCTTCAAAGTGGTGCTGAATAAGAAGTATGTAATGAGTAGTATGGTATTAGATTTTGGCTTTGTGTCATGGTGACAAATCCTACTTGTCCAGATGTCAAACATTGTAATATATCCAACGGCGGCCTGAATATTTGCAGCTAAAGATAGCACATGTAACCACTGAATCCAAATATCTGTTAACCATTGCTTCTCAGTCTTTTATGCCCTCTTGCCAAGGCGCCTTTATATGCTTTTATAATAATATATAAAGGATTTAATCATGTTTTTGCTGATTAAAGTTCCACTTCCTTGATAATTTGCTGTCATTTGCCAAATGTTCCTTGTTAATGTAGTACAAATACTTTCTAAAATTAGAGGTCAAATTAGTATCATCATTTTCTGTCCCAGACTAAATACTAGTCAAACAAATGGGGAACAAAGGCAGAGATGTGGGATTTAATTTCATTATTCAAATCAGAAAGTGGCAGTATAGTTAACATGGCTGTTCTTCCCCTGAAAACCCTCTTCTGTCATAAGGAGCAATCATGACTGAGAATACACTCGACAGGAACACTCGGACATGAAGTCTATATACAAAACAAGTTTTGTTAAAATTATTTTTCCTTCAAAAGCAGAAGGAACCTGAAGGGTACTCAGAGAGCTCAGACTTCTGCCAAGCATATGTCCCATCTCTCAATATTAAATTCTTGTATTCACCCTGCTTCAGATCCACTCCAAAATTTAATTGGTCAGTGCTACGCCCTTCATGAAAACTGGGGCCAGTAGTTTTTCCATAATTCTGCTGACAGACAGACAAAGAAACAAACCAAACAAACTGAAAACATAACCTCCTTGTAATAAACAGGGCCAGACCAAAAGAAAGACCTTGGGTGGCACTGGCAAATCCTGAAACATGATAGTTATTAGAATAAATTTGTGTAGTAGAGATAGAAACGGTAAATTAATGTTTTCCGATGTATGTGTGTCAGTACCCAACTTTGGCCCACCAGTTCAAAGGTGTGAACATGCCACTGATAATAAATGCATTGATAGATAGCCCAAAATGTAGATTGCCCTGTTGTCTATAAACAGAGAATACTGAATTGCGAGAAAATGCCAGGAATTAAGTGTACTATAATATATTAGATCAACCATTCTGAATAATGTCTGGACCCTGGATGTCATTTGTCCATATAATATCTACTTGGTTACACTTTCACTTGTGTCTTGAGGCTTATTCTCACATGGTGTGGCAGATAACTTACCAGAGAGCTGATACAGAGTGCCGGCAAACTTCTGAATGTAATGCTGTATCTCCTGCTCAGCTGAAGTGCACCACTGAGGTCTAAATGGCCTGAGAGGATGCAGTAATGCTTTGAAGCCCACACACGAGCAGGAATTATGCCTGTGGTCCGTATATGGGCCATTTTGTGTCGGAATAATCTTGGGTACTCTGAATGCTAATTTACAGTGTTGAAAGTCTAACTGACATTTTTAATGCATATTCCTAGATCACAAGCAGCTGATCCATCCTTACTGTCAACCACATATTCATCTCCACACAACTGTTTTGAATCTTTCTGTTCCAGCATTCACGGTTTGAGAGGAAAAGAGCTTTTCTTCAACTTTTTAATCTTCATCTCACACATGCATGCTGTCAAGGCAGAATTTGTACTTATCATTTTCATTATATTTCTTTGAAAACTATGAGTTTAAAAGAATCAATGTCAAAAAACAAATGTCACATTTTCGTTCTGAAATCACTTGATGTAATATGTAATGTAAGAGTCCTAAAGTTGCAGCAATAGATTATTATTGTGAAGTTAAGTTTAGTTTCGCTGCTACAGTTCATATACAACACAGTCTTGGAACCCATCGACTATCTGCCTGACAATGATTTGTAGGGGCAATGGACAATTTTTGGGAAGTTCTAATGTAGCCAACAGATATCGAATAGCTGATAAGCGGGTCAAGACTTACTTTTACGTGTGTAGATCATTGCTTCCAGTCCTTTAAGAATCTTCATCAATACCTAAGTATAGTGAATTGCAGTAGCAGCAGTAGTAGGACTTAAGTTTAGCAATATTACTTTGTTGAAAATAGCAGCCTTTCACTACAGAATTTATCTGTTTATAAAGTATTAATGCTGAGTCAAAACTAATGGCAAGATTCCTCAGGATTGTCCTCAGGATTCAATAGAATATACAATGCTTAACAAATTCATTAGACCCCCGGTCATAAAAACTAGAAAACATACATATTTTAGAAATCTCTCAAAAGCTTGTTCGAAACTAAACGTTTATTGTTTTTTATTTGGCAGATAACAAACTGAATTCACCTTTTTATACCCAGATTTGAGCCGGCTCACTGGGCTCACATGAGAAGTCAGAAATTTATCAAGCATAACATTCAAACACTAAAACTAAGATTTCTGTTCAGAAATGCAATTAAATTACTATAATTTGACATCTTAATCAAGAAATAATAATGTGCTTTACTATTTTTACAGTTTTTTTGTAAAACAGTAAATTTGAAAATTCATGGTTAACAATAATAATGTTATTTTCACATTAAAAATATAATTTTGGTTAAATAGCTTCTATGTACTGGTGTATTAACCATTACGGAAATTACTAATGCTGTTAATTTAGGACAGCTGTGGCATGAACTGGTGGTCTAATACATTTGTTAAGCACTGTATATTTGTGTGTCATCAGCGTAACAGTGGAAGGAGATGTTGTGCTTGCGAAATATATACAGTGAAAATAAAATGGGCCCTAGAATGGAACCTCGAGGCAGTCCACAAGGGATGGCTCCAATTGAATGACTGCTATCTATAATAAGGGAAATTGCAGGACCTACAGTGTCCAATACTTCCTTTAAAAAATATGTAGTTACAGTGTTCATGGGGCAGGTGGTGGGCTTTGTGTGAATGATTTTGTCATAAATGCAGAAGTTTTGCATTTGATGGTGAAGGTACGATTATTTCAATTGGGAGATGTTTTTTTCACAACTGTAATATACAGGTGTAATGTAATAAAACTATACTCCTCCAGGACATACAATAAGTGCTACAATAAGTTTTTACTCCATACTCTCTTTACCTTTACTATGAATATCAAACAGCACAATAGTCCATACACTACTCAAGAAAGTTTGTGGTGGCAAAGAAAGGACTTAGTACATTTAATACATTGCACTTCAGTGACTTTCGTCTACAGCTATATGGATTGGTAAACAAATCATTCTCAAATTATGCCGGGATGGCTCATTTTCTTATTGAGTCCCAGGTGCCGCTATTTTAATCATTACCTAATTGTCTGGCTGCTCAATCGACAGCATAGAGGCCTCCCACTCTGATTCTGCTGACTCTGGCAGGGCCTCCAAGATCTGGGTTAACCTTTCGATGTCCATTGACGCTCCACAGGCTGATGATGATTGATCGAGGTGGCCCTTGCTGTTAGATAATACCTAATCAGCGTTCAGAGTAATTTGTGTAAATGAGACCTCATTATTGATGGTAGGCAACTTTAGGAGCTTTCATGCACGCTGAATCTAAACAGGGATTGGATCAGCAATAAAACTTTGCTTTGTGCCTCCTGCATCTCCTGCTTGAGATTGAGGGCAGGCAGGCTGGTTGAACTGTTGAATGGAAAATAAGTGGGAGAAGATGAGTTGACAGAGTGAACATAGAGAATGAGAATAAACTGCATACTATACTGTGGACCTACAATGTTGAATGGTTTTACTACCCTAGCTATTTAATTTTGTCAATAAGATTGCCATGCAAAACAATAATAGCAATATCCTCATTAGGCAAATAATACTCTGTGTTGCCTAGAGATTCTTTTAAATTTACATATTCCTCATAATGTGACTTAGATTTGTTCCTTCTTATCTTAACTGAGCTATCTGTGATGAACCAGGGGAAAATCATTTTCCTCTCCATAAGACGACTTACTCTCAGAAACCATTCTGTCAGCACCCTGGTGAAATAAGTCCAAGCAGGGTATTAAAATGATAATAGAGCGTGTGGGTGCTTGACAAGCCGTCCATGGTGGAGATTATGAAAAGTAACTATTATATTCAGCTCTTTACAAATTTCGACTCGAGTGGAAATGACTGCCAAAAGACAGACAAAAGTCAGCATCTGGACAGCAGTGCCCGTGAATAATAAGCCTGCATTTGATATACACCATTCTAATCATATACAGTACCAACAATTACCTTTTGATAAAAAACATCTGTCCCATCATCTGGTTGATGTGGCTCTAATTTTATCATTAGGTGCTGGTCATAGCAGTATTTTAAAATCAAAGTGAATGCTTCAGGTGCTGCTGGTTTTGAGATGTTGATGTTGGAGGATGGATGGTTGCCCCAAGGACATGGCCCAGTCCTGGCCCCTGTAGATGGAGCTCTGCCCCGCCACTCACAGCACAAGGCCCGTGCTCTGACATGATGACACCGCCACTTGATGATGATTGATCATGTTGTTTTCTTCATTACTTTAAACCCAATCAGTGCTTGCTGTAATTTGAGTGATGATGGCTCATTATTGGCAATTGCAGAGTTTAAGGGCTTCTTTATTTTACCCCACTAGTGGACCCTTTGGGAACGCATTAAAGGATCAATGATTTTCCTCTTTTTGCATACACATGGCTGGCTTGGAAATCCTATTTCAACTTTGAAGTTCAAATAAATGGCCTGTAATGTGTACTGAGGATGGCTTTGACAACACTTAAAAGACACAGGTGTTACTTTGAAGTTTTAAAACAATCCTTTAAATCATGAAAATAAAACACAATTTACTACAGTTAAATGCGAGACCAGAGGGCCATCACTCTTATTATGATAATCTTCTCCTTGATTTGATCAATACATTATAAATGAGATATAATGACGAAACATACCAGTAGATAAAGATACATATTTTTAATCTCATTTCAATATAATTAAGGTAAATGGACACTAACCAAATATGAAAACATTAAATCTGAAGTGGTACAGGGCACTTTATTTCAGAGCCCTTAATGAGCAACTCATTAAGCATACAACACTTGAATTATAGTGATTACTGCAGCAGATGTACTTACTTTTAATAATGAAAAATTAATTATAGACTTGTGTACGATCATATAAAAAATGTTTTATAGACAGATAAATATTGTAAGATAGATAGATAGATAGATAGATAGATAGATAGATAGATAGATAGATAGATAGATAGATAGATAGATAGATAGATAGATAGATAGATAGATAGATTACATCACGTCATACAGTACAGTAATATACACATTTCTAATTAAAGACAATACGCACACCCATGTTGTAAATCTGTGTTTTCTAGTACACAACTTTATCATTATCATTTGCCTGAAGGCCTGACTGTGGAAATGAAAACATAATTTGTTCACACAGCTTCACATGTTTTAAACTGGATGCTTATAAGCTTTGACACACATTTTGCATCGCTTATAATCAGCTATTGATCCCAGCCATACAGATGTGGCTGTGAAAGAAAAATAATCAAATAGCGCAGATATTAAAAAGGATATGCAAAATATTAAATATGACAGCTTAATTAAAATAAGTGTGCTGATTACAAAGCAAAATGACATTGAGCCAGAGAACTGAATATCACCACTGTTGATATGTGCAGAAAATAAAGAAAGATACATTACCATTTTCTCTGAAGCCGAATGCTGCAGTTGAACACTCTGTCTATAGAAGCAGTGAAGTATAAAGGTATGTCTAAATGAAACTCTTTCTGAGGTAGATTGGGATCATATATTCTTAGATGAGGGAACCAATGCGATCTGACCTTTGTAATAAATACTGTGCAGGTGTTTAACAAAACAATCACAGCAAAGAGCATTTCCAATTTCACTCGATGCCAACAATCAATCATAGGTCCAAGGATGGGACATAGCAATAAAGGCACCTGCAAAACCATTAATGAGGCTTTCTAGTGCAGAGAGACACAGATGCTGAGAGAGACCCAAGCAAGGGAATTGTAAAGAAAGGTCATGCCACAACTTTACACAGTCTGATCAGAATCAATACAAAATTTGGAGATATAATATCAGCAGTCCTCCAGGATTCAGTGGCAGATGGGGTGATTAATCATGCTAACACTTTATTATTACTCCTATTACTCTTAAGGTCACAGCATATGTGCACAGGGCACTTTCCCAGCACTCTGAAAATCAAATATTAAAATAAGGTATTGTGTGTACAAAACTAATTTTCATGTCTTGATTTTCTAAAGTGTTGCACTTCACTTTGATGCCACTGTAATGACCCTACTATCACACACTGTTATGAAATCTACTGCATAAAAGAATGCCGTGAGACACATGAAAGAATCTACAGCAGTGAAGTCTATAACAATTCTTGTTTGTAGCCTTGACAATGTTGATCCTGTGAGGCACTAATGCCCTGAATTAGAGCAGATGAATGGGCCACTCTGCTGGTCGTGACAGGGTTTCACTAGCCATCTAGTCTCTCCCTTTTCATCTTATTCCCTTTGGTGGATCCCTGGTCCAAATGTTGTCCCCTTTCTTCTGGTCTCAATTTCTGTTCATCAAAAGAAAGGTGAACATATGTCCAAATCCGGCGGCCTCGGCCACAACATACCGTGTCATTAGAGCTAAAATGGGAGGGTTTTGCTGTAAAAACACACACACATACACACACAAACATATCACAATGGCGGATAAAAACACAGAAATGTACAGCACGTATAGAGACACAGGTTCACACACACCTACATACACAAAAGCACACACCCAGTGGACACTGGCACACACACATACACAGAGGTATTTGATGTCCTCCCTGTTTGAAGCCAAATTCTTGTTATCACTGCTAGCTATATACCGTGCTCCATTTCCAAGGTTTTTGAGGAGAGTCCAGGGCTTTCATCTGAGAGCCATCGTCTATACTGAAGCCAACAGTCTTAGAAGCAGTGACATACTGACTGATGGTTAACATTCCCAAACCCTTCCTTTATATTAATACATGACAGGTACAACCAAAATACCAGGTGAATGGAAACCACACACAGGCACTCAGATACAAAGACACACACTCACTCTCGCGGACACTTAAAGACCTATGCAAATCGCATAACCCCTGTCTTCAATCGTTATCTATATTTAGCTTTTAGATGTCATATATCATCACTTTATTAAGTCTTTCTGCCCCCTACAGCGCACCTCAACCAACAGCACCCCTCTCCTCTCCGCACTAACACCCACTCCTTGTAGCTCTGTGGAGAACCACTTACAGACAGAGTAGGTAGACATTAGCCATTAAGCCTTGTTGCAGCCATTTCCTGTCTCATATGAGCAGAAGCTTGGACTTTGAGCAGCAGGGACTTGAAGAGGACGATGGTTCCACCTGTGTAAAACATCTGGGGTGTGGGAGTGGGCTTCGCGTTCAAGCATGTTCCAGACTCTGAATGTTGTTTTTTTCACCTCAGTGAGGGCACTTTTTAAAAGTTCTGCATTTAAGAAAAAAAAATAGATAAATAAAAGGAACCACAATGATGACTAACCATACTTACAGTAATGAGCTAGTTGGTGACAGGATCAATTGGGTATTCTGTTCCCATTGGAAAAAGTAAAAAATTTGCATTTTTATTACTATTGTAAGAGATAAAACACAACATGCTGTCTATACCTCCATCAAAGAAGTTTTTTTTGTTTGATAATAAATATATTTTATAGATACATATTTTATATATTAGTATATTTTTTTGTTTGTCAGCAGGATTACAGAAAAACTAATGCTTACTACTTCTTAATTTTTGGAGCTAACCAAATCACAGGATGGATTCACAAATTTTTCATTGTTTTGTTAACGTTGCAAGATAGGGCATTTGTGTTGCATTCATGTGCTGTTGAAATAATCTGAAAAATTGGGTCATATTTTATTTGATCATATTTATATCTAATCATATTATATATTTCATGGCTCACCTGTTGTTGTTTTCCTTTGCTCTTTGTTGTCATGTAAATACTGTAAACAACACAGCCTATAAATGCTATAAACAATAAAATACAACACATCTTTGTAGCGTCCATGTTCTTTCCACATTACATCTGAAAGCTCAATTAACACAGTTAATTCAAGGCAACACATTTATACCATCCACTCATATCTAACAGTTGCAAACCATGCCCAACTCTTTTACTCTTGCAGTAGAGGTTTATGTTGAAAAAAAAACAACAAAAAAAAAAAACTGGCTTGTGAGACAGAGTTAATATGATAGCTTTTCCGTTTTGGACTCTCTGGCTCTCTATTCCCTCAAACAAGCGCTGTTGAGATGCTTAGTAAACAGTGTGAATTTGTGTTAAAGTTTAACCCTATGCAAATTGACTCCATCTTGGCAAGCAAACCTACTGATTGTGACGATTCTATTGATTTTTTTTTTTTTTGGTGCGAAAATTTGCTGGGCCCTACAGCTGAAGCCAGCAGTTTACACCTCTCTCTATGACAAGATAGTTTCAGCAATTAGCAAGCTCACAAGATGACAGAACAGTTTTTTGGCTGTTTGAATTTGGAGAGGCCTTTTTCCTCCCTTAAAGGCAAACATTTCTAAACATCAAGAAATGTAGATTCCAATGCAAGACCCAGAGCTGTTTTCTCAGCATTCCTTTATTCCACCATCATTGTGCAACAACATCAATTAATATGGTAAATTTGCTTCTCGTCCACAACACAGGAATGATTTACCTTTTGTATGCAGCCTATTAATGTGTGAATGATAGAAATAGATGTGAAAATGGAGCGGTAAAGGCAAAGAGAGAGAGAGACAGAGAGAGGACAGGATGGGGGTTGAGGGCGTACTTAACTCTATTGTTCTAAAAATGTTCACTTCCTTTTTGAACACATATTTGATTTACTATTTGGCAGGATTTCAATGCACTTTTACCCTCCATTTTCAGCAGAGGAGGAGTTTAGTTGACACTCTCGATTCAGAACTCCACCAAAAGCTGAGGGGATCCCTGGAGAATCACTCATTCATTCAGCATTCCCATCAGCCCATTAGACTGGCCATCAGCCAACATAACTGCTTCCTGTTTCTCAAAGACACCTTTTTCATCCTCAGTATAATTCAGTTCTTTGAGAAACTTCCAACGGGGAGAGGTAGTAGATTACTTTAGCCTGAGGATTCTCATACATTTAACAAACTGAACCAAATATCAGGAGAACGGTGGTGCATTCATTCCCGCAATTCATCGCCTACTCAAAAGCACAGGGATTGAATTGAGAATTGAATCTATGGCATGAGCTGCACTGGAGTTGTTGTAAAAGTGCCTCAATGTGCAGTGTAAGTGAAAGAGTAAAGGGTCTACACATGTAATTGGATTTCACAGATGCAACCAGTTCCACTGACTATCTCTTGAACTGAATATCTTGTGAGTGCATCACTGACTGAAATAGACACCTTCTATATCATTTACAGGAATAATAGTAATGCTCATTTTGGACTATTTCTAGTAAATGTGGGTAAAATATCACACATATTAAAAATGTTGCCAAGTCTTATTAACAGGAAAAAGTATGAATCTTTTGCATATAGTTTGCCCGAATATGTTTCCCATTAAGCTGATTTTGCATTGTTATTATACCACATAACATGCTGTTTATGGACAGTGAAGATGATTGCTATTACGTGTATACAAGCTGCACATTAGCCAAATTGAAGTACAGAGGGCGAAAACAGAGAAACAGAATAGTGTTTTTTATACATGTAGGGCATAAATTATGTCCGATCGTGCAAGCTTGATGCCACCGTCGAACAGCTAGTCAATGGAGAGGGCAGGGAGAAGCAATGGAGCGAAGTAATGTGTAATCTTACTACTCAATGGGCTGTGCCCAGCAACGGGCCTCTGAATGTTGGAAGTGTCAGAGAGATAAATAGCAGAGTGTCCCCCTCGAAAAACATGATTAATACCCCGCCTGGTGACGCTGCTGAAGATGAAGTGGGAGCAGCTGGCTCAGGCAGCGTAGGCACGCAGGGAGAGGTGGGAGGGGGAACGGGAGCGAGCGCAACGGAGCAGAGAGGGCAAAGAGTAGGACACACTGGCAGCTAGGGGAAAGGAAGGCAAGGCAAGGGCAATCCGGGCCACCATAGGCCCTGGGAACCCTACCTCCCCTCATCTCCCTGTGTATGCAGCTTTATTCCTTTTTTTGCCATTTTTCAGTCATGGTTTAGCACTTAAATAATCCTCAGCTTCTCGCTTACTGTACTGGCTGTTTGTAAACACATGCAATGACATCACTTTGTTCCTGCATGGCCCCATGAAAGTTGAAGCCAGTGTCCTTTACAAATCTTACAGGAAATCAAGGCAACCAGGAAATTCATCTCAATTCAATTAAGCAGCTCAACAGTTCATAACCTTGCCATTTATGGCATCCGGAATATGAAGAAATGTCCCGCTAATATATGGCACTTAACCATTTTCATGAGCGTTATTAACATGAGTGTGCACAGAGGTGAGAGCTGCATGTGGTGATGCACTGCAGAGCCTGTTACACATTCTTAATGCCATTTTGCATTGTTTAACACCATATGTCAGCTTTTTTATAGCTTTGTAACTACATATATATCAGCCCACACCTCTCGATTGTTACTCAAGAGAAGTTTTGTCAGTCAGTAAAAATCCAGTTACTGTTAAGTACAGTGTTCCCTGCTGAGTGGGGCCTGTTTCAGTGGAAACAGTTGAAACTCTCAAAACACAGTACAGAACACATGCAGTTATTGGGTCTGTTCTGTTGTGTAAGTAAACATGTCGAGGGGTGGGCTACTTTTTCATGGTTCAGGGGCCCCAACCCTCCCCTCACACAATTAACTTTTCCAGTGTAATGAGATGATTGATATGCTGGAAGTGTGTGCTTTAAGGAGATATTAATCATTCCCTCTGGTAATTTTAATCATGCGTTCCATCATCCCCAGCTGCTGAGGATCACCTTCCTAGCAAACAAAGGGCGGCCACGCCACTTGCATAGTCATTCTGTTCTAGTTTAACTTTATTTTATGCTGGTTCCTCCCATCTGTTCGCACAAGCCTCCACAGCCCACGTTGCACGTTGACAAGCTGGGGAAGCAGTGTGTGGGTGGGTGATTGTATGAGTGTGTGTGTGTGTGTGTGTGTGCATGTATGTGTGTAAACTTTAGAAACACAGGCATCTTTGAAATGGTAAATCTAATCCTCCAGGTCCGTGACTAGTTGGTACACCGCCACCAGCCACCTCCACTAACACGTACAGTAATGCATACAAACAGCGGGCATGCATACACACACACACACACAGTCTTTCACACGCGCAATCATTGTGACACACAGACATATACACAAGCGCATATACAAACACACACATACACCACATGGTGTGGGCAATATGTCAGAGCAAAGCATAATTTGGCATTTGAACCAGTCACTATTATTGGAAGTATGAAGAAATGCTGCAGGGAAGATTTGTTTAGATGACAAACAACTTGGAAACTCTCTCTCTCTCTCTCTCTCTCTCTCTCTCTCTCTCTCTCTCTCTCTCTCTCTCTCCCTTGACTGCCTTGAAAGTCAAAGAGACTTATATATTCCCAAAACACTGATTAGTTCATGTTGAGCGCCTCCATTGTGCTGTACTGTACCTCTGTGTTGTTGTTCCATGTTTTTACCCAAGGCTATGTAAGATTTGGAAGGGTATTCCACAATCAAAGACATTTCTCCTATGACTTTTATTCAGCTGCTGTGTTGTCACAGTCAAGGCCACGGGGAAGCTAGTGGTGACCCAGCGGTGCTTTCAAACACAAAACACAACAACTCTGACTATACAAATCCAAAAAGTGTTCCTTTCTCAGTGGGACATTCAGAATCTAGGCCAGGAGGTGAAATATAAACCACACAGAGAATAAGATGATGTAGTAACAGTTATAGTAATGCGTAAACAATAATAAATAATGCAGAATGTGAGGATCGTCAAGGTAAAATCATACAATGTCAGTCATAGATTTATTATTTTCAACTTTATAACTTCAGCCAGTCTCAGTAAACAAAACATTGAGGCTCACACAAGGTTGTGTTAAAAATGCTGCTCAAACCAGCGACAGCTCAGAACTTCCTCTTGACAAGTGTCGTAAATGCATGCTTAATCATGTACAAAATTAATGACAACCAGCTGACAGATATTCCATCATCAATGCAGAAGTTTTTGAAAGTTATTGAAGGGGGCTTGTCTGGTTGTGCACAGATTAGCATTGCTTGCATGCGCGCAGAGGCCAATGCAAAGTAGATAGGTTAATCCCCAGGACGAGTTGATAGGACACATCCCTAAATGCTCTGAGCTTCGCTGCGTCTAAAACCCATTAATTGTGCCCAATATGAAAAAAGTAATTTAATTTTACATGAAGTCCAGCCTCATCTGTTATCTGTGGCATACTTCTGCAGAGTACATAAAGGTAATAGAGGTTTTCAGGGGCTATTCCCCACTTATTATCTAATAATGATGAATGAATACGCCGGGAAGTGACAGGTGTTTAGACATTTTGTCGGTGGAAAGGCATCTATTTGCAACTTTCCTGGAAATCAGTTGTTGTTCACTTTGAAGACCTGCAGCAAACTTAAGTGCAGTATGTTTCAGTGAAAACACAGGAAATATTGTAGCTTTATATCTCATGGCTAGAAAAACATCCCAAGATATCCACAGACTCTTGGGATATGAAGCTAAACATAAAAATATGAATCAACTGTCTGTTTTGGTACTATGGGAAAAAGTCTTAGTCTATATAACTACTTTGTCAGGGCTTGTTCTGTCAGTAACATTTTTATATGCAGAAATATGAGGGTAGATGTACAAAATGTAACTGTCTTTCAATTAAAGTAAAAAAAGATGGAGCAATTCTGTCATTTTGCAGTTAGGATTTCTTCAGTGTTTATCATTAAGAAGTCGAATAATCCACAGAGGTATCCTCCTCTCCAAAACAAGCAGACCAGGTGATTTAAACTTGTAAAAACATGGAATAAAGCAGTTTCATCTTAAAAGTCTGCATTTCTTTGTTGCCGTTTGGCATGTCGGCACAGGGGCTACAGCCAAACTGCTGCTCACGTTGGCTCAGCTAGTTTCTCTGACAACTTAATATCCAGACGTTCACTGACTGAAATATGTAATCTTGTTAAAATATATAGTTAAAGACAATCAAGATCTAAAAGTGTATTGTGAAAATGTGGCATAAAAACTGAATAACAAGGACATGGATACAAACTGTATTTGGAAACTACAGATTTCACTGGGTTTGAACATTGTTAGAAATATTTGGGATTTTTTGAAATTTTAATGTGAAAATCTTACATATTTTACATTTAATACAGGTGTTAAGTAAACTCCTTAACAACAGGCTTGTAAGGGTGAGTCACCGTGTGGAAAGATCAATACTAGAGATTTCTAGGCCAAAATGAACAAGACCCTAATTATGTACGACACCTATAACCTGACAGGTGTGTTTTCAGAGGCCACACAGCACCATTATCATTACCAATGCAGTATTTTTTATTTAAAACAAATGAATGGTTTGTAAGTGCATTTCATAAACTATGTTCCATTCAAAGGCATTTCACGTTATTATGACTTCATGCTTATCACCAATCTAAAAAGTGTTGATAGAGTGCACCTTATAGCAACTGTTTTGTGAAGGGTGCTTATAAAGAAAACATGACGACTGCTGGCTAGCCCTCATTATTTCCACCTTGCTTTACCCTGGCATTCCTGCTCCACTGCATGACTAAAAGACAATTAATCCTAATAATCAGGGCCTTAACCATCATTCCTCATTCTGGCAGGCCTCTTTTTCCATAGGGGCACAGAGGGAGTGCCCGAGCCATGGATCTCTGCTGCACAGATGAACCTCTTACAGATGTTGAGTGAGCAGCGCGGTTAATCGCTTAGCCATCTTATGGCCTTCACACACGTACAAAAATGGAAAACTGAAGGTGGCATTTCATCATGTGAGACTGGCTGGACGTGGTATATATTTAGTTTGGTATTATAAGCAATGTCATACGTGCAGCAAATATAAGAAACTTAATAATGGAAAGACAGGAATGTGGGCGCCTGTTAAAGCGTGTTGTAAGGCATCGGTCCAACATATTGGCACTGGTAATTTTAGCCTCAGTTAACAAGATGTATATGTTTATATATAATTATAAAGTTGCCTTTTCTGCTGAGGCAACTCTTAAAACAAGCAGGAATGCATGCTGGCACTCATGCTGCAAACACGCACATCCTTTTGTCAGCAGTGCCAGAGCATAGTGACACCCTTTCATATCACAGCAGAAAGGCTGTGATGCAATGTTTGACTTATCAGCATGGGGACCTAATCTTCTCAAATTAGAGTCCAAATGTTTGGTGAGTGCTACAGGCCCAGTGTGTGGAAGCAGAGGGAGTGCTATGACCGCCACAGACAGGAGGCCCAGGCAAACAAGCAGATGCTAAGGGGCTGCTTTAGATGCGGAAGAAGAAAATCACCATCATAATGCAGCAATTATGGCAGTCTCAAATTCACTAAGCTGGAGCACAGTGTGTTCTCACAGCGTCTCAGCAGCACTCACAGCATCCCACACAACAAGCTCATTAGGCCAGCACATCCTCCCTCTGATTTAGGGTGGAGGAATTAATGCAACAGCACCTGGTCTCTTAGAGCCATCCATCCTGCCATATACAGCCGGCCACGCTCAGGTTATGCATTATCTTCTTTAAAAGCGTGAAATGTGGCCACCCCTGTTCAGTTTTAAGCTACACCTCTCTTTTTCCAGAGTGCTATGTGAGGGGCAGGCATATTAATCACACTCACAGCCACTAATGCTAACAATCAGTCAACACAGTTGGCCAGGCTCTACATCTCTGGTGACAGGGAGGTTTGTCCTGAGGCCTGCTGATTCGTCCTGCTATGTCTGCCTCTAGGACAAAATACACAACACAGGCAGTCATTGCCTCTACCAATAGCCCTACATCATAACATCCAGGAAATGCTGAAAATTTACATTGAACATGGTCTTCTGGAGTAGTTCTAACTGAAAACAGAATATTAATTACAATAACAATATGAATGCCTTTTGAAATGGGAAATTTGCCACTTCATATGCAGATGTCAAAGTGTTTAAATGTAGTTGATTGAAGCAATTAATTCCTCAGTATATTGAAGCAAAAACTGGTTCTTTTTGCACGAACATTTGACATGATGGAAAAACTTATGGATACTTCAGCTTCAGTTTCTTTGGGCAGGTAGTCTACATGTCCAACAGCGCAAATGGCATTCCAAAATATATGTGTGGATGATTATGGTTATGGACCACGATACTATATTATTCAAGTCGGAAATGCAGAGAGAGGCTGTGGTTACAACAGGGAGGATATGGCTGGCGGCGACCACTCCACAACCAGAGCTGCCAAGAGCAAACATCAACTCGTGGTGCCTTTGCTCAAATTGCCCCCTGGTGCCAACAGAAACGGAATCATTCTGCTGCACTGAATGTCAGCAGAGCCAGTTTTTGTTGAATACTGTCGCAGATGCCAACCCCAAGAGAACCCATGTGTGCATTACTATACATATAGGTTTTAATCCTCATTTGGACAATGGTGTGCAGGATGCTGAAGATAAACTGGAAAGACAACCAGGAAGGTTTAGAGGACAGATGATGAGGGAGTATGGTTGTATGTAATGCTGTAGTTAGGGTATTTTTATTTAACATAAATAGGTGCAACTCATAACTCTCGCAACATTATGTTTTGGCTGGGTCTCACTAGCTTGAGCCCAATGCATCATGGTACTGGCAGGTAGTGGCAGCATGGCTCCACGAGCAGGAGAATTCAGCTGTCTTGGTCAACATGAGGACTTTATTTCTTCAACTGACAGATTTTAACATAAACACTAATAGGACATCCACATAAAAGTTGGCAAACTTTCCTTTTAATGCTCAGCAAAATATCCTTTAATTTACAAATGAAATACAGCACAACCCAAAGGGCAGATACAGTTTTGGAAAACTAATTTGTTATTGGAGTGATTTTCTACAACATGGATACAACATATGTCAAACAGTCAAGTTTTGATAAACTAACAGCTGGCTAGTTCAACTGAGAGGAAACTTCCTACTGAGCAAGAGTGATCTCTCCCTGAGTGTCATCCGCCAGCAGCATGAGGCAGAACCAGCATGTTTGGATTCCTACTGTACAACAAGAATATGGCTCCTCTTGTCAACTTCAAGCTGACAAGTGTAACATTGACACAAATTAAAACAAAACCTGCACAATTAATTTCATCCTGAGCTCAAGCTTACAAAAACAAATAAATTAACAGGGAAATTTTATGAATGTGCTGAGTGCAGTAATCTATGTATGTGTGTGTGTGTGTGTGTGTGTGTGTGTGTGTGTGTGTGGTGCGTCCATGTGTGTGGATGTACGCATGTGTGCACAGTTGCTTATGCAAGTCTGGGGCAGCATGTTCTGTTTTTTGTTTTTTTCAATTGCTCAAAAAGAATTGCTAATTATTGGGCTTCAGGTAGCGTAAAATGTACAGCTGTGGTGACTGTCAGTGCTCGGTGGACTATTGAGCTGGTGTACAACTTGACAGTGGGTGGTGTCTCTCGCTCTCTTCCCAAGAATCACCCAGTGGCATTGCCATCTTCTGCCAACGTCAATCAGGAGGTTGCTTTTAAAGCACAAGGGAATAAAGCGATACCTGCCATTCTGTGTCGTTCTATACTTAAATCCCTTACTATCTGTTAAATGATAAATTAAAACGTCACTGTAGGTCGACCTCGACTGAATTCAAGGTTTCAATGTCCCAGAATGTGCTTCTCAGTTTCAAGGGTAGGTTAGAGGGTTGTTAGAATTAGTTTGATCCTTAACTTGTTCAAACACTAAGGTTGAGCCTTAATGTTTGCATTGTAGATCTCCTCACCTTCAGTGGTAATAGCCAGATGGCAGCGACAGTCCGTGTACAACACTTATAAGTGGGGTCTGCTAGCAACAGCTGCCTGCTATGTTCCACTGCTCAACATGACTATATACCACAAGTCACTGCTATTTGTTAATAAAATGTTTCTTTACTCACCATGCCGATGCTGAGACAGATTGCTGGATCTTGGGAACAAACTTCATAGACCAGCTTGACGCCAACTTTGATTACTTCATTTCTGAAGAATTCCAGATGTTTGAGTCTTCACTCCAGGGGATTGCTGGTACCTACACTGACAGCATTTGCACCCATGTGCTGTCTCAAGGTAGAGTAAATATACACTCAGGTTAACATTAGAAAGGTTTTTGAAGAAGTATTTCTAATAATTAATTGCTATTTCACAATAATCACTTGGAAGTTTGTCAAGAGAAGAAAATAAACTCTAGCGTCCAATGATTGAAGTTTTTACACAGATTTTTCACTGCGAGACTAATTTCTATAAACAGATTCTGCAAATTAATGCAGAATCTGTAGGCAACTGGACCATATTTTGGTATCAGAAGCATTCTGGTTTATCATTTGTAGTCTGTTTGTAGAGAATTATTGACCAATCATGTTTGAGTGGGCTTTGGTTAACTGCAGATAAACAGTCTGTATAGAGAGCATAAGAGGCAGAACACATTGGCCGAATTGCAAATTTTGGAACCCATTGGCTTTCTGTCTGACAAGGAGTTAGCTTTTATTAGGTAAGCTAACTTACCATAACTGACTACTTGTGAAACAATCTGGTCATAGACGTTGTTTCTTAACTCTATTCTCGAGTCTTAAGTTGCTCATCAGACCGCAAACAACACCCAGCAGACGGAAGAGAAAGTGTTGGCCTGGATATTTGTTATTCTTTATATAGATATCCTCTGACTACACCCAAGCCCAAGAAGTACCATCAGACTGGAGAGCTGATGGGTTCCAAGATTGCTGTGAGAGTAACTGATTTCTTGATTGATTAATTAAGATTTCAGAAATATTAGTATTGTTTATATATTGAAGTCATCTGCAGCTCTTAAAACGTAAGCCGATAAGGATGATTGTAGTTCCCGCTTTGGAGTTCTACCACTACTCATAAAGTCTTCTGATGACTTTGTGACTGGTGTGATCACTTCTAATGTCTGTGCCATGACATTGTTTCCTCAAGGGACCCAAGAAACTACATACAGTGTAAAATTCAACATCCTTTACCCCTTAGCATGATCAAAACACGGATGGTCAGACCTGCTTAAGGCTAAGGCATCTGTCTATGTTTTTCTTTTAGACATCTGCAGAGGGAACAAATGATGTGGTGTACCAAATCAAAGACCCATTGGCTCCCCAATTTGGCCCTGCCTCTGCTAGCCATCAGGGAATCTGAGCTATAGAAGGCTGGATAAAAAAAGTGGTACAGTAGGAACCACAAATGTTTGGCTACTTGACCACCTTGTGGCAAAGAGACAAGTTACATCATCTGGGTGCTCCACTGTGTCCAGAGAGAAACATCAGTGTAACCAAGGCCCTGCAACTCTAGACTCTAGTGTAGTCTCAACTCATGCTGAGAATAAATGCTACTTGTTAGCATTTTAAATTGGAGTAGTAGTCAGAGCACCCTTGACTAGTAACTTCCCAACTCTATGATCAGAGTCCTCTAATGAGAAGCCCTGGCTTTCCACCCATTGCTGAATACTTAGTGCATGAAGAGATGAACAGGGTTGAAAAGGTTCATCCTGATAGACAGACCATGAAAATTTCATTGTGCAGTGATGGAAAGAGGAGAAAGTCTTTTGAGCCCCATTAGTGGTTTCAGCCAATAATCATAAAACTACATTTACAATAGATAACAGTTCTTTCACAACATCAGAATACATTTGGCCGTCAAGTAATGTCTGTCAATCATCTTATAAATACAGTAATCTCTTCAGTCCTCTCTGTGGTGTTGAGGTTGGAAAGCTCATTCTCTGAATGCTCTCAACATTATGTCATAGTATTACTGTAAAATGCATTAAGTATGTGTTGCACAGTTCTTTATTGTTTGTAAAGTTCACAGTTCACTGCAGACATACATGCCATTGATCATGTATGGTTGAGTTGCACTGAATCACACTTGCCGAGTCAAAGTGCACAACAGGGAGATGTTAGGGGGAAAAATAAGCTGAAAAAAGGGAAAATGTAAAACGTAGCATATGTAGCAGAGCAGGATTGAAACTCACTTGGCTGATTCCGTCGCCCCAGGGAGAGCTAACACTAAAATGCTCTTTGACCATGAAATGGCCCTGCCTGGTAATGGTGGTTAATGGCTGTATGGTGCAGTGGTGCCGAGCCTAGGCAGGAGGGAGACCTAACAGGGGCATCCTGCCTGCTCCAGTAGACCCCATCCAATGAAGGAGAAGGGGAAGGTTGGGATAGTAGTGATGTTTTGCTTGAAATTATAAATGTCAGTGTGCTGTAGTCAGGAGACTCTCTGTGTGATGGGTAAATTTAGAACATTGATATAAACTGTTGTTTGTAGTAGAAAGCACTAAGCAACAATATGGTGGCCAAGGCTGTATAATGGAAAAATATGACTTTAAAAAAAAAAAAATCATGTGTGTTTATTGCATTTCAATATAATTCAAGTATTACAAAAAGAACATAGACAGATAACAAGTAATGTACAATACAGAACATTCACAGCAAGACATTAGCATAGAAAGGATATCTAAATGTCTAAAACAAGGGGGTCATATTCTTTCTCCCTCTAGAAATGCCATAAAACGTCCCCATATTTTATCAAAGGTGGAATGTTTGCCCTTGATCGTAAATGTAAGTTTTTCAAGTGCAAGAGAGTTTGACAGTCCTGCAAACCAGGCTTGCAGACTTGGTCTCTTAACAGATTTCCAGTATTAGGCTATGGTGTGTTTTGCTTGTAACAAACTACAGACAACCATTTTCTTATCAGTATTACTTACAAGACAATCCACAAGCAAATTTCCAAGAATGCACAGTTTGGGGCATATGATCAACTTTACTCCAGTGACATGGGAAATTACCTCCAATACCTCTATCCAGAAGGCCTGGGTGATTGGGCAGTTCCAAAGGCAATGAAAGAGTGTGCCCTTCATTCTGCATTTACTACATACATCCGGGGTATTCGGGTTGAATTTATTTAACATGGTTGGAGTAATATACAATCTCATTATCCACTTATATTGGAGTAGTTTAAAATGGGTATTTATGGATCGTGATTGAGATGCCAAGCAGTTGCTTGCCAGTCCTCAACTGAGATTTCTCTGTTTAAATCCTTACACCATTCAAGTCTTTTAATTTCTGAAGAGACCTGGGAGCCACCCACAATTGTTTCGTAAAAGCACGATATCAGGCCCCTTGTGGAATTGTGTTTTATTATTATTTCTTCTACAGAGGATAGAATAGGCAAGGATAAGGATTTTTGTAACTTTGATATAAAGCTTCTAATTTGCAAATATTTAAAAAAATGTTTTGGCTGGATGTGATATTTCTGTATCAACCCTGCAAAAGGCATGAGAACGCATAGATCAAACAGGTCTGCGATTTTTCCAAGGCCTTTATCGGCCCAAATTTTAAAGCCAATATCTCTTTTACTGGGTGTGAAGTCATTGTTACCCCAGATTGGAGTAAACTGGGATAGAACTGGTGTTTCACCTCTATGTTTGTGTACCTCAAACCATACTTTTATTGTGTTTTTAACAAAGAACGAAGCCTAGCTCGCCTGTTTTTCCAAATTAAATTGCAAAACATAGTTTTCATTCTTGCAAAAAAATTGGGAGGGAGATCAAGAGGAACGGACTGAAAAAGATAAAGAATTTTTGGGAGAACATTCATTTTGAGAATATTGATGTGTCCTATCATATACATTGGCAGTGATGACCATCTACTAATGATTCAGACACGGACTTGACCACTGGGTCATAATTTGCAGATACTAAATTATTTATTTTAGAGGTGATTCTTATCCCTAGGTATGTAAAGTTATCCAAGACTATTTTGAAAGGTGTTTGAACTGGAGGATTTAATCTCTCGGAATGTTTAAGGAAAAGTATAGCAGATTTTGATTCGTTAATTTTATAGCCAGAGAGGCTCCCAGATGTGTGAATAATCTCAAACAGATTAGGTATTGACTATTCCAGCTCTGATAAAAATATAACAATATCATCTGCAAATAACCCAATTTTATTTTCTATGTCGTTTATTTTGATTCCAGAAACACACTGACTACTCCTAATGGCAATTACCAGTGGTGCCACTGCAAGTACAAAAAGAAGTGGTGAAAGCACCCTTTACCTGTACCCCTGCCAAGATTAAAGGGTTTGGATAAAACATTATTGGTGGTCGCAGATGCTATTGAATTATTATATAATATTTTAATACAATTGGAGAAGTAGTTGCCAAAACCGAAACATGCTAGTACTTTGTGCAGATAGCAATGTTCCACTCGATCAATTGCTTTTTCAGCATCCAATGGGGTACTGCTGTATCTGGCTGTTCCGCTTTTGTATGAATAATATTTAGAACCCTATGGGCACAATGAAATGCTTGACGTCCCTTGACAAACCCATTTTGATCGGGATCAGAGAGGAGAGGCAAATATTTTTCAAGTCTACGTGCAAGAACTTTAGCAATTATCTTTGCATTAGAGTTAATAAGTGATATTGGCCTATAGGAATCACATTTAGTCGGCGATTTACCAGGCTTCAGTATGACAGTTATAAGAGCATTACGCAAGGATGGGGGTAGAATACCTGCTTGAAATCTTTCTAACAGCATATCAAGTATTGGAGACAGTAGCTTATCTCTGAAAATTGTATACATATCAATAGGTAGCCCATCAGGGCCAGGGGCTTTTCCTCCATTCATTTTGTCAATAGCATCTGATAATTCGATTATTGTGATTGAGGAATCTAACTCAGCTTTAGCTTCTGCACTAAGTGAATTAACCTTTAAATTATCCAAAAATTCACAGAGGGTTTCAGAAGTTGCTGTGTTTTCTGATGAATATAATTGAGAGTAGTAAGACTCAAATGCTTTATTATTTTTTGGGGGATTTGAAGTTTTTTCACCGTTTGGAGTCAAGATCTCAGTCATTGATTGTTGATTTTGCATTGTTTTTATGCGCCATGACAGTAATTTTACCGCTCTCTCTCCCTGGTCATAATAGGCCAGCTTGAGTTTAATTAGTCTCGCTAAGGCCTTATCAGTTGACAGTTTGTTATATTTTGCCCTCAAAATGGCTAAATTTTGTTGCCTCTCCCTGTTATTGTTTATTTTTATTTCCAACTCATGCTCTTTTATATCCATTTCTAGCCTTAACATCTGTAAATACTGCTTATTGGGTTTATTTCTGGTGAATCCCATCATTTGACCCCGAATGTAGGCTTTAAAAGCCTCCCATCTTATTGAAGCAGATGTTTCAGTTGTATTCAGTTGGAAATAGCTGTCTATATTCGTACCAACATACTCTAGAAACGTAGGGTTTAGTAACCAGTGTGGTTTTAAACGCCAAACAGTCTGCCCTATGAAAGCAGCTGTAGTTGTATAATTCAGCAGAATTATTGCATGGTCAGAAATAAGAATACTTTTATACACACAATCACTGACCCTTGAAATAATTGAGCTAGAAACAAGGAAGTAGTATATGCGACTGTAGGAATTGTGAGTAGTTGAATGACAATACTCCCTCTTTGTAGGGTTTTCTCATCTCCAAATATCATTTAGATTTAGTTTGAGCATAAACTGTTGAATAGTCTTCCTGCTTCTTGGATGGGAAGTATCCATACCTGAAGATCAATCAACTTTCGGGTCTAGGGTGCAATTGAAATCACTCCCCATTATTATATCACCGCGGAGAGACGCAATCAATAGAAACAAGTTATTATAAAAATTGGGGTCATCATTATTGGGACCATATAAATTAACAAAAATTAAGTCTTGGTTAAGCAGAGAGCCTTGTATAATGATATATCTGCCCAGTGGGTCTAGCACTGCGACCCCCCTGGCATGTGAGGAGAAAGAGCAAGTAATCACCTGGCCTACCATCTTTTCCTCAAACGAGCAGTTTCACTTGAGAGTAAGTGTGTTTCTTGGATGAAACGATCTTTGGTTGGTATTGTTTGAGCCTGTTCATTACTTGTTTTAGTTTAACCAATTTCCTAAGGCCTCTAACATTCCAAGCCCCCGGTCAAAGTTCTTATGCATTAGGCCTATAAAGTAAGATTTCCAAAGTTTAGCCCTGTTTATGTAGATTTCCCTTGCGTATGAGAGCATGTAGCTTATAACTTAAAGAAGAAAACAGTAACATTACTAAAATCAAAAGTTAACTCCTAAAACTAATTATCTATGTGGAAAAAAAATACACAGATCCCCTCCTCCTCCTGACAATGACTCAGTTGAACACTGATCCTTTAAAAGGAGCAGATAAAGCGTCCTGTTATTAGAACTCAAATTGTTTGCTTCGACCCTGGTAAGATAAATTGCAGTCACCCAAAAACCTTTCAGAATAAAATACCACAAAGCTTAAACCAAAAACCAACGTCCGTTCTCAAAAGCGGCCGGGTGCGTTCACGTGCAGTGTCCCGTCCGGACAAACAGAGCCTAGTCTCATTTAGGAACAGAATGTCAAACTAAATCTGATTACTTTCGCCTCTTAGGATTTCTAATTGTGCTGTATTAGGACAGTAGGAAATAAGCTAACTAGTGAATACAAATACATGAAGAATGAAAGTATGGACGGCGCACAAGGGAGAAACAATGCTTCTGCCTGTGTTACTATGGCAACAAAATACACACAAGACATGGCATGTATATAAACAATTGTCGCATAATTATTTTTCTTTCGCTAGTTATCTTACCAAAAATGAGTTGCTTTTGTGGAAACGAGAACAGAAAAATACCCATTCTTCTGTTGACGGACGCGGCGGATGAACTCCTCCTCTTCCCCCGGAGTATTTAGCAGGTGGCGGCTGCCTTGGTGGATGATTCTCATCTTGGCCGGGAAGATAAGTCCAAAGTCAATGTTTAAGTCCTTGAGCTGCTGCTTCACCCCCATATATTGTCGCCGCTGTTTCTGTACCTCAGCAGAAAGGTCGGGGAAAAACATGACATGATGGTCACGGTACATTACTTTTCCTTTTTGGCGAGCTTCCCTCATCACCTGCACTTTATCCTGATAGTTCAAAACTTCATGATTTGTGAGTGCGGGGAGGTCCGTCCGGAGCCATACGGCCAGGTTGTCGGTCGGCTCGTTCAATGGTGATTGGAGATGGAAAGGTGTCCGGCCCCAAGACTGCAGGTAGCCAGCTTTGGAGAAATGCCACCGCGCCTCCGTCCTCGGCTTTCTCGGGAAGACCGATTAGCCTCAGGTTAGATTCGGTTTTCGAGATCATCCAGCTTCAAAGTGAGTTCCTGAACTTTATTTTGAAGGGATGTTTCCTAGCTAGCGAGGAAATGTCATCTTCGGCTTGGCTAATGCGTGCCTCGGCGGCTGTTAGCCTCTCGGAGAAAACACCAATTCCTTCTTTTATTTCTTTGTTAGATGAGACAACTTCACCTAGTTGAGTAGAGAAGTCTGTCCTCAACGACTGTATGGCAGCTAAAATGTCCGCACCAACAGCTTGGCCACTAGCAGCTGCTTCCTCTACCTATATTCTGCCATCAAGTGTTGGCTGATCATTTCTAGCGTTCTCCTCCTCGCCAACTGCCTCTGATATCTTCGGTTTGTTTCTTGTTTTGTTTGCCATTTTCGAATCACGAACAGGTTAAGCATATATTAGACCAGGATGGTTTAGTTGAGTGATAATTTGGCAAAGTGGAAGTGCAAAATATGAACAAGCGGGTCGGAGCTAAAATTCCTGCGACTGCTCAGGTAGACGCCATAACCAGAAGCCCCTGAAAAATATGACTTATTTAGATGTGATATGCAACATATACTTTGTATCCTGGTACGGAGTAAAATTCATGGTTTGCTAAATACACTGGGTTGTAACACCTACACTTACTCTACTCTACTCTTTACTTTTATTACTCTACTACCAGAGAGAGTGGTGTCCAATTAGTGTCATTTTCCCACATTCACACACAAAATCATACAGCAATGGTAGCCGAGTTGCCATGTAAGGGGTTACTTTGCCCAATGGATGGCACATGGGTTTTAGTTACTTGCTTAAGAACACATGCAGACATGAGGATCCAGGGATTGAACCCCATCTACCTCCTAAACCACACCTGCCATATAAAAGTTATTATTAAATCCTGCATTTGTTTTCTAGCATTTGAGTCATTTAAAGGATACACCAAGCCAAGCTCATGTGAAAATTAAGGTTCTACATACACATTATTGTCAGAATCTTCCAAAAAACTACATTATTATGGATAACTAACAATGACCGTAATCTTCCGTGCGCATTCTATCAGATCAAGTCTGATTCGGTTGACCTTTTCAGATTAGAGCATGTGTTTTACCCTTCGTTCTTTGACTCTATGACTGCTGAACTACAGTTTATGCAACTTGTTATGCTAGCTATGCTATGAGCTGAAGTGCCTCTGACTGCTGACATATTGCCCTCATCATGGCAAGGTTTCACAAATGTGTCCTCCAGCTGAAAGCCTGAAAGAGCAAAACCCAGGGGCAAGATGTGGGTATCAAGACCTCAACAGAGCAATGGCATATCAAAGACCTACCACGGGTGGATGGGGTTACTATTTGAAAGCCATCTAGCAGTATAGCATGTGACAATACAGAGGTAATGCATGTGTTGTAGCCTAAAAGTGTCTCTCTCTAAAGGTCATTATTAAGAGACAAGACATTACACCATCAGACCTTGCAAGTAGCCTTGCTTTTGACAGATGAACGTTTTTTTTTCAAGCCCTTAAGATTTTTGAAAAAAAAAAAAATGTTCAAACCAAATAAAAAATTAGACTGGAGGAAAAGGAAAATACAAGAAAACCACATGCATTGATGAAAGTCTTAATTAAAAACTGTAGAACAACACCTTCTTTTGAAACATCGAATGATTTGACTTAACAGGTATAATTTTCCAACAAGGAAGATAAAGAAAAACCCCTGCAATATTACCACTTTTTTGTTGATATGGTGAACTTAATAACAAACAGCTTCTTAATTATGCATCCATCAGATACATAGCAACATGAGCTTTCATTTGAAGTTGTGTGTCTGTCTACCTGATGAATTTCTAATATTAACTTTCCATTTAGCTTTGCGTTTGGTAGCCACTGTCCAGCGAGTATGCATCAGCTAGTTGCTAGGGCAACTTTGGAGGTACAATGAGGTTTTTAGAGCTTATTTGCTTAAATCAGCTGTCTGCTGTGGCGGAAAATGACGGCAGTGAGGGTGAATCAAAACAGTAACGTTGCAGGCCATTAAATCAAGCAACATATTTTCTGATGGCCAACAAGGGGGAAAATAAGTCAGATTTTATGAAAATCTATGACCCTACCTCTCGCTTGATGTATTACCACACTACACATTTTCCTGGTTAAACCTCTCCAGCTCCAGCCTCTCATCCAAATATGGGCACTGCTTGTTCAGTCAAGATGGCAATGGACAAAATGCCTAACTTCAGGCTTTAAAACTGCAGTCTACAAATGAATGGCCATCAAAATGACTTCATCCACTTCTTTTATATGGTCCATACATCATGGAGCTGAGAGAAAAAGCAGAGTGATAATTCACTGTGGGTTCAGCACTACACATAGCTCCTTTGAAGTCATCCATTGTTAGTATAAAAATATTGATTATAGCTGTTTTAAAGGACCAATAAAAGACTGCATTTATGCTGGATGAAATGAAAAGATGTCCTTTTTATCTGTGGTTTCAACCTATTTGTGTGTTTTAGTGCTGTTTGTTGACACTTTCCATTTATACAGTTAAATAGTCTGGCATTCACATAACCCTTGTGTCTGTTAACATTGAATGTGGTCGACTAATATTAATTCCAATGACTCTACTGTATTATATGAGAAGTGTCCTGAAATTTGTCCTTGGACCAGCAAAGCTGAATTGGTTGGTTTTATGTTATTAACATCTTTAATGCTTTTTACTGACATTGCTAAATTGTTTACAAAATGAAGGGATAAGCAGCAGAATGATCTCTAGACTTCTCACTAGTATCCAAAGCGCATACATGTGCACATACATGTAAGCAGATATTCTGCACGTTATAAATAGCGCACACATATAAGTGCACAGACATACACTTACATATGTCTAAAATTAAGACGCATTAAGACTGGGAAGCAAATCCAGTTTTAATCAGATTTGACGATGAGTCGTGATAAGGAACTGAGTCATCAGCTACAGCGCAGACAGTTAGGAAAGATGGAGACAACTGAGGGTTAAGCTGCAAACATCTTCTGACAAACCTTGTCTGAGAAAGCTTTAGTGGACAAAATGACAAGTGAAAGATGGGGTCAACTATCAGTCATTCATCAATGAACCCACCCTGTCATCATTTGAATTTTGAGCACTAGGCAATATTAACCTTCATAACCCCGAGTTGCATAGGACTGCTTGGCGATGCCTAAGACTGACAGGCACAGTATCAAAGTAACTGTTGGGTGTCAGTGTTATAAATGCTTTCAGTCACATAAAGCCATGGATGAAATGGTACCAGCATGATGATAGGCACTTGGAGAGCTCTTCATAAAAGTCTTATGCTAACTGCTTCACACTTTATGCTTTGGCAACTCTATGTGGACTCTTCAGACATAAAATTTAAGTGCTATTCTTTGTGAGGACAATTACTAACTTTTGCCTCTTACAGTGCGTGTCCTTTGTGCTCTAATAGATAGTTTTGCCAAGTAAAGCTGCCAAGGGCCATGCCAGGGCTCAAGGCTATTTAATTTAATCGTTATGATCTATATGAGTGGACAGAGCAATGTGGCCTCAATGTATAGAGGATACTTCCATGACCTCTGCTGACCTGAAAGTTCACTGGCCTTAAGTTAGTGTGAGATAAAGTTACATCCAGTGGGAGCTGTGTGATATCCACTTACTGCCAGCGCCTTGTGGGAAATGTGGTTGACACAAGGAACCGTGACTTCTAACACTATACAATATTAACAGTGATACATGATCAGCAGGCTCAAAATGTCAATGATAGCTTTATCACGATTGCTATCTGTGTAAAATAATAACTGCTGATAAGTCTCGCTGCGCTATAGTAGTAAAATGGCTGCTCTTCTTTCCTGCATTTAGCTGGATTATATTCTCTGTTGGTAAATTACTCCCTTTGGAGAGAGAAATTAACCCAGATTTCCATATCAAAGCATTATGAATTGAGCCATTTTCCCTGCCCTCCCGTTCTGGTGAAAAGAGAGAGAGAGTGGAAGGAGTCTGTAGAAGTAGCCTGCAGTGATATGCAGGCCGTACAGGGCTCCTTTCTTACAGGAGCAACACTCTTACAGAGAGAATCAGCAGCTTTCTACTGAAGCGAAGAATGAGATCACTGGGCTTTTTGTGCAAGGTCAACTTCGAGGCAAGACACATCGTGTTTAAAATTCAGTCCTATCCTCACCGAGCACTTGAAACACACTGTGCCAGCCGGGGGAACCTGCTTGCCATTATGCAAAGAGGCGGCGGGCTTAAAGTAAATACGTAATCTTAATGAATGCTGAGATCTGTCGAGGTGGGAGTGGGGGGAGCCCGAGTCAAGTAGAGAAGGGTCAGAAACACAGGGTGAATAATCCTGTGTGTCAACAAGACACAACAAGCTCTCTCTATCCCAATATGTAGCCATGTTTACAGTAAACAGAATTCAAAGTTTTCTGACACCTGACATTGTTGTTATATTGCAAAACTATGCAGGAGACTGCAGGAATAGTCTCACTTTATATAAAAATTAATTGTTGAATATCTGGTCTTATGTAGATGTTGGACAAAATAAAATTCTAATTACAGACGGCTATAAGAGTGGTCTATGATAAATCAACAGATGCTAATGGATGCTAATAAGGAAAGGTAATTGTGTGTCTCTCCACTAACAATAGGGTATTTCATTTATAATTTTAGATTATTAAACATTAAAACAATTAAACATTATGTTCATTTCTGCTTTTGAAGAGCCTGCTTACATCTGCTTATTTGTTTTATACATTGTGACCTATGTCATTGGTCCCAACTTGTCTCAGATGCATAAATTTAAAACAAAAGGACAGCCATTAGATGACATGTCACACAATATAGGGGTCTTGTTCTGGCCCTGTGCCTGCTGGCTGTGTCCTTTGCTTTGCCCACTTTGCTCTGCGAGACTGCCAGGACATTGAGCCTGACACATCAGAACTGCTGCTCTCTTGGTGCCCTCTTTCATTCGCACCATCACAGAGTCAAAGCCTGCAGAGACGAAGCTGTCCAGAGACTGAGCCCTGCTGGGTTTGACTGGGCCAAGATCCGATCAAGCCTCGAGGAGAGGGTCATCCTCTTCCCTGACTTCTACTTGCTATGATCTCTGAACCGATTCTAAAAGGCCTCTGACTTGATTTGAGCAGACAGTCCCCCTTGAAAGCAGCCTTTGGTTTAGCTTCTGTAGCCTGGAACGGGAAGAGCAGGGTCAGGCTCCACACAGGCAGGAGAAAGCTCAAGCAAAGGCAGTGTGAGGAGGGAGGGGGGGCAGAGCTGATAGCCATGCTCCAGGTGCAGATGGCACACTGTTTTATGTGTGGCCTCAATGGATTATGTCAGCCAAGCTACTGGAGGCATATAATATGGAGAGATCACACAAAAACATTGTCAACCAAAATTCAAAGATTCATTAACAAAGGTCATCTCCATGACAGCAAATGCCTAATAGATGGCCAAGACTCTTGAAGTCACCACGAGGATAAAAGCAGGCTGGATAAAGGAGCCTTGAAATGAGGACAGGAATTGTAATTTTACTTTACTCTCACAAAAGCTTTGTACAGTAAATTGTATTGCATTCTTACATGGTTTTGTTGACAGTGTCTCATTTACATGAGATTTAGCAAATCATTTAAAATAACATTTGAAATGCTTTACCCAAAGCCTCACATCACAACAAAATGAGGATTTATGATACATGTAAACCTTTGAGACAAAAGGAATAAAAGAGAGCACTTTGAATAAAATGGCACGTAATGTTTGAAATATGAGTCAGAATAGTTTATTCAATGGTCCTCTTATTAGCTTAGTAATACTACTACTTCTGCACATTGGGGTGATGTGATCAAGGCGGACACTGCCCCTAAGGAGCAGCAAGGGCTGCAGCAACCCTGAAAACCAATAATGGTCAGAGGTCAGAAAAGGGGAAGCAAAGATCCAAGTCCCACCCTATTGTGTGACATGTTTCCTTCGCCTGCTCGCCCCAAAGGCTTAGTGTCAGTGTTAACACTTCAAACACTCAATATCTTCACAAAACACAAAGGACACAACTGCTTGCCATCCACATCATTTCTTCCAGGAACAGAGATATAGATCCTTCCCAAAGGTCACTGCCAGCTGAAGTTTCAATGATTAAGCAAAGCTTTGTTGTTTGACTTTTTTCCTGTGGCAAAATCTACTTTTAGGTGCAAATTGAGTAGTTTGTCCAATATTATAGAATAAAATTAAACCACATTTTATATGTCAACTATAAATTGTAACAATTTGATAATTTGAAGGTAGATAATCAAAATCAAATGTCAATTAGGGAAAGAATATTTTTAGCCAGATAAAACACCTTGGATTACCTTTTTTATTTTTTACCATAATGCCTCTCTGTATAAGTAGAATTATTGGTGCTTGCCAATAATTAGTAGAATAATAATAAGTATATACATATTATATATATATGTATAAGTATATACATAAATAAATAATACTGCAACAATGATTCAAACAGTGATAATGTATAAATATGCAGAGGGCAATTTGAGTGGGTGACTATAACACACCTACATATGTTCCTTACTAGAAGTTCATTTTTTCTAGTATAAGGGTGATATCTTCGTTGGGAACTTTCCTTGTCCTGCCACTCTTGAACCCATGCATAATCTGCCTGCAAGCTACGCTGCCACTGAACCGCTACTTCAACAGCATGCCCCTGAATCAGTCAAAAGACAGCAGTGTTACCAGACAACTGAGTCCACCGTCTACTCTGTTACACATTTATGGAATCATGCACCAGAACACAGACAATGTCGTTGGCTAATCTCACAAGACCGGGATCCAATTTCAAGCAGGCACGGGTGATTCAAGAATCAATCTGGTTAGCTTCCTGTTTTTAGCCTACTGATGTTATACTCAGGGTGTAACTCAAAGGGATCTCCAGTTTCCCTGGAATGTGTTCCTGCTCCTAAGGTAGTGATAAAACACCTTATTTTATGGGTCGCTGATTACTCACTGTACCCTGATGTGTGCGCTGATACCAATCTTAGCAAGCACAAAACTAGAGGACTCTCCATATTTACAGTATCCAATTTTGCATTTCTTTCCCATTTTCCCCCGTACAACCACACACATAAAATAAAGAAAAATCTGTGGCAGATAAATATATAATTGTTTGTTCAAGTGTATTTTGCACAGTATGAGACCTTCCGATTGCTGCACCAAGTAGAATGCACTGCAGGCAGTCTCTTGAGGGAAGGTCTCATTTTCTGCCTCCTGCCGTGAAATATTCAGTCCGGCCTGAAATAATATGGGACTCGTTTCAAGGCTTAGCACTTTTCAAATATGCTGGCAATAATGGACAGGGCATCAAATGAAGCACAGCCTCTCCAAGCAAGGGGAGCAGAGGTTTTGAATCCACAGCCAGGGTTTCACATAACACCACAGACAGTTGAAGTGCAGTCTACATATACAGTGATTAGTTATTGGTGGGATGAGCCTGTGAATTGTTGCCAACATTGATTCAGTCATACTGCACAAGGCTTATTTGGTCTAGTAATATATGATACAAATTCATATTATTTCTAAATACCTAGGTTGGATTCTGTAGAGTTCCAAATTATATTTCCATATTTCTCTGCTTTATGCATATCATCAGGGAATCTGAATTTCATTCAGTCTAAAAAAGAAAAGAGAGGAAAATCAAGGGTGCGCCATAAATGCACAGAGATGGAGTGCAGAAGAATGTTATAGAGGGGGCTTTGGTGAAAGGATTCAAGGATTTAACAATCCCACATCCTCTCAGCCTGTCCTTCATCTCTAATAATCAAGCTTGGCCACAGAATATCCCTCTGGATGGGAAAAAAACATGTTGCCTGTCCGCCTCTCACTCATCTTTAGACTGCCAGTCTTGGGTCTTCCTCTTGAAGTCTTCTGTCACATTTATGGCTTCAAACACTAAGCACAGCCTTTTTTAACTGACTGCCATGTCTTTAAAGCTAGATATCTTTTTTGTACTACATTAGCATGAGATGAAGGGCAGTGCGTCTGATGCAAAGGAAGCCCTGAGAAGGCTGGACCACAGACACTATGAACTTGTTTGTTGCTGTACACCAAAGGCCACCGAAACAAGCTAACCGGTTTCAGCTCAGGTGAAGTGTAATGTGTAAGTATTCCTGCATATTCATTGGCTACTCTAAGTGCAATTTAAGACAAATCAAGTGCTTGATTTTTTCTAGATATGATTCACAGAATTCAAATTCAGGTTGGTTCTGCAGAAAAAGTGCATGCAGACAAGTCCAAACTGTAATCACATAATATCCACAAATAATAGAGCACACTGTATGGACCAAAGTTTTGGAAAAGATACAGCGTGCCTTGGTGTGTGAGGGTATGATAAGCTGCTCTCATCTGCTCTCTCTAACAATTGAGGAGGAAGACCAGGGAGTTCTCAGCATAAATACTTAATTAACTATAACTGATTAATCAAAGTTAATATATTATGCAATGCATATAATGTGAACAGACTCTCATCTCACTTGCATGTACACTTCCTCTTATGCAATATAATTGTATATAAGTAAATACATATTCAACTGCAGTATATTGACCATAATTTATTAAACCATTACAACACTGTATAGTTGGAACATACCTTTTTGTGCAGACAAACTGACCTCTAGTATTTAGTAATTAATTTTTTGCTTTTTTTGGTTGTCCTGTGTTTTTATTGAGTGTTGTGAAAGTACTAGAAGCTAATATAAGTCTCATTTCTTGTATTCATAAGCGCGCACATTCAGACAATAAACAGCCACTTTCGAGGTCAAATGTCTATCTATCTATCTATCTATCTATCTATCTATCTATCTATCTATCTATCTATCTATCTATCTATCTATCTATCTATCTATCAAATAATGCTCACCTAAAGATGTGTGGGTGAATAATATACAGTAAGACACATAATATATAAATACTACGTTTTCAATGATAAAATGCCTTAGAAAAATATATATTTATTTATTTACTTTATTTGTATTGTGTGCGCTGTTGAAAAAACAACAACCCAAAAAACAAAACTTGGGCAGTATAAATAAATAAATAAAAACTTGAAATAAAAAAGGAAGAAGAAAACTTTCGGGTTTGGAAACTTGAAAAAGAGTTTATGTATTTCTCCGGAAGGCTGCCGTGACTGAAAGCCACAGAAGAAGAAGAAGGAGAAGAGGAGGAAGAAGAAGGAGTTCCTGAAACCGAAGCGTCCACTGAGCGGCGCCGCAGCCCGCAACTTCTACCAGCACAGCCGGCAGCCGGCGTTTCCTCCCTGCTACACGCTGCAGGCCAATCCGCTCACTCACTCCGTGTTGGGTTACAATGACAAGGGCCCTGTCTGAACCACGACTTTTAGAAAGATAATATTACAGGTAGGTGCAAGCCACGGACCGTGTCACTATCGATAGACAAATTAAGCATTGAAAAACAAGACCGTGACCCAGAAATTCTCGCTTTAATCGGGTCACCGTGCTCGTTTTCAGCACTGAGTGATAATGGCACCTCTCACTGTCCTTAGCATTTGAAGTCCCCTTACCGCAACCTGTAGCTTTTGGGGCAGTGAAAATTGTCCAGCTGGACGCCTTGTATTTTCCCCTATTGGTGCCTTTGTATGTTTTGAGCCATGTACACCTGCCTGCTGATAGCTTTCAACATTTTTTTTAAGCTAGTTGAAGGTCAGTTCTCCTCTCTAATGAGCTGCTGTGAGGATTTGTATCAGCGCAGCTATAACCAATGATGTAGATAAATGTGTAACACTTTAATTTACTCCAAGGTAAGTTAAATTAAACTGTATGATCCATCTAAAGAAACAAGAATGGACTTATTCTCTGCACATTTAATCAGTTTCTTTTGTTTATATTAGTGGCGGTTTTCCTTATCAGCCCTCACTATATGGTGGCCATGGCTACCTTTTGTAAACATTGATGTGCATAATTGACCACATCATTCTAACCCTGCCTGTTAACTCTACAATATGCTGCAGGACTGTACTGATTCAAGTCTAGTGAAAAGCTGTTGTAAAGGAAGGGTAAATGTCTTTTCTTTGTATTGCACATGGGGGAAACAGCCTGAAAAGTCCAAGAAGGCTTGTCGGGCGTCGAAAGAAATGCTGAGATCCAAGCTGAAATTTCTCTGAAATAGGCCGAACGGAGAGTCTTTTGCTCCTACAGGGTTTTGTTCAGGGTTCCACTGAGAAAGCCCAATGCAAAGTGGGCCTACAGCCAACTGGGATGGATTGTAGGGTGGAACCTAAACAGATGGGAAATAGTATAAAGGTGAATACAAGGTCAATCTGAGCTTCAGTGATAAAGCTGTGGGCACTGCTCATAGCAGTGTTTTAAAAGTTGACTTAAGAAAACAGATTGTGTGGTCAGAATAAACTCTTAAGACCATATTGGGCCTCTTTTTTTTCAGGCTTCTTTTGTCTAGATTGCCACAGGCGGAAGCAGCAGACACCAAATGGTCAAAAAATTGTTATCATTATGTTTGTCTGAAAATCAGCAGAATGGGGGTGTTGATTTCCAGCGGGTGGGTTTTCCTTTGTCCCTTTTTTCTTTTTTGTTCTAACCCAGATTTTCATGTTTAACAGGCCCACAGCTGATCCATCTCCCAGTACACAATTGAGACAGAGGAGGTTAAAGCACTCTGAACGCATGGGACCATATTGCAGGTAATTAATATGTCAGCTCAATGATGAACTTCGTCAATACATCTATCACCACACTTACTTGTAACTGGAGTAGCTCGTGGGATGCTGCAGAGAGCGCAGACTGAGAGTACATTTGTCCATTAGTAAACACTTCATAGTGTGTGTTGTGATTGGGGAGGTAGCGGGGCTCCTCTCTGTCCAGTTGCAGTCATTTTCGCCCGTCACCTCCTCATCGCTGTAAAAACACTTGCTGTGGTTTGGTAGATTAACAGAGAGCCCCCTAATGGAGTAATTACACCGAGCCAAACATCTATTTTTCACCTGTGCTCTGCCATTATTCTCTGTCCCCTATCCACTCCATTGGAAGTCACTTACTCTCCTTACAATGAGTTATCATTGACTGCCATTTAGACGTTCTGGAGCAATTTGTCTTACTGAGGCCATGCGCTGGCCTCATTGCAAAGAACAATCATTCTCCCTCCAATATATAAAACATTCATGGGGAAAAGGAAGAGAAAATGCCCCACAAACAGATAGTAGAGAGTGGCTAATAGATACTATAAAGGTGACAGACAAGGAAAATAATGTAGGAGATTACTGGAGCAGGAACATGCCTGCACAACCAGTACAAAGGCTTCAGGGACTGTACTGCTGGAAAAAAATCCTTCATGACACAAATGTGTGAAATGGGTAGTATAGCAGCTATTGGTGGTGGTAATTGCTGTTGTTGCAAACAAACTATAAGTCTCAATTTTAATGTAAAATCTTTATTTTGCCATTTATTATTTCATATATTTTCACATTTAGCAATTGTTTAGCCATTCTAGTGTAATTTTAAGGTCCAATTTTCTTTTCTCTCTTTTTTGTGTTGGTGCTTCTTTGACTATATGCTTGTAATGGATTAATTTTAAGTCATTGACTCTCTACCCCTGTTTTTTTTTTGTTTTTTTTTTTCAAATTTTAGATAATTATTTTCTATGTAGTATATAGCAGCCTTTTTCATCGCATGTCCTGTGGGTCACAGTCATTTTACCCTACCACTGTCTGAATTTACTCCAACTTATTGGAATAATATAGGGAATATTACATTGAAGTTTGAAAAGATAGAATCTTTGTGCACGGTTATATTTCCCTATTTGTGAGTGTAGAAACCTTTTTTTGCATTTATGACCTTCATTTAGTATACTTCTGACTTATCCACAATACTGGCAGATTTTTAAACTATGAATCTTCTGAAGGCAAGCTTTAATTTTAGACAGTGTCTTGACTGCTGTGCACAGTCCAGCACACATCCCATTCAGTCTCAACAGAAAGGGTTAATGGTGTTCCTAACTGAGTGTTTTGTTAGATTAGTCTCCCTCACTGCTTAACACAATGACAAACAACCATTATTCTTTTTCTTGCACTGATAATCGGGACAACTCAAACATTTCTTACTAGCACAAGTGAAACCATTAATCCTCAGTGATACTGCTGATAAGTGGTGACTCTGGAGTAATGGCCCTGTCACCTTTTTTTATATATATAAAGAGAGAAAATTTGAACAATTAAAACAAGATGCCCATTATATTTTGTGCATTCCATCTCTTTGTGTCATCAGGATGGACCCGTTAGTGCTAATAGACGAAATAATGGAATGAGGTTTTGTTCATTATGGATTTTATGGAAGATGTCATTCAAACAATAAATCATTAGCCTAAATACTGACATACTGTCTTATGTAATATTTGAGTGTCATATATATTATTATTGAATGAAGATTAATTTTTCCTTTAGAGCTGCAACATTTAGTCGAATCAATTCAATTTATCAGAAAATATTTTGAGAATAGATTAACCGTCTAAGTAGCACTGCTACATTACGAACAAGAAGATTTTCACGATTACTCTGATCAACACTGACATCACGATTATTCGTCCTGATGATTTTTATGGAGAAAATATTTTTCTTGTACTTCCACATTTTAATAACAAACCACTGCTTTACCTTCTATGTGCTACATTCCTGCTAATGTACACATATTATTCCCAGTACATTTCCTAAAACAATTAAAATATAAATAAAATGTTGCAAAAACTTTTTTGCAAAATAAAAAAAATACTTAAATAATGAAAGCTGGATGGATATAGTGAGGTGATGTACAGTGTTGCTGTTCTTGATGTCTGGCCAGAGTTTCAGTGACGTATCGTTAGCGATGTTATTCTTCCTAGCCTTCTTATGTTCATAGTACTGCAGTTAGTGTCATTGTGCAGCTTTGTGTCATGCACTTTTTGCATCTGATTTGTTCTTGCTTTACATCACTTGCCCTCAATACAAGATATTTCCAAACAACAGATGATGATCTCTAGAGGGGTTAGCTCTTCACCTTTTACTCCTGCCATTTGATTTTAGTTATGCCTGTCAGCTCTCTTGTATATTACTCTTCTTCTCTTATATTCACTCGCTGCAGGGTGCGTGTGCAACAGCATGAAACAGCTGGTTTCCTAAAGATAAAGCCAAAACATCTCGATCGCCCCCTGGTGCCTCCCTCTTAGTTTCGATGCTTCGTTTGATATGCTGCAGAGTTTCTGAGTGGAGCACATATTTTTTAATGTCTGCATTGCAGTCAATTATGTTCATTTAAACGTAGGAAGACAAAATTGTGAACACGATTTATATACGATTGATTGTGCAGCCCTACATTTAAGTCCATTTTGTTTTTTCTCTCCCCCCCTCCATCGGCAGCAAAGTTTACTGTAACTTATCGCATTTTGGCCCTTTTAAAACATATTCTGATAAGTTGTGTTTTTCCCTCTGTGATGATGCTTGATCGCTTCATAGTCAAAGAGGCAATAAACATGAACTGCTAGAAGGTATTAAAGATGAGTGTTAAAATGAATACAAACGACAGCTGAAAGGCTTGTTAGAATAATGGAGCTGCATGCACGTACATGCCAAATAGCAGCATGTCTTATACCACACTAATCTTAATAGAAATATAGGAAGGTGGAGATTATTTTTTTTATCCAGACTGAGACACACTCATGGAATGACAACGATGCATGTTACTATACTCAAATACAGTTGTGCCATTATACTAGGCTTTTATGTCAATTGTGTCTGCAGAAAGTCCAACTTGACTACAGTGTGTGCTGCTGCTGCTGCTGTTGAAATACACCTTCACACTGTATGACTTGCTCTGCACCCTTTGAGAACCTCTTAATGTGCAGTGGAAGCACGATGATAACTGTTTAAATATGAGCTAACAACCAGTGCCATGAGGAAATATTCAAAGACTACACATAGGCTAATTGAAATTCTCTCATTTTAATCGTCTTCACCATCATATGTTCTATTTGTCATTATGGCTGTCTTCAGCACTAATCAGTTGTTGATGTAGCTTCCTGGAGGTGTTACACTATAACTGACAGGATGATAATAAACATGCATAATTGAGTTTTTGATTGATTATGATTTTAGATTATTTTCCCATTTTCATTTAACGACTTCAGCTATCTTGACATTAAGGAAAAAAGACTTCTTAATCGCACTGTAGTTTTGGTCAGGTTATATTGCTAGCCATATTGTCAATTTGGTAATAATAACTTCGAACACAGTTGGATTCTCTCTGACTTAATGAATATTATTAGAATAAGAGGAAAACATGCCTACTTAATTGCTCAAGGCTGTTCAAGATGGGAAAACCTGTTCAAGTTTGAGTTTGAATCATTTTTCCCCCTGTTTGTTTCATCAAGCACACTGACTAAAACAGGACATTCGCTGAGTGTCAAAGTAGAATTAATTAGCCAGTTGAATATTTCCAGAGTTAGCACGTAGCATCTTTCAAAACAGACGGTGAAGAAAAAAACCTTTACCACCTAATTTAGTCTTCATTTGTCAGTAGTTTAAAATGGATTTTTTCAAAAACAAAGGTGTATCCAAATCTTGAGCTAAATTGATCTCATCATAGATGTGCCAACTATAACTTTGACAGCAAACAAACTTTGAAGCCATTTTTTGTTTGTTTTAGATAGGCATATAGGTTATGCTTAAATACTTGTTATAGAAGAAGCTCTGCTGCTCATGCTGCTGGTTTAGGTATATTATGGTTAATGTTGGCACTCATCAGTGCTAAGGGCCATTTGGCTCCCACAGGAAAAACAGCTTTACTTTTAATTGTCCTGGATGATGATCTTTGGTTGGAACCCCGAGTATTTAAAATTGTGTTGTAGCTATACTATACTATTATTTTTATCCGTCAGTGTCTCGGCCTACATGCCAAACTTACCATTTGTTGGCAGCCACACAGTCCCAGGCACTTGATACTTAGTATTTCTATGGCCGTAGCTCTGTTTTGATCAAAGGGGTTCAGGGGCCTAAGTTTCAAATCCCCCAAAGCCCATTTTGGCTACTCTTTGTTTAGCCCATTGGCATTCTGACCCCATGCTTCTCAGACTTTGAACTCAAAGCTTGGAAAATCCGTATCGCTTCTTTAAACACATTATCAGTGGGCTAGGTTTTAAGAATATCACTAATCATCTTAAGGTTTTAGTGCAGTGTGGCAGTATAATTTAAGCCTCGGGGCCCATTTACTGGCATGGCCACTGTAAGAAATTTTCTGTGAAATATATGATAACTTAATGTCAGCAAGTGTTTCGTAAGTTGATACATTTCACATTAGGAACAGCTTAAATCTTCACTGCTGCAATCATTCACTGTAAAAGTGAAAACGTTTAAGTGTACAACATCATTTTGGAGTTATACCAGGGTGGGTGCAGTATTATGGAAATATGGCACTTGAAATAAGAGTGATGTTTCTAAAATTAGTTGGGTTATGGCATGCCTGCTTGTAGCATCCTCCATGTAGCATCTTAAAACAGACTGCCCAGTAATTATTTACTTCCAGTTCACTTATTTAGCTCTGAAGATATAGCTGACTTTGTGTGTCAGGGTAAAAGTTGCTCCTGCACATCAGACAGCTTGACTTGAAGTTTAATTTAAACTGTTAGTGCTACAGTTTAATAAATAATGTATGTGTTACTGTCAAGAAATTGGCATGGACTGCATATATTTTGAAAGGGTGATTCAGCTCATGCATATTATACTACGATTATACAAAGTGGAAATATGAAGAGATCAGTTTACTGCAGAACCTGTTTGCTGCTAAGTGTTGCATATTTTGCAAAATCATTTAAAAAAATGTATAGTTCACTGTTAAGTCTGAGTAGAAACGGTAGATGATGTTTTTGTCTTGGTGCCACCATAGCAGCGCTATGTGCATAGAAAGTTTTAAATTATTTGTAAGCTCAGTATGAATGTTTTATTTCATGATTTAAATGGACATATGTTAAAATACTCTATTGATGACGAGGCTCTTTGTCTGAACTAAAGAGTTGTAAATTGCATTGAGATTGTTTAGTTGTTAAACGGACCAATCAGGAATGTTTCTGAACACTATCTGCATGAACAATTGCCCATATGTCAGGTGCATCTGCTTCGTCCTATTGAACACAATACATTACCTGCAAGGCCACGTGTAAGAGTTGTTGATGATCCTAATGAATACATGCTTTCAACTTATAGCACTAGACTTTATTTGATAAATATGTCTTGAAGACACTTATGACAATCTCTTTGTGCACTGTCTTGAGAATGTGTGTGTGCACATAATTGCACGCAGGTCTGTTTGTGCCCCTCTCACACCTCCTCAATCTAATCAGCCCCCATGCTTAAGAGTTGGCACCTTGAATCACATTGTCTTCATCTGGAAATATTTCAGCTGCATTTCTGCCACTCTAAAGGGAGATGAAGATAAAGGAGAAGAAGGTAAAAACACACCCTGTTGTGTGAATCCTAGAGAAGGCCTTGAACCCTGCCATTCATCCCTTTCACTTCATCAGCTGAGTCTAATTGCCAGAGAGGACAGGATACCCAGGGCCCAATTGTTCCTTATCCTCTTTGGAGCCTCTGAGGCATGAAAAGTGAAAGGCCTGCTTTTGATCTTTTTTTTTTTTTGTTAGTTTTTTTTTCTCTTTTTTTTTCTGTCATCCTCTACTATCCTTCCCCTTAGAGTGAGACACTCCTTTCACACTGTGCCCCCTTCTTCAACCACGCAAAATAATTATCAAGCTCTGCTTCATCAAATAATGGTAGATATTGGAGGTCATGATGGGGAGGGCCAGAGGTCTGCAGGGGTGGCCCTAGGACGTGGTGGAGCTCCCAACTCATCTTAGAGGCATGCTCCTTAGCTGTGGCTACCTTTATATACCTTGACCCCGGTTTTCGTTTGTCTGTCCTAATGAGACCCTCTCATGCAGCCAATGCAATAGAGGTCTTGCAATGGCAGGGTTGGGAGGCCAAAGTACAATGAGACACAGGGCTGAGCTCAGACAAGGGCGCATCTGTGCTATCTTATTAAGCCTTGGAAAAGAGCTCATGCGTCTCAACGTCCCATAGGCGCTGAGAGCAGATCTATTGACACCTACTTGTCCTTTGCGGTCAACACCTTTCTGTGAAGAAGCAGGCACACCCAAGTTCTTGTTAGAAGTAATTCTTGGCAGAGTATTTAGCGAGGCAAAGTGCTTAACTCGGTTTGGGTGGCCATGTGGTGTGAAGATAGAGAATGCAGCTTTGTAATGATGAAAAATTCCTTGGAACTAGAGACATGACAAGGGATGTCAAAGACCAATTTGTCTAAAGCAAACAGTCCTCATAGTTAAAGAACGAAGGGCACCAAAGTCTCTTTTAATGCTAAATTCCACACTTGATTTTTTTATAGGTTCAAAGGCATTCTTTAGGTTATTGTTAATCATCATTTATTAGAAAGCGTTTATTCAGAACAGTTAGCTTTTTTGACCTGAGTCTTGCCTTGGCGATTATTCATACCCAGAAATTTGTCGGAATTCAAAAGAGTAAAATGCAAGTTAAAACCCCTGCTGTTTTAAAAAAAAAAAAGAAGAAAAAAAATCATTGTGCAAGAAAGAAGGAGACCAAAGATAGCCAACCTAATCACCTATCTTACTTGACAAAAGGGACAGCAGGATATACTATAAGTAGAGCAAAATGACAAACAAAAACACAAGTAGGCAAACAAAAACCTTTAAGCAATCATGTTAAGCACGCCTAACATCTGAGCACTGTGCGAGAACAAAGCAGGGCTCCTGTCAGTGCATCGATCCACTCCTGAAGGCACACACATCCATAGCTCTCTGATTGCTCCCTGCCTCTCGCGCTTCTCTCCCCCGCGCCTCTAACTCTCTGTGCTCCGGCTCCTTTCTGAGAATGTGTTTATTGATCTGGCCTACTTCGTTGGAGTTAACTCACTGATAGAACCTGACCAAGGGCTTCCAATGTCCTGAAAGAGTTTGGAGAGCTGGTGAGAAGTCAAAGATGATGAGGGGGAAAAAAAAGTGGCTGCTAAAATCACAAAAAAAATGTTTTCATAATAATGAGTTAGTCAACTGTTAACTTTATGGACTGGCAGACACAATGTGTTAATGTCTGGATGTGTGTTGTTTTTTTTACTCTAGGCAACTTAGCAAAAAGACAAAATTAGATAAGATAGTTGCTCAGCTTAAAGTGTTAACCCTTATCTGATTTAAATCACAGTATCCTACAGCTTTATAGCTCTTAATCTGCTAAAACCCACTAATTCTGAGTTTTGTAACACCAACTTGGTTAAAAACTTAAAATTGTTGGATGAATGTGGGACTTTAAGCATAAAAAGATCACCATGCACACATTTACTGCTATATTTGGAAATGTTGTTAATGTATTTATGCAATGTATTCTTCCAGGCTGCGAAATATGGACAAAGTCAAATATCACAGTATTTTTTTTTTTAACCAAATATCTCTATTGATATTACGATAATATTGTAGGGTTGACTACTGGTGCTTTCAAGAATTATTTACACAATCCTTTCTCAAAAAGATAATTATATATAAATAATCATCAGTAATGTGAATTTAATGACTAAGTGGGTAAATGCAAAGCATGGAACAACTAGGAAGTTCAAAATAATGTTATTTTACTTTCATGCAGCCTTTAAAAGAAAGCAAAATATCATAATATCAAAGTAATATTGATCTATTGATCAGTAAAATTTATATTGTGTTAGTTTTTGATTTCTAAGAAAACATCTATAGTTGTGAGTATGGCATCTCCAGTCAAGTGCTTGAATCCATCTACTGCATGCTACTGCACTGTAGTTAAGACTGAGTTTGAATTTTCGAAGAAAAACCTTTTGTTACCCAGTTAGAATTTCTTGCATATATTTTGATAGAGCTTCACAAAGCATGTTTACTCATCAGTTGTCAGAGGCTTCAGCACAGACAGGGCTTGTATTGTAAAACTGATGAATATATTGAGCAAAACTGTGATGACAGTGATGTTTAAAGTAGCCTTGATGATTCATTAATGTTTGCAGTTGAGTGAGTCTGGCATAATACAGTGTATATACTGAGTCTCACTCATACAATGTTTGCATTATGAAATGAATGAAATATTGCATTGAGTAAAATGTGTCCATTCACTTGACTCAGTTGATTGAAATACCAGTTACATTTGAATTAATGAGGATTTCCATTCATTTTATTCTAAGACATCTGTGTTGAGTAGAAATAGGAAAAAATAAGCATTGTTTTTAATGAACTAGTGAAAAATAATAACAATTTTAATACCATTGTTGTGCGCTGTGTTGTAGATCTCAAACAATCAATAGTTGCTTGTGATTCTTTTCCAAGAAAGCATGCACAAAGATATGAAAAATCAGTGTTTCTTTAAAAAAAAGTGAGTCATGTTTTGTGTGTCAGTGTGTGTAATCGTGTCTCCAGAGTGTGATTACATTGTATGTCAGTTTGTGTATATTTTTGCAAGTGTGTTGTGCTGTCATGTTTGTAACATTCCATGTGGGAGGGTCTGTTGATAAGTAAGCCATCTGTAGTGTTCTGCCGAACGACATGTTGTAAAGCGAGATTTGAGAGTGTGGAGAGACTTGACTTGACAAATCTTGGCACATAATGAGACAGAAGGGAGTAAAGGCAGAAGTCTGTCCAGAGATAAACAATTAGATTTGTCCCTGAGGTAAAGGCCAGGCAATGCAAGGACTCTCAGACTAACAAAATCAATATGGCTTCCAGTAAGAACACTCAAGGGGTAGAGTGATGAAGAGGTTATCATTCATTTCTCAGATTAGGACACACATACACAATGAGGAACAATAACGCTTTAAAAATCAATATGATCACTAACATGAAAGCTGCTTGTCAGTTATGTGTACATTTGAAAGTATGCATCTGATATTCAGCTATCTGTCAGACATCATCGGTCTAATGAGACATGATAACACAGATCAACAGGGACGTTGAACTGAGCCAGTCAAGCCAGTTTTCGTCAGCAGCCAATTGTGAGAGGATCTTAAAGGAGACAGCATTTGGGAATGATACTTTCACACCCTCAGATAAAACCATAATGGAGCATGAGCCATAGACGGAGTGGGCAGTCCCTTTGCGTTGCATCCCCTCTTAGGTCCTGCCCAGACTTGAAGGTCTAATCTAACATCTCACCACTGTTCCCAGCAGGCCTCACAAGGGTAGCACTGCCAGAGCAAGGAGGGTTGGACTGGGGGGGGGGTTGGGGCTGGGGTGGTTGGAGGGGGGTGGGCATCCTGCGTTGTGCTTGTACTCGCTTAAAGAAGACAACAAAAAGAAAGGGTGAATGGTTTTAGGGTGGGAGCGGAGGGGGTGGTCGCAACTCGTGTGCAACTGCTGTTCGGCAGGGAAGTCTCCTCAGAGACGCCGAATCGCTGACCATAAAGGTGTGAGCCTGAGCCGCGGCCAGCCTGTCGCCTCATCTCCATGGAGACGGCGACGTGGCACCCCAGTGGGGTTGTCTCTGCCGTGGCCCGGAGCAGCAAGAGCACTTGGGGATGTGGCCCGGCCATCACCTGGGCTCCAGGGGACCAGGAGGCACTGCTCTGATGACCTTGGACAACATGCCAGTCTGTCATCTCAGTTTGGGGAATAACAAGAAAGAAATCAGCTAGGGATTTGTGTAGAGACATTGTTTACTGGGCCATTGTATCTTTGGAAGGGCTCTTTGTTCCAGTGGGAATGAACTATAGAGGAGGACATTCTTTTCACAACATTACTTTACTTGATATTCTGAAATTTTCCTTTGCCTGTATTACCCTTTCATGTCAAGACAATATGGGGGATTTTAAAACTATACTGTACTTTTATACTTTGTTATTCTCTGATTGGTTAGTCAAATACAAACATCTGGCTGAGGAGGTAAAGGGTAAAAGAAAATTAACATAATTAGATTGCAGTATTATCATACTGATTCTTGTACTTTCTTCAGCAAGTGACAATACAATGAAATCACTGTTTGGAAATGCCCCAACTCACCACTTTAGTCTGCAGTGTTTTTATTGTTAAAGAAATGTGTTGAATTTAAAACTGTTGCACCTGTTGTGATTAGAGACAATATAGCTCCCCGTCATTAAATGCTAAAAAGAAAATACGAGGGCAACACCACATTATCTCACAAGTGCAAAATAAATTACTGTTTCCTGGGCTGCAACTAATGAATATTTTCAATATCCATTAATTTGTTGATTATTTTCTTTATTAATCATTAACCTAGAAAATGTATAAAGAAAATAATGAAAAAATGCCGGTTGCAGGTTTACACATTCACACAAGATTTAAATCATGGTTATGGATGGAAAACATCCTTAAATTTGAAATGTTTACATTTTCACTTTAAAAAAATCAAAGACTATTAATCAATAATAAACTCCTTAATTTGTTTGCCTATTGATTAACTGAGTAATCATTTTAGCTCTAGTGGACACCATATACTCCTTTAAATATCATTGTTGTATGTCTTTAAAATAAAAACATGTTTTAATGGTTATGTCACCATCATTTAAAAGTATGTACATTGTTGCACATTGTATATCTACAGTAGCTGAAACTCTTTTGAGGTTTCACTTGTGATAGAAAATCACAGGTTTTCAAAAGAAAGGGATTTAAGGGCTTATAAAGTAAAACAAACATAACAAAAGCAAAATGCTAAATAAATAAACTTGCTTTTTTCTTATGTTTCAGGGGCATGGACACCACAGTAGCAAAAAACCCAGCATGATTAGATACATAATCAGGAACATCAGAGTAATTCCTGTATAATGCTATAGACTATTGTTGGTATCACTGTGATAAATTATTGCCAAATGGGATCTCAAATCTTCTGCATTCGAGTGTAAAGCAGCGCCATCCAAACCATTCCCTGGAGACACTTGTGTTGCATTATCTGACAAACCAATACAGGAGATTCTGTGGAAAAATCTGTGCTTTCTTCCTTTCAGCCAAAAAGAAAGAGGATTTTGAATGGAGTGGTGATTCTTTATGCAGAGCTGAGATGCGACACCTTCCAGACGGTGAGAGATGGCGAGCCCTAATAATACAGAGCTGTACAATGGTTCTGACAGGCGAGCAATAAAGCAATCAGGGTCCCAGGCATTCCAAATCTCTTTACCGCCCACCCTCTAACAGACTGAGAGATGGGCGGCTGACCTGTGAGCTGTCAATCATGGGGGATACCTGCTGGAGCCTGATCAGGGAGAGCTGAGGGCACCAGTCCATCAGATCTGTTTTCACACTCCAGACACTAACATTGCAAGCATAACCACAGACACAAAAAGCCCCACCGCCTCACTCTTAATTAGGAGATGTGGGTGCGTTGTTTGGGGAGGGGGGGGGGGGGGTTCGGACTTGTTTGGTTTAAATGGGTATGGGAGTGTCTTAGATATAGGGGGATAGTAAGTGGAATCCCAGTGAGACAGAGAATAACCTTTTCCCTTGATTTAGGAATCAGGCATTGATCTGTCACGCTGTTTTGTACAAGCAAGAGCTCTTTCAGCATTGCTTCTCAGTGTGAATGTGCGATATGTGTGTGGTGGGTTGAGAGAGAGAGGGGGGGAGGATGGGGGGGGTTAAGGCTTGTTCATTAGCTGTCTGTAGCCCATTCCAGCAAATAGATCACCATAATACTGTGGTTAGTTAATGGCTTTCTGGTGTTTCCTCTAGAGTCTTCCTGTCTGAGGGCTGACTGCTAAAACTCCTCCACTGTTTTCTCCTCCTTTTTCCAAGTGGGGAGTCTTGTGTTCTGCTGCCTAACTCAGACAATTGGCTTCAGCCAGCGGCCAAGTCTGTGAGCAGTCTGGCCGCATGGACTCACATTAGAGAACTAAAAGCAATATCACAAAAAACATGCTGATCTGACATTCTGTCTCACCGGTGACTGGAATCATACTGATTCTCCACAATTAAAAACACCCAGCCTATGACAGGGAAGGTTCTCACAATAAGGAGGTATTTTTGTGTTGCCTGTGTCATATTTTAGACAGCGTTTATAAAATGTGACATATTGAATGTTTAAAAAAATACAAGATACATAAATGGAGACTAAAACGATGTTCAGTAGCTCATTAAATTATATCTTCCCTAAGATATCACACAAATGCAATAAAAATGACTTTAAGGGCAGTGCACATCATATAATATAATACAATATAGTAACATTTTTTGGCTTCCCAGAAGAGAGGCACCTTTTCCCATTGGTGCAAGACCAAAGCTCACCAAGCTTCAGGTCAAAATATAAAACTAAATCATGTATTTTGCCCAAAATTCAGCATCCAATATCTCACAGAATTTTCTGCGATTTTTGGTGATTTTAATGACTCCAAGGTCTTTCATCTTGTACATGATAAGTTTGCTTAGATTGACACTTTTTTCAATGAATCTGCTTGTACTTTGTTAGCTAGTCTGCTTTTTTTGTCGTTGGTAAAGCTCCACAAGTCTTATATTTATTTATTTATATATATATATATATATATATATATATATATATATATATATATATATATATATATATATATATATAATATTATTATGTTATTATGTTATTTAAGCTTTTGCAACATTGATAAAGACATCAAGCAACTACATTGTGCTGAATTGGCATATGCAAAATATTCACTATTGTATAGCAGAGGGTTGTGAATGATAAAATCCCACAACTAGTACAGTACGTCATGAAATTAAATGCCCACTAGTCCTGCAATTCAACCATTCAATTGAGGATTATCAAACAACAATACAGAGGCCCCATCATCCCAACCAAGACAGGAAACTTTATCACTTCTCGATTAAACAAGTCCTGCAATTCAATCAGTCAAATGGAAAAAACGTCTAATTCTGTTCAACCAAACCTCAAACTGACTTTACCATGTGCACACCATGACTTAAAATACTTAACCCTTTACATGACCATTTGTTTTGATGTATTCAGACATTAGTGCCAAATTTGTTGTTAATAGAGAGGTTTCAACAAACATGCATGTGTTTAAGAAATACTGAGCTTACAACTGGATGAATGAGACTTGGATTATCCTGCACAACTTGTGTGAGGGTTTGAAACTGATGTTTTGATATAGGTTATAGGTTGTTTTTCTTTACTTTAATTCAATAATGATTTACTACATTTGGACAGAGACAAAAGCAATCCTGTTTTCCTCAAGAATTCAAGGTAAACCTCGGTGAGTAATTAATACAAATGGTCATTTTAAGGTTGAATTATTCCTTTGCATCCATCCATCCAGCCAGCCAGTGAATGAGAGATTGAGATTCAGCTCTGTGCAGACAGCATTGCCTTTGCTTTTCCACATTTATTCCTAATGCATATCTCACTCATTGTGACTTATTGAACAGTACTTCAAGTGGAAAAAACTTAACAGGAATCAAAAAGGTTTAAACCATTTGCTGTCATGTGATGGAACCTCAAAATGTAGTTTCTAACTGAGTGTCTACAACAACCTCATTCATTAAATAATCTTTGCTTTGTGAAAAAGTGCATCTTTACAGAAGAAGTGGACCACTTATGTTTGGGTACCAATTCTGCATTGATATGACTATAACATACTCAGAAAGGCCGTTTTTTTTTTTCAAACACACAACTTTCTTGAAGAATATGCTGCTTCTTTTTAGTTAAACTTTTCACATCTGTGCTAACTTGTGGTACAATATGTTGCTCAAAGTTTATTGAAACAGTTACATGATAGTTTAGGCAAATTCATGATATCAGATATCATCATATATTTCCCCTCATTGCAGTGATTTTGGCCAGTATCGATGTATCTTTGGCATGAAGTAAGTTCCACTTCTGGATATGATTACATGGATATGTCATCAGAGCAGCATAAGAGGTCCCAAAGTTTATCAGTTTTTTTGACTGTGCCTGTTTTTCATTGACTTAAATTTAACAAAATTATCTCTCTGAAAGTTTGTTTCATTTCAGGGTTCAGTTTTTGACTGCCAAATTAATTCAGAGATCAATTGATACACCACCCGACCAATAACTGAAGCAGCCTTTGACACAAAGTCTGTAATGTTGTCTGATGCAACGCTGTATTCATTTAACTAATACTGGCTTACATTTGATTGAGAAATATACCAAATTTAATGTGAAAATGAAGCTATCCAAATATGTGTGTGATTATTTGTCCTATCAAAATAATTTTCAGAAGGGTGTGCATTTTCATATCATCCTGGATTGTGAGAAATGTGTATTTAAAAAAAAAAAAAAAAAAAAGTCAGATATTCCATTGGGTTTTTAAATGTTTATTTAGCTTGAAAAGGAGGAGAGTCTTCTCAACCCATAAAGGAACTTTTATTACTATAGTTAATAAGAACTATTGAATACCACCTTAATTAGAAGGCTCCACATTTCAACATTAGATATCTTGTCTGTGTACTGTATCCTGGTTGCAATGTGTTTTTATTACATTTTTGGAATCAGGGTTGTGTTATCTTAACCAGCTGGAGACCTTCTTCAGAAGAGCATCTGTGTAACTGTGTGTGACTGTATGTGGGGGGCGAAATGTGTGTGTGTGTGTGTGGGAAGGTGAATCTTGCTGACTGGTTTTAATGAGAACCCTGAAACCCTGAAATCTTGCCTCTTTTTGCAAGCTTATGGGATAGCTGTCTTATGTGTGGAAAAGTAAACGTTAGATGATAGAGGTTGAAAGTAGTGTATGTTTAAGGGTGGATTTTTACCTCAACCATATTTGACAATGAGTGATGACTTTTGCAGAAGTCTGTACTTGAACTGTCCCTCTGTGGTGCTCTGTCGATTCCCCCCTGCATCTGGGAAATTTGCTCACTTCCCGGGCCAGCGGCCTCAGCCAGACTTGGATCCAAAGAAAGGCTTTTTTTGTTCCTTCCAGATCTCTGATGTCATCCTCTACTGAGAACATGCATGTGATCTTCTGCAGCTGGAAGAGAAGCCCATATGCATTTTACATCACCCTTAGTTATTTTTGAGTCAGAGGGAAGCAGGGTTTACTGGATCATTCACAATCTGACATCACACTGAAGTCTGGTTGAGACTGGATTTTTCTTCCCATGCTCCTGTCCACTGACAGCAATATCCCCAAAACACATCATGCCTTTAAAACATTTTATATCATGCTGTATAACTAAACTTAGATGTCTGCATTTAATGTTTTAACCTGATGTCAAAAGTTTTGGTTTGGTTTTGCTGCCAGAGTATATGGGTCATTCGATAAAGGTATCGGTCATTACTTTCATTGCTAAGTCATTCAGCATCAAGTCAGATGTAAAGAGGACTTTTTATATTTCAAATGTGAGCCATGGTGACCCCAGTGGAATCATTGTTTTCCAAATATAATAAATGTTCAGAAATCGTTCTTGTTGGAGAGTGGAAAGAAAGTAAATCATGCTTGAGTCCTACTGGCTGCCATCTTGGTAAAGTCCATGGGGAAGTTTTGTTCATTTTCCCATTTCTCAACTTCAACGTGAACACAGCAAAACAAACAAACCTGAAAGCCTGTCCCGACAACTTCCCTTTATTGGCAGCTGATACATGAACAAGAGGTTGTCTTGGCTAGGGAAAAAAAGCAACTGCTGAGGCGTTGCTGGACCTCCAGACCTTTGTGACCAGTGGCGTGTCATCCCTCACTTTGTCATGTTTAACTAAAACCAATCCCCATTCAAAGCAGCATCCATCAGTGTTAGTTGAGAACAATGACAGATTGCCTTTCTGCAGCACTCAAAGCATCTGGATCCTTTCTCTACTCCCCCTCTTTTATTTATGGTAAACAGCCTGAATAACAGCTGGGCAATGGGAATTTACAAGTTAATCAATTGTTTGTTAGGAGCCACAGCAATGCCCCATATCCAACCATCTGCGAGTTAATGTTCATTTACCGTGCTAATTTTCCCATAGGCAACAGCATATCTATTGATTTCTTCTTGAGGGATTTATCCACACTTAGCATTATAAAAATTTTAATATATAAAATTGCACCTTCTTTGAAAATGTGTGTTCAATTTAGTCTGTAGTCAGCGGAAAATGAATTCAGCTGTTGCTGATAAACTTTTGCCAAAACAAGCCTAAAACTGTCAGCAACACTGTGATCCTGTGCACATTTTTCTTCCAAGGGGATGTCCTGGGAGTCTTAAGTTTCACACACTGTTGATGCACCTAGGTGAGCACTGTTTGTCCTGGACACTATGCTTCCTGTTAAAGTGAAGTTGCCTTTGTCTCTCCTCCCAGGTGTTTGTGCCTGTGGCAGGGTCTTGGTCTTTTGTTCCCTCCTGCTCCGTCCTCTGCACCACAAGATGACCGGCATGCACACAAGTCTGACAGGTCAGTCACAAGTATCCGTCAACACGCAGTCAGCAGTCCACAGTGATGGGGTCTTGTGCATTGTTGTGAATTCACAACTTTAATTATCAGAAAAAGCTGGCAAAAATATTGTTTTTTGTGTTTTAAGTAAAGACTAAAATTACATTTTGGTAGATATGTTAAAAAAATACAGTGTATCTGTTTTGTTTTTCCTAAATCTAACAAGGAAACACAAGCATTAGAAAAAAAACACAAGCATCTACTCCTCTCTACTCGTGACTAAACTGCCCTCAGAAATAAGGAACATTATTTAATGAGCAGGCAGAAATTATAGCAATCGTCAGTCTGACACTAAAGTGCTTAGAAAACTCATAAATACACAATGGAACAGCAAAATTTTTGAGAACATGCAGAAATTGGAAAATATTTTTCTATTAAATCTACTTTATCTGGCCGTACTATCTTGGCAGCCTTGAACCAGTGTTAGGATAGGGCACCATTTACAACTGTGCTGTGAGCACTGGTATTCACCTTTTCCTATTTCCCGGCTGCAGCACAGAAACCACACGCTACTTTATTTATAATCCAACCAACCTCAGTGTGTAACTCTTGCCCCGTACTCTTGCTCGCATCACACAGTGAGGTCACTTCCCTCTGCACCTCCACCACTGCTCTTGCATTCCAACATGGCTCTAGGACAGCAGCCCAGCAAAGCTCTATACTCCTCAAATCACAAAGAGGCCCAGATCAGAGCCGAGCTGGATGTGAGCCAGGATCCAGGCCCTCACAGCCCAGGCAGCTGGGGGCAGCCTATAATAAGTGGGAGACAATGAGAACTAGCACACCTCCCACGCTTTGCATGTGGATGTCGATTCAGAATTGAAATTAAATGGTTTCATAGGTTTCCGTAGACCACACTAATTATGAAAAGATATGATAACCACTGGTAGGTTTAGCATATATAGACATTAAGGGTATAACAAATGAGACCTTAAAATGAGAATCTGTATTATTCAGTTTACTATATGAGTTTTCAAAGTGCAAAAGGACAAAGATTAATACAATCCACATGAAGGTATAAAAAGAGGCTTTTTGGAGCTTTTGATTTTGCTGAAACCCAAAAAAGTGCTGAACTACTTAATCTTATGTATTCGAGGCCAGCTTACCTTTTTTATGTATTGCCTACACTTTTTAAAATCCAAATTTAATTGTGCCAGACTGTAAAAACTGGGCAACTAAACAGTTTTTCCAACAGTCATCAAAAACATGTATGTACATTTTTTTTTTCTTCACATGGGGGAAACTAGACATATTAAAGGCATTCTGTTTTAATGAATAATAATGAACAGTTCACTGTGATGTAGACGGCGGTGGTGCTTTAATGGTCCCTTGTAGCCTCTTAAGCCTCTGGTGATAAATCTCACACAGGCTCACTCGTATAACTAAAACCCAAACCTCATTCAACTTCACATCCATCAGTGTTTGGCTGAAAGCGATGACAAAGCACTTTCAATTACACCAGTAACTGACTCTGGAAACAGTTCATAGCAGGGTCCAGGCTCGAAGACTAGGGGAAACACACAAGGGGGAGGGCAGAATGGCTGGTGGGGCATCCGTTTGACTCGCTCCCAAATAATAAAAAGGGTGGTGTGACTCTGGGACACAAGGGATGCCGCCAGCATCGTGAACCCAAGGACAATTCACCTATTTTGTGTGCTGTCACCCCTGTAGTCTGATTTATGGTTTGGACATCCTTCCTATGACCCATTCGTCCATCAAGTCGGCGCTATAAGGATACTCTGGTGATCAGAGGCTGAAGTATCAAAGCGTCCTCAGTCAGGGCCCTTGTCTAGTACCAGAGGGCCTTGCGCTACTGAATAGGGGAGCGGTGCAGTTGGGAGGGAGAGCGGTGCAGCAGCAGAGGAGTGCCATTCTTAACCCTGAGCACCAGAGGATAGAAGAGCTTTTTGAGAATCCATCAACTGTAAACGCTTCATTCTATAATGTTGGTGTTTTCTTTTCCATTTTTCAACCCAATTTGTAATTATATTACGTGGAGTGTGTGCTCTCTAAAAGTTAACATGGCAGTGTTTAATTGGAGTGATTTTACTCATAATTGCATGATCCTCTCTACCACTTTTGGCTCCCACTTTATTTGAATAAGCGGGCTAATTTCAGAATCCGTCCTCAAAATTAATCAGTATAGCATACTTAATATTGAAGTTCAAAAATGAAATAATTGAGAAAATGTAAATCTGCTTTGAATAATGGGAGCCTTAATCATCAACAAAAACAGCAAACGCCAACAATGACAGCAGCAGTCAGGGAAACATCTAATGCAACAGAAGATAAGTGATGATCATTTCTCTCCCTTTTAAAATGCCTTTATTACATAAATAAAAACAGAGTCTGATCCTCCAGAGTGCCTGATCTTTTAAAGCAGCTCTGACTCCAAACCCCCCTGATGAAAGGCCCACACTAACATCAGGAGTCCAGAGCCTTTACTCTCTAACTTCAGGCAATTATGACACAGAGGAGATCTTTGCCTTCTGCACTCAAAAAGAAGAAGAAAAAAGGCTTTCCTTTTTTCCAAGCTTAGTTGTAAAAATAAGCTTGCTCTCCTCAATTGCAGTCACCCCGTGCCCTTTGCAATAGCAGCAAGGATGTATCGGAACAAGCCATGGGGCAAAACAAATCACTTGTGATTTACAGAATTATAAAGATTTTAATAGCTGCAATGTTTCTCTCTCAGATTGGTCTTTATTTCCAGGAGTCAAAGTTTCCTGGGTGCCCTAGGCTTTTTAAAAGCAGTAATTGGCCAACAGAGAGACTTAGGATCTCCCTGAGTGATTGAGTGTATTTGTTGCTATGAACTTGAGGGTATCATTCTAAAGATCACAGGTCCAGGTTGTGAGAGCCTGCAACTTATCAAGCACAATTCAGTTTGCAGCAGCCGTGGAAGTCAGACTACTTTTCCATACAGTTTTGTTTAAAGTTTTAACCTTTCTGGAGAACTTGATGCTTTTTGTGTTTTGTTTTTTTTTGTTTTGCTGATTAGATATGTTTCCAAATAATTCAGCATATACTAAGGGGCTCTGGTTTGTGAACTAAATCAGCCTTGAATTAATACATAATAATTGTTATGATGAGGTGTGTGAATGTTATTCTGGCATGTAAGACAGTGGGACACACAGTATCTTAATATCTTAATTTTTATTTTTTATTTTTAAGTGTAATTGATTTTATTTTCATTAATTTTATTTTTTTTACTCTTTGTTTTCAAATGAATCAGCACACCGTGTTTTATTATAAATATGCGTTACACTCAGTTTTATTTACAGCAGCGCAGTGATGGCCACAACTAAAAAATCAATTAAATGTGTACCGTGGGAACGACACTATGCCTCACAATAAATAGCAAACCAACCAGAATTACTTCCTCACAAAATAATAATAAGAATTGTAATAACATGCAGTCACTGCTTAACAACTCTTAACTCTTCTCTTGACTGAAACTAAATGCCTTCTCTTAATTAAACAACCTTTCTGCACTTCTCACCTGTTTGTTACAAAGTCAGACGGTAAACGGTACAGAAATGTCAGCTTAATTAGTTCCTCTTTCACAACATAAACTATCTACATTATGCCTACAATTTATGAAAAATAGTAAAATTGACTAACTGACACTTTTTTTCCTTATTGTGCTGCAGAGTTAAATATAACATGTTTTAGTTGCATGTGTTGTATTAATTAATGGATGAAATGTATTTTTGTGCTTTACATACAGCAGTACATTTCACTTCACGTATCTGCAGTTCATCTCTCATGATGTATGTGCTTTCTAACTGTTAGAAAAACAAGCCCGGCAGTAGCTAAGCTATATTAAGGAAATCCACCAGGGAGGCATAATCGAGTTTGACTCTCTACCGGTGGTCTCCTTGTTAGTGTTGTGAGTGTCAGAACTGACAGTGCAGGTAGCTCAAATGCCACTTAAGGTTTTAGCTTCAGTGGCTTTTGGAAAGAAATGACCGTGACCTGTGTAGCTTGAGCCCACATCCCACACCCTTTCTGCCTGACAGCTGCTCAATGGCAAGTGTCTGCCAGCATGCCGAGGGGAACGCTGCCAAGCAGCCGGAGATAGAGATGATTACCACATCCCTCTCTCCCTCTCAGCCTGCTCACTGAAAACTGATACCTACTAACAAACTGCTGTCAACATGTTAGCAAGGCAGAGAGAGTGAGAGCGGTAGTATGTGCTGAGAGAGAAAAAGAGATGTGTGGGAGAGTCAACGTGAGGAGTCCAAACAAGTTAGGATTAATGACACTGAAACAAGTTTTTGTTCGGCTGTTTTCAGAGCTAACACGATTGTGGCAGACTTGGAGAATGCAATCAGCGATATAAGGAAGTGCCTGTTAGGCAGACACTCACCTACAGATGATGAATGTCAGACAGTGTAGTCACAGGGTCACTAGTTTTCAGACTACTGCAGCCTATGATGCAAAATTGTGTGTATCCATGCAAACTAATCATAAATGCGACTGTAAGAAAAAAAAATGTTGGGTAGAAGTTGCACTTTTTCTGCTGTAACAATTATAATTTGTGAACAATGAATGCTACATTGTCAAGAGAAAGTTTCTACGGTGTTGTGCAGATATGCAAATCACTTGAGACCTTTACTCCAGCCACTTAAAACTTAGGTTTTCCCTGCTGAGGAGAGAATGAATGCAGTCCTTCCAGAGAAGAGTTATAAATGTCATTGTTTTTGAATAAATCCCCCACAGCGCCACTTTAAAGTGAAATAAAGGGAAAAAAAAATCACAGCTGACATATATTTTTCTAATTGTTGCAGAGGGGGGGACAGGAAGCAGCATGGAGTAGCTTGAATTATCGGTAATTAGAATATCGCTGTGCTTAATTACAAAAGATTTTGATTGTCTGATTTTCAGCAGAAGGACTATTTTAGCTACTGTCTTAATACACATTTGTTTTTTGAAGATTGGGAATGACAATTATGATAATGTGCATCCCAGCATGAAATATTTTTGTCAAAGACAGGAAAACAGGACATGTTAAGTAGACATAATGCATATGTAGATTCTTTGGAAAATGCTAATTAAAGACATTGTAACAATCTATTTTGTATTTTTTTGTAATTTGAAAATGACGCTATTTCATTCTAAGATTTTTTTCAGGGCACTGCAGCTTTATTGTTGAGTAGTGTGACAGGATAAATAAAAAAATCTGAAATTATTTCCTCCTTTTTTTATGTTTAATTGTTCAGGTGTCTTTGTAAATCACCCTGACAGAATGTGGTTTAAAAATACTAAGTTATCCATCTGCATAGTTTAAGGTTATGGCAAAGGTAAAAGTTTTCTGCTAATACAAAAAAAATTAAATTCCTGTGTAAAAAAAAACAAAAAAACTTTGTGTCCCGAGCATCGTGCAGTTCAGCCTCATTTTACAATTGAGCTCTACGGAGGTCAGTGATTTGTTGTAATTTGTTTATTTCAATTATTAAATGCCACAAATTATCATGTGCAAAATAAATCTGTCTATAGTAATTCACTGTGGAACTTTGTTGAGCAACAAGATAAGTATTTCTCTAAAAATCAATTTTCGAGAAGAGACAATGGAAACAAACCTAAGTGCTAGTTTGAACCAACCCCACAAGGCTTCCAGGGAAACCACCAAGCCCAAGAAGCACTTTATTAGCCAGCAGGGGGGGGTCAGGAGGACCAGCCCTATCATTGATTGAGGTTGGAGGATGCATCCACAGCTGCACTTTCTCTAAATTTCTAAGAGTAAATATGCACCTTTGAAGTGGGGGGTGCCTAGGAGCACTCCTCTGCACAGATTGTGTGGGTTTCTGTGGGGAGCTGTAGTTACGGGAAAGATCAATGGACAGGGCATTAGGGGGAAGAGTACACTACACTGTCCAGCCCTCCAGCCTACAGAACAACTCAGCAGCTCCTAGATGGCCAGTATTATTGAGCTCAAGGCAGTTTAATTCTCCATGCTGTTTTCTCAGACTGATAAAAATTTCAACCTTTCCGGCTGCAAAATGTATTGGAGAAAAAGATGAAATGTACTATGAACTTTATATACAACTGGAGTTTAGTTCATATTGCCCTGCTACCACTTTTTTTTTTCTTGATACACATCAACTTCTGTTGTACTCGTGATCTTTAGAAATTTCTTACAGGTTTAGAGAATAAATACATTTTGAAATAGTCCCTGGCTGAGCACTTGCACTTCATTGCTGTGAGGTGATTTGGTTCCAGTTTATAGTTTGACATTTTTATATAGTTATAAGCATATAGCTCTCCTATTTCAATTATTTATTTTGTTTCTAAAGATGAACATGCTGCGTGTAATTTTTTTAAGCTTTTAAAAAATAATAATCAAATAACAATTTTTGACTGGAATATCTTGTCTGCGTAATTACTGACTGGAAAACTCCTCCGTCCACTTGTGAAAGCATGGAAAAACCCATATCCTGCTCATTGTGCGGCTGGATATGTGTACTTGTGGCAGGCTCTAAGTGCATTAGACTTGTGCTGAACACACAGCATCCATATTGTGGTTTGTACAGACTATGGAAAAGCCTTTTGGGGTAGCCACACTTCCAGATGAGACTAATCTGCTCATGGTTGCAACCAAGTGATAACTGAGCAAAGATTTTTAAGCCTTTTGTCTTCTACTTATGCCTCATAATATAATTCAAATATGAAGTAAGCTAAATACTGACTAAGCTTGGAATTATTTTAAAAACAGCAGCATTTATGCACTGGATTCCTAATTTAATTGATTGAATTGAATGAGTCAAATTGGTTTAATACAGTAAATGCTGCGCTGTCCCCGAGATGAGGACGAGAGGACAACATGTATCATCTCCAGAGTGTCAGGGTGTAGTGCCTCTGCGCTCCCAGGTGTCGCCGGGGTTTGGCTCCACCAGACTCGGGAGATGCAGCCAGAGAGAGTTAGCATTTACAACCCCTGTCACACTCCACAAAACACTGTGTCACTCAAGCACAGCCTGTGTGGCAGCTCTGCCATTAATGGAGACGTTGACATCTTCCGACAGAGTGTTTATCTAATACTAATGCTAAGCAACCAGAGCCAGTCGCCCCCACACGGAGCCATCGAACCCCGCCGCAGACCTCGGTGTCTGGCAATCGCACTAGTTTTCCCATTCATCCCTCAAGACTTATAGAATTCATAACAATGGCTTTGCCGCTGCTCTGTGTCATGTCTCTCTCTCTTTTTTTCTTTCTTTTATTATCATTCAGCAACATATTTCTTGCCACCATCCACTAGACAGACCAAGAGTTTACAGGTGCTAAGACAAAGTTCAGGGGGAAAATTATGACAAATTGCAGGAAGCATCACCTGTGTATGCTGGCATGAATCTTCAGCTTAGGACCTCCAACAAATGTTGTTTACATATTTCTGCTGCAGTGTTATTTTCCAACCTTTTTTTTCTTTTTCTGCAGATTCTCTTCACAACCCCCCTCACACACACACACACACACACACACACACACACACACACACACACTCTCAGACTGGCCCTTAGAAAGGGAGATTCGCATTTGTCTTTCAGCAACATTTTTTTTTCAATCTCCATATGAACACTTGAATGAATACTTTACTAAATATATATTTTATAGTAAATTCATATACATCATGTACATAAATATTCTCTAATATATATTACTTATTACTTTACTATATATAGTAAATTCCTTTAAAAAAGTTGAAAATGTAAAACAGAAAACAGCAATTGTTTTGAGACTTAACATATTGTGCAGTATACAATGCACAAAAGGACGTAAAAATTCCTATATGTTGCTATATGTATCAGAGACTGATGATGGGTTCATGAAGTGTATGGAGCTATCTTTAGAGGATTGATTTCCCATACTGCCACGTAGTTGGCTGCATTTATATTCCATGCCTGTGGCTCTGTGACCCCTGGTTCTCCTTTGATGTGGCAGGCAGAAGCACAAACTAAGATGAGGCAGAGAGAGAGAAGGCTGAGGGATAGCAAAAGGTGAAACAGTCTACAATGGGAGGGGGGTAGAGATTTTTCTTGTGGTGCAGGTTTCTAGGAGGGATGAGAGGACGGGATGAGGGAGTGTAAAAAAGACTGGTATGAGTTTGCGGGGAGCAGCGCAAACCAATGAAGCCATCATCTGACAGATCTGTGAGAGTTTGCACTGAGGGCGTGTTGGTGGTGGGTGGGCAGAAAGGAAGCTAGGCCGAGGGGAAAGGGATCGGTGTTGGTGGGGGGTTGGGAGAGGGCATGACAGTGGCGCGAGCTGATAGAGACGTCAGCGCCGCTTCAGTAATCTCACGACGGCTGGCCGCAGCGAGGGGCCATCGAGGGGCCCACGAGAGCAGAGGCATGATAGAGCAGACCACCCCGACAACACTAGCAGGGGGCCAGGCAGTATGGACAAATCAAAGCGGGAAGAAGTAATTTTTGAGAAATTACAGAAATCTCCATGGAAATTAGCATGAAACACTTTCTAATCTCTTGCTTTTCACCATGGACGATAGGGGTCAGTGCTTCAAGTTCTCCAGCCCTTGGTTTCTCTTTCTCTCTCGCCCCATCCCTAATTTCATTATTCCCTCTTGATTTTTTTCTCCCTCCTGCTTTTTATGTATACTCATTTTACAGCCCCTCCCTCCGCTCATATTCTTCAACCATTCATTTACTTGAACCCTTTTCATTGACCACAATTAAACGTTTAGATTTCAAAGGCAAATCAAGGGAGAGCCAAGCCATGCCCTCAGAGTGACACAGGATCAAGCTGTTGGGTGCTTTGGAGTCTCAGATGGGGTGAATCCCCCAAGATTTGTCCTCTGCACCCTTCCTTTCGTTCTCGTGTCTGTCAAAGCTCAGAACACTGTTCAAATGAATGGGAGGAGTGGGGCACCCCTAGTTGTGACCATGTGGTTATTGGTTATCAACAGCAATACAATGACATCCTATGCCATAATTCTTCTCGTCACAATTGCTCACCATCTCAACAATACAGGAACAAAATGCACCTTAAGAAAGCGGTTGTGGAACAGTATTGTAGCCGTGCATACCAGAATTAAAAATTTTTCCGCAGTTTGTTTGGGTCTTTTCATACTTTTGTTGGTGTTTAATTAGTTTTGATTTGATTTGTATTGAGCCCTTGCATAATAAATTAGATCAATGCAGTGTGAGGTGTTTTCACGCTGTCAACTTTTTTTTTTAAGTGGACAAGATGCTGTGTTTTTATGGACTATAGCAGAAACCTATTTTCATGTTTAGATACATGTAAAATGTAGTGTAATTTATTTTGGACCTCATTCATTCTTATTCTTATTAAGAGGAAAATATATCATATATATATAAAATATAGTATAGCTTACACAAAACCAACTTGTAGTATTTTTTTCTCCATTGTGCGTCCATGGCAACACAGAGCGCGTTGTCCTCTTTCATGGTCGTGGTCATATCATCAAACATTGCACTAAACGGAGCCGCTCCTGCTTCACTGAAGCACATACACAGAGAGCGAGACTTTGTTATTGTGCTACATGTAAATTGTTCCTCCTTGCATGCTCGCTTCACGGCTGGACAGAATATTAAACTTATTTGGGTAAAATAAAAAAGAGAAATATCACATTCTTACAGGAGAAAAAAAGCCTGAATAGTGTAATAAAACATGCCCTAAAACTGGATAGTAAATACATGAAATGAAATAAATGAAATTGTGCCATTTGTCAAATTCAGTATAAGAGTTATTATGTTTTCAGATTAATTATTAGATAAATGATACATTTAAAATTTTTCACTGCCTCACTATTCGCAGAAAGCAAAGAGAATGAGTTGCCAGGAAATTTAATCGAGGCATATCCAAAAGAGACCAGGGTCTCTTGAAGCCTCAGTACAAACAAGAGCCAATAAAAAAAGGGTCATCTTTCTGTCTTGTTGTATTACAATATAGAAAAATAATTGCTTTCAATCACTACAGTAAAAATAATAATAATCTGAAGTTAACTAAACTGGTTTTGTAATTTCATCAAAGATTTTCAGTGTTTGTACAGTTTTTGTTTAAATTCATTGAGGGACATGGTCCTATTTTGAAAGAATAACTCTGGTTCTCTTGTCCTTGTCATCTTGACATGTTGGTGAAGGATTTTTCCTAAACTTAAAATTTCAAATCACTTGCACACATCTCTGCCTTATTAAAAAGAGATGCACACAAACTCTCTAATAGGTACAGTAGACACGATAGAAATAATGGGCATTAGGTCTGAAAGTAAAATAGTGGCATTTGATTAGCGTTACATTGTATGCTGATTCATGGGGAATAGCTATAGAGTAAAGGTGGTGGAGACTTAATTAGAGTGCTTGCAGACTTGGCACATTGCAGTGACAAGCAGTAGAAATGTGTAAGATATAGAAACCTTTCTAACCTCTAGTTAAACCCTCTCTTCCATTCTAACAGTTTGGCCTCTAATTAAGTTCCAGAGTTGGATTGTCCAGTTTTTTTTTTTTTTTTTTTAAACGTTCACATGCAATTTTGCTAATTGCAACCATAGAAAATGACAGTATTGTCCAAAACCATAATCTATGGTATTGTCTAACATATGTCATAAAGAAGTCTCGGAAACGAACAACTATAAAAATATGGATAAGTTTCACATTGAATGTGAACAAAAAGTTAGAAAAACTTGCAATAGATTTTTTTTCTTTAAAAATGGGATTTTAATTATTAGTAGATAATATATAAATAAGTTGATTATATGTGAATGCAGATTCAGGTGTTAAAAATGTTTTCTGAAGTGATATCCATCTTTTTTTTTTTATTTGCAGTTAGATTTACTAGCCATGTTGCAAATTGAATACGGTTTAATTTTTGTAAAGCTGCGGTTAATGTGTTCTGAAGGAATAAAACAAGGATATTCACATATGAAGCTTGAGACCTCATTTAACCTAGATGGTACAAACATTTGGCAGGGCCTGAGTGTACCTGCTCCTAGTTGCGGTTCTGCCAGTAATAGATAGATGGCACTGCATCCAAGGTAGAGCAAAGGGCCAGAGACTTCTCTCCACCATCTTTCAGGGTCTTACTCTCATTATCCATCCGAAAATTAACCTGTCAATTTATCAATCAACACCATCTTGAGTTTTCTGCCTCCTGTTTGGCGACTAGCATTGCAACGACGCCGACGCACTGATAACCAGGAGGTATGTGTTTGTTAGTGTAGTGAATGAGTGCATTATCACTTAAATGACTGCTATGAATCACAATTGCTGCCAGGCGGTTGATAAGAGGTAAATACACAAGCAATTTGATTTGAAAGTATATATCTGTTTATGTATTCTTTTATGTGTCAAGAAAATAAGGTCAGGGCCAGGCGGACAGTATTTTGGCTTTGTTGCACACCGTTTTCTTTACATCCCAAACAGTGTAAGGGCAGGTTGTATTGTGAATTCTCCAGTTTATCACTATTGGCACTGAAAAGAGAGAAGTTTAGACAAGCTTGCATTAAATTTAGGAACATTAAAAATTGAAAATGTACACAGTGTGTTCAAGCAGACTAATTATTTTATACTCACGACAAAAGAGCAATACGAATAAATAAAATCTAAACAAAATATCAAATAATGGTATCTATTAAAGAAACATTTTCATTGTTATTGTTGCTGGAAATAATAATAATAATAATAATTATAGTAATATGATAATTTTTATTATTATAAATCTCTACCACAAAATTATTACATTAAAATGTTGCAATAAAAGGTTACAGCATGATTGCTATTTATTCTTTATTTATTTTTTTAAATGATCAGAATCAATACAAGCAGTATCTTTGTAATTGTGGCCACTTTGATCTTTTTTATCTCTTTATTTTTTGAAGAACATACGTAGCACTATTATTAATTTCTTGTTTAATAATCTGAATTTTCAATTCAAATTTCAGTAATTTACAAAAACAATATTATTTATTTCTTTAAATTATTAAAAAATAAATCAGAATTGCAAATGTAAATATCAATATTATAGTTTAAATGTGTTTCAAGGACATTGCACACATTGCCTAATTCTTCTGTATTGACTTTGGAGTTAATGTTACATCTGCTCTTAGAAATATCTAAAAGGGAGGCGGATTGAAATATGTGTTTGCATGCTCAGCATGCTACAGAGTTATAATAAGCACTGGGACATGTCTTTATCTCTAAATGGGTTATAATGTGATAAGCTAAACTAGACCCTCAAAAATCCCTACCAAGTGAAACGGCGGGTGGGGGACCTCAATTGCTTCAGTTCATTCTCCTTTTTTCCTGGTATTTTCTTCTTCTCTGTTCAGGTTATTAGCCGCTACATGACTGGATCGCCCGAAAATGGAAGGACGCGAACAGAACCAGATAGGGGTTGTGAATAGCGGGAGGGACTTTTCCTTTTTCCAATTGTTGTTATTTGCAAATGGCCTTATTGTGTAGAGGTGTCGGAGAGGAGGGGGCGCTAGTGAGGAAAAATGGCGGAGAGTATTTTTAAATGCTGACAAAAAGACTAGAGCAAAAGGAACACAACATCTGGTAATTTGTTTCAGCAAGCTTAGCCTAATGATGTAAGCAGATTACTTTCCAACAGAGTGGGAAAGGAGCATAGAGGGCTTTTTTTTTTTTCTTCCTTTCTTTTTTGTCCCCCTTATGGGTCTGCCCCATTAAAGATTGAGACAGAAGCCACTGCCATATACACAGTTAGTTCATATTGGTGACTCTGTGCATGCTCTAAATTCACATGCTCAAGAAGTGGATTTTTGATCAGATCTGAAAATCACTCCTTATTTTGCAAGCTATTTTAGCGGCTTAAAAGGGGAACCTCCCTGACTGTCTGAGGTGGGATGTAAGCCACTCGATGCTGTGGGTGCCCCTGGCCCGATTTGCTCTCTCTCCTCGGAGAGCAGAGATCAGTGGTATGCCCAGATTGAAAGGGAGGGCAGGAACCCGGCGTGATGAAGGACACTGGCTCCCTGTCAATGCGTGGAGGAGACTGGAGGATGAAACACACCATTAAGACCAATTTAGAGTGTTGCTCTAAATTTCAGCGGGACTGATCGATCCTGACAGGAGGGCATCGTACCGCCTGCCAGATCACTTAAACCACTGCCCCTTGTCTCACGTTGCTTAATGTCATGTCATTGGCTATCATTCCCAGTCGAACAGTGAGCTGCTGGATTTCGTTTCAATTACTACTTGTAGGATTACCTTTTTATTTTTACACATCAGTAATCAATGAGGATTTTGATAATAATGTCATAATGCAATCTCAGTATTGCATTCTGTCCTGTTTTTCTCTATTCTTAATCCAAAGTGAAATCCTCTGAGACCAGTTGTCCTGTTGGTTTATTGATTTTTTTTTCTCCCCTTGCTCTGTGAACATTGGACAGAAACTTGAGAACCAAGGTAGAGAAAAGACACTATACCTTACTCAAGGGTTTAACCATCAGACAGGCATTCACATGATAATAACAATAACCGATAATAATACAGTTTATTTATAGAACTCTTTTCATGCGTAAATGCAGCTCAAAGTGCTTCACAGAGTAGAACAAGATCAGACAGACAAGAAAGATCTCCTAAAATATGACAAAAATAATAAATTAAAAAAAGCTTAACCAATTTATAACAACCAAACAGTCTCAGTAACAAAGGAGGGATAAAACCATTTAAGATTAATGATGAAATGTAACATAAATTAGACAATAAATAAGAAAGTGAGATTAAAAAAAATAAAAATATCAGTTTCAATTGCAGCAGCAGTTTCTGCACATATTTCAGAAACTGAAAGTGCTTAATGTTAAGTTTATATTGTGTATGTTGTGATATGCAGAGTCCAACATTCGCTGTGTATTATTATTATTGCAGCTACTATCTGCCGGCACTGTGCTGACATTTTATATGCCATCTATTTATTAGTTGGGATGTTCATTGAGGCAGCTCAGGTTAAGTATCTTGCTCAGTGTCTGACTGAAGATATTGAACCTGCAGCCCTCTTGTACCAAGTTCAGTTCCCTAACCACAACCAGTTTGCCCCTTTGAAGGATGAGGTCTCAGGAAGAGTGGTGCTATGTATACCACACAGACAGTGATCTATTCCGTGTCTGATATCATGTTGCTCCATGTCACTGACTGATGTTACCTGCATCCCCCCGTGATGATTAGATCCATGACTGCGCCTACAGTTCCCTTATAAAATCAGTTCCTTTCTTTTAACCCACAAGACGCCACATCCCCTATCGGAGAGAAAAGAGCGAGCGAGGGAATGAGTGAGGGAGAAGGAATAAGTGAAGTTATTTTACAGGATGATATTGCTTCATTGTGAGCTGTCATTCCATCCTTGACAAATGTTCCTCATCTGAGTTGGTGACATGCTCCACTGTATAAATGGGTTATGAGCTAGAATATAAGTTATGTAAGTCACAATGCTTGGAGACATCTGCTAAGCACATTCATATGTAATGGAACATAATGTAATAAAAATAATGGCGGCAACATAGAAGATTTATCTCCCATTATAAGCATCCTTGCTCTGCTTTATTGCAACCTTCCACCTGCACCCTGAAAACACAGGGAGTTTTTCTGAGCTGCAAAATTCGAATGCACACCAGCAGGGGTCTGCACATTAGGTGTCCTTTTAAAAACATGTTTAATTATTTTTTCATGCTGCTTTTAAAAACCAATGTTTCCAAAAAGAAAAGTTTTTTTTAAATGTAAAAGGGTGGCAACATTAAGTAGCACTACAGTGTTGAATTTTCAGCTTTTCAGTTTTGGAGAAAGAAATCTGTAACTGGGCAGCTCATATCAGAAATAGATATTTTTAGAAGCTAAACTTCAATCAATTAAAACACATCAGAAAGTATTAATCAGTTTAGTGCAGAAACATTCAGAATTAGCCTGAAATCCGATTTGGTTCATGATGAGGGGAGTGAACTAGTAGCCCATTGTACCTTTAATGATTTGCCTGGTGCGTATCTTCAGGGGCTGTCTGTGCCACCAGCTGAGGCGTTAATACAAATATAGCAGATAATTTGTGAACTAACCTGTTTTTTAAGTGGCTTTCTCCAAAAGTGTGACAGGCAGGTGGGGAAACATGGCAGAAGTAATTAGATATTTGCTGTTATTGAACCATCCTGAGAATTCAGATTATTCAGGGAACGCAACTTTTATTTAGTTTATTATTCAGAATCCATCTCTCCATCCAGCCGCCTCTTACAATTGCAATAAAATTAAGACAACAAGCAATTCTACAAAAAGAACATCTCGTTAAATAATCTCATTAGCTTTAGCTGTTTTCTTTTAAAAAGAAATAGTAGGGCAATTGATAAAGTCTAAGCTCCACCTTCGCCGCCTCTCCATTTTGTAATCACAGGCAGTTTGGCAGCACAACGTAATTAGTTTGCACGCCAGATTTCCCATGAGTCCCAACCCAGCTCAAAGCCAATCCCTTCCTCATCAGCAGCCCAGAGACTAAACACCTACTTTATCTGGTTCCCCCAAGGCTGTCCATCCATGGGGAGTCAGGGTGCCCTCAAAAACATTGCCAATGAGGGCTCCAATGCCTCAGGCTGATATGGGTGAAACTTCAGATGGCAGATGGCACAGGGAAGGAAAAGGACCATATCTTTGAGGTAGAACTGCCAAACAAAAGTGGAACATCATATCCTAGAGCCTTACGTCCCAAGGCTGAGATTAAAGCATGAAATGTATGTTTAAGAGCCATAAATGTCTTCATTTCAAAAACTGTTAGTGATCAAAGTGTCTGATGTGTGGAGGCATGCTGCAGGGTGTTTTTATGTTTTCACCAGTTGACAGTAACCGAGGAAATGTTTCACAGCTTGTTCAAATGTCATCATTGATAAACAGGACTGCTGAAGTTGAGTGTCATTTATTTCAGCAGCTATCTGTTGTAGAAGAAGGTAGTGCTGTGTGCTTTGCTTCACACCATACCATGCACACCATACGTGCATCGGTATCGCTCAACCATCTCTACATCTTTTAATCTTTGTGACGGAGTGCTGGTTGAAAGAAACTGTGAAGGCCAGACTTTTTTTTTTTCTCTATCTTATCCAGTTCACTCTTTTCATTCTAAGTATTTGTAGATGTGCACACATCTGAATTACCTCTGCCAGTCAACAGCAAGAAGTGATCGGGCAGTTTTTAATACCACTAGGCCCATCTGGGAGAAGGACCCTTTTCATTCGACATACTTGGCTGCTTGTCGCCTCACCATAATGGGCACGTTGAACGAGCTCTGAAGCAATAGCCAATTAAATGCCTTGAAGGGGATGCCTCGAGGCCCTGCATGAAAGGCTTCAGGTGTGAAATGCTTGTTTTTCAAGAGTGCTGCAAATGTTGGCTGCTTTCAAGTTTGCTATTGCCCTGCTGGCTTCCCCTTCCAGCCCACCCCAGCAGCCCTTCTCATGTGGAGGAGGGTAGAGGGTAGAGGTGATGGGCAAGAGAAGACCACTTAAGTACAATTTTCTATTCAGTGTTCCAAACCTGTGCACTCTCATGTTTTTCACCGCTGCCTCGTAACAGCGAACAGAGTTTCAGATGATGCAGACAATAGCTTTTTAGCGCACAATAGAGAGAAGAGGAGAAGCTGAAGGGCAGACGGGGGGAAATATGGATGAGACAGAAAGTCTGTGCGTGAATCCAAACCAGAGGCTGTGGTGGTTGGGTGATGGCGGGGGTTGGCTGGGAGGGGGCTTAAAAGGAGATGGATTGTTTGCTAATTGTGGTCATTTCTGACCAGAACATGACAGGTTCAATGGCTACTTTAATGCGTTATTGAATACAACAGAAACTTGAAATGCAATTGTGAGAGAAGCTTCTGTTTTAGAAATTTGTTTTCAGCCCCTCCACGGGAGGGAAGAATGTCCATTCATAGTTCAAGTGTAAGAGCAGGCTGCCTTGTCTCTGTGCAATAAAACATTTATGTTTGAAGTGTTATATCCAGCGTGGATTGAGTATCCAAGCTGCTGCATTTCTACTCTCAATTCTTACAGCATGGAAGTTGAGAAACAGTCTTAGATCATTGAGGAGTAACATTAAAAGATGCCTGCAGGGACTAAGAGGGAATAAATCCAGGGGATATTAATCTTATTAGGATCATACATCACCGTGGTGTCAGGTGAGGAGACAAATGAATGGGCGCCTGTTTATCTGAGCTAAGCTATGTGGTTTACCTAGCCATCGCTCAGGGCACATATTGCCACTAATAAATTGGTTAAGTCTGAGCAGAGTGATTGTAATGAAGTTAAGGGACTGGCTTGTCTGAGCTCTCGCCACTACAGCCAGCCATTCTCGCATCCCCCTTTTTATCTGTCCAGATTGGGAGAGCCCCTTCGATAAGATGAAGAGAGGAGAAATCAAAATAAATGGAGTCCATTAAAAGCAGCAATGCATCAACTGCTTGATAAAGTGATTAATAAACAGGCTGGGATTGTGATTGATTAAAGCATTTAATCAAACTGTTAAAAAGCCCTATTGGCAATGGTGCATAAATTCCCTGCATGGCTTAAATGTGTAAAATGCTGCATAACCATTGTTTTTTCTTTCTATAATTACAAACCTATGCTTATTTGAAACATTTCAAATTCAGGCTTGTAGATTTTTTAAAAAGCGGTGTTCTCTCTCTTTTTTTTTTTTAACAAAATGAATGATAAGTATGCCCAGATGTGTAGACAGATACTGTAGCTCTCTTAAATCTTGCCACACTTTTTTCCCATTTAAAGAAAAGAGCAGTGATTGACTTAAGTGGTAACATGGAGTCATTAAAGATGTTTTAAATATGCCTGCATACACTTGCATTAGACTTCCAAACACTTAGTAATCAATGAATAAAATCACTTGCAAATTCTAAGGTGGTGGATGAGTGGGCAGTGACAGGCGACAACATTTGTGAGACTTAAATGTCATTCAAATTCACTAATGCAAAGGGAAATACATAGAGCAGATTGACACGTTGGGCTCGGTAAAGTTCAACCTTGATGTATAGCACATTAAGATGGAAAATTACAGATGTTGTAATTATCAGAAATGAGTGACCTCATGTGCAAAAGGGTGCTGGGTTTAAGTACTTGTACTTTTAAGATGTGTAGCACAAGAAAAGATTGGCGTGTATCTGCAAATGGCATGCTTTTATTAAAAGGAATGGGGCAAATGGGGGAGAAAGTAATGGTACGAATAATTTCCACAGTCAGAAGAAATGTACGATGAGCTGCAGAGCTGGTGAAGGTTTATTCTGCTAGCTATTTTTATAGTTGGAAATGATCAGTTCAATTTATTACATAGATTCTCACAAATGCACTGTTTCTGGCCAAAGTACGCATTATTATATAAAACCACAAATACATTGTACTATTGTTTTACTATTTTCCCATTTCTAGACGTAAAATGCAGTATGCCTCATAGTTGATGCTTACCTGAGCTTTTTTTTCAGTTATGGCCTACAAATATAACAACAGCGTAAAAAAGAAAAATACCAGTGTTGGCTCCGGGAAACTATAGTAAGAGTGTCATAGGTTTGAATGAAGTCCACACAACGTGCTACTTGTCATTGACTGTCATGTCACTGTAAAAGTAACAGCAGTGATTGAAAGTAACTAAGTACATATATGCACTGTAAGTACATTTTGCGGTGCCTGTAGTGTACTTAAATGTTGTCACAATATGCTTTTGTATTTTGCTACTAAATATTTAAGCTTTTCCTTTTAAGATATAGGAAAAGTTTAGAAATATTCTGCATTGCTTTACATAAAACCACCCAACTGTACTTTTTCAATTATTTTCTACTTAATCCAGTTATGGCATTAAAATAGTCCTTGCATCACGAATATAAATACAGTTGTTTTAAAAAATGTATGTAAAAAAAAAAAATAGGCTGGTCTGCCTCAATATTGAGCTCCTTTGTTTTTTAAGTAGAAGCATGATTTGCCGCTATTTCAAGTGACATTTTGAATGCAGGACTTTTACAGTGTGGTATTGCTACTCAAGAAATGATTTGAATACTTCTTCCAGCACTAAGTAGCAGTACATCAAATGTCTGTACTGTGTTAAACAGATCCAACACTTTCACTGAAGCAAGGAAAGTGCCAGTTCTGCCACTGGGCTTTTTGGAAGTCCACTGACTGTGACAGTAAAGCCACCATTGTTGAACCTGCATTCCCATATCTGTGTCAACCTGAAGCATTCCTAAAAAAAAGAGAAAAAAAAAGGCCTGTGCCAGACATGCAAGTGCCCACGGTGCAATGTTTTGTGCAAATTATTGCATGTGTTTCCTTCTCCTTTGTCTTGAAATGGCAAGATACATTAGTAATAGACTTTAATTTGTGTTTTTAGAGTAATAATCATTTGACACTCAGTTGAAATTACCAGATACAGTGCATGCTATTTAATCTGAAGCCTACAAATGAATAGAAGTCAAATGAATGACACATGAATGACTTGTTAATTATGCAAATGGAGTGCTGCAGGAACCTGGTAAGTTGCGGGAACTCTGTCATCTAAAAGGGTATGGTGAGTGTGATAATGTAGCGGCTTGGCACCGCTCTCTTGATGTAATGACAGGTCAATTTGACTGGCTTTATGTTCTGCACCCTGGTTCTTTTCTCTGGCTCTGGTGTGGCTGCCCCCGCCGCCTCCCCAACCCCCCTTTCTCGTGTCCCTTGGACTTTGATTTCTCCTTTGTTCCATTGGCTCCTCTACTGACACTTCCCAAGAATAAGAGATGCCACACAACCATGGCCCTTTCACACCACACCGATGACCTCTGTCTCTTCCATGCATGACCTCTCACCTAGAAGCTGACAGCTTGATTAATTGAAGAATGTTATGATTTATGAGTATCTTCTCAGCATGATTAACAAGGCAACAGGTGGCACAACCAAACAGCAAGCAAGAACATTTCTTAGAGGGGAGAAAACAATGGCGGATTATATTTAGAAACCTTGTTTTGTCCAACAGTGACTGTCAATTTGGTTAAGCCATATATCATTTTGACTTTTTTGTCCACCACTGCAGTTTGGATATCTTCACAGAGAGATTTCTTTTGTGCCTAACGTGTCAGCCCAGTCAAAACGCACAGGAAGATGTCACATCCCAACAATGTGGTTAAGTATAAAGCCTATCCAGTGTTCTGATTATCAACTCCCCACATATTCAGTCCAAGTTTTGCCTTGGCCTATGAAGAGAGACTGCATAAAAACCCAGTAAAAGAAAGTAGATTATAATTCTTTAACCCAAAGGAATCTTTTTTATGTCCATGCTGTATCTGTGAATGGCATTTACTGCATGTGATTACTGATGACAGTGTGTAAATGCTTGACTCCGCACAGCAAAGAGTGTCATTTGGAGAGCAGCATGTAAGAGGAAACGGTGTCAGTCGTGACATAGGGCCATGTCCAATTGTCTACCCAAAGCTTTGCGAGTTAACTCACCTGACAGCTTCCTAGATAAGTCTGTCTTGTAGTCGAGACACTTAACTGCGTAATGGAAGTTGGTGGTCCAACTCAGGTGACAAGGGGATGGGGTGTTGAAGAGGTCATATGAGACCTTCTCATCGACTAAGTCTGTCACAGAGAAGGACTATAGAGTGGGATAGCAGTCTCTTGACACAGTGTCACCAGCAGACTGTCCAGCTGAGCGAAAGCGCATGGTAAGATGTGGCCTTTTCTTTTGACATGGATTTTTTTCTGACCTTAGCTTCAGGCTGTGACAACTGATGGATGATTGATGGTGCTGTTTCAGCAGTGTCAGTGTTGCAAAGCCCGGCACCTCAGAGAAAGCGTTTCTCTGACCCACACTGACCTGGCTCTAACTTGTGTTGGACAACAAAAGATGGTCACCTACAGTTTGTGTTCCCTTGCCTCATTATTGTCCAAAAAGAGTTGTTCTCACCCAATAGCAGTGTCATTATGTACATTTTAAATTTCCAAATTGAGTTACTCTTTGTAGTCTTTTACAACTTTGTTTTAAAATCCTACTTGTTTCTATTCACCTCACCGACTAATATAGTAGGACTTGGATCAATTTTTACACTTGTAAAGCCAGAAAAACACCTGCACCATGTTTAGTTGCAGTGGCTGGAAGCTACTGGGTAAAGAAATGTTGTGCTGTGTTTACAAAGAATTGCCATCAATGAAAAATTAATTATCTGAGAGTCAGCAAAGGTTAATTTTGGTCAGAAACCTTTCGATCCAGAGGAGCTGACCCCGGCAGTGCTGGTCGACGCACTTGTGCCTAGCTGAGGTGACACATGCAGTGACCTGTGACACGGCCAGTGACAGCAGAGTAAACTGGGCCGTGCTCCCCTGCCTCACTGCGCCTGGAGAGCTTAGAGGGCTCCCAGCTGAGAGGAGCAGGTTAAAGCACAGTGCTGTTCCTGTGTCACCAGCACCAACCCATGATCAGTAGCTGCGTCCTCGACAAACACTCCCCAGTCCTGCCACCCACCTCTGTTGTCTCCTAGAGACAGTGCTGCCCACCGCTGGTTGCCCCATATGTTTGGGCTGCACACAAGGTGGTTTCTCGGATACTGTGGTTGCTAATTATAAATTTAATTTGCATTTTAATTAGAATGGTGGAAAATTAAAGCCTGCCAGCTGGAGAATTTCAAAACGCTTTCCCTCCCTCCTTTTTCCTCTCTCCCTCTTCGCTCCTAGTTTAGACTGAGCATGACTCTGTCCTGTATTCATGTGTGCGAGCAGCAGTAGCACCTTTGCAGTGTGGGACAATGTCCCTTCAGAGCTATTCTTTCTTTAGAGTGATGTTTGCTAAGTTTCTATATGTGTGGTTCACCAACCACATCTCTTGTAATGAAATAATTTATGGCTCATTTGACACCTCGCATAATGTAGTTAAGCTCATAAAACTCATTGATATTTTATGGGAATTCTAATCACTCATTGAATGTCTTCTTCTTCTTTGGTTTGATTAGTTAAACAAGGTCCAAATCCCTGTCATGGTGCTAAATTGACGCACTTTACACATACTGGGAAGTAGGCGATCTGCATGTGTGGGCTGGTAATATCATTCAGTTTTGGTTATTATTTTCCAATCTCCATAATTCGTCCCGTTCCCCATGTTGTTCCCCCATGGTCATTCTCATTCCCTCTCTCACCTCCCACGGGCGTCCTTGCTCAATAATTGTCATTAATTGATTGACAGCTCTGATAGACCCAACTAACCCCAGTTCTGCTCTCATGTCTATGTTTTAAATGAGAGCTTGTACATCCAGTGACCTTGTCTGCCCATCAGTTGTCAGCGAATGTGAAGCCAATCCAGAGAACGTCTCACCTTAGCAAAGTAGACCATCCTAAATGATTGTAATTGGTTTGTGAATCTATCTTGCGTTGCATTGTGTTGCGTTGTGCATGGTAAAAGCATGTTCAAGTTTAGTTTAAACTCTTTACATTGAGTGTATATCTAAAGCAAGCATTTGCCATTATAATCACAATTTCATTTCTCTCTTAATCTAATATCTGTCACACCAGTTTGTGTTTTTATGTGCTTGAGGATAACGTTATCCGAGACTGTGCCATTAAATTTAACAGAATTCAAAGATGCGCTTTGAATCCTGGAACCCCATCACAGCAGGGCGTCCTCTCATTGTGTAATTTCTCTAAATTTATGTCAAATTATGTAAATAAGAATGTAGTTACTTTCAACTAAAAAAAAAGCTAGCCCTATTTTCTTTGACAGGAATCCAAAAATTGCAACATGTCTATTCATGTATATTAAAGCCACCAAACTGAATATTATTACCACATTATTTCCATTAATGTTTTTCTTGTGCTATTTGGCTTTAAAAATTAAGGAGCTAAGCATTTTCTAACATAAACATTAACCATTTTACGGGAGTCAACTCCACCTTTTTGTGACAGCTGAGCCACTGTTAATATAGACTCTATTTTTTTCTCTCTACAATAATCCATGCATGTACTGTGTCCCAGGCACATGTAATGTCTGACATTCTTCCAGGTTGTTTTGGTTTGGGAGGCTGCCAGCCCCAGTTTTGCACCTCTTTGCAGGCTCAGTTTGATGTGGTGTGAATAACATTCAGACATACACACACGCCCTCATTAGCATTCATTCAGGGAAGCAATGCAGGACACCCTCTCTGCTCTGAGGGTGGCATTTGGCAAGGGCCAAATACACCTGGCAAAAAGTCTCCATCTTACTCCAGCCCATCATGTTCATCACATTTAGTTTTCCATCATGCACACACAAACAGTCTTTGTTTCATCCAGAATATCTTTTATAGAAGCTAATCAGTTGACATAGAGAGAGCCCATTTATTTTTTATCATACTATAATAAGCAACAATTGCATGCTAATACTGTCAAATTGCATCCAAACGCCATAGACGACACAATTCATATCAAAGTCTTTGATGTGATGCAGTGGGGAAAATGTGTGTAAAGCTGCGATTAGACTACTGATTAAATTAAAAGAATGAAAGCACAAGAGAACAGTCCATTCAGTGACCCTCAGAAGTCTGGCATGCAGCAGCTTCTCCCTCTAAGGCATGGATCCATCAGCCTTAGTCTGGAGCAACAGTGGCTATGTGAAAAAGGCTTGGCAGGAGGAAGGCAGGCATTCTCCAGATCTGAATCTGTGGACTGCTGTGTCTGTTACTGTGTATAACAATCTCCTCTGTCTCGCCATGTAAGACATATCCATTCTGCCACTTGATCTTCAGCGGTGTTGTTCAGATTTGTTGTAGTGTCACTGATGGTAAAACTCCTTATTGATCTTGAGGTGATTCAAAGGCCTTTGGAGGTGTTGTCACTAGTTTGCATTGGTAAGACACCCAGAGTTTTTGCAACTAAAGTTTTAGGAAGGTCGGTAAAAAAAAATGTTTTCAACACGTATTGAGATTTAGTGAATAATATTCCTTTTGCTAAGGAAAAAAATGTCTAGGCAGCTGGCTATTGAAGACCCCTTTTAGGTTTATCTTTGTCAATTGTCAAATATTTGAGTGTATGAAGTGGTGTGATGAGGTGCAGAGACAGATATTTGAAGGGATTTTAACTCATTTGAGCAATTACATGCTTAACTGGCCCAAGATAATCTGTCATCCAAAGCTTCTGTCTCGGGCTCTCCCTCTCTTTTCCGATCCTCCACTCTCTCATACCCTCCTACGTGGCACAAGAGAAGCTCAGAATAGTGGGATTTAGAGCACAAAAGCTTACCCTGAATGGAATGAAGGCCTCGGAGAAATTAATTGCTTCTAACAAACAGCATGACTGCTAGCATGTTTTGTGTCCCATTCTTATCAGCCTCCAGAGGTAGAGGGGTGGGCGACCGGTCTGGAAAGGGTGAACCTACAAACGAGGGAAGTGGGCTACAGGAATTTGTACTTAACATTATTTGAACGTTATTTAAGGATGGATAGCAGCAAAGGCTTTGTGCGCTGTGTTTGTGTAGGTATGTGTCATGTAGAGCGTATAATGTCCCCAGTTGTTGCATCTGAAAGGAGCATTAAAATCGAGTGAAGCAATGCAGGTGATCACGACAAGCTGTTGACATTGGAGGCTTAAATGAAGACATGCTGCTACATATACCTATGTTTAAATATCCATAAAGAGAAAAAGGCCTGTGCACAGCTATATGTTGTTTTATAGACAAGAAACTGGATATTTGATAAGACTGTGTGAGTAGGTCTGAGTATTATATCAGTATTACATCAATATCATGATATGACACTCAATACAATCTTAGATTTTGGATATTGTAATATTGCATGAATGTTGTGTTTCCTTGGATTTAAAAGCTGCATTTCAGAAAAATAAAGTTATTTTCTTAACTTACGAGACTGTTCTAGCTTTGCTATTATCCATTATACCCACATAACTGATGGTTATCAAAAATCTCATTGTGTGTGTGTGTGTATATATATATATATATATATATATATATATATATATATTTTTTTTTTTTTTTTTTGTGAAAGCACCACTAGTCAACTCTCCATATTGCCGCAATATCGATATTAATATATTTGGCCAAAAATATTCTAATATTTGATTTTATCACCTAGTCCCACCCATAGATTGGTTAGGACATATTGGTTTCTATCAATTTCAGCGTATATGTTGTCCAATATATGCCTATGTAAAAAGTCTTTTTAAAGAAGTAATGCAGAAGTCAGTTGTTTGGGTGATTTTTAAAAAGTATCAGCAATTTATTTTATTTTAATTGTTTTTTTATTTAAATTGACAGCAAATGACTGGCTATTTTTCTTTTTCTATTATAGTTTAACAGTGTAAAACATTGTACCACCCAAATGTTAACAGAATGTGATGTTCTTCAAATCCTTTCACACAGACAGTCAATTGAAAACTGTACAATAACAATGTTCAATATTCTTTAAACAGTTTGTTTAAGAAAGCAACCTTGCCCGCCCCTGCAAAGCCGGTGCACAACCCACAAAGTTCCAATTTTCATTTCGGCTAAAAAAATTCACTTTATCATCTGCTGTATCCATAATCAATGATTTATTTTCCCTTTAACAATCAGTATTGGTCTTCTAAACTTAATTTTGTTCAGTGCATGAGGACATAAACTTTCATTTTCAAGAATTATTACAGAAAATATTATGTTTGCCGGCATGAGGATAATGGTCTTCCCATATCTTAAGCAATGTTATTATCTTAATATCCTTCTATTAAAAACAGCCTGTAAACAATGTATTTCCACATTAATTGAAAAAAAATATCTGTAGCAATTAATTAACTGTACAGATTTGGAGAGCATTCAGGGAAGCATTAGCTAAGGCAGTTATGGGATTTACTTTTGTGAGGGTGTGTGGCATATTTGCCCCAATTCTGTTCTCTGCTTGCTCCCACTCCCACATGTCACCATTCTGTCTACCACCACCAGCGTGGCATCTATCATCCACCACAGACGCCGCGGCACCCCACAAAAGGAGGCTGGAGCATGCACAAAGACATTTGCATTTTTGCATCTCATTATGGTTATAATTGCATGCCAGTGTAAGCAGCCCGCTCTCCATTATCTCGCGTAATTTTATCAGTGACGTTTGAAACGTGTGTTTAAATGTCAATTATTGACTACAAAAAAGGAGTGACCTTCTTGGAGTCATCGCTCTCTCTCTGCTCCATACCCTGTTCACTCTTCCCCTCTCTCTCTCTCTCTCTCTCTCTCTCTCTCTCTGGTCATGGTCTTATCTATTCCTTATGCCTTATTTGGGTCCTCTCACTGCTATGCTAGCTATATGTTGACGATCTGAGCTTATCACGTTTTATGGCAGCAGTCAGTTGACGTGCATGCCGGTAATAATGTTGATATACTCACTGTCAACAGCTTTTCTTAAGATCTCATTAAAAGAACAGCTATAATAAAGAAAGCCCCCGAAACAATGACACAATGCAACACATAATCAACGATAAGTAATGAACTTAGTAGCAGCTTTACTTGTACTTAATATATATGGAGATATTATAATAATATAGTGGCTGCCATGCACTGTCACATTGCTGTTATCCAATCATTAGTTAATCAAGATGATTAAATAAAGTGTGATATATGTCTTGTACTGAACATTTACAGAATTTTGTATTATGAGCAATACTTTGGTGTCATATTGCTGTCATGGGAATTCACATGGATTTTCTATAAGTTTGTTTAGAATATCAAACAGCAAATTGCATGGTTCTATACACAAAACAACCATTGTAATAAAAAAAACTTTTCTGCTATAACAACAACAAAAATCCAATATCTGTCTTTAATCAGAAAACTATCTTGTTATATTGACTGGATTCTTATTATAATAATAATAGAGTTTCATTGTTGGAGTAAAAGAAAAACATCCTCCACTGTTGCTTCACACCACAACGATACGGAAATTGACGATTGAGAGCATTTGAAAGAACTGATAATGTGTAAATTCATTTTCCGACTTAAAAAGCTCCCGTTAAGTAATAGAAAAGAGATTGTCATTTTTCTACAGACACTAATGTAGGCTACATTATGTCTGCTCATAATGTGAGAGAATTCCTTCTCCATTAGAGCCCTTTTGGTTGTGATATTCAGGATGTTGCATTATTACTCATCGGACAGCATGTTCTGTCATCTGCTTAACCATCAGCCATCAATGTAATTACTGAAATCCTGTTCTTTCAACAATGGATAAAGTCTCACAAAAACACTTCTTATTATACCGAGGAAACGTACTTGTTAAAGTCACAAACCCTTCTTGCTTTTGACAATATCTACTTTCCGGTTACAATAATTATTTCATAACGAGATACTGTGAAAGTTTTTGAGTGTGTCAAAGTTTTTTTTTTTTTTCTCAGTTTCTAACACACTGTACAGTTGATTGGCATTACTTCTAGTGTAGACATGGCATCAAGGAAAAGAGGAGTTTTAAATATTAATGAATAATAAAATCCTTTCTTTATTGTTTTAAAAGATGTTGTTTTCCTTGCATACACACAAGTTTCCCAGTTTTCCAAACTCCAGTTTCATCTAAAATGTCCTAAATATATTTTTTCAAAAGCTTTTGAAGAATGTAATTGATTTTGTTTTGTTTCCTTCTCTTTAATCTCTTCATTATATGAAAGGCCGGCCTTTGTTTTTCACCTGAAAAAAATGAATAATAAATGAATAGAGGATCAACACTCTTCATTACTTATGAATTCTTATTTGAGTCATAATTGATGAATAGAGAACGTGGAATATCTTTATATTCTCTACATGACAGAATATTCCACTTATTATGACTACACACTCCACAGTGCTGTTAATAAAGTGCAATATATGGAAAAGCTTTACGCACCGCATAGTGCTGCAGCAGAATAAGCATGCATGTAATGAGCTGACAACCAGAGGAACCACAATCTTTAAGAGTTTATCAAACTACTTGCACCTTCTAATTAAAGGAAGCACAACCCACCAGGATACATTTACATTTGATTTGATCTGGAGCAGAAAATCTCCCTATTAGCATCCTCCTCCCCATGAATATGACAGTAATTGCAGTCTCGCTCTGTTCCTGTTGTCCTTCTCTAGTTGAACACATTTAGCAAATTTACCTCGTACTGTAGGTTATTATTGTGCCATACAGTCTGGGGAATCAAATAAATCACTTAGGTTATCTTATTAATTAAGTCAAAATAAATGTGCTAGAGCCAATTTATTCTCTCCAAATACCATGGGATCTCCCACTGCAACTAATGGCATAGTCTGACATTTCATAGTCTTAACAAATAACCTGAAGTAATTCGTTTAGATTTTTCCAATTAGAGATCATTTCTTGCAGCTGTAACATAGTATATGCACATATAAATTTGCATTGTAAGTTGAGCAGAACTGGTGTCAGATTTTTGTTGTCTTTTCTTTCACTAGAAGTCTTTTGCATATAGAATAATTTTGCTTCTTACTGCAGGAAAGTTGAAGAAGTATCAGTTCATTTTATAATACGACGAGTAGTTATTGCGTAGTTTCTTACTACACATTTGCATTAGGATTTATCACTTTCTTCGCTGATAAACACATCAGTAATTTAGCAAGTGTTCTACTAGCTACAGCCCGAAGCAGACGATGAGACTTAGAGCAAGTGTATAACCCAGGCATATGACAGTGCTGAACCTCAGTGCCCCTGCCCTCACCCGCCCCTCAGGCCCTCAGTGGAATAACACTTGATCCATAGCTCTTGAGTCTCTGTCCACGCCTCCCTTTTATGGCCTGTGGGCATGTGAAGACCCTGAGCCAGCCGTGCTTATCTGACCCTAACCTTGGCGTATGGTGACCTTGACCTGCACCTCACCCCTTCCTCATCCTCAGGGCTACATCTGTTCCTTTCCCTAGGACACCCAAGTAGTTAGTGATATTGAAACATCACCTTGGGGCTCCATTTGTTTTCTCTGGAGAGGTCAGTGAAGGGTTGTCATTAGGACTGAACTTGATCCCCTGTTTCCCCGTAAATTGGTCCGGCCAATGCCAGGAGTGAGCACACTGTAAATAATGAGCGTATAATGCTGAACATGAAACAGAATCTCAAAACTGACACTCTATACTTTTCCTTTTTATATTATATGGATCCATTTTTTTCCAGTCAAATGTGTTCATGTTAGCAGAGTAAAACTACAAAACCACAAACAAATGTAGAGCACAAACGGAGCTTCGGAGGCAGACAGCATTTTGTGGTGTAACAGTTGTTTCTGGAACAAAAGAAGACTACATTTGCCATCTTTAAAAAATATATAAATAGTTAAACCTTACAGGAAATCCGTAATCCTCGTTGTCACTTTCCTCATCAATTAATTGCAGCCACGTGAAATGTAACTCACCTGAAATAAAGCATACATTGTGTCAGCCTCACAATTGTTTTTGGGTGCTGTCATTTCAACATATTGCTTCGTCCCAGGATGATATCTTGATTGTGATGCCCTTTATTATTTTGCTTAGTGTTTCAGCAGTTCTGTGAAATTGCTGACCTTTTTGTGAGTCTTCCCTTTATTCTCTCCTGCAGAAACAAGCGTCCTTGCCACACAGCTATACCTATGAAGACGGAGTTGGTATTAATATTAATGAACATGCACTGACAATGTCAGGTTTTAATGGATAATAAATTAAAGGATTCTCATTGATAATTAACTTTGTGTGGGCAATAAACATCGCCCGAGGCAGGATGCCATCTTTGTAAGCAATGATGTTTTAATAAATCATAGGAGGGATTGAAAACGGTTTATTCTCTTCCTGTAGATCAAATTCATGCCTCACACCGTAAAGGAAAGATGCATTTGGGAAATTATGGGGTAGAAAAAAGGCCATATAGTGGTATCATGTTCTCTAAGTATTTGAAAATGTATTTTCCTTCTCTATCAGTCTCATGGTATCATATCACACTGGAGTCAAGGGGGAGGCTAAAGGTTACAACTCTGAAACATGGCATTGATCCTAACACCTGACAGCATCTATCTCTCTCTCTGTTTCTCACAGTCTTTTTTTTGTTTTTTGTGATTATAATCCACATAATTTGCTGCTTTTGTTGCTCTTCTTTTCATTTTAGTATAAATCTAACCAAGAGAGCAAGACAAAATAACAACAATAACATGATTGTTACCTATATGTATTGTATATCCAAGGTGTTATCAAAGACAGTAGTTTAGCACAAACTATTCTCTTATCTTATTCTCTCTATTTTATAGGCCCAGACGCAAGTCTGAAACCAGAGGTGTTGTTGAGCCCAGTGTGCTCTGCATATCATAAATCAGACCTAACTGACATTTTTTTTAAAGAGAATGAATATCCACCCACTCTCTGTGGAAGGGCCATGGTATTTGTATGGTCAATGTGACCTTTCTCCATACCCTCTCAGATTAGGTGTACGACATAGAAAATTGCGCTCTTGCTGCAGTCCATAAATCATACCGGGCCATTTTTTTCTTTAAAGAGGTATGTAAATACCAGTGTACTAGCTAGGTAAACAACACTAACCCTGATACAAATGGCTTGAAAATTGAAGAAAAGCACCTTATTTTTCAGCTGAAATTGCTTTTGAAACCCAGACCTGGCACATGGGATGAAGGAGCCATGAAATGATTTGTGCTGGGGGAATAGAAATGGGTTGATGATAACCACACTCGACACAGTTCCTGTGTTGGGGAGTTCTAGCAATGATCAAAGATATCATTGTTGCACATTATTTCCCCCCATGCAGACCCCAAATGCATCAGTATCTGAAGTGACATCCACCCCCATGCACTCAGAGTATATTTCGTTTTAGGGGACAAAGGCCCTCCACCATAGCACAGCCTGGGCCGAGCTTAACCGTCAGTCCTGCTGCTGCCATACAAGCCCTGAGAGAACTTGTACTAAATATTGGTTTACACAGTGAAAACATTCAGTATAATTCCTTTGCAGTATGTAATGACTTGCAAAACTTCCATTGAATTCAGTTATATAATTACTACATTATTATTACACTATAATATAATGCATAATATAGGAAGATAACTTGTTTCTAAACAAAACACCTTTCCAAAGTTTTCCAACTTGGAAGAAAATCCTATTTCTAAATTATAGTCCATGTCAGAATAACAGGATGCAATTTTCTTCAGCAATTGAAATTGAAGAAAAAAAATCTTTGCCAAAGAAAGAGAATTTGTCATGATCTACACAAACAAATTCATCCACAATAGCAATCACAGTGGACAAAAAAATACAATATACAACAGAAATATAAAATCTTTGGGGTTTATTTGTGACATTGCTGTACGATTGAAACGGAAGAGGAAAATGGGTCCCATTTGCTGAAGAGTTTCCACACTAGATTGCTGGGTTTGCAGCAAATGTGGAGCCTCCTGCTCCTCAGTCTGTCCCCTCAGAGTCCTTGTCCATGTGGAGCTTGACTTAGCATAACATGTAGACAAAAGGGTATTCATCTGGTCACCGTGTTAACCAAGCATAATGAGCCAGTCTGCATCTTTGGCTACAGTGTGTCTGCCTTTAAAAGCCAAAAACATGGTCATTGCAGAATGCAGTTAGTTGTAACAGTATAAGTATGGTTTCTTTTAAACCCAAGTATGTTTCCATGGCCTTTTGGCAAGTCTTCAACACCTGCAATCCTGCACAGTGAGTCTCAAGGAGAGCTGCAGGGCACAACCCATGACAGCCAGAGGGACAGCTAATTCCCAACATCTGGTACAAGCTGGTGCTGTCCATAGTATCGCCATGATCGTGGTATCGCTGTGGTGGACGCTGCTTGGCAGCTTGTGGCATCAGACTGTTGAAGAATCACCCCCATCGTGTTCTAAGCAGAATGGGCGGAGAGCAAACTGTTTCATTTCAGCACGGTGGACCATTGATGCCTGCAGTAGATCCCCTGTTATCTAATCAAACAGCACTGGTCAGTTATGATGCCAACTCCTAAATCCACAGCCGTCTGTAAAGCCGTGGGGGGAGATTAACCGCTACAGCGCCAATGTCCTACATTCAAAGACTTCCTCTTAAGATCTCTTTTCCTGGAAAGTACAGTTATCCATACAAGCAAACACAGACAGACACACACAGACATACAGCCTAAAGTAAGAGTCCTTCATGCTGTAATGGGGCTATCACAAAGACCACACAGCTTGCATTTTGGAAGAAGACTTGATGCTTTCTAAACCCTCTTTGTTTGAGACCACTAGAATATCTCAAAGACGCTTGAGCCTCTGCCGTCGCGGAGCATTGGAGAATGTGCTGTTTTGCCATGTAGGTGCTGCCTTGTGTCTAAGATCCCCCATGTGTAGAGAAGAATAAGAACTCACAAAGAAAGATGAACCAAGACATTTATCCTTTCTGTCTTACAGTCTGCAGGAGCCCTAATAAGACCACACTTTCCACTGTTACCCTGTTATGTGGGCGCACTTCATTATAACCCAAGAAGCAGAAGCTCTCACATAGCCAGCAAAGAGCTCTGGGCACTTTTTTAATATTTATATCACAGTCTGGTGTGGCAGTAATGATATTAGGGAGCTGACGAAATTCTCCACCCAGCTGGACATGTTAATTGAGAAGCCACGATTTAAAGGCAAAGTTCACATTTGTGCAGATGGTGGGACAATGCAAGATGGCAGACCTAGGTCAGTGTCATTTCCAAGCTATACCTTAATGGCAGCAATTTTTTCTCTCTCCTTTTTTTCTTCAAGTTTGACACATACTAGTCCCCGAGGTCCATAGCAGTCTTTGGGGCTGGTCCCTGTACCTCAGTGCCCTTGACGGAGGACTATATTTTACCTCACCTCCTCGTTCAGGGTTACTGTGTGCATTTTGTGCAGCATGAATATGAAACTGTGAATTTGTTGGCCACAGAGGAAAAACTATTATAAAAATGAAACGGTGATAATTTAAATATAAGAGAAATCCATGTTTTTATGTTTTTCTTTTCAACTTTACCGATGATATATCAGAGAGGCTGTCTCACCTTGATATTATTGAGCTTCGAGAGAGAAATACATGAAGGAAAATTTAGTTGGATTGAGCTTCTTATTTGTTATCAAAAACTGGTAATTGTTGTTGGTTACTGCTCTGGAGTACTGTGTCTTAAAGTTATGATGCATTGTACAAATGTCACATGGAAAAGGACATTATTTTACCAGAGCCTTAGGGCCCAAGTTTATCCCCTATGAGCACTTGTCCCCTCGTTCAGGGACCTGTCCTTATAAGTTATATGCAAAATTGTGTGGTGATAATGTGGTCATAAATCAAAAGTATTTGTAGGGTTTCAAATAATAATTTTAGCTTTTAAAATAGATTGTCAAGGATAATTAAATTATAAAGTTATATTACACTGGTGTAAACAGTAAAATGATTACATGGCGTGCAGGAGTCAGTGAAAGTCACTGCTGGGAAGTCTAACAGATGGGTTTATCCTTAGCGAGATGGATACTGTCGCACTGCACATCTACATCAAATTAGAGTACCCAGAGTGAGTCCTCCCCCCACTCTGACCATACACCGGAAAGCAGGTGTCTGCTTAATAATTTGGTCAAAGATCAGTGAGTTAAAGGTTGAGGCCAGGGGCAGAGAGGGCTGGGGTCATCCTGGTGGTAGGGAGGTGGTGAGACATGATCTCCTCAAGTCTGGAACAGCCAAACCCCAAGGTCATCCATTAGTGCTCTGGCCCATTGGTGCTGGAAGACCCACAATAAATTTACTGTGCACCCTTAACCCTTTTAATACTCACCATGACCCAGATGAGGAGATCAGCTCCCTTAGGGAGGGGCACATTACATTATTAGCACTGCACATCCATTGACAGCTATTATATTCTAACAGTGTGTTATGGGTGACTTCATACAGTAAATACTTCAACACACATACTAGACAATAATGTGCATTACACTCATTTAACATTTTTGTTTAGCTGTGAGTTCAGTACATTTTAACCAATGAAATTGCCTGAAAAAGTCTGCTTCTGAGTCATGTTAATAATACTGTGGGTGAGATTGCATCTTTAATTTAAATTACTGCAAGATATTTTAATATCTAGAATCCCTCCCCTGGCCATCTGTGATCAGTTTCAAACGTGCAGATGATAGTGTCAGTGGCTGGCCAAATTTTTAGAGAACATCTGAGTTATGACTGATCATTATCTCGTCTTTCAAACAATGAGGAACTTATCTACCTTTAATGCGCTGCATTTTTCTATTCTTACAAGAAAAGGTGAGGCTGCAAGGAAGAAGGAGAATGAAATGTCAACAGTGTCAACCACTCCCTTTAAATAGGACTCTCCTATGATCCCTTGCTACCATGCTCGGTCAAACCTTTCCAGGTGTCAAGACTGGGCGTCAGAAAAAGAAATTAAAGTGACATAGTGTTGACAGGAAGAAAAGACATTCCAGTTCTCACCCCTCTCAGGACAATGAGGGAGCCATCACCTCGGCTCAGACACAGGCACTAATGAATCAAGCAACACCTTAAGTTCTGCAGTGCAGGGGACTTTTGGCCGGGGGCACCCATATAGTGTCATTGATAATGGGATCCTGTATTGGACTGCTGTTGATTTGATGTCTACCGCAACCTCTCCCATGGCCTGCCATTTTGACACAGCTTAATTTTGCCCCTTACTCATAAAGACATCCTGTTAGATGGTGTTGCACAAGTGTTAGGTCTTCATCTTTCCTGGTTATATCTCCACTCCCAGAGCCTGAAGACCAGTGTTTTATTAAGCAAAGACCGCTCTGTTAAATGTATTTTACCCACAAGGCACACGTGTAATAATGCAGGGGTGGGAGGGAGCAGCGTATTGAAATACGATGAAATTCTTTATGGAACACACAGGGAAGGAAAGCGGTCCAGAATTACTAAAAGTAAAAGTACTGTTACTTGTGTAAAAATGTACTTTACCTAGGTTTCTTAAAATATACTGAGTAAATGTTACTGTTACATATTTACTTTTATTAAGGAAGGGGGGTTAAGAAAAAACAGACAAACACTTGTTACAGTAACAAGACTGGATGTAATTTTACTCCCATCCCTGAATTTAAGTATAAACGTCCGGACACACTAAACTGACATTTAGAACTAGCTGCTATAAAAAGCGGGCTGCGTTGCCTGTGTTTTGGCCAAAAAGAGAAAAGAACTAAATCTCCATACTTTGTGCTTTAGCTACTTCTAACTGAGCTATGTCATTCAAAATGTTGCTGAAGCGTATAATTTTAATGATATGGGATACCTCACAATCTCTGCATTCAACATATGATGCTAGCTACAACTGTAGTTTATCCTGTAGGCTAATACTGTAAGCTAACCTGACTAGCATTGGTGTGATTACTGTAGGAGTCTGGCACAATGCCAAACCTTTCTGGGTGGAACTTCTGTATAATAATGTCCTGCATGTTCCAAGATGTAGACCTTAATTAGACACTTTTACACTAATAGAGCTGTAATTATTGGGTTGAAAATGTGAATCAACATTCTATGCTAAAGGGTTTGTGATGAATACGTTTACAATTACAGTCCTAATAGTACTAATTTGTTTTGGGAGCGATTTATGTATAATATAGAATATATAGTTGTAGGCACTGATAATATTATATATAAATAATTGGAAGTAAAGAAGTGGTAATAGAGGTATAAGTCTAATTGCAAGTAGTATTAGATTCATTTTCAGAGGTACCTGAGAACTAGCATAGCATTATTGTGAATGTATGTAAGTGTTGTTGCCCAGGACAGCATGCTAGTTCAAGTGGATTTAATATATTTTATGACATTGCTGGTCTTAGATAGTGAATGAATATGAATACTGTCCATGGGCAGCATAATACTACATGCGAGAGCTGTCACTGGATAACAAAGTCTTAATGACTCTCTCATCCTCAGTAGATATGTCCACCCTCCCTTCCATGTCTCCACTTTTCCGTCTTAAGCTGTCTTTCGTTTCCCCCCCCAACAGACACACACCACGCACCCCGAACATCCCCCCGCGTGCAAGGCTGGTGGCTCCATTGTGTGACCTGTTCTCACACTGTTCCATCTCCACATCACGCAGCCAGCCTTTCACAGCAGCAATTCAGCAGCAACAATCACACACTCACGCCTCAAAAAAAGACCTCTTGCTCCCTTTGCCAACCAATTAAGAGCCATCTGGGCTTGGATGCAGTAAGAAAGCTATTACAAAATAATAACTGTTTTCATATTTTCATGATATGTTTTTGATGTGGAGACTCAAATGTTACAAAAAACCAGAGCTTTGTTTCTGTGATTTGTCTTCCGCTTCCTTGAAAATAAATGATCCTTAAGCAGACTTGGTGCTCTTATCAATATTTTGTTAATTTGCACAGAGCCAGTGGAGGGCACAACACAGTTTAAAAACATGACAGAGCCAGTCATTGCTTTTGAAGCTGCCATGCAAGTGTGTGATTCCTGATGAACTTGAGGTCATAGATTCCCAGTGGCTGCGTAGGGCAGGGAATGGAGAGCAGCAGGGTTCAAGCCTTGGGTCACTGGAGCTTCAGAAGTGGCCAGCCAGCTTTGTCCCAGGAGGGATGATGGTGACAGATTCACTGGTGTTTTCTCAAGGTCCACTGAACCCTACAGCAAAGACTCCAACTTAGAGCCTGCAGAAAGAGGGAGCACTCCTCTCATCTCCAGTTCACAGAACTCCAAAAGAGGGGCCGTCTGGATGGGCTCCAGGATGCCTCGAGATACACGAAATCCAGCTGCAACCTCACGGTGGCACTGCCAAACCTCATTTCAATCTTTTCCTCCACGTATAATCTGCAGTTCACATTAGGCCTCTGACATGCACTGTAATGGTTCATTTCACCATTGTAGGGAAGTGTTGAACCACGGTTTTGTCAAGTAGGCTTTATAAGGCGAAAAGATATGAATAGAAACTCCACCCTGTCTTTTTTCTTTTCAATCTAACTAAGTTAAAAGGCTTACTTACCCCTAATCAAAATGGCAAGCCCACTGGCATGGTATGTCCCAGCTGTGGCCCTGGCGCAGCATTACCCTTCTCCCCGTACATTGTTCTGGGCAGCACATCCAAGAGCTCTTGCTGTGTTATGTACTTAACTGAGGTCAGAGTTGTCATTATCTGGGTCTTGTTGGCACTAAGGCCTCCTCTGATGATAGGAGTCCCTTTCAGACCTTCAGCTTTTAGCACTCCCTAAGAGCTAACCTCTGTGAAGACCAGGCAATCGACAACCTGGAAATCTAGCCCAGGGCAGGGACTGTGTTTAAAGGAGTACGCTTTATGACATCCTGTCGCATGTGTGCAGTTTGCCCTGACCTGGTGTAAGTTTAGCACAGATGCTCCAAGACTTACCTCTGATCTTTTTTTGGGGGCTGTGGGGGATTAGTAAAGTTTATATGTACAGACAGGAGGCTTATGTTCAGTTGTTAATTAGGTGGCCCAAACTGACTGCAGGCCAGAGCGCTGTCGTCCAAATAAGTCAGATTCCAGTGCATGTATTCCAGCTCAATGCCAAACTCAGAAAACACGATGCAGGTGTATTAAATTTCTTTGGTATTTTCTATCGTATCACAATTTTAAAGCTTGCACAACATTGGTACATATTGAGAAATTGATCCTTGGAAGCATTTTGGCATGGATTGAGGAAAAGAACACAACAGGAGATGAGTGTTTGTGGAGGCTTAGGTTTTATTTCTTGATCTAAGCGCTGCCGTCCCCATTCTAGCCACACTTCCTCATTCATGTCAGCCCCATGGTGTTACTCTGTTAGGAATTATTTTTCAGAATATACTACATTTTGAAAATATAAATCTCCCCCGTGCCTCTCTTGTTTTCTCATTCTCTTGCTCTCTCTCTCTCTCTGTTTCTCTCTGTGTCTTACAAACACACAGACACACACTGCAACATGCACACAACCAAACATGCACCACCCCTCTTAAAACCGGTTCTCATCCCAATAGCAATTTTGTCAGAAGTTGACAATGTCTTGATTTAGTTGTCTGGCTGTTCCGGCCAGTTTTCCCTGCTGCGCTAATGTGAACAGGACATCCTGCTGGGCACCAAAGAATACCACTTCACGGCAGCCGCATAGCTGGCAGCTTTTATTTATGGAGCTACCGAAATGAATGGGTATTAGTGTCCAAACATTTCACCATGCTCCTGCAGCCACACACAAAAGCCACTGATTTCCAGCAAATCTGCACTTATTTTATTCAAGAAGACTAAAGCTAGGGAGAGGGAGAGAGAGACAGACAGAGAGAGGGGGAGAGAGAAAACATTTATAATGACTTAAAAGACCTCAAAAGAAGAATAGGAATTGCGTTTGAAAAGGATTTACCAGACAGAAATCGGAAAGAAAAAAATGGCCCCTCCATTTCACTGCATTTTTGTCAGAGTTGAAAATGGAAAATATCTATATCCCTAAAATGACTCAACTTAAGTGCTTATATTTACAAAAACTGCACCTCCTTCACAATGACACAGTTTTCAGTTGCTGTGTTTTGCCTGGCGGTACAAAGCATTGTATTTTATAGGACTGTACCAGGAAGGAAAAAGTAATTTTATCATTGCTAAAATTGCCGATTTAAAGTGTCTTCAAAAATCACTCTTGCTACCATTTTGCAATGCAGGCTGCCTACTGTCTTGTTAACCTATGAATTTTAAGTGGACGGTTCCCATTAGATAGCAATAGCACCACTGACTCCTCTTGGCTTTTCTGTAGGGAGCAGGCTGAGGCAGAGTGCTCTCCTGGCCCGGTGCTGCTCTTTGCCTGGTCTCTGTGTCCAGGACCTCATCAGCACAGAGTCCGCCTGTCCTCGTGTCCCTGCCACTCACCTCCCTGCTCTTCATCTGTCATTCCTGCCCTTCTGCAAACACACTCCACTGACATTTTGAAAAACTCTGGCATTCACCCTCAATATGGATTTTTGTTGATTATAGCTTTCTGTCTGTGAAGATTGCACGTATTATTGACTTTGCAATCCCATGACTATTTGCACAGCTTTTTCCTCCTCTCTGCATCTTGGTGAAGTCCAGCAATAATATTCCCCCTGGTTTCTCATAACCTCTTTTCATTATCCTTTCTTTTTTCATATTTTTCTTTTTTTCATATATTTTACTAATCCCCTCTGGCCGCGACCCTTTCTCTATGCCACCAGAGATCAGTTTCTGCAAAGCTTCGGTCACTGATGTCATTAAGATTGGGATCTGATACACTAGATGTCCATTGGTTAAATGCCCCTGGCCTGAACTCCCTATTGTCCCCTAATTCCAAGCGGCAGCTCTGTTTCACTTGCTGCATAATAGCCCATAGGTTAAAGTTCTGCTGCTTTTGCTTTGAATTTACATCTTTCACAGGCTCCAGTCTCTTGTTCTGAGCTGGTGTTTTCTTTTTTTTCCTCTTTTCATTTCTAGCGAGCCTCATTGCCTGCAGGCAGCGCGGCTGTTTGTGCTGTAGCTTTCCTGACAATCTCCCACATCCAGGCATCTTTTGGAGGGTCAGAGGAGAGCAACTTGACTTAACAGGTCAACGTAAGTGGGCTCCGCCCTTCTCCAGAGGGGGAAGCCATGGAGCCCTCCATTAGGAGCTGACCTCCACGTTGCACTGGTCTGGCCCCAGCCAGGGTATCACATGGCTCTGCCTGAGACAGGCTGCTCATTAAAGCCCGCTGCCCATAGCAGGATTAGGCCTTTTCATGGTTTATCCTCTACTCTGACAACTGACAATGGGCGAGGATAGCTGCTTCAAATGGAGTGTGCATATGAATCATGGAATTATAATTGCTCTTTCATGATGAGAATATTGGAAAATCTATCCACATGCACAATGCAAAGAATTAATTGGGGTCTGTTTTCAAGGGCACATTGCTACACTATATGAGCCCAAGAAAACGGGAAGGGTGGTAATGAGGCATTTTCAATACAGCACCGCATCTTTTTCTCAGCACCTGTACACAGGCCGCTGTTTGCACACACACACACACACACACACACACACACACACACACACACACACACACAATCCGATACCTTCTGCCCGTAACCTTTACCCACCATGATACTTTTACTCAAAGTTTCACTGCACTTAATACACAATGGAGTGCCCTGTTTACTAGTGTTGTGATGTTTTCAAAGAGCAACCCCATTAACAGCGTTGCCCCGTTCCCAACGACCCTGTGGTAGCTTCCTAAGGGTGCACGGGTTACGGAGGGCTGTAGCTTGGGCACCTAGTAGGAAACTAAGATGACTCTACCTCTTGAGCTGTGTGGGAGGGAGAAAGCTGGTGATAGCGGAGCAACAGAGCTGCTATGTGCAGCACCAAGCCCCAGTCATGCTTCCTATTTACACCACAACTGTGTCTGTTTTCATTATTCATATTTCATGTGGTATCATGGCATGAAAGAGAGTTATTTCCCTTCATGGTGGAGGGCAGGTTACAGCTCACTCTCAGGCCGTGCGGCTCACAACAAGTTGAGGTGGGGGGGGGGCTGCTTTTCTGAATTCAAAGCATTAAAACTGCCTGCACAAATAGAAAGGAAATATTTCTCCTGAGACGTAATTCTTCGTCCTCTGTAGTTACCCAGAACATGGAGCTTTACATAAATCTGATGAGTGGAAACCTCTGTATAAAAATCTAAACATGAAATTGTCACTTTTAAAATCTTTTTTTTATAACTGTGCAATGAAGTAAAAAAAATACATAAAAAACCATTACCTAATTAAAAGTGTGAACAACACCATCGCCATTTACATATGTAGTGAAGCTTTTTCACACTCATCTGTAATAAACACAATGTGATAAGGTCCAAGTACAAAAGGTGTTAATGATACTCTCTTTTCTATTTCAAATTATTCCCGTATCAATAACCACCTGTCATTTTTTTTAGAAAAACAATACAAGTTTTTATTTAACTTTAGGTTGCTGGGGTTTTTTCATAGTTGTTTTCGATTCAAAGAGACAGCTATTTCATTTTTTATTGCAAATTTTCAATGAAAATGTAGGTGTTTTTTTTTTTTTGTATAGTATGTCCAGTGTACATTATAGTTCTGAACTTCCCCAACTCTTATAAAGCTCTCACAAAAAGTATAAACTAATAAATCATATTCATAGATTAATTTTTATTTGAGGCTGACTGATTTATCAGTCAGCTGATTTTATTGGCCAATATTGGTCTATCACGGTATCAGCGTTTAATGTTTTCCGATATGAGCCAGGAAGAAAACTTTTTTACAGAGCATATAATGCAAAAAAATGATCCTTGGGTGATTAAGAAATCATTTTTACTATTTATCACATTTTTATTTATTCTTTATTATTTATTTCTAGAATTGGTCAATATTATAATTGATTCAAGTAATATTTGTATGTATAATGTTACATATACATACAAATAATACATACATGCATACAAATTATTATTATTATTATTATTATTATTATTATTATACATATATATATATATCTTTAAGAAAACAGCCTTCTGAGCATATAGAAAACCTCTAGTTTTATTTCAGCTAAAAATCAGTCAGGCTCTAAGTTTTACAGTATTTATCAGATTTCATGTTACAAAACAAATTGATAGATTGTTAAAAATCAAATGAAAATAGCCCTTTACCTGTTCACTTGATGTTCTTAATTTACATTTTAATGTCTGCATGGTAAACAGGACAAAAAGTGCAGAAAATTAATTTTTTTGTGAGCAACAGAAACATTCTTTTGGAGAGCTGTCAAAAACAGAAAGAGGCCAGAGAAAAGAAGAACTGAAAGTCTGTTAGCAACGCAATTAAACTCTGGTAATGAGGTCAGACATCAGATCCAGTGCAAGTGATATCATTTCACAGGCTGAACGGATGGGCCGCTCCAGCTGCCATGCTCTTGCTGTGGGATTAGACTCACTGTCCTGAGGGCTGCACTTTTACTAGGCTGACCCCTGCCTGCCACTGGGGCACCAGCCACCCCCTGGGCTCGTGGGGGCTTTGGCCCCCGGTCCTGGTGCCAGTGGCACCAAAAGGACTGCGGAGAAGTGAACTGTGCTGCCACGTGGGATGACAGGACTCGCCACTCCATTAGGAAGCACAGAGACAGGCAGGCACCAGCACACAATCCTCCCTGTGTTGCCAACTACGAATTACTGGGTTCCTCTATTTCAGTCAACTCATTTGTAAAAACCAACGAACAATGACAAGGTGATAAAAGGACATTGTATCAGTGATTAGAGTGCTGCTTTTGAACCTGTTGATGGTTAAGACACTGCACACAAATAAAACAAAACTTTATGCTGTTTTTCTGGAGAAGGAATCCTTTTCTGTTTGGTTAAAATCATGGTTCATACTTGCAAACAAGATTGAAATAATGAAACATACAGATTGGTGGCAGTCTAATTTTCTTTCCCTATTGTCTAAAGCCTCGTTTGCAAAGTCCCTAGCAGGAGTCGGCTTAATTTGTCTTTTCTTATTTGGTCTGCTTGTGTGTTTTGTGCTGTTCTTTTTGTCTCCCATGATTACTTTGAGGATATCGTTATGACATTCAGCAGCAACAATAATTCTTCTGTTCTAATTCATATCAATTAGTAGGGGACGGTAATTCAAACTGACGGCACAGTGTATCTTGAAAGGATTGCGAGGATGTTGTGGCGGCAGCATCACTGTGCAGCCAAAAGCCACCCTCCTTTCCCCTTTCTTCCCCCTTTCTGTCTTTCAGTCCACAACAAGGGGCTCCAGGCAAAGAGGACAATACAAGTCGGAGCCAGTACTTTGATAATTAGTTATTGATTGAGAACAATGGCGTGGTGTACACTGTCGTATTAGCTCGACGCCAGTAGGTCGCGACACCAAGAGCAGCCATCAAGAAACTAGGGCCAAAACATGCCTGACTCCCCTAATAAGATATTCCTTCATGTTTTTCTCTTTCATTTCCCTCCTCTTTTTCCTTCCTCAGGCATGTTAGTGTTCGGGCTACACGGGGTCAAAAGTATTAATGCTTGTGCACAAACGAGCGTCTGATGAAGGAGAATTTAATTAGAGAATGCCCACTCAAGCTTCTCATACCACATAGCCCTGATTTTTTTTATTTTTTCTTTGTTTGTAAGACAACTGTCCAAAAAAAAAAAGAAGCATTGTGAATTATCTGGCACTGCTAGCATTGTTTTCATAATATACAGAAATAGTCATTGCCAAATGCTACATGCATAAAAATATTTTGAAGCAGTGTTACATATCAAAGACCACCTATTCTTGAAGCGTATGTCTGTATGAGTTATAGTTAATGGCAAGAAGAGTCTGTTGAATGGGTCTAATCTTGGACAGCATTTAAATAGAAAAAATGAACACTATCTGGCTATTATTTTACACTCGTGATTGACCTGAACCGTGCGTATCACATTCTCTCTGACAATGCGGTTTGTCGAGAGTGAAAACAGATGCTTTTCACCAGACATATTGATGCTTCCAGTGGCTGATGCATGTCAAAGATGGTGTCATTCGGTGAAAGTTTGGCTTTTAACCATGCTGTGTTTACATATAATAGAATATCCTCAAATAATTGGTAGGTCTCCTTGCTAAAGAGGGATATGTCAGGTTTGGCATCAGTGTGAAAGGAGCTCCCTAACTCACTTCACCTGATCCGTGGCCTGTAAAGATGCACCTGGCATTAAACAGACAGGGCAGAAGCGTCAACTGAACAATGGAGGACTGTCAGGACCGACAGCAGGGCACGGCTCTACCATCACTGCTCTGACAGGGAGGGCCTCAGAGGGTAAACTGCTTTGCTGGAACTAATTAAACAGATGAAGTTATGACATGAATATGCAGATGTTGTTTACATTTTACCATATGGTATTATTTCAGGTAATAACGCACAGGAGAGCCTTTCCACTCATTAATGTGAAGGGATGGAGTGAAAACACTGTCTATCAAGAGACACTCGGAGCGTGTTCGAGAAATGTGATCAGACTGACACTCGGGTGTTGAAATCTATTTCAAGCCACTCAATTAACATACATGTTGATAGCTATTACAGTTTGATTTAAATTGTAAGCATGCTCCATGTTGGACAGGCTACTTGTTATTGAAAGTAGAATTTATTCTTTAAATCTAGCTAAATGTGTCAGATTTTTCATTTAAAGTGTAAAATTAATCATCACAACATTAGCAGTGTCTTGTTACATAGCGTGACAGTATTTTTACTCTAACTAATCCACAGTCTCCTATTGGCAGTTAAATTCAATGTAATCACTCATGCAATTAAATCATTTTTCTGAGCTGCTGTATGTCTGTAGGTTCCTACTTGGAGATGCCTCAGTACACCTGCCACAAACCCAGTTTAATTGTCAATCTACAACCTGCATTTAACTCAACTTCTCTATTGCTTTTTTTTTTTTTTTTTTTTGTTAAAAGTAGTAGAACTGTCTGAGTTCCTTTCCCCCAGTTTTGTGTGCAGCCTTACCATTCCCCCAGAGCGGGTGCTGAGAGGTTAAGAGGGAAAGGGCCGATGGAGTCGCGTTTAGTAAGAAGTGTGGGATCACGGAGGCCAGCTGGTGGGGTGATGGGGAGCGTAATTGTGCCCGCTGTGTGGATAGGGTGGGGGGTGAAAGGATGGGGTGAGAAGCCCTGGAAAAAAGGGAGGGGAGGGGACACCTCAATTACCTGTGCTCCCTCTGACCCCTCTCTCCCTCTGTCTCTCCACGGACAGACGCACTGTCTGAGAGGCGGGGCGCGTTTCCACAGGCAGATGCACATCCCCCTCCTTTGTTCAAGATAGCATTCGCTCCTTTTCCTGAGCTGCAGAAACTTAATTGCAACAATCTCCTCTCTAATGTGTTTCTCCTTTATTTGTCACTGTCAAAAAATGTGAATTTTCTCTTTAAAAAAGAATAAAAATCAAAGCGTTTTTCTGTTGTGTGTTTATGTTTGATCACGGAACTTGGTCAGGCGATATTAGATTAAAGATGTACAACAAAATAAAAAGCACATTTACCTGAACTGAGCAGTTCTCTCAAACATATTCAGCAGGTTACATGCAGCTGTCATAGTTTATTTTGGAGCTCCTGCTTGGGCTAATACAGTAAGTGACAGAGACTGGTGTAAAATCAATACTTCACAGGAGTGTGATGTCTTAATAAACTCTCTGTGTTGTTCAGACAGGAAAGCTAGACATGTACGAGAAGGACTACAGCGCAGGCCATTGTGAAGCTGTCAAGTCTAGCCCTCAAAAGCAGATGAAGCTGTCAGATTATTAATATATTTATACTGACAGGCCCCAAGTCCACCCCTAAAACCCTCCCCTCTTTCAATGTCTCTCAAAAAATATGCTCAGCTTCAAAGACAGAGGCCACAGGGTTGGATGCAAGGTCAAAGGCCAAATACATTTTGAAAGCAAATTCTCTTCCTTTTGCAACCTGTTTTTATTGCTGTCGCTCTCCTTCTCTGTGGCGACCATTCAGCTGAAACTTAGGCTGAATTGGCAGCAGCTTTCAAAGCGCTTGGCAGCCTGGTGATCCTCAGGAGCTCTCAGCTGACATCTCTCTGGGCTTGTCTATGCTCAGGGGTCAGCGCGAGCCCTGACTCCCAGGACCCACTCACTCAGGCGCTACCATGAGTCAGTCCCGCAGACTGAAATTAAAATGTGAAAAGCTGTGCGACTGAAGGCATTCCTCGCCCCCCATGGCATTCTCCTTTCTCTGTGACAGTTCCTCTGAGACTGCTTTTTCTTTCATGTTTCTTTTTTCCCTTTAGATTATTTAACAACATGCGAACAGAGCTGTCAAGGAGAGACATGCTTGATCGACAGAGCAAGGGAGTGTCTTAGTCAACATGGGGTTAAATTCGATTTTCTGCATGTTCAGTACGCCAGTCTCAAGCCAGTTATTGCCTTGGCTTGATGTTTTTTGATGGATCAATTATCCATTATAACATGTTGCGAAGCCAAACATAACGGCAACTATGACACCTGTCACATTCTTCTATTAGGGTAAGGAAATTGAAATAATTTAATGACAGCTAATTTAGTCTTTGTTTTGAATCTCATTATGGCAGCAGTAATTGTGTTCTATAAAAAAACTGAAAGTGAAATATGACTGCGCACTCAAAGTAAAGTACCCTGACTAGAGCTATTAATTTGATATCTCTCAATGAAAACAGAAGTGAATAAATTGCGCTTTATCAGATTCAGACAAACACAAGTTTGAAAGGACTGAGATCTTGGAGATTTTTTTTCCTACTTTAAAGTCCAGTTAAGATTAAGTTAAAGTCTGAGATAACACTGTAGAAAACAGAGGCAAGAAAAACACAACACAGCCTAAATATTAAACACTTGTGCTAAGAAGTGATGTTAGCAAACATGTAGAATAATTAAAGAATTAAAAAAAATTGCAATTTAAATTTTATTACACTATAAAAATAATATGTTATTCTGGGTAACAAAGCGAACAACCTGTGTGACCCAGAGGTTTTTTTGACACAGATGAGAACACTCCCAGCTGTCTGAAATGTTGATGAGAATTTACAATTATCATATTTAGCATTGCGCCACCTAATAAGTCAAACTTCAGATTGGGACAAAAGCGCAGCGAGCTGAATAGATGTGATATGCTTGTCAATAACACGTATGTGAGAAAGCTGCGTGGGAGCGTCTTATCGGTACATGTGTGCATATACTTGAATTTGCAAGTAAAGAGCCTTATTGGGATTACCCACGGTACATTCTAGTTGGTATCATAAAGAGAAAGAGGGACGAGATGTGTCTCCTTTTTTTTTCAGGGATTCGGTAAGCTCTCTGTCAATGGTTTGGAGTTGAATTGCCCTGGATAGCTCCCCTCATTCCATGGAATGATCTCAGACCTAATTTACTGGGCAGCTCAGGATCCAAAGCATACAAGGCTCTCCTCTGCATAGAATGTGTGAAATAGATAGAGCAGCCATCCCTCAGATGTGCTGAAGTAATCTTCAGCCAGAGCTGGTCCAGCAGGCCTCACCCCTAAAGGGATTGATGCAGTGTCAAAACCTTTGGCTCAGGGGTCATCCTCTCTTCTTGCCTCCCCAATCTGACAAAAGCTGAATTTCTTTCCCTCACTATTCGTTTCTCTTTTTTCTTCTATTGAATTCATCAGCGAGGGAGGCATGAGATGTGAGATGTGAATGAAACATTTTCATTAGAAGGGAGGAGAATCCCCCGGTCAGAGACGAGGCCGGAGCTGATCTGAGCCAATGACATCGCCACCAATCCTTTCCTCTCTCTTTTTTTTTGTCCTTCTTACTTTCCCCAGCTGTCATTCTCAGCGGTATGTGGCAAGCTGATTGAAATCAGCACTGTGTCAGGGCCGTCATATCTCAGAAAGACATAAAACATGCAGAAACATCAATAAGCAACAGGCCGCTGACAGTTCTCAGGCACCGATGGCGGCGAGGAGAGATGAGGGGAAGGTTAGGACTCTGGGGGGATGCTGTGCAGTTGAAGTGTCTTCTTCAGGCTTCACTGAGACCCAGGGAAGACAAGATAAAGTCTATCAGGTTATCGCCTAGTTCAAGTTGCTTCTCGGACAGCAAGGCCACTGGGACGCTGGATGTCAGAAGATCTGTGCGTCCATGTGTGTGTGTGCAAGCTTATGTGTGTGTACAGTAGGTGTGTGTGTGCTTGTGCAGGTGTGCAGCATTTGGGGAAAGAGCTGAGAGAGTCTTTGCTACTAACTGAAGTCCTAGTTTGAATTTGCCTAATTAAAGTTCAGAGAAAATAATTTTTCCCTGCATGATGAACATTGTGTCATGCACTAAACAATTTCTGTGCATGCTCAAGCTGTTAAATGATTATTTAGAATTATATTTCTTGGCTATTGCATTTGTAAAATACCTGAAAATTTCCACTATGACATTGCGAATAAGCCTTTTTTCGTCATGTGCTCGTAAAAAAAGATTGATAATGCACCAGCTATACCCGGTGGTGAGGGCTAAGAGATGCTTTGGGATTTTCAGTGTGTATTTAATTCACTAATGGGAGGTAAAGGTGATAGTCTGTTAGATCACAGCCTGACACTACCTCTTACCACTGCTAATTAGGCAAGTTTTTTAGCCCAGGAAAACTGCTGAATCTCTTCTTTCTCATGCCTGATAATGGTCATCATGGTGCCCTAACCTACCTGTTTAGAATTATGATACGGGGCAAATAATCAGCTCGACAGGATCCTGACTTTGACGCGGTAAATTCACCAGTAATTAGCATGAAACAGGAGTCGATGAAGGGAGAGGAGTTTTTGGCTGAAGTTTCCCCAAAAGTTAAAGCCTATTATTTTTGTGTTGATGGGTTAACGTTGTGGACAGGCGCCCATCTACATATCAAATGTGACTCCCATTATTTTATGTTTCTTTCTGCTTACAGCGCCTCCCAGCACTCCTCCATGTTCTCCTCCATCTGCCTCCTGTCCATTGATCAGCCTTCCAGGGCATCAGTCTGTTTAACATCTGCTACAAGTTCCAGCAGCTCAGGTAACTATCTAGCTGCTCTCCACCGCCTATTGATCTTCATGTCCACCTGCAGGAACATCTGTTTCGGCATGTCGTTTGTCAACGCAACCAGCTACCTTGTTTCACTTCACGTCTTGTCCACTTTCACTCACTCTCACAAAGAGAATTTACTCCTAAATGCTTGTTAAACTGGTGTTTACATTGTTCTAATAATAAATTGTAAATTAGCCACTCACAGTGGGTGTAATACTTATACTAGGAAATTATTTAACGATTAATTTCCCATTACAATTAAATAAAATTTAGAATTGCATTTTTTAAATAGATTTAATTAAAAATATATATTTATTTTCCGAGAATATTAATTATTTATATTCTGTTTTTATTAATCAAATAGTCTGCTGTTTTGCATTAAAATCCTTATAATTACAAATTATTATATTTGCAAAAAATAAAAAAGATGCCATATATAAAGCAACACACATCTATCATTGGAATAAAATAGATTTCTTTCACTCACATCAAGCAAATAAGATTTTCAAAATAGCATTAATTCAGCAGTTGACAGTATGCATTATTAGAAGACAACAATACACATTTTATTTATAGATTTTTAATTTTATTCTGTGCAGAAAATGGAAGAAGGAGAGGGAGATTCTCGGGCCGAGGAGAGCTACAAATTTGTCTCCTTCACAGGCTTCCAGAGCGCGAGGAACCGCTGCTGCACGGTTTAATTTGCTCTTTTGTAATGATGGGGCGTAGGTTAGTTAATTTCAATTTTTGATTTCAAAAGCTATCAAATACAGCTCAGATGAGAAATCAATTTTCCCAGCTGCCCTGGCTTTGTGGTGAAAAGAAGTCCCGCCATTGGTGAACAGCCCGTCACATGACCGAGTCAGGGATTAGTTCAGTAGGCCCATGTTGCCACCGCCTCAATTACAGGCTGCCTCTTGTCATTTACCTCTATAACATCTCATTCTCAGACACAACTCATATTTAATTCATGAAAGCCTGCACAAGAGTAATTGTAATATAGATTGTTGTAGAAAATTTGACCAAATTTACACCGCAACTTTTTGTTTTGCATGTGACTGTGTCATTTGCTGTAATTTTGGATAAACATAGATGAAGCAGGGAATGGTCTAATTTTGCACTGATTGTGCTGAAAAGTATATGATTAAAAATGGTGCAACTCCATTAAAGATGAAGTATTTTTTTTGATACAATGCAAAAAATGGCAATGATGATTTTAATTGAAAAGGTAGCATCCTGTGTCATGTTGTAGACAATGACGATCATCAACGGCATTATTAGGACTGTCATGTGATCAGCCGTCTGAAAAGGTGACTGGGCGGATCCACTGGCAATAATCACTCACCTAAATAAACCCTGTTCTGTTTGAGTATATACATCTCTTTGATTCATGGCTGACAGTTAAATTTGACATATATCAATACCCTATAGGCATCAGTAAATCAAATGTAATAAGGACGCCTGTGTTTAAACCACACACTTTGTAGTATAAACACATATGTGCGCTAAATGAGTACTATAAAAACAAAATAAAAAAATATATTTTCCTTAAAATAATTGTGCTTTCTGATAAATTTGCCTAACTGTTGACACTACAAAAAGCTCAAAGCACTTCGGACTGCGTGCAAGCATATTTTACATTCTTATGAAGACTTTGGTTTGGAAATTTGAATCCATTCCAACATTTCCTCCTCTCAAACAAACCCTCTTTTCCCTTTGCACAACACAAATTGACAATTTGTTAAGTAATCAAAGAATCTCCTTTTCTCATATGGATCAGTTCACGGAACAAAAAGTAGAACGGAGGCAATTTTCTGGACATATCATGAGATTATATCCGTTTGACAGTTACGTTATTCTATGTGGTTTCCATGACAACTGTTTGGGTGAGGCCTCCAATAAAACCAACCTCAGCTGTCATCTCTTCACCTAAAAGCTTTGTAATTGCTCTCATTTGCATACTACAATTAAGTGTGTTAGCTCACAGCAAGAACAATCAACCTCCACTAAAGACTGGGGATAGTATAATTATTATATCAGTGGATTTGTATAAAACATTACTGACGAGCCTTTGTTTGACAGCGGCGTTGTACTGTCAGGCTAGTTTTACCATTTATATTCATGTTCATATATACATATTTCACACACAGTGATGGGTAATGCATAGGCATGCTGGTTTAAATGATGTGATTACCATTTTCAATCAGTTTCGCCTTATGATGACATAAAAGTGTCAGTTTTATTCCTGATATTATCTTGCTTCTTGTCAATACAGTGAAAGATAGTTTTATCCATTTTTGATAGGAGGCTTTTTGACACGCTAGTGCACTTGACTAGCCAGAAACGGAATGATTTGCAGTGGTGGGAGACAGTTTGAACCGCTGATTGAATGGAAAGGTTATGTGCATTGAGCTCTAAGCATTGTTTCTCTTTCCCTCAGATGCGCAGAGGCTGTAATGAAGAGCTCTTGAACTCACAGTCAGAGAAGCAGTGACAGGAGTTCAGGAGGATGCCTCTTTGGCTCTTGGACGTACGACACACACACACACACCGGTACACACACACACAGACACACGGCAACAAACAGCTCATACAGAAATCAAAATGAAGCTGTCACTCACACATTGTTTCACAAATCACTAGCTTTTCATTTAAAGCGTCCAATCTTTCCACTGATATTGGAAGAGTATAAAAAATCTACCTCTGTGCTTTTGTTCTTATTTTCCTTGATACGATTTATTTTTGGGCACAGCTTTGATATGAACTTAGAGGTTACAAACTTAATATGAGAAACATCTTCATGGAGGCAGGGCTGGAGTTTTGAACTGTAAAAGCAGCCGCATTTCCAGCCCTGCGAGCTTTATTATCAAGCCTGTGATACTGCAGCACATCTTTGGGCAGGTGCATTTTATTTGGAGTTTTTGCCTGCAGGGCCTGAATTGAAATGGAAGACCAAATGGCACAAATGGCAAGTGCACCATTCCTAGCTCTCTGCAGCCTCCCAACACAAACTGGTCAAGCAGAAATGAGACCTGCATCAATTTTAATTTGTATTTATCCTGCTGATGACCCGCTCCTTTCACTCTGCCGTTGGAGGCACAAATTACACCCATCATAACTCTGATTCTAGCGGCCCACGGTGTGCTATCAGAAAATGAGCATGGTTATATACCACCGGCGGGTTCAAGGTGTCACAACACAATTATACAATCATGCAACCTGACGAGCTCTGACTGGTCGCCGTTGTATGACAACTAAGCTGGAGGGCCACGCTGTCTGTCACATCCAGGCGGGTAAGATAAGTTCACTGAAGAGTAGACTGTGCCTCAGTGTCTGCTTCTCTCTATCTAAATCAGTTAAATATCACACAGCTGCTACAGTCTGAGGTGATTTTTGGGGGGAAGTATAAAGACCCACATCTGAACTTATCTTTGACTTGTCAGGTTTTTATTTGGCACAGAAAATTCAGCCTGCAGAATTTGAAGAGAAAAAAAAACATAAATCAGAGTGATATAGCATTGGCTGCCTGTGTATCATTAATAGAATTAATTCATCAATGAAGAAAGTTTAAAACCTTATACATACTGCAGTGCTGTGCAGCAGCTCACTGACTTTCAATCAACCCTAATCCTTGTATCTCATAAAACTTAGACCAAAAAAATGAAGGGAAACTCCCCTGCCTGGATCCCCAGTGTGCTCTCGGTGTCAAGCCATTAGGCTGTGTGAAATGAGGTGCCACTCATGAGTTATAATGCTGCACATCTATAGATGCAATGGTAAAATATAGCCCTTCAATGCTCAGTCCTCTGGTTGGAGTTGGGAAAATAATTCTGCTCTGATAGCAGTCCATCCAGCAATATCCCAATTCAAAGTCACAAAGATATGAAGAGGGCTGTTGGATAAATTCAAAATAATCCACTTCAGGATAGCTGCGAGATTAATGGAAAAGTGTGTGTGTGTGTGTCTGTGTGCATGTGTGTGTGTGTGTGTGTGTGTGTGTGTGTCTGTGTGTCTGTGTGTGTGTCTGTGTGTGTAAACGCACTGATGAATAAAATATATCAAAAACTAAAAACTTTTACATACTGAAGGATGATATTACTAATAAGATTATCAACCTTGGCGATGAAAAGAAATGACACACAGAGGAATAAGAAAAATGACAGAAATGTTTGCTCTCCTAGAAGGAAGAAAATGCCCAAACTATTTCTTTGGAGCCAACAGAGACGTTTCAGGAAATCTATTTGTGGGGTAAAGTGCGTTCATTGTGTCCAATTTGAAAGCACGTCAATAGAAGACGCACGTCTCTATAACCAGTTGTTACAGAACTACAATCAATGAAACTTATACTGACTACTGCTACTGCTATACTTAGAGGCACATAACAAAAGCATGCTAGCAGCAGTCTGATCTACTGAAATATTTACCCAGAGGTACTGTAGATGTAACAATGATAAGGAAATAAAGCTAATAAGTGTCACTTTGATATGACAACAAATTATACATGGTTCTATCAGATCTCATTTCCATTCCACAACACAGAGACAGAGAATACCCTGAAGCATGGCTGTTAATGGGAGCCTCTATCAGCCATCGTGGAAAGCCTGCCTCATTACTCACTCCAGCACAACTGTGCCCAGGGTGGTCGATTTCCCCAACGGACACTGGTTCACAGACCAGAGACGCACTGTGAGGCATATGACTTGTTTTTCAATGTGCAGGGCACAGATGCCGTCATGCTGCAAGTGTGTGAAATCGTTTTATCAGGAAATTAATTTAACCAATTTCTAAATTAAAGAGAATCCAAAAAATAAAAATAAATGTAGGGAATTATTATTAAAATTCTTTATTTTGTTTCTAACGATACATTTATAGTTTTTAGGCTATAGAAAATTGCCCTTTATAGCTGTAACCAGCTACCACTCATCTTCGTTTTCATTATACGCCTGATGCCATACAACCTGATTGTTATTCAGAGAGAATTTTCCATTCGGGAGGGCGCCAAATACTCGCATAACCTTCTATCCCTTCCAACCTGTGCAATGAATATTTTAAAACCTTAATGTATATTGGCCTTCTGAATTTTCAGCCCGAGTCTTTCCTTTGTCCATATAATCTCAGGGACTTCTCTCCTACCATTGTGGTTGTAACTGAGAAGGCTGTCACTCGGGTTATTTTTCTTCACAATTTGCAATCACCGCTGCTCTCTGGTTTAACTCCTTCTACCCCTGTTTCTAGCTTCCCTGACAAAGTCAATAGGGGGCATCCCTCATCTGTCAAAAACAAACATCAGAATACTTCTCCTGCTATTTTCTTCTTTCCTCGATCGCTCTCTTTGTGCAGTCTCTTTCGCTGCCTGTGAGACCTACAGTAGAGCCTCATTTCGTCACTCGGTACAGATTATGAGATTATTAGTCAGGTTGCTTGGTGACCCTAATCAGCATAGACAAGTAAGAGCAGTCAAAACATATAAGGGAGAAAGTCCTGAAGAAGAAGCTGACCCTCTGGTGACTCTCTCACCCAGAGGGGTGGCAGCAGCGCTTGCTGTGTGTGTTTCAGTGCAATCTGTGGAGCAGATGGCTGGAGTCTTGGGCAGAGAGCAGCAGGTCTCAGCCTGCATGTCACTAGGATGATGTGAGCTGGCTCCCTCTGAGCTTTAGTTAATACCTTCCTCTATCACAGACTTGTTAAGGGTCTGGGCAAAACTCACCAAGCCCTCACAAGAGAACAATACTCTTTATAAACTTCTGTAATTATTATTTTTTATTATTATTGTTTTTTTCTAAAGAGAGAGAATATATCAACAAATGTTTTTATACATGTGAATTTTCAGATTGGGAATCATTATTTAGACACCTGATTTTATAGAATTTTGGAGTGAGGGGGGGACTCTAATTTCACCATAAATGTAAATCTTGGTATTGATATATATATATCATAATTTGAACATTTAAATTTCTCTTTGTGGATAAATAGCAAGTTGGTAATTATTAAATAATTTATCGGTCAGCCGATTTTATCGGTCGATCACAGATATCTATCGGTGTCTGTGTTTTTTGATATGTGCCTATATGAAAACATTTTACCAGAACATATTATGCAGAAAATAACACTTAGAAATTGAGTCACATGGCTATTTATTTAAGTTTTATTTATTCTTTATTTAAGTGATCAGCAATTTACTGATACTGAACAGAGTACTGGTATTTATTTAGTGATATAATATTCTTTGTTTTCATTGCCTCCATTTCTAAAATTGGCTAACAATGTAATACATTGTATTTAGAATGTAGAAAACTGTTAAATATTTTTAATAAAATATTTATTTTAGGCATGCAGCCTTCTGATTACCATTACATAGTTATATTAGGCAGTATTGATGAAAATGTCTATTTTAATTCCGGCTCAAAATTTACTATATCGGCTGCCATAATGGTATCGCGGGATTTTTCCCTTTAAAATCAGTATCAGCCTCAAAAATCCCACATCGGTCTGGAATAATGGTACTATCTGTTTATTGGCTAATTCAGCTGTGTTAGTAATTAAATACATGAAATACCTTCCCATGAAGACATTTCATCCCATTGATGCAAAAATTATATAAAGATCTTAATTCTGTCATACAGCAGTCCCACTCACTGAGTTCAAACATCCCCTACAATGGCCTAATATATCCAGGAAAAAGAAAGTGATTGATTAATAAGAAACCGATTAAAGCTGTAAAGCAATTTGTACTGCCTGAATAGCATACTCTCAAACTGCAATGTCAAAGAGTAATTATGGACATCAGTGCTTCTCTATCATAACGTTATATCCCTGACTAAGTGACTTTATATTGACTTTGATTAAGAAGTAAAATCACTAGCAAGGTAAATAAACATTTGCTCGACTTGTGTTTCTCCTGCTCTCCCTCTGCCACTTAGGCTTTAATCCTGGTTACTGGCAGGTAGAGAAGTCTAGGCCGTGTCTTGTGAGGTGCAAGCGTGTGCTGCCTCTCCTCCCTACTCTCCGTCTCTCTCTCCTCATATTATATAAAGAGTGGCAGCAGGCAGAGTGACAGACTGCCCCAAGAGATGACACCTGTCACTGAGGGGAGTGCTGCTAATCTACAAGCCTCATTTTGTTTGAACTCTTTGTCACCTTGCCGTCAAATCCTCATCTTCTCAGTCACTGCCAGCTTCACTCCCCTCTGTTTCTCTGCTCACTCTGCTTTGCCCAATCTCTCCACAATATACACTGCCTCGACCATAACCACACACAGAGCACGCTCCCCCAGACATACCACTGTTCTCTACATTCATTTATTAAATTAGTATCCTACATGCTCGTATTTTTTGTGTCTTATTTTTGATTATTTATAAAGAGATATATAATATTCTTGGACAAAAAAAGTTAAAAAGTGAAACACTGACAGCTCAATGTCTTTCCAGACATGTATTTTGCCTACGTGCCCATAGCGTATGAGAAGATGATGCGTCCTTGTTCAAATGTTTTTATTTTCCGAACAAAGCCCCATTCATTCATATTGAGATTTGTCTAAGTTAAAGTGATCTGAATAGAAATGCAGTCTGGAGTGGCCCAGTCTCTATGGAGCAGCACACTCCACCCCCTGGCCAAATATCTATATTGTCCACTTCTACAGACTGTGCTTTGTAATTATAATATAATTCATTATGTCTATGCTGCATGTGTCACAAAGGAGGAGTCCTCCCCAAAATCCTCCTGCGCTGTTCAGGCTGACCGAACACATTCTTGTTCCCATTTTAAAGCCTGCGGCTTGGAAATACCCTCTCACACCCCCATAAACAATAGATTTTCCTATTTTGCTTAATTGAGATATCAACCGCAAATCTGACAGCTCACACCAGCCCCTAACTCAGGCTGAGGGAAATCTATATGGTGACAGGAAATGGAAGGGAAAGGGAGACAAATAAGATTAAATGAGAAAGAATGTAATGTTATTATTAATATTATTCAATATTATTATAAAAGTAATTATAACAATTATAATCTTTGGTGTTAATAAGCCTCATTAGACATCTCTCAGACTGTTGAAAACCTCACTGTGTGCTGTGTCTATCAAAATTATGAAATCATTAATGTAGAAGCTGTGGTAAATATTGATGCTAATGTTGAGTTTTCCCTCTTTTTTTAAGATAAATTGTGACAGCAGAAAGAAAAATAAACACATGATATAATCCAAGTTGCAGCAGAGGCATCAGCCAACTTCTTTAAATGCCTCCATTAAGTGGAATTATCTTTTCCAGACACATTTGGTATGAATGCATCCAAAAATCCCCATTTCATTTGGATTGCATGGGGTTTAATTTAATCCTTTTGCTTATTAAAAAAATAAGATGCAGCATCTTTAACAATGGAAAGGCTAGTCTGCATCGAACACAATGGCTAAGGTTAAATTGAAGGTTGTGTATACCCTTTGCTGTATTAGAAGAACATTCATATTCAAATAAAAGCAGGAAACCGTGGTTCATATTGCACAGCAATTGTGCATTTGTCTGTACAAAGCAAAACTGCAACGCAGTTACTGTTTTCTGATATTAAAAATGAACAACACTCTTTACGCACTATTCATTTTGCAGTTGCTTAAACATTGTGTGAGCAATCATTTACGCCTATGCAAGTACTTAATGGTTTATAAGTCATACTACTTCATTATCTAGTCCTATACTAAGACACAGAAAACTACCTATGCTGCAGGAAATATTGTTTTAAGTTATTTTCAAACTATGTGATTTCTAACCTTCAACATAACCACACCACAGCACACAGCTAAAGTTCATGTTTTGAATTGACAAAAACATTTTGTTCACAGGGTCAAAGTTGAACAGAGTTCATCCAGAAAGTCTGATGTGTGCGAGATGTGGTCCCCGATTGTTGAGGAAGTTGAAGTTACCATTTAAATAGAGGTTCTGGTTTATGGTTTTCATCATCATCAACATAGAATTAATGTCTGAAACAGCCATAGATGAACTTGTTTTAGGTCGAAAAATGTATTTAATATTTGGATAACACTTGTTTGTTGTTACTTAATTATTATATGTGCAGTATACTTGCTAGCTTTACAAAACCTAAAATGTAAAAAAATGTAAGCCCTTAAAATTAATTGAATCGACATTTATTTAATAATTTCAGCGCATATTTTTTTCATAGTAACTTAGAAAATATCAGTCAATATTAATCATTGTTAACAAATGCAATCCCTGACTATTGACAGTGATAACTCAGAAGCGTTCACCCATGTTTGCTCATCAGACAGCAGCAAGGAAAGTGTTTGTAGCCAGCGTGCAAAGCAAAATTGAGGATCAAACATTTTTCCACAGTTTTCTTGGTTTGACAGGAAAAAATTCTTCAAAGTACTGACAAAGTGCTTTAGAGGAGTGCAAAGATAGTATAAAGATCATTTTGACATCTAGTTGTCACAAGCTGCATATGTCAATGTGAATTAAAGTGATATCACCAGACCAGGTATTTAAAGTCATCTGGGACTGCTGTAGTTTTACAGTGCGCTAAACTAGAGTAAATATTTAGTGTCATTATTAGTAAAACATTTTGTGGCATTGACTCAAGTTTTGTAGCTTAGCTCCTTTTCTTTCTTATTGTGTTCACCTATATGATGCCATGAATGGCCTTGTGTTCAAAATATAGAAGTAAGATTGTTGTAAGGCCTCGACTTTGGCAATTTTGCCATCGACATTTTGTTTTTTTGGAGCCAGAAGTGATTAGCGTTATGAGCTAATGCCAGCACTATCAAGGTGGCTCGATTAGCAAGCGTAATCTATAATTTAAAATTATCTTAGTTTATTTTAGGTAACCAAACTGTAAAAAGTAAGTTTAATTAACAGATTAAAGTTCTAAGATAAAGACACATGGTGTCAATTACAATGTAGCCCTGCCCCAAAGCACGTCCCACTTCAACGTCCATTTTACACTAAATGTGACGATAATTCACAAAATTAACTTCATGCAACATTAAAGGAGAAAGACTTGAAAGTTGTGATTGACATTACAAATGCATTAGAAAAATGTTTTCTGAGGTAATAACTCAAGTGAGGAAAAAGTGTCATTTTGTCATAGACTTCTACACAATCTGACTTATTTTTGCAGCCAGTGGAGTCGCCCCCCGCAGTCTGTTAAAAAAGAATGCAGGTTTCATTGGCTTCACTTTTTAGGTTGCACTTTATTTCTAAAGGCTAATAGTCTTATTTACCTATAGACTTAATTATCGCAAAATTAAACCCAGCAAAGTGAATAAGGGAAAGTCTTGATTGGCCTAAACCAGTTTACTGACATGAGCCATGACACATTTGACACAAGATAGTGGTACAAAGTCATTTTATTAGTGGTACAAAGCCGGTCTAAAGCCTTTTCCAAAAAGTTCAACAGCATCTTAGTTACAGAAATGTCAGATGCAAACATGTACATACTATAATACATTAAACATATATTATACTGAATATATTTAAATGCAGTCATGGAAAAAAAATATTAGACCATTGTTTTCTTCAATTTCTTGTTCATTTTAATGCCTGGTACAACTAAAGGTACATTTGTTTGGACAAATATAATGATAACAGCAAAAATAGCTCTTAAGAGTTTAATTTAAGAGCTGATATCTAGCCATTTTCCATGGTTTTCTTGATCATAACCAAAATCATTATCAAGAAGGGTTGTCTAATATTATTTCCATTACTGTACATTAAAATTCAAGGTGCAAAATCTTTTGGGAATGTTACTAAAGTTGAACCTAAAACTATGATATCTCGAGTAACCAGTGTCTAAAAGTGTCCCTGTCTCATCTGAGTAGAGGTCAATTAACACATTGTGAATGTGAAACTTCATAATCTCAAAATTAGCTTAACAATACAAGTTAACATATTTAGCTTAAAACACCAAACAAATGCACAGAACAAAATCTGCCTTGGACTTAAGTGAATCACGCCACCAAGGCAACTAATTGACAATATAGCTCTTCCTATTATAGCTGATTAACTTAAGATCAAACTAATTACAAATTAGTACCTTGTGAATACATTTGATTGAATGTCCTAACTTGTAATCAAACTTGTCCAGCTGCTACAACTCTCTTCATATATAGTGTTTTCAGGCTGACACAATACATTCTTAAACACACACACACACACACACACACACACACACACACACACACACACACACACTGAATTCTTACCAGTCCAAATAACCTCCATTTTAGCCGAGAGAGGCTCTACCTTGTGATGCATTGTCTTTCCCATCCCCCTGTCTTTGTGTCTGGGGAAAGTCACGTGGCTGTTGAGAAACAAATAATTTCATTGGCTATATTCAGAGCATGTCTACGAACAGCACAGCAGCTTGTCTTGGGAGTCAAGAACTAGGTACAATGTCTTCTGCGATGGGATGGCCAACACAAATGGGCCGGCGCACCCATCCAATTAACACCCTGCCTGCCAATCCCTGTCAGGTCACACGCTTACTCCCATGGCATGCTCTACCTGTCTCTGCTGCTCTCAACACATGCCCAGCTCCAATATAGAATTAGCGCCACTTTTCACCTGGTCACGCTGACATGCCATAGATTAGACTGGTGCAGCATGGAGATATGCCAGGCACTCCAAATGAGGGCACCTGGGGTTAAGATTTCAAATGCAGTGGGGCTATTGTTTTGCCACTCCTTTAATATTAATTAAACTCTGAGGTGAAAATGTTCTTTACCAAACTACTGCTTAATTCCTCCACAAGTGTACACCTGATAAGAGATTTTATTTAATGACCACCTGGATGTTACAACTTATCACACCAGCTAAGACCTTAATAAGACCAATAAGCTAATGGGGCTAAGTGGTTTTGTATTGTACAATTTCTTAGACGTATGCATTTTTATACAAAAGGCAAAGATGTTTTTTTTATTTTATTTTGTGTGGTCTTCTGCTGTAATCCCTAAACGAAACACAAATGCCCTTCCATAAAAAATCCACATTTAATTGTTATATTTCTCAGACATCTTGACAGCACATAATTTCTACACATAAACAGTCTAGCTATGTAGAGTTCAGTGGCTGGTTTTAATATAGTTTAGGATGTTAGTAATATTTCTTATGTGGTAGTGCAGTTTCCTATTTGCAGCTGTTATACAGTATGTTGTAGCTTGCATAACATCTGTTAGGTGTCCAGTTTTTGTACCCTGGAGATTATGGAAATTAGGTCTGGTTGACAGTTAAAAATACAGCTGGCAAACAGCATTTCTGGGGGCAAAACAAAAGTGCATCAAGCAGAATATACTGCAAACGGGTATGATACAGGTGAGTATGGTCCACATAGATTTTGTGTCTCCTCTGCCAGGTTTTGTACATTGTCTGTTTTTCTCGAAACAAAAGCTGTCTGTTACGTTTAACGGATGATTTTTTTTAATTTAATGACATCCATTTCTTGGTCAGACATTCCCTTAATATATGACTGAAACATTAAATAGAACCATAGAGGACTCACGTGTGTTTCTGCAGCTATTGATTTGCAGTTGAACTGAATTGTCTTATAGTTTTAGTGGAAACAAATGCTCTACCAAAAACTTTGATTCCATGCTGTAATGGTATTTTTTTTTGCTACCAGGGACCAGAAGAATTACAAATTCTTCTGGTCCCTGGTAGCAAAAAAAATTACCATTACAGCATGGAATCAAAGCTGACAGATACCAGTTGTAGGTTACTTTGTGTTAACAAACATTTGTATTGAATCTCAGTTTTGTTCTCCACCAACTCCGGAGAAAAATATCTGGGTCTTGCAAGATGTTTGACTTCCGCAACCAGATAGTTGCTAACTTTGGAACTTTAGATTTAAAAAAAAAAAAAAAAAGTTAACTTTGGATTCCTTAAAGTTTTCTCACTTCATACAGAAGATAGGGCTAATTGTCAGTAATTGCAGAATATAATGTGCAAATGCAGAACTATCTAACAACTACAATCAACATCAACATTTCAATCAACATTTATTATCGTTTTTATTTTTTAAGTATGACTATCGATATTTTATAGGTGAGATATATTCAAAAGCCATGTTTGGCTTCTGAGCACACCTACGCAGTGTTCATTTTAAATAAAGAATGTTTACTGTGGGTTTTTTAAAAATATGTGTATATGTGCAAATAAGCTAAAGTATGTATTTGTGTTGCCAAATACTTTTTGAAGTGCACTGTCCACTTTTATAGAGAATGATCTACTGAACGTTTGACCAGTCCAAATTATATTTAATTTATTCAACCTCTGCCAATAATTACCCTCACATTGGTGGATGTTTGTTGCTTAAAAGCAAGTTAAAAGCATTTTAATGGGTCTATAGCTCAAGCAGGAGTCATTTCTACCAATCACAACAGCCCATGCTGTGTGGGCTGATTTAGAGAGTTGCACAAAGTTTTCAGTCGGCCTCTTACTGCATCATAGAATACAAGTGTTGTTTCACAGAAAGTAAAACCATATATAAGTGTATTAAAAGATTAAATATATTTAAGTCAAACCATCCATAAATTATATTTATACTTGATATTTGTTCAGCCTAAAAAACAAATCAAATAAAAGCATATACAAAGCAAGTAAAATAGCCATTTTCTTTCTGTCACAGATGTGATAATTTACCTATTCAGCAGCCTTTTGCTATCAAATGTAGCAAAATGTGGCCATGTGAATCCAAACTATTTTTTAACCATGCTAGTGGCATCGTCAGTCGGTTGATTAGTCCGTTCACCGCTGGAGACGGAAACATAGACGTATTGCCATATTGTGCAGACTGGTATTATGTTACTCTTTAATTAAGAAAATCAAGACTACATTATTAACCAACTCATAGAAAAAGTAATTACCTCAACTAAGAGATTTAAAATAAAACAAAGATAATAATCCAAGACTTAACCTTATGGTTATTTACCTAACACTATCTAAATTTTCTTATATAAAATAAATAACATATGTATGTAGCATGGGTTTTTAAAAAAAATCCATTTAATTACATTTTCAAAAAAAATCAAAATCAAGTTTTCTGATGTCAAAACATTTGACAAGTCATCATCAGTGTGCAGTTAGACAGTAATTAGTGGATGTGTGTACCTTCAGCACAACGTGACAGTTAAACACTGCGGGTCATTATTGTAAAAGAACCCAGACAAGGTGATGCAGCACACATCATCATGTATCACCTTCAGCACTCCAAGCAGTCCTGGCAGCACGACTACTGAGCTAACTGACCGCACTGCAGGCACAACAGTAAGCAGCAGGTTAGCATTACTTTAATGCTTTAATGTACTGGACTTATTTCACCGAACTGATATGATTGAAAAAGCGTGGTGCTCCAAAGTCCATAACCAGAACTCTTACAATGGTCTGCTATACATACCATTGGTTTGCTCTTCAGAAATAACATTACGTAGAATGTTGTTATGGACCAATATGAAACGAATATTCAACTAAGCTGTGTAATAATTGTTGGTAAGGGTGACTTCATAGTTGGGGCTGAGGTTGGAAAACAATTTTTAATATTGTTACTCTTAATGTGGGATTTCTTCTGAAAGTACAAACCTTTCTACCTTCTTTCTAAAAAAAAACAAAAAAAAAACGAAAACTGTGCATCTTTAAGAAACTTTTCTCATGTCTAACATTTGGGACAAGTGCCAAAAATACACTTTGAAACTCTCAAACTCCTTGATGTGAAATGATTGTTCTGTAGCCAGAAGAGGATCTGAGGTGGCTTACTGCAAAGCAGAACATAAACCACCAAAACAAGTGTCCATTAGAATTTTACCAAAAGCTTAAACAGTGTTTCTCAGTGTCTTAGTGGGTTCTGTCGTCGCTACATTCAAAGCCAGATGAATGAGTTTGCAGAGTTTGGTTTGGTTTTGCAACAACAGACCGTATTCAACTGAATGGACGATAGTAAATGGAATCAGGACACCCTGCAGATTCTACTGCCAAATTTTACCGCCAGGACATTCTCTGTGGGGAAACTCACAACATGTTGGTTACAAAGATCAGTTTTATACAACCCACTCACCAGACAGACCGCTGATATTGGACGAATTCTCAAAAACCTAGTTTACATTCCATGACAACATTTGTTCACCGCCAAAGATTTTCAGATGATTATTCCTACAATATCTACACATGACAAATGCACTGAGGTTAGGGTTTGGGTAGGTTTAGGCCACTAAAGCTATGTGGTTTTGTCAATGGAAAGACAGTGGTTTTGGCAAATATACTCTATGGTTAAGGTACGCCAATAAAAACACAAAATTATGGTTATTTAAACTCTTCCCATAATTCCATATTTGGCCCATTTTATTGCAGTATCATCAGTATCTCCATCATTTCCCATTCAGAGCAAACAGGATTCTGTTGGTGTATAAAGGAACTAAATAAACTGTAAATCTGAATGAGATTGTTCCCTCCTTCTAGGAATACTTTATGGATTTTATGTTTTAAGCATTATTGGTCAAGGAAATGGATATCAATCTATCAGCTGCTGCTTTTAGACTGCCACTATATACAAATGATATATTGTGAAATGTTCCATATATGCCTTAAACAACTGCCCACACTGTCAACCAAAATAGAAAGACTGACTCATCAAAGAGTCTGACAACCGCAATAACACCAACCAGTCATCCAAACCGTCAACCCACAAAAGTTTCTTGTTCAGGAAACACATCATCATCTAAATACAACAGTCGCCGTTTAAATTATGGGAGAAACATTGTGAAACAGTTTCAGTTTGGTCAGGTTTAGGCAACAAATGTACTTTCTTAAGGTTATGAAAAAATGGGAGGTAGGACAGTCAATGAAACGAGTCAATGTTGTAGAATCATTTCAGAGATGGGGAGAAAATATTGCTAATAGTTTAGCCTTCTGCTAACTGTAGTCAGAGGCTCAGGGCTGCAGGTAATTCAAGTTCATGTAGCTAGCAAGATCTTTGCATCATCTAAACAAGGGCTTCACATGGCCTCGAATGTGCAAAGAAAACAGGAGAGTAATTCTTATAGAACTGCCTCTATATGTCGCAATCATAATTGGGATTATTGAAATGAATAACTAGTACTCATACTGACCACTGTATGAAGTATATGCATGTATCTGTGCTTGTCTGGTGATAAGGGCTTAGGACAGAGAGGGGAGAGCTGCAAGAGGGAGGCTTTTTTTATTTTGTTTGCCTTTCCAGAAAACTGCCTACCCCAGCTTTAATGTTCATTCTAAAGTCAGTCACTGGAAAGCAGGTACAGCAAGTAATCCCATCCCCCAACCCAATCCCCCTAAAGAGCCTCAGGTGGTCCTCTGTACAGATAAGAGAAGAGTTGGTGGAATTTGATACATGACTCCCTGCATGCACATATAAAGATTCAATAATACTTTAACCATGGCTTTTCTCTCTGTCAACTTGAACAAGGGAAATATCATTAGCCAGGTTTGCCCGAGATAAATTTTACTATCTTGGGATGTTACAAACCATTAACATCAAGCAAAGACGTATCACTTTTCCAGGCCTGAGTATTGTATGTGAAAGGCTACACTCACCTCAGTGGATCCCAGTGGATATTAAGCTAACAGTTCTGGAGTCCAGTGGGCATCTTAGCAAAGAGATCCTCTTTATTATGCTGTAAGTCAATGGCACAAATATGATCTGAGTGATATGAAGCTTTTTAGAGGACTCAACCCAGCAGCTTTGTAGGAAGGGGTGCAGCTTGTCCACACTGCATGTAATTTGCAGATTCTTTACACTGTATTGTGTACGCTGACAGGTTTGTGATTTGTTTGCACTTCATGGGTGTCTAATTGATTAAGATTAAAGGAGGACGGTTTGTCTGGCTGTTGAAGGAAATTCCTGGCTGATTTGTATTTGCTGTGCCCCTCCTTTTTAAGTGCAAGCAGACCCTCTAACTACACACCTAACATGAGCCAACACAGGCCACATGCTGGTCTGCATGCTGGTTCACATGCACTGCATGACACAGCAGCTGAATAAAGCCATCACTTACTCACTGAACCACTGGGCTTGTGGCATTGCTGTCTCTTCCAGGAAGCTTCACCATTTCACCCAAGAACTTTTATTTCTGCATATACCTTTAATTTAAAAAAATGTATTGAATAAGAAACAATCTTCATGCATTGAATGCTTTTCCTTCCTTAAGATAATTCCTGTATTTAATAGGAAATTCAATGAAAAGCAGGGTTGAATAATCTTTTGGTGGTGCATCGAAATTAAACATGTTTTATTTTTACCATTAAAAGTAAAAGTAATTGTATTTCTCGACAGTGTTCACGTTTGCGGTTAGGACTCTGTGATGTAATTATAATTGAATGGACAAAATCCCTGAAAGTGTTACTTGTTTTAATTAAACCATAAATTTGAAAGGTAAAAATGAAGTGGGTTGAATAACAAAGGAAAATATTATGTCAAAGTCAGAGAAGTGGTTTTATTTTCCGCTGCGAGCTGAAGCTAAACTACAAAGTGCAAGAACTGAATCCTGTCCTACTTCACTTGCTTTGATAGTGGACCACCATGTTATAAATAATGTATTAAAGGATTTACAATGCAGAGAAAGAGCGCTGCTTTCAGAGGAATGAAAGTTCCTTTACTAGTGCATGAAAAAAACATGTTAACTCTTTGCAGCCCAGACCCAATCTGAGTTATAAAAGACTTCATATATTTTCTTTTGTATTGTCCAGGTTAAGAGAGTGTTTGGTTTCCTTTTTACAGTTTGTGGTAGCTTATTTTTTCTGCCAAAAGGTGTTTGAGGCCTACTGGGACCACTTAAAAGTTTATGCAGAGCACTAGCCAAGTTGGACAAAAAAGCCTTGAAGTATACACACACTGGCCCCTTTCTCAGAACCTCTCAGCTCTGGCTAGGGGGAGTGTTGTTGGTTTATGAGAGGGAAAATAGCCCCAGCCTTCTGCAAAAGTGAAATGGGATTAAGGCCTTTGTTCGGCCCACAATGGTGAGGGGAATTAGCAATAGTTGTAGGCACTTAGAAGAGCTCTCACACAGAAGCTTATCCCAGATTTTGCACAATAATCATTTGAATATCAACAGTGTTTTGCAACTACAGCGCTAATGTATAAACCTCTCTCTTTTAGATATCGAAATCCCCAAAAGGATTTTTTACCAATGGCCACATCACAAATATTCACGCTTTTTATGAAGAATCATATTTTTGAGAATCATTGCGCTTCATGCAGCAGAAAGTCAAATAGCATTTAAAAGGTGGTGAGGATAAGTTTAAGTTTGGGACAGAAGTTTTTAACATTTATATTAGTTATGATGCAAGACTCCTATTTTTTTATTGACTAAAATTTTTATTAAATCACATATGTGATTAAGCAGTTAAAGGGTTTTGTCTTGTTTCCTCTAGATTTAATGTTAAATCAAATACGACAAAATTTCAGCATTACCACATATTGTCATATTTTACAGCCCAATTTTCACATACAAATTAAATATATTTTACACTATCATGTAACTTTTATAGTTAACTTTTCATGTAATAATGTTATTACAAAAAAAACTGAAATAAACAGTTTTAAAATTAGATTAAATGTCATAAATTAATATTAAAAAGCATAAACTCTGGATTGAACATGATGTATAAATTTAAGTGTAGGTTTTATGACAAAGAACTTTCATGTACATTCACACAACTTTTCCTGCTTCAGTATGAGCTTTATATAAAATTGTGTTTTGGTCATATTAGTATAGAAACACAGCTTCTCATGCTCTGTTTGACTGCAGACTTATCTGGGATCAGCCGGATCCACTGACAAGCATAACTCTCACAGAGGAGGAATAATTCAGCGCTTCTGCCTCAGTTGAGTCTCACAAGACTGGCCTCAAGAAGTGTGATGGCCTCAGCATTTTTGCCCACACAGTGAAAACGTATTGTCCAAATCACAAAACATTGAGTGAGATCAGCAGACTTGTCAAGAGGCCCTGGCTTGAATATGAATGATGAGAGAAGAGCAGGGTGGTCCTAGTCCTGTTTTGGTGTTAGGCAGGTGAAAATAAGCTCAACTGTCCCCGCCAGCTGCCCATCGCTAAATCAGAACCAGGAGAGCAGAGAGTTTACCAAATTAAAAAAAGGGAGCCGTTTAGCACTTTCATGTAAATTAACACCAGAAACTCACCGAAATCGTCTGCAGACGTTAGTGTAATTGTCAGAATGCATTGGATTTCTCTGGCGTGATTACAATTTTTAAGCCCCAACATGTAATCATAACACCATCTTCCTCAAATTTCATACTTTAGGTAAACTGCAAGTACTTGTACTGAAATTAAAAGGCTGAAGGTGGTTTTCAGCGTGAAGCCATGCATGCATTTTCTGTCAAAATGAAGAAATGAAGACATAACACCTCCCCTTCTTTCCTGTCCTTAACACATGCACGCACGCTAGTTCAATTCACTCGAGTGTCTGCATAGTTTCTGCATTCAACTGGATACAATGATGCACAAGATGAATAAAGTTATCTCTGCAGCTGAATGGGATGTTGCTAGTGGGAGGGAACAGGGAGGTTCCCTATGCGCCTGAGCTGAAAAGAGCTCAGCTTTGAGGGCCAGTGCTGCAAGGGTCAGGGCCCAGCTGCTTTAGGGGTGAAAGGGACACCAGCGGGCTGGACTGACTCAAGAAACCTAACAAAACCAATCGTGTCAAATAAAGACATCCCAGATTGGACGTTGACAGATCCCTTCCCGAAGTTGCTGAACACACTTCACACATTCAAACTTTGCTCTGGTTTGTATCATGTGTCACAGTCAGAGTCCCACTGCACTTGTTAAGAGTCTAATGTATAAATCTTTATTTTGTTTTTCTTAATTTTGTTGTGGGGTCTGAAATCAACATTTCTACACAGGTAGGATATTTTTTTTAACATTTCATGGTGCCAGGATTTTATGTTAAACTTTAAAGTGACTTAGATATTTATTGTCATAATTAGGGAACCACAAAACCAATGTTTGTTTTTAGATTATTTGTTCAACACAAAGATTTGACCATTATTATCAGATAGATAAGATGGTTTTTAATATATTGGAGGTTGTGTGATGTGTTGAAGTGTGTTGGTAAAACCACTGCTCTAAAAGTGGTTTGTTAATACTTTGGAATTGCTGTGTTGGTGCTTTCATTTTACTGTCATTTGAAAAAGAAAAAAAAATCTATATTAGGCCTTCCCTCATTTCAGAGGGTGCAGAAATTCACTAAGTTTGAATTTGTGGGGGGTAAGTAGGATAATAATCAGGCCACATTATAAGGAATTGACGGTTCATTTTCCCTGTCAGCAGTAGCAGAGCTTTGCCCAAAGATGTGCCGACCTCTGCAGATGGGGTTCAAAGCCAATTTCCATGTTAAAAACTCCACACGATTCAGAAATCCCTCTGACTGACTCTTGTTGATCAGAGTATGTGACAAGCCTGTCTTTTATAACAGGTCCGCTCATGTAAGGAGATGGAAGTGTTCAAATGTACAACAAACAGTCTGGCCAGGTTTGAGTGTAGTAATAGTGTTGTTTTCATGCATAGCCAGAGGCAATGACATAAAGACAAAAGATAGCTCTGGACTGTGCTGTCAAAATGGAAAATATGGCCCATTATATGTGTCATACAGTAATTACACAAACTGTAAAAAGTAGTGCTTTTTTTTTGCTCTCCCTTTCATCAAATGCATGTCAAGTGTCATTACAAAGCTTTAATTCTTGCCAGAAAATCAGTTCAACCATTCATCATCAGCTCACATTTAAATTTTCCTTCAGGCTGTTTTTTTTTTTTTTTTTGTGCCTATGTGCCGAGTTTACTCAGAGACAGAAAAATCTGTGAGAAGAATAAAGAGATCACTGGGATGGCGGGAATTGGTTTGATGAGTTATGAGATGAACCACTTTTTTTTAAAAAAGGAGAAAAATACATCTGCCAAGTATGATCCTCTGCGTCCCAAGGACCGTTTACGTCACTCTTTATCTCGCTGTCGACTGCTGCCTGAATGCTGTGTGTTTGCACACATGCATGCACGGACACATTACTTGTAGTGTGCAATGTGCAGGGAGGGACAATTTTACTTGTAAGTTCTGCACATAATTACCATGTCCCAGAATTGGCTTCTTTTTTTTGGTAAAGCCATCTATCTTAATTGCAATCACATATACTTCAAGAAGAGAGGCAACTGGAGAACAGTCTCATTTTTTAGACTTTGTTCTTTGTTCACTGTTATCACACGACTCTGTGTAATGGTGTCTGTGCTATAAGCTGCTAGCCTGCTCCACTGTGCTGGATATATTATATCCATTGAAATGCCTGCTGGCTGCAGAGTATTAAGTATGGTGAAAACACAATCTTGGTGGGGTCTGTGCAACTAACAATAGATAGAGGCATGATGACTTATTAAACACAGCCAACCGGCAGCATGGCTTTTCTCATTACCTTTTCAATTCCCGGCCTATAAAGCCTATGGGTCTGGTGACAAAACTCTTGCCATGTAATTCTTTCTCAGGCTGCTTTCATCAGCCGATTTCGTGGAGAAATATGAAGCTGATTTTATCGTACTCTATAAATTCACAAAAGGCCCTCAAGTTGCCCCCATGGAAGACATACCTCATCTCAGCGTTGTGCCACCACTATTGCTGATCCCAAGCATGTGATAACAGTACCTCTCCTTTTTTCAATGATTTGACAGGCGTCAGACATGAGCCCTATAGACACAGCATTTTTTAATACACTTTTCTTTGCTTGTTTACACCAACCTCCTCAGATGAAAGAACATATCTCTCATCTCTTTCTCTCTCAATAAGTGATATATATTAAAACCTACAGCAGCCTTCTGATTAAATCAATTGTGCATCGTTTCTGTAAACAAAAAGCTTCTGCAGTTGTCAAAAAAAGTGAGCACTTAATTATATAGCTATTTATTTTTATAGAGAATATTTTAAATGTCTGTGTGTTTTATTTCACCAGTACACATACAGTGCTCCAAAAGTCTTTGTTCCTGCAGAAATTGCTTCATTAATACACAAAACAGGTAAATAATAATAATAACTCACAGCTGTCAAGTGACTTGTAAATAACAAAATGACACATTACACACACTACAAATTAGTTATTGGGGAACCAGAAGAAAATGAGCAGTAATAAGACAGTTGCTGTCATATATTGTTAGGTTTTATGTGTTTGAAATTTGCTTCTGTTTTACCCAGTTGTGTTCACTTTCCTCTCATCTAATTCTCTCATGTGGTTTCTGGCACATTTGCAGTATCCTGGCATACAGCAGGGATTGTTTCCTTTGAAATGTTTTGACTATGGTGTCATTTTAAAAAACTTTCATCATGCATGGGTACCTAATCAATTGAAATTCAGCTGCCTTAGCCCCAAGCTTGGGTGTAACTTAGACCATGCTTTCATCAGCTCAGCCCTTTTAAAAATAGAAATCCTACTATGATGAAATTTTCATTTTGAAATGGATACACAGCTTCTCCACTGTGTTGTAAGTGCATCACAAGTGAAAATAAAACTTTTTTATATTTAGTTTTAATTTACACAAATGGCACTATGAAGACTTGATTGTCCTGATGCTAGAAATAGTGGAGCTGCCTCTGCATATACACATTAATGTGTCAGTTAGCAGTTTACAAAGTCTGGTTTTGATCAGTGCATCTTGGGGTTACATCCCCCCCTCATCCTAATTAGATTTCCTGCATTATAATGTTTGATAATGCCTCGAGGTTTGGTCCCTTCTATCAAAACATTTCTGCAAATATTCCCTCCTGTTAACTCTTTGTGGGCCCGGCGTTACATAATTATTTCATATTTGCTATCTTCACCTCCATAGGGAAAATATTATCTGCAATAATCATTGTCATCATCATGATTCTCTTCGTGGTCTGTTGGCTCCAAATAAGTAATTTAGTTGTAAAGCAGCTTCATTTATTTTGCCTATTCATTTTTCTTCCTATCATATATCTAAATACAAATCTTCATTTTATAACTGACAGCTTATTACCTCTGAGCACATGCTGATAAATTTAATTCCAATGAGTTAGCTTCCATTTTCGGATCCCATTATCCACTAATGTGGCAGCAGCGTGTGGGAGGAGAAAACTTACAGGGCAAGAACTCAGGAAATAAAATGTATGTCTTTATATAAAAATATAAATGTTTTAAGATATTTATTTATGCATTATTATTATTATTATTGTTATTATTATTATTATGTGTTTTTATATTTAAGATGTAATTGTCATTTATTAGGAACATTAACGGAATCTATTGTGGATTAATTTTATATAATTAGCTAGCAAAAATTATAATTTTAATTTCAAAGTAATTTATTTTAATAGTGTATAACATTTAAACATAAACATATATGTTTTTTAAATTATTTGCATTATTTTACTAACTTCTTTAGGGAGAGAGAAGTTCTTTTGTTTTGTTTTCTAACCAAATTGTGTGAAGTGAGACTTTTAGTCATGAGAGTATTTTAGGTTTGCATTTCAGTCCACTCAGAAACACAGGTCCCTTTCTAAGGATATACCTTCTCAGAGAGCAGCATTATGCCACAGTTGGGTCTATTTTGGAGAAGTAAGGAAGTAAGTAAACAATTATTATTAGCTTTGATGTTGGCCTGAATAGCACTCAATTAACAATGTGGCTAATGAGCCCATTAAGGATGAAAGTGTTCTCAACAGGTATGAGAGGATACTGCTGTTTTTAGAGTCTCAGTTCTCAGCATTGAATGCAGCATGAATAACGGTGCTCTTTCTCAATCGCTTCAAAGGCCAAACCTCTACAGCCCAGAGAGCAGAGTTAAATAAAGGTTTGCTTGCAATTGAAAAAATACAGATAGATAAATATTTTAACAAATTTCACAACAGAAACAAATATCCTGGAAAAGCAGCAAATCAGTAAGTCAAGCTAATATTGTGAGTAAATATCTCTTTTGCTGAAAATTAAATCTTTATTTAAATGCCTCATTCAACACAAGAAAGCCCCAGAATCAATTTGTGTGTTTTTAAAATTTTCATAAATTTAGCTTTAATTACATTTTTAGTTAAAGTAAATATGAGCTTTTCTTAGTCTAATAGTAATTACTCTGCAGTGCAAACAGGGTTTGTCTATTGCAGAGAAAGAAAATTGAAAGAAAGCGAGTGTGAGGCTTTCTGCAGCCCAGCGTTCCCTCTGAAGGACTTCCCACTGAAACGCACTGAAAGCCTCACGCGTGGATTATTTCCACATTATTTGCTGCTGGATTCCAAAAGTTCTTGTTAACTAGCAACAACAGTTCTTTTATACTGAAGGTCTTGTTTGTTTTATAATGAGGAAAAGTATTTTTTTTTTTTATATTTTAAAAAACTAAATGAAAATGAAAATATTTTTTCATAAAGATCTAAATAATAATTCCCCCCTCTTCAACTGTAAAAATGTGACCTTCCAAAAATTATCTTCCTTGTTGTGGCAACATTGTGAGATGTTTTTTAAATAAAGGTGAGATGAGGGCAAATCTTTTTATTCTCTGCTGTCAAAAAATAACTGAACTCCTTCTGCTAAATATTTAATCCAGCTTTTATTCAAATGCAGGTGAAAATTATTTTTAAAAGAAAAAAAGAAACAAACACTGGTTAAAAAGGGCAAAAATGGTATTTAAAAAACATTTACTGTGCACCAAAAATGACAATAAATAAAGCGAATGATATAACAGTATGTTGAATGAATTTATCTATTTGTAAAACCTGCTTGTCTGCAGAAGTTTCAGAATGTTATCAGTAGTTTCAGCTCAAGAATAGCTTGAGGTGTTTTGAGTGTAAATCCGTCTAAAGCTGCCAGCACTGACATACACAGCATATGCTAAATACAGATAAGAGTATTTTTAATAGATCTGCAAAAAGTCTCCCCACATAGCTCAATGGATGTGCTTTGAATGTAGTTGATAAGTTGGCTTAAGCTGAATGCTGTATCCCAATGCAACATTGTGCTACTGGGTGAGCCCATCACAAACTAGCCTTCCAGTAAAGACCACTTCCAGGGGAGGGATTATAGAAAAGCCTTCGAGATCAGCTTCATGTCTTACTAGAGTTTCTGATTATAAATAGTGCTATGTTACAGGAAAAACTAGGCATTGCCAAGGATCATATGGAGAAAAAAATATCTTTAAGCCATTTATTTACCTACAATGTCAAACTAAAAAGAAGGAGTCGTGTGAGGGACATTTTTTTAAATTTCCGTAAAAAATAATTTTATTCCCTTTATTTCCAAGATCATCTAGTTATTATTGTTTAAAGTGTGTTTTTCTACAATAAAATACATTTATAAAGCACTAAAATTAAAATAAGATAAAATAGAATAAAATAAAAAATGTAGTGTGAAACTGCGAAAAACGAATCTAGCAGAAATAAGTTTTATATTAACCGCAAATATACTTGTATTACTATGTGGTCAAATTCCTGTGAATTAATTTATGTCTTCACTCCAAGTTGGCTGAACTCAGGTCGTGAACTTTGCCTCTTTTTATTTTAAATGTGAAGAAGGAATTCAGTTTCTTCCTGTTGTAGTTGAAGTCAAACACAAATTCAGAGTTAAACTCGCTAACGGCATGAAATCACGCAGATTTACCATGAAGTCACAAGAAAAAAACTTTTATTTTCAGATGGATGGATAGATGGATAGATAGATAGATAGATAGATAGATAGATAGATAGATAGATAGATAGATAGATAGATAGATAGATAGATTTTTTAAAAGTGTAGTAAGTGTTGACGGTCTTTGTTTCTCTTTAGCTCTCCTCAGGTCATCTGATTATGTGGCTGAAGAAATAAGGGGGGCAGATAAGCCTCTTTTATGCTTCCAAGCCACTTAGAGAGCTGAAGCACCAGCTTCTGTTGCTACACTGTGAGGGAAGAAAACAAGTCATTTGTGTACTACAAAATGGCTTCTCTCTTAAAACGTGTTCCCTCAAATTCTACATGTACTGTAAGCACTCGCTCATCACTGAAATGTATTTTAGAATCACACAAATATATTTAATAATGCAAAATTAACTCACACAGTCTGCTTTGTTTAATTTGTATCCTGTATTATACTTTAAGTCATACTTTTCAAACTGGTTTTATTATAATTAATTTTTTTTTAAAATATATTATTTCTGAATGATGAACATCAGAATCAATGTTTGTTCAAGCAACATTTTTATTGGCTTGACTTTTTCACAGCAAAATAATAGAATCTAAGATTGTATTTTTTTCAGTAATATGGAAATGTCCTCAGTTCCTGCTATATGTCACGAGGGCATCTCTTCTCTGCCTCCTTAATAAGGCGGTTCTGCAGGCCTCTACTGTAATATATTTCACCAATAAAGCAATTCCAAAGCCAGCCTGGCCTTTTGACCACCACTGAGAACGTGGAAAGCAGCAGGCCGCCTTTGCTAACTAGGCTTACTCTCTAATATTAGATACCTGTCCCCTGGCTTTTCAGAGGGGGGCTTAGCAGTTGATATTTTCATTTGGTCCTGCCAAGATGCGACACCCCCGCTTTAATCTTGTGTTTGACGTTAAGCGCTCTGTTCATGAAAAGTCTCAGTGAACTTCAACCTTAGGGTGGTGCTGTCATACAAAAATGATGTGGTGGGGGAGTGAAACTAGCTGGTCTATCCTTGACCTCTCCCATTGGCCTGCCAAAGTCTTTCCCCTGCCCTTCTTAATCAGGTGGGACCCTTCCCTTTTAGAGTGGAAGATAGTTTATTCTCAGCATCCAGCTGCGTCTTTTATACTAACTGGCACAGATGTCCGCGGATGAAGACGTAGCAGAGAAATAGTGATGGAAGAGAGCGAAGTCCATAAAGAAAACTGAGGGTTATTGAACATTTAAAAATATAAAAAAGAATCCACACTCCTCTTTGACACTTTCATACATTTACAAGGAATACAACATTTGGAAAATATTGTTGATATGCAAGATTAGTGGTCTGAATTTGAGTTCACTCCGCTTGCTGAGAGGCAATTACTTCTTACAATTTCATCTGGGCTGGAGAACATTTGCAGGTATTAAACACACTCACAAGTATCAGGAGGAAGACAAAGTAGGAGCAGACTAATGAATTTCTTACGATGGGTAACTAGCCCTTCATTCAGCTGCAGGTAGTGTGCTCTGCTTCCATGTTAGCATTTATTGTAGTGTTGAGGACAAACAAGCCACTTCTCTGCAATCGTTAAGATGAGTTTCCCTACTGATTGATGTGTGGAATCAATTGCTCCCCATAGCATCCATGTCAGTCTATTACCACACAGCCTGGTAATGATAGGCTGTTCTCCACAAGATTATAGAGCTCTGTCACAAAGCAACAAAGACTTGCTTCCCTGTGTCTGACCTGGTCTGCTATAATTGAGAATAGCTTCATTTTTACTCTGTAGGTAAGCAAAAAAAAATATGATGTTGATGGAAGTCTTTATTATATTTAAAATAGGGATTTTTTTTTTACACGGTATGGCGATGAATTATTAATGTTATTGAATATATACTGAATCACTTTTTAGTGCTATGAGTCTAAAAGAATATCTCAATTTTACCTTCAAGAGTTTTGCTGGAAACTTCTATAAATTAGCATTTTCAGAGAGATTTTTACATTTCACCTAAATGATAAATAAAATCCATTTCAGCAGCCAGGATGGTATTCAAAGCATAGCTCTGATCAGAATGGAAGTCAGAGTCCACGCTTTCCAATGCAAACATATTTAAAGTCATCAAAACAACAGGTGTTTTCTCCTCGAAATACCCCTATGTGTAACTGTCCTTTTTTTTGTCATGTGAATACACCACAGCTCTCTTACTGCCAAGCTGACTACCATCCAACCCAGTAAGTGCCAGCAGCATTGCAACTCATTTAGTTTGTGGCCCAGAGATGTACCACACAGCCCTGATCCTGATTACACATGATCAAAGATGGCTTCTTCAACAGTTTGATTACATATTTGAGCTTGAATAAAATCGACATGCCTGTGTTCCTCTGAAATGACTAATTGAATAGACTTATGAGTTTTATAATGGTTTAATACAACAATTGCCATTTTCTTCAGGTTGACCTCAATCATTGGAGTAGGACTACAGTATGTGCTGCATTTAATTGCCTACAGTGGAATGTGATTATCAGAAAATATGGTGCATATCAAGTAATATTATTCTGTATAGTTAGAGTTGGAAAAAGATGACATGGGAACTTCAGTCAAGACAAAAGGCACAAGCTAATGAGACTGGTTAGGGATTCAAATTTATGGAAATTTTATTAATTACAGACACCTATCTTTCATCTGTACCATTTAGTGGTGAAGTAATTAAAACCAACAATGACGGTCCCAGCAGTGGAAAAAGCAAACAAGATCAAAGAAAGCGGAGCAGTCAGGAGAAAGTCCCGTATATACTGAACTGGGCCTGGCCGTGGGCAACAGGGCCTCATTAGAGTCAGACTCTGTTGATCATCAATTAACCTGCTTTGTGTTGCGTCTGATTTGAAACTTGCATAATACCACTTTAAGGTTTGTGTTTAATGTTTGGCTGGAGGTGACCAAGACGCATCATATGATCTGCCTTGTGTCACGGAGGAACAACCTTTGATTGGTTGAATGGAAAGGACGATTGATTGTGGAGTTAACTGGCCTTAGTACATCATGAAAAATACAATTTCTGGCTGAAAAACATCTTCAGGCTGCTTCATCCAGACCACACACCAAGGTGGATATTATTATTCTACAAGACATTGTAAAACATATGTAAATAAGAGATGGGAAATTAAAGTTTTTAGCTTTTTTTCAGATTTTTCTCATCTTTACTCCAATTAATGATGTTATATTGTTACAACAATTTTACTTTTGGGCAAAAAATTTAAATATGCAGTTGTTACATTTAGGATAGTTCATTAAATTAGTTGATAATTTGAGTATTTAATCTTGCATTTATTATTATTATTTATTTTTTTTAAACTAATGATCCTGAATGTTAAGTAAACTTTATTTTGTCGAATTTAATATCATTTGTGGCTGCTTTTTCCAACAGCAAAGTGTGCAAAAGTTAATGGCATCAGAGTTCCTTTTGCATTGTTCTTTCTATATGACATTTTTTCAGTTTAACGATGTCAATCATAATTTTAAACCTTATAACGGATGACAATCCTTCTGTGTTTAAGTATGTAAAACAAGATGTTTGAAAATAAGATTGTATTTATAACTGAGTGCTTAAAATCCACTGAGTGGTTTGGTGTTATTCAGATTAGCCACTGATCAAGATATCGAAGTTGTTTAATTGACTCTAACTCTAAGTGAAGATTACCACTCAGAGCAGAGGAATAGATCACAATGAGAAATCTCGGCGCTGACAAAGAACCACCAGAAACGCTACGCTGTATGGACAACAAATGGATGGCCAGTCTTAACTTTTATTATGAGCAGTGGAGGTCATATTTAAAATGAGAGATTAGCCGCTCATCACAATATTGGTGGATTATCAACTACCTGCAATGAAAGCAACCCCTGGCTCTGGGTCGATAAGAGTTTGACTGCATTTCGAATTAATTTTCCTCAGCTTAGAGAGCCGGACTCCTATCTTGTTATTGATCACAGCGTTAATCCATAACCAAGCTCATCCTTTCCCCACGGAACGAGCAGGAAAATATAAAACGATCACCGTGGAGGACTGCGCATATAAAAACTGGAACAGACTTAAGAGTGATTAGAGTTCATTATTAAAGAATACGTTCTCAGGCTATTGTTTCAGGTGTCACTTCATTTTCTATTGATCTGTTTATGTTCTTTTTTACAATTTTACACCAACATTTATTCTGCTCTGTATTCCTTTGGTCTGGGTTGTGTTTATACATGACGATTGATTGATTTCCCCGACAGCAGGAACACTTCACACCTCAGCTGCTTTCTCTGTTTGTCTTCTCCAACAGAGGGACCTCCACAGTGGATGAAATTTAGCCCCGACCTCTGACCTTTGGGTTCAGCGTTTGTCTCCAGTCCAGTGACCACAAACAACTCCTGGATTGCTGTAAATGTCAGTGCCGCGGTGTCTCCGCCCTCTCCCCTGTGAACCATAGGGCTGCACTCAACCTGCACTAATAGGACACTTTCATGAGAGCTCCATTATCAGTTATGCTGTATTTGATATCTCAGAATTCCTCCTTATGATGCCTTTACTACCTGAACGACTGTCATCAAACAAACAGCAATAATGGGCTGTTTTTTTTTACCCTCCCTTTTTATTTTTACTTTCTTTTATTCTTCCCACTCAAATTTGCTATTTCAAGGCACTTTATATAATGCAAAAATCTAAATTATTTTAATGATTTACATCTTATTTTGGACATTTAAGATTTAAATGCAGAGTTTAAAAAAAAGAGTGCAGGATGAGCTGCTGGAAGTGACCCATTTAGCACACAAAGCAGCTGGTACCATCTATCATAAGGCTCAGTTATAATAGATTGTAATTCATGTTCTGAAGACATTGGTTGTAATGCATCCCATTTTGAAGCACTTTGGTTCACCCTTCCCCCACCCATAAACACACACGCTCCCTTTCTCTCCTCTCCGGGCCTCCCGAGGTTGGTGTCTCTGCGTTAGGACTCCATTGTTGCCTACTGCTGGATAATGCCCTTATTAATTGTACCTCTTTGTAAGGTGTCAGCTGTAGCCTCAGATTGAGATGGATGGATCTCTGGAGTCTGCTCCCTGGCCCTCCACAGACGCTCTATCTCTGCACAACACACAGATGCAACAGTGAGTGCTGCCACACTATGACTAAAAGCTGAGATAAAACAGCCATGTTTTAATTATTCCACCAAAAAAAAGGAAACATGTTTCCCAACTGAAAAAAGCTAATTTCTGTCATTGCTAAGGTGAGCTAGCATGTGATGTGTTTTAATTATCTGAATATCTGAGCGTGCAACTCATAGCAGTGATGAAATATCTTTTTTTATTGATTATTTTAGTGTGTTGCAGAAATACTGGTTAATTAGGTGGATTGAAGCCTCCGTGAGATCAACAGCATTAACATCAAATCCTTTCCCTCTCATTAAAGGAAACAGAGTCAATTTAATTAATGCATATTAATCCCCACTGATGCTCATTTTAGCTTTAAAAAAAGCATGGCGGTGTGGACTTCAGATTCACCCATTTTAAAAAACCAGGTTTGATAACTCTCCAAGTCAACATTTAGATATCATTTGTCATAATCTTTAGATTCATTAACTGTATTCCAGGTAAGAGCATTACCTGTAGACACGATGACCAGTTTTTGTGGTTTATTGATGTTCGTTGGTTTCAATTAGAGCCTGACAGATAATGGCCGATATAGTGAATTTTTGAGCTGGAGTGAAATTAGACAATGTATTACATTGTAAACTAATTCTAGAAGTTAAAAATAAGAAAATAAATATAAAAATAAAATATGAATATAAATAGCTAAATAAACACCAGTACTGTATGTTAAGTATCAGTCAATTGCTGACAATTTAAATAAAGGATGGAAAAAAAATTTGCCATTTGACATCATTTCTTTATCCCCCCAGGCATAATTTACTAAATTAAAAAAAAGTTTTCATAATGGCATACATATATCGGACAATATTTATATGAAAATACCAATATATACTGATATGACTGTGATATTTCAGCCAATAATATGGGCCAAATGATATCGGTCATGTTCTAGTTTCAATTAAGGCCAGACAATAATACAATTTATCATCTTGCAGTGTAATCATATAGATAATACAAATCTCAGATATATTATTACAGTTTTTATGTCTAAATGAATGAGTAAAGTAAAAGAAACTAAAATGTATAATCATTCAGTATATTTTTCAGAATATAGAATTTAATAAATTTGCCTTAATGGGAAGTACATGAGTTTAACTTTAATTGTCCAATATCAAGATAATGCTGTGATAATCATTGCAATATTAATCTTTCCCCTATCGCTCTCCGCCAGCGTCTATCCCACTGACATCGACCGGCTTCATTTCTTGTTTAATGTCTCCTGCTGTTCGCTCTCTTAACGTGGCTCTGTGAATGTCAGTGGATGCCACTTTAACCAACCCAATCATGGTGTTCAGACAGTTAACCAGTGTTGATCTGAAGCCCCTCTGACCACATGTATTATAATAATTTCCCAGAATAAACCAGCAACATTTTCACAAGCAGAAGCCTTTGGGATGTTTGAGATATTTCTGATCACAGATTTTGAAAGAAACAAGAATATAGCAATTTAATTGTCTTGATTTAGTTTCTTGTTTTATTTCACAGGAGCCCATTGATTATTCTAGTGTCCGTGTAGTGTTGTCACCAAAGTGCCTTTGAGCAAGGCAACTCATGTCTACACAGCTGCAACTAATCTGTCTTTATGCTATCCTACTTGTAAATTATTGATGTTGCAATATCGCAGCGAATATCCCAGTTTATAATATAAAACAAAGTAAGAAATGTGCTTTTTATTGTCAAATTTTCTCTTTATTGTTTTTTCATTATATCCACACATTTGAGAAGCTGAGTGAAAAAAATATTGTAAAACAAATCGTTTTATGTCCTTAGAATGAACAAATTCCTCAACATATTGTAATTCTTTTAAAGCACTTTATCCACAGCTCTTCTCTGAAACAGTATGGTAACGGCACAGGCAGGAGGAGACTGAAGTAGTAAGAAGAAAAAAAAGCAGAGACCAGAAAATGGAGATCCACTCCCTTCAGATCCCATTTAGAGAGGCCCTGCACATTTTTAAAGTGTCAATTGTTTTTGTCTCTTGAAGTGTAGATGGAATGTTTGAATTCCAGTATTAACTGTAGTGCCTGCTGAGTTAAATTATGGTCCCTGGGCTGTGGGGTGGGAGTAATCAATAAGAATACACGAGGCAGTGTGTAATGTGTCTGCTCCTAGCAGCAGGGACACTGTCCCCCTTACCCTGTCCCCCAGCAGGTTAGATAAATATGATACTGAAACAGGGCACACTGGATTATATGATATCAATGTAGAATCAGGGAAGTGCTATTACACTCCCCTAGCCCACTGTGAGTACTATTGACAAGGTTGGCTTTGAACACGGTAGTGTATTGCTCTCTCTCTCTCTCTCCTCTCTCCCTCTCTTTTTTCTTCTCTCTCTCTTTTTCTCTCTGCATAATATGAAGGACCACGGGAGGAAAAGGATCTATATTTCACTTAGCTTTGATTAAAATGGCTATTTTATGCCCATGCCTTGAAGTTGTGTTTATTGCACTCACAAGTTAATCTGTGAAGGGCATGCTGTGATCATAATTTCAAAATTTACAGATGCTTCTTTGCATGAAAAGCCAATAAAATAATGTAGAATCAATACGCAATTGATTTGATTTTTAACGCTGTGCGACATAATGCTTGTAACATTTTCCTATTGATAACTGGATCCTTTCTCTGTCTTGCGCTGACCCCGTCAACCAATTAACCAGTGTGTTGTTGTTTGGCTGCTTACTAGTTGCTCATACAGTAACCTCATATCACTGATCTACTCAGACTATTGATTAACCCCCCCCCCCTCCCCTCAGTGGTGAAAGGATCAAACCTGGCATGTCTAAAAGGCCATTATCAGCGTCCACTTCAGATAACCTGCCACAACCTGATACAGCACCTCTCACAGGTCGCAACCTCTCTGTCCTCTCCAGCCATCCAACCCCCCCAACCATCATTATCATCCTTGTGTTAAATGACATGCAGGTCAAGAAAACTGCACCGCATTGATGTCTCACATGTGAATAATCCATGCAACTCTTGCAAAATGTCATGCTACTGGGTTATCAAGATTTTAGCATATAGGTAAATTACAGTGTATTAAAGAGAGCACTTTCTCTCCATTAAATTTAATATACTACAGTTAGATTTTCATGGACGGGACTATTTCTGAGAACATGTCTTTTCCTAGATATCTCTTTTCAGAGCATTCTTTCTAGGAAAAAAAATACAACGCTTTCATAGCAGATAGACAAATTCAATTAAAGGTTTATAGTAGCAACCCCCAGTCTTCATTTGTACACTTCATTTAGACATCCAGTCATTCCTTTATTTCAATTAAAACCTTAACAAGTGTGCTGGGGTCTGGATTTGTTGCACTGTTACACTTTCCAAAGTGCATTTTTTTTCCCATTCTGAGAGGAATCTAGATATTAAAGCATTTTTTTAAGGCCAGGTATTAGTGACATCACGGTTGCTTTCACACAAAAGATTTGGCAGAAGCTAATTTGCATAAGGTCAGAGTCAAGCTCCTGATGGAAGTTGTGCAGCATCCCTGTCTCTTAGCAACACTCTTTCTCTCTTGGTGTCTGTGTTGAATTGACTGGTCCTTGGCACTCATCTTTCACCAAGAAAATTCATAATGAAATGCCACCCGACAACCTGCATCTATCACCAAGAGATGCTACTCACTTCCCTCTTGGGTTGCAATACTTTTACACTGGGATTAATAAATCAGCACATTGTTTAATGGCACGGCGGAGGAGAATGTCACCACTGTGTGTTCGCCTCTCGCTCAGATTTGCAGCGACTTTGGTTTTAGGGGGGATAAACATGTTTATTAAGAATTGTGCCAAGATTAGAGGCAAATTAGCAGGTAATTGGAGACACCTGCAAAACAAAGGGGAGGATGGAGAGGTGGTAGTGTGGAGAGCGATAAAGGAAGAGATTGGGCTTCTGGGCTGGCCTCCACTCATTTATTGGAGGGGGGAGGCATTTAAAAAGAGGGGATTTGGTATGTTGAGAAAATGACTTTTGTCCTCTGCCATGGTGACAGGATCCAGATGCTGCCAAGAGATGTTAATAGAGGGTCAAATTTTGGACAATAGTATCCATCACTGCTTTCACAACTGCCTCCATCCTCCAAGCTGAACGCTTTCTCTGGTTAAAAGAAGAGATGTGCTCCAATTACTGTTTTTGGCAAAGGCAGCCAGCCATAAACTATACTGTAATTATCACTCTCCTCGTGATTTCTATCTTGGTCACCTTGGTCACATGTGGTCTTTGACCAGCACATTTAAACTTTCTGTGACAGGTCAAATCTATACACATTCATCGCCCACTTTATTTATATCGTCCTTGTCCTCTTTCATCGCGCATGTCCTTTTATTTCCTTCTTCTTCTACGTCGTGCACGTCAACAACATCCAAGTCATGACAGGTGCTGGGCGGACATTAAACCTGCTGTTTTCTGTTTCCAAGTGCGCCGCGTTTCACGACTCATTTCCAGACAAAATCTGGCTCTCAGGAGCTCCGCCTGAGGAAACGTCTCTGTCTGTGCACTGGGAATTATTTCAGCTCTCCCTGCTGCTACTGCACCCACAAACACATGCACTTTTAAAACTGGCTTGTCACTGCAACACTAAAATGGAGAAAATAATAGCAATGTCTTATTATATAAAAAGAGCATTATAATTTAGAATAATGATAATAGTAATAAGAAGAAAAATGAATGAGAATATGAATACTTATAATATAATAGTAATAATAATAATAATACGTTTATAATAATACTGATAAAAAATACTGAACACGTATTTATTATTATTATTATTATTATTATTATCATCATCACATTATATTTGTAGTTAAATTAAAATATTTGAGCGTATAATTTGGTTTTATGAGAAGAAGATCTGCCTGACTTCTAAATGTTATTTGAAAATAATGAAATAACTACATTATTATTATTTTTTTTTAAACGGCTGTGCTGTTACACCTGGACAAATTATTTACGTGGTGGCCACGTGCGCATGCTGATCATATATCTAAACTATAACACCTCTAGATTTTAATAATAGTAATAATAATAATTATTATTATAATATTAATCACGAGGTAACTAGTGTGAAATAAACGAGAAAGTGGTGTCTGTATTTATTTTTGCTTTTATTGTAGCTCAAAGTATTTATTTTCTATTTTAATTATTGAATCATCCACTGTAGTAAATCGACGGAATATTCTTTGAAAAATTATCTAAATCTATTAATAGGTCCTTTCATTATTTATTATAGATATTTTTGGTCTCCGGACACGGAACTTTTACAGCCCCTGTGTATCACACGCTCTCGATGCGAACATCCCCAGTGATCGCGCAGTGTGTCCTCCTCCGCTGCCAGGGGTCGTCCACTACTGTCGCACAGCTTCAGTGACTTCAACATAACCAAACCACTAATTGTCCCTTTAATAGCGATTTAATTTGCCCCCTCAGGCTCGTGCAAAGCTGTGTAAAAATCGTCTCTAACATACCTAGTTTTAAATGACTGTGAGGCTTATTGATTGATGCACGAGAGACACAGAGAGAAGAGAGGGGAAGCACCTGCCTCTATCTGTCCATCTCGGGATCATGGACACACCAAGTAGGTCTAATTTCTGAGACATTCAGCTGGGATATGTCTCGATTGGGACTGAGATCAGAGGCTGTGATTGTCTATTGGTTTAGATTGGGTTGCACAGTGCAATCCTCGGAACTTTTATTGCAATCCACAGATTGTAATGATGGAGAGCCCTCGATGTGGCAGCACTGATTACATCAGCCGGTCTACCTTTCATCTCAGGTATTTATTCGTTCAGTGCGCGCTCCACAAATAGGTACAGCTTCTATACGTCTCTGTCATTGTACATATAGGGACGGAATCTCCCTTTACACACGGTAAGAATTACAATCTGACACTTTAATTCATGCATTTATTGATCTCAGTGCGTAATTATAAGACAGGGAAAAGTTGGCGTTAAAATATATCCAGATGTTTACATTCTGAGTTAACAGACTTTTCTCCCTTCCTATTGGCTGCTGCAGAGCTTTGTAATTAGAGACATGCCAAGTTTTTTCCCCTGCAGAACAGGAGGCTCCTCCTCACCCGTTACTACATTATTATTTTAGTGCAAAGTTACCAATGGTGCAAGAAGTATTATACTGTAATATAAAAACACTACAAATAAAAGTCTTAAAATAAATAATACAACAAATATAACTTATGTAAATTCGTTTTGTGCGAGTAATTTGCTACTTAAAAGTATAAAAGTAAAAATACTCATAATTCAACAACAAAAAAAGACTGAGTGTTTTATTATTATAGGCTATATTATAGAATTTGATTATTTTTACTGATGCATTCATATGTTTTACAGTGTAGTTGTTTTTTGTGGAGCTTATTTTAATGATGTTATCTACTTTTTTAACCTAGCACAGTGCATCATATTTTATTAAGTTAAGTCAATTCAGTTTTTTTAAAATGTACAGTCTTAATATGTGAAATAACTAGAAATTATTTGTGAAATAAATGTAAAAACGTACAATACTGTACTTTGTAATGCAGTTAAGGTAGCATGACTGCATTAAGTACTTGAGTAAATCTACTTAGTTACATTCCACAATTGCTCTAAAGAATCAAAGCACCTTCCACAGTCATTTATAATGTAATACAACACTGTTTATTTAACGGTTTATGTGAAATCTAATGTATTTTTCCTTTCTTTTGTTTACTGTTTACACCAGAGTCTTCTTATAAAAGACAGTTTCCTGCTGATGGACTTACTTGTAGAAGATGTATTCAGAAGCTTTACTGAAGAAAAAGTAGCAATGCAACAATGTAGAAATACTTCACTGCAAGTAAAAGTCCTTCATGTAAGTGAAATACTGAAGTACATTTAGCAAAATCAAATCAAAAGTGATCATTATGGAGAATGGCCCTTGAGGAGTTTTATTTTACTATATGCAATTATATATTATATCATTGGATTAATATTATTACTGATACTGCTAGATGCATTCATTTATTTTGAACACTGTTTTAATCTATAACAATGCAACATATAACAGGAACTCCTATGTTTTGTGTGTAAAATCGACATCTGCCGGTAAAGCTGTAAAATGCATTCAGAAAGTAGCATGAAATGATGTACAAGTAGCTCAAAATTGCACTTGAAACAGTAGCGGAGTAAATGTACTCAGTTACTTCCCACCGCTGCAGCTGACAATCAATCACACTCTTGTGTCTGCAGGCTGTGATCACTATCAGCATGTGCTTTCCAGCATGTTCTTATGAGAACCATCTCTGTGACATATGGAGATGCTTCCTCCCACAGCCACACCTGACTGATCCTCTCCTTCTCTCTGCACAGATGATATCACACAGCTAACTGCGACAAGATTCCCAAATGGCTCTCCTTTACAGTGAAACATGTCATCTGACCATGTCGCCCTGCTCAACCCAAATATTGTGCATTGTTGGTAAAGAGAGGTCAGGAGACTTGTGAGTCGTGTATTTCAGCCCGTGTTCTCTAATTAAGTATTCATGAAGCAGCAGTGGGAGCAAAGTATAGGTTTACACGACACTGGTGGTTCCGACGGCATGGCCCCCCCTTCCTCCCCTTCCTCCCATGTGTAATGCTCGGCTTTCCCCCCGCCGGCAGACAGGCCATCATTCCTAGTGTACTTCCAGCAATGATATCAAAAAGGTTTTTTGGTCAAGCCAAAGAGAGGTCACTCTAATAATACCCAAGGTCAGTGGTGGGAGCCAGCGAGTCTCCCAGTCATTATTCATTTGTTCACAGAGTTAATGACAGTTGCAGGGGGACGAGAACTTGGAGCCAGTAGCCATGTGATGTCACCAACACATGCCAAGGGATTATGAGGGCAGGCAGGGGACAAGAAGTGTGGATTATACAGGGGGAAAAAACACACACAACAACAACCTTTACTACTCCGTCACACAACTCTCCATGTTTGCTGCTGGAGTTGTGACAAATACATGGAGATGTCACTGAATTATGACAAGGGGCTGATGTTGAAGCTCACAACAGTGCCAAATAAAAGGATAAAAGAAAGCTTTAATTGTGTTTTTTTCTCATGCATGTCCAAGCTGAATGTACTTTTGGGAGATATTTAACATGCTTAATGAGAGAATATTTTTAAACCAAACACAAGGATTCGTCAATATTGTGCATGTTTTCATGGTGCAAGGTTGATCCAGCAATTCTCTCATTTACAACCCTTTTTTTAAACAAATGACAGTATTTCATAGTGGCTACATAATATATGATGCTGTTGTGTGTGGAGCACAGTGACAACACTGGGGGGAAAACTGGAGCCCGTGGCTTTCACACACACAGAGAGAATGAACAATGAACACACCTTATTCAGTCACTAGGCAGGCAGCGCACACTGAACAATGAACCCCTCCCTCCTGTCTAGCACCATGTCTGATAATGACCACATCCACCACCACTGATAGCGCTCTTCTTTTATGACCTACATGAGCATAAATACGCCTCAGATAAAACATTTCAGAAGGGATATTGAGAATATGATCAGCTGTAGCAACACAAACTATGTTTTTCCTGATGTTTTTATAGAAGAAAAAGCCACATGTTGCATATGTACCTGCTGGTCACTTGATCCATGAAGTGAAACAGTTTTCCTTTTCAGCACGTAAAAGCTCCATATGTTGTTTTGTTTGCACAACATTTAGATGCAAAGCGAAACAAGTGGCTTTCTTGTTTCTTCTGAATAATTAGAAAGAAAATAATATGCATTTTGACAAAATCACGCTGCAGGAATCCACCAATATGGCCTTTGTCTCTGCACCTTACATGCAGATACAGTAGATTCCCTGTTTGAGCATAAGGTCAGAGTATAAATATGAACTGCATTTTGCATTACTTTCAGATGAGTGAAGCTGTCAGAGCAATAATATGAGCTTTCAGTCCTACTTTCTGCCACTTATCCCCCATTCTAGGACCAAGGGGTCATGTGAAAATTGAAAGTGACAGTCAAAGCAGCATGTTGAACAGGCTGATTGGACTAAGCTGTCACGGCCCAGATCAGAGCTCTTTAACACCAGGCCTATCAGAGGACTTTCTGTGGAAGACACTGGATCCCAGTGAAGAGCCGTTTTAGAAGAATATAGTTGTAATCCAAAAACTGGATAAAGCCACATAGATACTAGATTATGCAAGAGATCGATGCTCTAAATGATCAACACATGTAATTAGCAAAAAAGTTTTAGTAAGTTGTCTAAAAACCTTTAAGCAATACTATTGACAGCAAAAACAAAAGCTCCAGAGGTCACGGAGGGTCTTCTCTCTCAGACAGGCTTCAGCTCTCATTTCCAGTTCCAGATGAATGAAGTCCAGTGGTTTTTCCCTTTGTGGTCGTTTGAATGAAAATGTTTGTATCACCTGTTTTGTGGATGATTTAATGAGCGCGTGATGCTGTCACATGAAAGAATTTTTACTTCATCGAAAGCATTCCCTGTCAATTTATATTTTGTTTCATATGCAGCATTGCATGAAGCTCAGTCGAAAGCAATCAGCTTGCCGTCATCCATTCAGATGATAATAAATCACGTCATTATCACTTTTACTTGGGTCCATCTTTGAAACGGAGGGAGAATGAAATATTTTTGTCAGGTGGAAGAATAACTTATGATCCTTTTATGTCCTGCTGAGAACCCTTGAAAATAATAATACACCACAGTAGAAGCACATGAACAACTGAAAGGCACCGAGTGTTATAAATCTGATGGGATTTGCATATTTTGCCTCCCCAGCAAGGAGCAGGCAAAAGGAATCACATGGCATATGAAAAAAAAGAAAAAGAAACGGTTACAAAACACACTCAGAAGTTAGGGTTCACATTAAGGAGGATATGTTTCTCCAGAACTCACTTGTGATTGAAAACATGAGAATTTCAAGGTAAAAGCTTCTTGAAGAAAAGATTTATTTCTTTTAATCTTGTATCTGAAAGACTCAAAGTCAAGAAAAGTATCAATCAAATAATCCGTCATAATGTGCTTATTTGACCTTTGTTCCTTTTTTCTGTTTGAGCATAACAGTTTCTCTTTAGTTCATTTCTCCCCTTTTTCAACTTCAACAGATTTACTTTATTACACAGTTTAGAAAATGCTTCAAGAGCCTCTAAATGCACTGAAACCTTGGCTGTCAAATAATGTTAGTGAGCACTGTCTGACAAGGCAAGTAGCAAAGTGTCACATGTTGTTTCTATTGCTATTGTGGAAGGTTTAAGATGAGGTTAGGACCGTAAAAAGTTTTTCAAATTCTGTCAATTTATTGATGTGAATAATGCTTGTGGTAATAATTTTATCTGTATTGTTATATCATGTAAAGGAGGAAGCCATAAAAGCTTAAAAGACTGACAAGAATCACATTAGTTCAGGATTAAAAGTTTTTTTTTCAGAACTTTAATGGACTGATTCCATTAAAGTGGCTTGTGCAGGGAAAAATAAAGTAAGCGATCCCTTCTTATTTGAAAATATAAAATATATATTTTCCAATAATTTTAAGATGCAAAAATCCAAATGTAAGAGACTTAATGCTTTTATGCTGTTGTTTTTTTGTTCTGAGCTGTGATTGGCTGAAACAGCTCAACAATGAACTACAACTGCCTAGTCTGCTGAAGTGTGTGTGTGTGTGTGTGAGAGAGAGAGAGAAATAGGAAGGGTTATGTGAAAAGATACATTTCTCCTGTTTTAAGTTAAAATCAATAACCTTTTAATATACTTTTTATTTTATTTAATTTCCAACATGCAGCTCACAAACTTTATCCAATTTGATCCTTAAATCAAATTATGAATATTAGATTTTCTTTGGCTTCACAGTCTACATTTTTATTCATTATTAGACACTGCAGTGCCTCCACCATTCCCTTCAGTCAGCAACAAATAAATATAAAATACTCCTCGTGATAACTTGCCCACTCATGTTCTTTCCTCTGCTGCTTAACTTCAACAACTAGTTCTTGAATGTAACAAGGCAACTCCACAATCTATGGAATCATGTGATCATTGAAATAAAACAAAATATCACTTAAAGCTGCAGCAAGGCATCTTGTTTGGCTAAGGCATCAGAAAAAGGATAAAGAGTTACTTGAATTGACAGCAAAGTGGCAGCTAACGTGGGGATTTATATCCTGAGAATCATTAATAATGAGGTGTATAACATTATTTAAATCCTAATATATGTTTCCTGGTGGCTTAACGCTGCCAAAATGATTCACAAGTTCCACATTTTAACTATAAAGGTTGCCCAACAGCAACAAACTGAATCCTTTGGAGAGTCATGAAACACTTCAGAGTTGTTTTCCTTCACTCCTCCTTTCTGTCGACACAAACACAGCAAATTAGAGGAGAGTGTAGAGAGGGTTTGGTGCATTAAATTTCCTCTCACACACACACACACACACACACACACACACACACACACACAGACATTAGAGACAGTGTTGCTTTAATTGTGTGATACATGTTTTAATGTAAGAACAAAAACTTGGGCTCTCCTCCTCTCCTCTAAAGAATCAGGTAGAAAGGCTCGTCTCCTGCCTTCCAAAACGCACTCGTCCCGTGTCCATCCCAACATCACAATTCTCCAACCCATGTTCTCCCTTCTTTTTTTCTGATTCCACTGATCTGAGCTTGAAATGCGAAGACAGCAAAGCACTAAGCCTTCAAACGTGTGATTTTTTCAAAAGATCTCTAGAAGCAATCTCTGCCTGACTGACCCCTGACAGCTGCAGATCTCTTTATTTCTCTCTCTACTGGCACTTCATTTGGTAGAAAAGCTCTCAGATTCACACCTCTGTCAGGCAGCACAAGTGTTTATTATGTGCATACACACAGAATATCCCATATAGTGCACACCTCAAAGGCACGCAGGCTGCAGGCTTCTAACAAACATCCTGTAAATTGTGGAGAAAAAAACATATATGTTACAGTCATTTATGTTGCTTTTCCCTTCTTATATTTATTGCACAAGACTCATATTTTTACTAAACTAAAAGTGTGGTTTATATTCTTTCCAGAGCCATGGAGTAAAGAAACCCAGTGTGATCCATGAAATATGTTTCTTTTATACCAACGATGAACCTGAACTGTGTCCTCTGGTTTATCTGCTCCTCTCTGCACACACATCAAGGATTTTTATTTATTTATTTCACAGCCAAAAACAAAATATTTTACACTTTAAATCACCACAGCTCTAGGGGAAAAATGATAGGAGGGGGGGGGGGGGATAAATCTAAATATGCATCATTGTATGATAACATGGTGCACAACAGATAATCTGCAAAAATATATACTGTAAGTAGCAGTTACATTTAAATACACTCTCCCATTATGTTAGATTATAAATATCCACACCACAACAAAATTACCTGAACAATAGCATGTATTCTTATGTGCAGTTTGTCTTGGTTTTATTATGGCAGCTTTTCCTCCGTCACTCGGAGTGCAGGCTCTGCTGGTGCCTCCTTCTCTGGAAATGAGACTGCAGGCTCTATCATTAGATCGGATGGCAAGTCTTTATGCAAAGTGTTTTGCATAATTACATACCAAAGCCAGAATAGCCACCCTCAAATTTTATGGGTCACAAAGCATCAACAATTGCCGCATTATTGTCCACCAAAGTCCAGCCCCACCAATGACAAGGAACGGGGGGAAAAGAGAAGAAGAAGAAGAAGAAGAAGAAGAAGAGAGAGAAAGAACTCGTCTGCTTAATCTAAGCTTGGGGAGATTGAATTTTCATTCCAATAAAAAGTAAAGAAGATTATTCCCAAACTGACAACTTGTTTACATATAGTTGTAAAGTTCAGAGGACTGGCCCAAGGCTTCAGGGAGTCCACATCATGAAGTGGCTCCAGTGAAGTCCTGCGTATTTCTAACCCTCTGTGCAGAAGTTCCATGTAGAAAAAGGACACTTTTAAAGGAAAATTAACAACTATACCACATGATTGTGCTCATTTAATTTAATTTAAAAATATTTATGTAGTGGGAAAACCACGAAGAAGTAGTGAAATTATAGAAGGAAGTGTGTGTTTATGTTATACAGTTGCTATCGTAATTATACCCAATATTGATTATTATTAAGTCTGATTCCTTAATTATATCGAGCCTGCGGGAGATTCATTTTACCAGTCCAGAAGTTCAGGTTAAAAATGATTATCACGGTGTCTAATTGAACCAGTTAAATGAGTTTGGCGCTTTAATTTATAATAAATTTTGCTGTTTAAAAAAATTAAAATAATAATTGGTTGAAATTATATATTTTTTAAATCCGATTATATTTACTTACATTACCACTTTTGTAGCCTACAGAAGAGTGAAACACGCAATTAAAACGAATTAAAAACGAAAAATTTGGATTAATTTAGAATTATTTTATTTTCAGTAATGTAGAGCAAATTATTATCGCAGCACGGGGATAAATATGAGTAATAGGAATTAATAATAACATCCAAGTGATTTTACATTTGTTTTTTATGAGCGAATCTCCGTCGTTATCAAGCCGATGTAATTATCACCTCCAGCAGAGAGAACAGGGTCACAGAGGAAAACAGAAACAAGACTCCCCTATATATAAAATAAATAAATTTGTTTAAATTAAAGGAATGGAAGAAGCTGGCGACAGCAGAGCATGGTGTTAATTTTACAACGTGAAAAATAGCTGTGATAATACGAAAACTCAGTGGGGGAAAGGGTCAAATATTTCGATGCTTTTTGAGAAATATTCTTTTCACTGAGCACAGAAAGTGTTCGATTGTTTGGAAAACACATTTAAATGACGTGTAAAATAATTCCCGACATTTTTCCGACACAGCCTCAAGTGACACATCAGACTGTAATCACTAGATATTTTTAAAAGCATGTCATTTTAAAAATTTATCGAAACACCAGCAAGAATAGCGGCTCTGCAGACTGCACTTCTGGGGTCTTTTGAGCTTATTGTGCAACTATATCTCCACTGTCCTTTAATCATTTTGTGACTTATTTTTATTTATTCCTACTAAAACATTTATTACATTGTATTATTTAGTAATATTTATTAATAAATAAATGATGAAACAAGTCATATCACTTAAAAAACATTTTTTTCCAGAATATCAATTAAAACTTCAATACAATAGATGAAATTCCCATCACAGCCTCACAGCAGCACTGCTCTGCCACTGCATGTTTCTAATATGTTTTAACATTTTTTCATGGAGCTATGTCCCCGAAAAAAGAACAAAAGAAAGAAACCTAGTTAGACATGTAACACATAATAGAAGCCGGGGCACCGGAGCACAGCCGAGGTTAAACGTGCAGAATAGCGCCATCTCGCTGTTGCGGACAGATCTTCCTGCACATTTCATTTTTTTCTCCTTCTACTGAGACCCTCCGTGAAGATTTGTCCTCTCATAAGGTTGACCGATTTCTGTGTGCATAGCCAGCTCTGACAACAGCCTGCATGCTGCTGTCTTTTGGCGGCCACCAGTTCTATGTGTTATCGCTGTTCATTAGTGCAGGGGGTCCCGGAGCGGGTCCCGGGACCTGCGGGGGTCAGTGAGAGGAGAGGGAGGAGGGGGGGTGGTGCCGTGCAGCGCGTCCTCAGCAACTTGAAGAGTTCTGTCATCTCACTGTAATCTAATTCGACAAAATGATCACATATACACTAGTTCCCCAATCTGAGGTCCCGGGACGCTCGTGGGTCACCGAGGGAGATGAAGAGGGTCCTCCAGAAAACCAGAGAAATAATTTAATTTCTCTTGGGGGGTCATGGTTGGTTTGCAGTTGCGCATTTACAGGATGTATGAATTTGGTGATTTCAGGATTTGAGCTTTTTGTCTGTTTATGAACAGTGTGTGGAAAATCCCACGCCAAGCCTCGTAAAATGTCACATGTGGGCCCCTTATCACGCGGGGATCCAGGGGCCGCACGCGAATCTGCGCAAGCAGGAGAAGGTGTGAGAGCTCATGAGCGAGAGAGCCCGAACATTATGGCAACAGAAGAGTTGCTCACACACTTATTGTCTTGATAATGCATTGTCAGGTTGGATTGAAAATAACAGAAAAGAAATGTCATTTAAATGTGATAGGGTCTGTTCCTTCAACAAGCGAAACATTTTACAAATTTTAGGAGAAAATACAGAAAGGAGCAACAGAATTGCGCATTACCGGAGCTGTGGAGATTCCCTGCACACTCTGAGTGGGTGGCGTTTGGATGTAAGGTCAACAATAAAAGTTATTTATTTATTTATTGGAGCTTTATTTCACAAATGTTCTGTTGCAACACTGCAGCATTAATATTTTTTTGTTCAAACAAAACCTGATCAAGGCAGCAAATATCCAGCTTTTGCAACAATTAAGGCCTTTAGGTCAAATAAACGCAGCTAAATAATGCGTAAAAATGCGGTAAAATACTGAAAGAAGTTCAGCTTTACGCACGCTTTTGTTTTTTATTTGTGTTTTCATGCGTCTGGAGTTCACAGTAAGATGCCCTAATAAGCTCCGTTGTGCAGAAATGTCAGGCCATTTAAACGCTGCACGGTGTTGTGTCTGCACTAAGGAAACGCGTAACCTGTGTACAACTCCACTGCTTCTGATGAAACCTTTTTAATTATAAGACTTTTTGCATACTAAAATAAATTGCACATGAGAAGTTTTTCTATTAATTTACCGGAAAAGTTTGAATTATTTCTTCACCTGTGGAATATGTGAACGTGTAGGCTGTTGTTCATTGTGTTGATGGTGGAAATAATCATGACAATAATAACAGTGATGGTGATGATGATGAAGGCTGGACGAGAGATAACGCTCAGGGTGTGAGCTTTTTTTTTTGTTAAATCACCTTCAGTCTACCACCAGCATCGACCAGAATTACGCCAAATTAATTTCACAGTTTGAGGGAGCTGTGCCAAGAAGTGCGTGTTTGAAGTTTCGGCAAAACACACACACACAGAACGCATGCACGCACCCCCACACAGTGAGAAAGAGCATTTACAGGGAAGAAAATAGAAAACATCTCCATCAACAGCGCGTGAGGGCAGCGCCGTGTGTATGGAGTGACACGAGACAGGCCTGCCCGCCTAATTAATGCAAAATTGATTAAACATTTAGCACTTATTTGTGCAATTTATGCGGTATTTTACATCCGCGTAATCTAATGTCCAATGCCTTCAATATTATTATCACCACAGAGGCGTCAACATCACCATCATGTGGCTTGGACTGCACACGCGCTCACGGCACGCAGGCATGCACCTATGCACGGTCATGTATGCGCAAAAGATGAACAGATCCTCGCAATTGACATTGTCAATTAAGATGTCTTAATTTGCAATTTCTTAGTCACACACACACACATACACAGAGGGGCCTCCAGAGCGCGCACGTGATCTCTCACTTAATGTGTGCGTAAAAGCTGAGTTGTGGTCACATTCAGGGTCCTTCTCCAAACTACTTGAGAGTGACGAGTCTGTAACATTAATACTGCGACCCCTGGAAGACTGACAACCACTGCGGTGCGCCTAATGGGGATCTTAATAAAGTATCTATGTACCCCAAGTAACAAATCGATACAAGATGTAGGCCTATATCGATCAATACCTATGAAGTAGTCCTGATGAAATAATGCGTTAGGGTTTTGGGAGGCTGAGGGGGCAGTCTAATATCCAGGAGAGTGTTTGCGGTCTCTTCAAATCATCCCTCTGGCTCAGCGCTCGTCTCCCCTCTGTGTGTGTGATCGTGTATATTAAGTCAAATCAAACTGCATGCTTTAAAAGGTGCTGTCTCTCTGCTTTAAAGCACATAGCTGTTTGATTCCCACCCCACTGGCCCCGGTTATCCAGGAAACTTTAGTCCCTCTTTCTGCTAAAAATACAAATTTTTAATATAATAAACTATAAGCGCCAGTCATGCTTGCTCTGTGGCCAGATTGTAGCTTGTGTTTGGATTTTTATTTGGCATGCAATATTCAAGCTATCATAGGAAAATGTTTGGCTGCGCCACTGGCATTGAGATAGGCGCACCGTGAGCGCACTTGGGTTAAAAGAAAAACTGAAATAGCCTTCTCAAAATGGGGGGAAATTCAACATGGGGTATATTCACACTCTTGCACTACATCAGCTGCAGTTGTCTTTATCTCCCCTATTTATATCACCACAAAGCGCTGCGCCCCTTTTGAAAGTCTGGCAGTGTTTTTTTCTTTCTCTTTTTTTTCCAACTGAACTTTGCCATGTTGGTGTTGATTGGTCCTTCTTTCTGCATTTTTCTTCTTCTCAATTTCTCTTTTCTCGCAAATGAAACTCAATGAAGAGGAAAGGTTTGGTTAAATAGGACAAACCCAGCGCTATAATATTCTTCTTTAAATGGGATGTAATGATGTGTGGACGGTATACACTACATGCTCTCAGGAGGTCGAACGCAGCGCCTTTAATATTTTCTCTACAACTTACAAACCCGCTTATAGCCAATATCAAGGGACAGTGAAGGCGCCGATGTTGTCAACAACATGATTATATTTTTTTGCTCAGCGTTATAAATTATAGCCGTAGGTCACATTTGATGCACAACAATTTAGAGAAAATCCAGGGTTATCCCAGTAATGTTATTTTATTTTAATACACGCCTCCTAAACAGACTTTTCCTCCAACCCTACACTTCTTCTGATCATGTTAAAAACTACACCATCACAGTGCACTCTCCTCTCGGCAGAGGTGTCCACTGGCCCTGCACTATCTCCTCCACTCACAGACAGACGCAGTGGGATTCAGAGTGGATGACAGGTGCTTAAAACACACATTACTTGTAAAAGTTACAGCCCTAATAGCAGTCGGCAGCTGCTGTCGTGGCTGTGCGTGGAGGCGCCTGCGTGCGCAGCGCTGGGCCGCTTCTCCCTTTGTGTTAAAGTGAGCCGAGGTCTCCGAGGTCTCCGAGCTACAGTTCCGGGGTTAGCGGGTAGATGGCACAATTTTCTTACATTTACGGCCAGAATGCATGAAGCCTGGTGCAATAAGTAGAAGTGAAGGAGGATCTATTTTACCGACGAAATATATAGTGGAAGAAAAATGATGAAAAAACCCCCCCTTTAGAATAAAATAAATAAATAAAAGAAAATAAAGACATTTTTCAGATGATTCTGGATTTATCACAATTTTTCCAATTTGTTAAAGAGGAAAATGACTGCTATAATAATCAGACAAATAATACAAATATATTTATCTTTAAAATCCAGTATACTAACATAAAGAACACGTGCACCAGCTTCCAAAGCGTTTGATATTATTAGACATTGTAATATATATATCTATATCTATATATAGGCTGCCTCATAGATCAATAAAGCGCATGTTGTATGGGCTAATTTGTCATAGTGATAGTGCCAAGGTGCAAATAATGTGCATATTTGTCGCTTAACTGTGCGGGCGTGCATGTGTGTATGTGTGTATGTGTGTGTGTGTGTGTGTGTGTGTGTGTGCACATTGTGTGTGCGCACACGTGTGTGTGAGAGAGAGGAAAAGCGAGACTGCAAACCATATTCTTATCTTATTAAACAAATAGCCTCACTAATAACCCGTGAGCCCTAAATAAGTTCTCAGCTTCAGTGCGTAAAACTCCAATAAACGCCAACCAGCAGCACAGACTTTACTGTACACACGCACCGGCCCGCAGCATCCTTTTTTGGGGGGTGTGGGGTGCTGGGGGGGTTGGGTAAATATATAGGGCTACCAGCTCTTGTGTCAAAAAGTTCTCACGTCACACAGACGTAAATAAAAGTGACGTCGCTGCGAGTTACACCTCATTAGTCTTTTTGTACAATGCTAATAAATGAGCAGAAGTACAAATTATAGAGTCCAGCATATACATCACGCTCTGTCAACTAACATCAGCCCGGTGAGTGTCGACATCCATCCAAAGCCATTCTCAAGATCCATCCCCACGGCTGTATATGGTGGAATTTTTTTATTTTTTTTATAATCTTTTTGTTGTAAATACTTGGTCCAGTGAAATCATATTGGCTCACTGCGGTTTTCTGTCTACACCTTTAATTATCAATGTGGAGCTCAGATCAGTGTGATCTACCTCAGAGGCAGTTTGGTTGGACAAGCAGTGGGAGCAGCACTGTGTGGATAAATAGCGCTTTCAGCAAGAAGTCGAGGATAAAGGACCATCAGCATCACATCATAATCATCATTTTCATCATTATCAACAGCAACAAAACCACATGCACACACACACACACACACACACACACACATTCCCTCTCTCTCTCTCTCTCTCTCTCTCTCTCTCTCTCTCTCTCTCTCTCTCTCTCTCTCACACACACACACACACACACACACACACACACACACACACACACACAGAGCAGCAGCAGCAGCAGCAGCAGCAGAAACCGTGGTGAAGTTGGCTTCCATACCCATCCTGATTAAGCCTCCATACAACAAGGCTAATTCTATTTCAGGCCTAACTCTCAACTAAGCCAATACTACTAATAGTTAATGATAGGCCAAAAGTGTATGGCATCAAAATAGCACGTGGAAATAACTGACATTAAAACCCATCACATCCACTTCTGGAATATTCACATATTTAACATTAAACATTTAAGATTGAAATGTGGAGCAACTTCCTGTAGTGTTATTGAAGCTCAGTGAAAATAAAAACCATAAAGAACAGCCAGTATTATCAATAGAAATAGATTGGATTTTTTTTAAAGAAAATATATTTTTTTCTGTCAATATAATATATTATTTAGATGCAACTATTCATGCCTTATGAATGCTATTAATATTAATGTGAGCGTCCAAAGGTGAAACTGCAAATAATGCGCTGCAGAGGCTGATGTCCCGCGTGAGGGGGTCCACTGTTATGAAATGTTATTATCTGTTGAGGCAGGGCGCCTTATTACTACTGTTGGATCCTATTACTGAACTTTCACTCACATGCGCCTTCAAGCCCTTATTTAACAAATAGAGTAGTAAATTAGTGATCGGCATTTTTATAGAAAATAATCTTAACCTTGTAACCAAAAGTGAAGGCGTTTTAGCGGGCCTGTTGGCTGATTGATTAATTATTTTGTAATTCATTAATCACTTTCATGGGGCAAAAGGGCAACATCCTGCCACAGCAAATTGACTCCACTCCCCCCTCCAACCGACCACACACACACGTACACAAACATACACACACACTCACACACACACACACACACAAGGAAAAGTTCACACGCACGTTTGCGAAGTAAAATAAAAACATGGAAAAACTTGTTTTTTTCAAATTCATAAATTATAATTTAATACCAAGAACAAATTTACAGCAGAATGCTTGTTTACAATAAGCTAACACAAACAAACAAGAATTGTGTTCAACTATAAACTTTCACACACACTCACATATATCACTTGCAATTAATAATAATAATAATAATCATAAAAAAAGTATCTATACGTTATCAATACCCTGCAGTCATATATTTTTATATATTTATATAAAAACGTGGGTCAGTTTAAACTGTTCATAATTACAATCATGTATCATTCTCTGGTCCATATGTGGCCACGAACAGCCAAAGATCAGTGTTCAATCAGTGATCCCTTTTAATTCAACCACAACATGGTGTTTTTGTGTGTGTTGAAGAAAAGCCTCAAAACAAGGACAAAATTGCTAGCTTCCAAATACACACACGCACGCACACGTTCTCACACACGCGCGCGCACGCGCTCACGCACACCACGGCACCTGTCAAAGACCAAAAGGAGCAATAACACTAAAGTTAAAATATCAACTCCTTTTCTTCCCAAACCTGCTCACCCTGTTTAAGTCTGTAGCCTAATAATGAACGTCGTTTCTTTTCTTTTTCTTTTTTGTTTCTTTAAATACAAGGGCTAGTGTACTGAATGCACAGATTATATCTATACAGTCAAAAAAGAGAGAGAGAAAACATTTACATTTATATATCAAAGGTAAAATAGGTTAGCGACCTGTGGCCATGCATTCACAGTCTAAATATACATGAAAAAGAAAACATTTGTAGTAATATGTATATACATTAAAAACAGAACTTTCAGTGCTACTAGCTAAGTCTGCCACTCAATTTTGAAGACGTTGTATTACCGAGAAAAAAAATGGCAACCACAGATTTTTCTTAATCACATATACTTTGTATAAAGGAAAAACTCGTTGAAATGAATTGACCTATATTTACAAGAATACTGCCTCTAATCAGTGTTTTTCAAGTGAAACACACGACTGAAGTTTCAAATCTAATTGTGTTCCCCCAAAATGTTGTAGGCCTACTTTAACAACGTTTTGATAAGAAATCACATCATGCTTGTCAGGCACTTAATGCTTGAAGTGAATAAAGGGTGACATTTCAGGGACGCTTTAATAATACTGCTATTAAACACTACTCTGGCTAGGCTTCAAACTTTTATGACCCTTGACCTCTGCAAATTTTTTGAAAAACAAGTCAGTTTTTCTTCCAGTGCAGTTTGAGCCACTGCAAACGCCCTTAAATGCACATATAACGCATTTGGAGCAAACTGCACACACCTTTCTAACAGCAACTTGTAGGATTTTTTTTTTAAATCGTGTCCAATTGGGGAACTTTTGCCAAATATTCAAAGCTAAATAAAAAATGGGGAAGACTTTTTTGGAAAAATAATTTGGAAAATAAAATGAATCCTGTAAGCTTAATATTAATAATGAGCAAAATGTTTCCGCTGGGTCATAAAGTTGAAAATGAAAAAAAAGAAAGAAAAAAAAAAAGAAAAACTCCCTTTTCCCAGATGGTATTGGTCATCCTAAGAATATAAGTGCGCTTGCAGCATTAAGCCTAGATAATAAGCCTATACTCCTATTGCTGTGGTTTTAATTCTTTTTAGAACTTTTTTTCCTTTTTTTTAACACCTTTTCAAAATAAATCATTGTCTTAGAAAATAACACCACCTGTACTACAGAAATCACATAGGCCGGTTTGGAACCAGAAAGGAGGAACAAAGAAAGTACAAAACACAGCTATACATGGACACAGGACAAGTCATTTGAGAAAAGAAAAATTCACGTTTCGTATTTTCCCTTTCTCCAGTTTTTTTTTTCTTTTTACCCAAATTATCATTTTTAAATGCACTTAATACTTAAATTTTCCTTATAAGGATCGACAAAATCCCCTTTCCTTTTTTTTCTCATTTTCTTCTTTCATTAAAAAAAATGAATCGAAGCAGGTTGTTCTGCATGAACACTGGGAGCTTGTATCTGCCATTTTGAAAGTTCAGTGGATGTCTCAATTTTTTTTTTTGGAGTAGGGGGGGAATTCACAGTCATTTACGTCAATGTCTTTCTTCATGAAAGCCAGCCCCGTGTAACAGCCGGTTGGTTTTTTATTCCTTCCACAAAAGCAGCTATAATCATTGTAGTCTCGCAGCCCCCCAACCCCACCTTTTGTTTGTTCGTCTCCTTCTTGGTTTACTGAATTGACATGTAAGGCCAGTTAAAACTGCTCCCCGAAAGCAACATATCCCTGATGAGAGTTTCAATTGGGGTTTTACCTACCAATCGGACGAAAAATAATTGTTCTATGACCGAGGAAGAGACTGTGCGGAGGGAAGGCAAGCGGAGTAACAACTTCCCAAACCGTGTTGGCTGGTTGGGATACTGGCTCCGGACATATTCCTCCAGGGCGCACTGGGACTTCTCCTGCAAACTTTCCACATGGGCCACATCTGAGAGGCCACAAGCATCTGGGAGGGGGGGAAAGCAAATAAACATTAATAAAGTGGAACCTAAAGTGTTTCTCTCACGAGGAGTTTTTTTCTCCCCACTGTGGTGATATATGGCGGAAATTGATAGCCTGTCACATTAAGGAAAAAAGCAATTATTTTACAAAATTATTCTCATCTCTTTATATGTAAAAGTGGAGTTCATTTGTTTTGTTTTCATAAATAAATAGTGCACATATTTTTTTTATTTTGTATAATTATTTAATAATAACATTACGCTAGGCGAATAATTACCAAAACACAAATAAAAAAAAATACATTTCTACACGGTGGTGACAACTTCTGAAGCTTGTATAATTATATACTATTTTATTTAAAAAATATAAATGTATAGACAAAATAAAAACATAACTTTGCCATGCTCAAGAAGCAGAAAATGTGTGTTGCTTTGCCACTATATCTCTGTTCGGTGTTCCTCCTTTTATCGCCACTATAACTCGGTTATTTCCCTCGATAAAGCCACTTAAAAGTGGAGTAAATAATTAAGAATATTCATAGCTAAAGACTGTGTTTTAGATGGGACTGTCTTTCACAGTCAGAGGCACAGCGAGGAGGAGAGGAGGGGGAGGGAGAGAGGGAAAGACAGGGAGACCTACTGACCTTTAGTGAGCAGAGATTTAGCTTGGAAAAAAGGCCCCATAGCCTACGGAGCTGCCGTCATACTATACCACCAGAGACGCATAATCACTATCTGTGCTGCTGCATGTGGGCGGCAGCTGATTATGTGCCAAAAAACGCTTGTACGCGCATTGGTTAAGTTTGTAAAGTTTATGCATGACAACAAACCAAACCACCAAAGTAGCAAAAGGCGTGTCAACACACAGCTCGTGTTCAAACCTCCAGGTATGGAGGAGACAAATTAAGCCATCGTGGCCCCATAAAGGCTTCATAATAAAATCCAATGACCTGAAATGTGATTTTTCTTTCAATAGGCTAACAAACCATCACGAGAACAATAGTGTGAGCTAAATGAAATACAGAGGCTGATGGCTTGCAGGTATGATATCATTTCAAAGACATGCATTCACTCCACGGTGAAACCTTGTAAATCTCTTCCACGCGGATTTCTTTATTTTCCCCTTTAATGGTGGAGCTAATGTAACAAAATAGCTGGGGAAGTTTGGGTCATGACCTAGTTCTGGAGCAAGTCCAGAGACGCCTTGAATCTACCAGGCGCTGAGAATATTTCTGCAAATAAAAAAATAAAAAGCCGCCCCTCCTGTCACTGCTCAATATCACACAATAGTGTTAGATACTGACATATTTGCAATTACAGGGCTGTGCATGGGGGTCTGCATGCTTCTCCTCGGACACGTCTGTCCCTTGAATGACACGAGAGCGTTGGAAACCTGCGCTTTGCTTTTTACTGTGTGCAAATGGGACATTAGGCTTGTCTTTCTTTTTTCTATTCCCCTCCCCCTCGGAGCCTGACATCATTTATATCTGTCATTGCCTACAAACAAGACGTGGGGTATACACACATTGATAAATGGCGGAAAAATTTTTTAACTGTAGCAATTCATTTGCAAGCTATTGGTGTCTCCAAAAGTGTGTTAATAGCTGGATTTTATGGTGCTTTAAGGCAATTATTGTCTGTCTTATTTAACTCGAGATTATGTTGTAATATTTCATCCACTTTACTCTGTTTTTGCTGTCATTTTAATTTCAAAATCCCCTGTGTGGCCATGCCACTATTTCTAGTTTAGCCTCGTGCATGTGTTTGATACATCAGTTAATTAATCAAGTGATTTTATAATTTAGTGGCCTGATCTAGAAGCCCTTGACCATGAAGGCAGCATATAGGTGGACATTTAGGATTGCAACATCTACAATCAGTGTGGGTATATTTAGGTCAGTGTTGATTTAGCTGATGTTAGTGACATTCACACAGACTGAACTTGGAGTGTGCCAGCCTATTGTCTTACCTGTGGTGAAGAGCACAATTGCCTTTAAGCAGCTATATTCAGCAGAGTCAACGTGCAAAGCTTTGAGCTTCTCCACTTGTTCCTGGAAGATCCTAATGTGGTCCATAAAGGCCACCACTCTGTCCGCAGACATGGGGGAGGCGTGAAGGCCAGCCGCCGCCAGGAGAGGAGCCACATGCAGGGGCATGGAGCACTGCGCGGCGTTGAGCACAAATAACTCACTCCACGTCAACCTCAGCAGAGCCACCTGGTCGGTGATCTGAAGGTCTGGAAAGAAGGGAATATTCCTGGCCCACTCCACGGCGCTGAAGAGCATCCTGGCTGCTAGTTCACAAATGTTCTCGATGCCCATTATGTTGTTGGGCTGCATGCACTGACTGCCATACCGGGACGTCGGGTAGGGCTCCGCTCTCAACAGAAGAGAGATATATCCGGATAAGTAGGAATGGCAGTGCAGTGGGTCTCCATTTGTCAAGGCGAACTGACCGTGGTGTGGCTGTGTGGGTGGCACCCGTCCCCTTTGCACCGCTGCAGTAAAAAGAGAAACTACAGATATTGAAGCCTGAATTCTACAAATCACCACACAATACCACTCTGGGCTGAGCTGTCAAATATTATGCATATTAAAAACAGTGCAGAAAACTGAATCAAAAGCCTTAGGAAAATAAATGACATACAGCATGTGTGCTATAAACACACACACGCACACACACACACACACACACACACACACACACACACACACACACACACATTATGTTATTGCATATGAGTTGCAAGGATAATAATGGAGCTGTAGAGAGACAAATCATGTATAGAAAACACCAGAGATGCGCTTTAAACACACAACACATGCATATGTGCAGCTTTAAAAAGATGTTACTCGGCTCCAGCAACATGAGCTGGCTGTGAAGGAACACAAAGAGGGCAAGGGAGACCTTGCATGTTTAACCCTTAACCTACTTAGCAATTCATCTCGTTTTACCATACATGCAGGGCCTATTTTCGACTAATATTCAAATCAATTCTTCGGGTTTATGTGGAGAGGCTTTGTGCGCATAATTCAAGCTGCTGTCCAGTTGCAGACACAGTGAACAAGACATGCGGGATAGATGTGGAGATGTAGCCAGGAACACGCTATCTCTTAATTCGATACTCGCCATAATAGCGCAGAAGGCTATATTGTATCTATTCAGTACAGATGGATGTAAAATATAAATTCCATAGCTCTAGCGTGGCCAAGGGGGTCCGGATCTTATTTTTAAGAATATGCGCTGGAGCTGGATACTATAATAACAACGGCTAAAAGGAAGATCCGGCGAGCCCCGTCTAGACCACAGCACAGAGCGGCTCCATGGCGTGCTCCTGCCGCACAGCCTGGGAGGGAACAGTCGGGAGAGAGAGCAGGCTACGGGGGCGACATAAAAATGGTTTCACGTCTGAAAGCGTAAAAGCACAAACACACAATTTGAATAAGAAAACATAAAGTCCCAATACCTTCCCGTCTCATGCCGACTTTGAGGCATTTTTTGAGGCGGCAGTACTGACACTGATTGCGGTGGTGTTGGTCGATTGGACAATTCCTGTTGGCACGGCATGTGTAAGTGAGGTTCCGTCGTACGCTCCGTTTGAAGAAGCTTTTGCACCCCTCGCAAGTAAACTGGCCATAGTGTTTACCACTGGATTTATCCCCACACACCACACACTCAATGTGCTGTGGCTGTTTCTCCGACTGCTGCGTCGTCTGGTTCGTCGGCGTGGACTGTGTGTTGTTCGGGGGTCCTTGGACCGGAGTCTGAGGGGTCGGAGGGGCGACCTGAGAGGCTGTCAGATTCAACTGGCCTGGTTGAGGGGTGGGAAGAGATAGTCCTCCTTGGGTTTGCGAGGAAAGGGTGCCTTGGGTGTCAGCCACATCGTCCTGGGAGCCTCTCCACACTACCATTGCCATATCTATCAGTCAACGTAAAGAAACTTTTTGTCTGCCGTTTTGCTGTCGCGGTGGATAAACGTCTCAAGGAAACGCGGTGAACTGTGATTAACAGCCGGACACACAAAATGTCAAATCTAGCCTACGTTGAATCCACTCAGAATCTCCCGAAAACTGTCGATTTATTGCTGTTGGAGACGTTGCGAAGCACGTTTTCAAAACTGATGCGATGGCGAGCTGAGTCGCTGCCTTGCGCTTAAAGGCCAAGTCCAGGGGCGCTTACAGTCAGCCATCCAGTACACCCATCAATGGGAAATGTAGGCTAAATATTCAAATAATGAGCCGAGGTAGCATGGACTGTTCAGAGGATGATGGAGCAGGGTTGGTGAGACCGTGCCTGCAGCAGCAGAAAAAAACAATTGGTGAGCACACTGTAGCAGCTACTATCAAGTTCCAGCACAAGTCTTGAAGAAAATCACCAACTGGGTAAAAAAAAATCGCGTCTTCTTCCTTTTCTTCTTGTGAGGTAGCGCCAGCAAGCGCGCAGCTGAAGCCAATGTTTTTTGGAGAGCCTGGAAATATGAAGACAACTCTCTCCCCAAAAAAAGCGAAAGCACTAAAAAACAAAAAACAAAAAAACAAAGATCACAACCTACAAACCTCCTCCGTGCACTGAAAAATAATAGGAAAAAGGAGCAGAGAATCAAAGTGATCAAATATGTTAAAAAGGCGGAGGTTAGGAAGTGATTTGCGATTGGTAGGAGCCGGGCTGGCAGAATGCTTTCTCTCTGATCAGCTCACTGAGCTCTCTATATAGTGAACTTTGACACGACTGCTGCAACTTAGCACACGTTACCATGGAGATCGGCTGCCATATAAGGAAGGAGAGTGTGTTTGACTGGTCAGAGCTCAGGGACCTCCCCCTGAACCCCATTGGCTAGTCGGCACTTGTGCTACTTGGTACCTTGCCAGAGCCAGCATGGAGGTCGAGAGGGCCGCTTGGTCCTAAAAAGAGACGATTTTCGCAAAAGAGGAATCATTTCTAGCCACTCAAATCGCCCAGACTATAGAATATACTCACATTCCCGGTAAAGCAATTTTGCATGAACAAAATAAAAAATAAAATCTTAATTGATTTATTTGCCTCATATCACGTTACAGTAAAGCCTCATAGTTAACTGAAATATCCAAAGAGATTTTGTCCACGAGACACAGGTGCACCTTCTGGACATGATCTGTGCTCATTACAATAAAACTGTCCATCTATTGTGTCCTAATCTTTATCCTTTACGTGTGCGTGGATATAGAGACAGAAGACAAATTTCAAAACACACAAGAAAAAATAAGACACATTATACTGTAAATTCAGATTTTTTAAGATCATTGTAAATAAAACAGCATGTGAACACTTATGCACTTGTACACTAAAGCCACGCGCTCAAAGGGTCACAATAATGTCTAAATATCCACATTTGCCCAAGTCCCTATATATTTATCCAGGCTAATATACCTATTATCGCTCCTAATCACACCAGGTACCTTTCATCACAACCCACACCTCTTATAAAAATGTTATGATGGGCTACTGACATCATCTGGACATCCTGCTACAGCCTGCTAATCCCCCCTCCGGCCGCAAATATTCCCAAACACACCAGGTCAGAAAGGCCAAAGCATGGGTCTCAAAAGTCAGCGCCCTTTTTTTTCTTTATGTGGTCAAAATGACTACAGCTTTAAATAGGAGACTACATTTAAAAATGTCACCTGCAGGTCAAGAGGCAATGGATGAAAGTCCCTTGATAAACAACGCTATAAAAGCTGCTGTGATGCTTTATAATGGCTGTGAAATGATGCCTTAGAATAAAGATAACGCCTTAGAATAAAGGTAATACAGTTTGGGATAAAGGATGCATGTAAAACGGAGTTGCTCAGAGTTGCTGCCTAAAGGATATATATTTTTATTTTAAGCGTATATTTAAACAGCATTAGTTTACTTTATATCCGCAGGCCATCAAAGTTAACTTGCAGGTAAAACTCCATGCAGATGAACCTAAAGCCTGATCAGTGTGTTAAAGAGAGAAGCCTTGCAGCAGCATGCATCGTCCCAGGATGTATTACAGTATATGGGTGCCCCCTAGCGTATGATGTTTTTTTGCTTCAAATAAGATTCAATTTAGAGGAGCCATCCGACACGGAAACTGCTTCAGTCTCTTCTCCCGCATCGACCAAAACTAACGAGCACCATTTTACAAACTGATGACTTGTTTGTTTAAATTCTGTTTTACATGACTTGGACGGCACAGCTTTGAGAGTTGCCAAAGTTGGATTTACTTTTTTTTTTTGCCACTTCAGGCAATCACCAGCGGTGGTATTAGACCAATTGTGTCTTTATTCTAAAAACAAATGAGCCGTATATATTCTGTCTGCATGATTACTTTGTCGCTTTTATTTACAGAAGCCGTGAAAATGGAGAGTCTGTAAATAAAAAAACACCCCCGAAAAGGTATCCATTTACCGAGGATCCAGCGTCTAATGGTAAGTATACGTTTGCACACTTTATTAGGATAAATCGGAAAGGAAACATGTTTATTTCTCACCTATAAATTAAATATTGTCTAAATAAGCGGACAGACGCATCTGTTGGAATAAAAGACACGTACTGCTGTAGACAGAGCATATACGATGTTTCCAGAGCGCATTGACTACGCGCGTCATTTACGCGTATTAACCAAGCGTTAATTTATATGATGATCACAATAAGCCCAAGTAGTTTGCAAATAGCCATTCATAAAGTTCTGTGAGAGTGATAGAGAGGCAGGAGGCTGTATTCTTATTAGTAACAGACCTACCAAATGCATACGTTGCTTCGTCCGTAGCGGGATGCATCTTCTCTCTTATTCAGAAAATATATTTTGTCTTCTCTTTTTCGACACAGTGTTGAGAATGAAACTGGCAAAGCTTCCTCTCCAGGGATCAAACACAGAAAAAAGAAGCACGCTGTTTATTGGCGAAATCTGTAAATGTCTGAAAACTTTGAGAGAGCCGGATCTGACCAACTGATTCTCATCAAATGTGTTGGAAATATTAAGTTGAGGTGTCTTCCCGAGCAGAATATCATTTGAATGCCTGTGGAAATGAGAAGCAGGCTTTACAGCAGAGCAGAGATCCGGTGCGCCTTTTCTCTCCTACAGTAATAATATGGCCAAAACGCGCTTGTACGCCGCTGCTTTGTGTGGGCTACAGAGGAGAGAGGGAGGGGGTGCAGTCAGAACAGACACCTGTCTTTAAGTGTGGCGAGCGTGCATTGTGACATTCTGCATATTACTAATTATATGGAGAGTGGAAGTAAAGATGCAATAAGACGTGTAATTAGAGCTGTAATTAAAAACAAAAATTGTAATTTTATTGTAAAATAAAATTCTTAAATGGAGCCTATAAAAACAGCAGTGACTATTGCTATAGTATCCTTTTTAGAATAATTATTAATTTACTTCAATTAATATGAATAATTATAATGTAAAATTAATGTATACAAATGAAAGAAAATAAACACAGCCGATTGAAAATAAAAAAACAATATTCAAATTTTTTATTATTATTTCTTTCTTTTTTTTTTTTTTTTACAGCTACACCTTTCTAATTATACATTATGCAGATAATAAAGAAGAATGCCTTCATAATTAAATGATAATAGCCTCAATTAACCTCGCGTAAATCTATACTGGGTTAAAAAATGGAACACCCTTTTTTTCCACGCATAAACATTTCCACACCAGCACAATTGATTTGCTATTAAACCCCCCTCTAAAAGTCTGGAGCGGCAGATTTTATTCCCCGGGTTTAAAAGTTTCCTCTGTGTGATTAGTAGTAGCAGAGGATAAAAAGCACTATATGCTCAGCCAGCCTGCATGCACCACAACAATAGCGCTGCCCAACGGGACCAGTATCGATTAAGACGAGACAGAGGATGTCGCCTGCACTAAATATTTACTGATCACACACAAATAGCTGGATCTTTAACGATTTCCCATGCTCCGGCTGGGAGAGAGGACTAAATCACTTTATTATTGTTAGTAAAACAAAGCACACGCGCTGGAACACAGGAGTGGAGATGTGCTGATTGGGAGAAGTGCAGTTAAATTAATCGATAGTGAGAAGATAATAGTTGAGATTTACGGGCGTGCAAAGAAAAAGCTTTCACTCATGTATCAGGTTCAAACTGACACGTGCACTAAGATTGGTAATTCTTCTTATATGGCAACAAGCGCGCACTGCAAAGCAGTTAAAAACTACACAACTATCAGCGTGAATTGGTTCAAACATTCCTGTATAATTATCAGGCGTTTTGTTTTTTTAAAAAGCTTTCAGATTGATTATCTAAAAAATAAAAAATAAATTGTTGAGCTGACGGCAAGAAAGCCCTCTCACACTTGTGCAAAAAGTCAAAAACTTGGGATGAAAGTTGACTTTAATCTCATCTCTGCCTTCAACAAGTCCTTCATGCAGATCGGGGGGGATTCTGACCCGGAGGTCTCCAAGTTCCCGGCCTGATTAACCCCTCCAGAACCGCGCAGGAGCAAATGTTAACCAGGCTAATCAACTTCAAGAGTCTGATTGAATTAGATGACTGTGGAATCGAGACAAAAAAATAAATTGTCTCACTTAAAATAGAAGTGAAATTGTTTTGACAATTGACTCAATTTTAATGACTATAGCATATTAAAATAGAGGATTAATTTAAGATAAAAGAGACAGGCAACAGGTTTCAGCTGTTTCTACTTTTCTCTTACTAACATTCAAAACTCTTCCACAACAGCCACAAATTGTTTTTTCCTGCTTGATAACGATCACTTGATTGATGGTGGTTGTGCCCCATATGTCATAGCAGTTTTATCTGCTGCATTGCATAATATCAATCAGTACCCTCTAGTAAAAAGCTTTATCTTTCCTTTCTTTATAGCAAGGCTTTATTGCTATCTTGCTTATATGCAAAGATGGGGGAAAAACATAACAAGACCAATTAGTCATATGTGTGTTTGTACATTTGGCTTAATTTTGGTAAAGAATATATGCTGACATAATAACAAAATAACAAAAAAGTTTCAACAAGTTACTTTAGACTTAACCATAGGGAGAAATATAAGATAAAGGTAACGTATGTAAAATCTTATCATCACATTATATTTTATTATTTAAATGTTAATTATATAAAATATTTTACATAAAGTATTGTGTAGGCATAAAATAAGTATCTGAAAAGTAGTGATACATAGAGATTTTTTTTTGACAAACAGGTTTCATCCCCATGCCTATTCTTACACTTTTGATTTTATATACTTTCTCCGTTGTTGAAAAGGTGACTCTTAAGCAGTTGTTGTTTTTTACTTTAATGACAACCGTATGACCTGTCTTTTAATTTATGTTTCTATCTTTTTGGCTTCTTAATAATATGTAATTATAGAAAATTGCATCCCATTATCATAATTAACACCCCCTTATTGTAAATAGGGTGCGTGTAAGTGACTTAAATGTAAGTATGCACATGTAAACTGTATAGGTCTGTATATATAGTGAGAAAAAAAAGGTGTATGACGATAACCTTTTTATGCCTCAGTGTGAGCAGACATACATGTGATGAGACATGAAGAGTTCATTCAGTGGCGTAGATCACTTTCACTCTGTCTGCATGCCCCAAGGGCCGCTATCTAAAAAGGCAATAGATCCCAGATAGCTCACTGTGTTCAATTTGCCAATGATAGATTATAGTGCCAATTTAAACAGATAGGGATCAATTTGTCTCAATGATCACTCTTTAGGCTGACTGCCAGCGTGCTCTTAATGTATTTGTAAATGCTGCTTATTTGAATTGCGGCTGTTAAAGTGATCAAAACTGTGGAATGGAGAGATGATAGGAGAAATAATAAATGATGTGTTGTTTTGGCTGCTAAAGACTGCACTGATGGAGGATACGTGATGATTTCTTGAGACAGCAGCAGCAACACTGCAGCAGCAATGGCCAAGAGGTCAATGGTTTAACTCCAAGGACTTGCTGGGAAAGTCTGGGTAGGGCAATTGTGTGATAAGTGCTCTCTAACCCTCAGGAACTACTGCTGAAGTACCCTTCGGCAAAGCAGCTTAAACCCCATCTGTCCCAGTGGAGCCGCACAGCGACCGGCAGTACAAGACTGCAGTTGTATACCGGGCCACTTGTGAGATGTGTCTCTTTGAGTGTGACCTACCCTCCCTTTTCTTTTTAAAAAGAGGGAGAGTGGGCAGTCCACTCGCCTCACACTTTTTTTTTCATGTACTCAGACAGTGAAAAAGTTTTGGAGAAGACACAGGAGAGAAAGCTGTGGCAGCACTCAGTTCTGAGCCAGACACGGTTCACATGTGGCCCCAAAGGCAGCAGACGGTGTATTGAATTACTGTAACTCAAGGTGTAATGTGGTAGCAGTGTGGGATATGGAAGCATTACACAAACGGATGTAGAGGGGGCTTACTTCAGCTTTCTACTGCAGCTATAAAGTGTTCAAATCTTTGCTTAATTTTCTTAAATTCCATCTATAACCATTTATTAGTTCAATCGGCAGCCATACTTTCTATAAAGATCATCAATATGTCTTTATAATTAGATTTAACCAGTTGCATCAGACTCCTATTCTTATGTAGACACCCTGTATCTCTCGGATTTGTGTTTTCATGTGTTAATTTGCATTAAAGAATGACATGGTTTGTATTACAAGGAGACCCCGCTGGATCAACTCATCAAATGCATGTTGGTACACCATATGTGCTGTGCAAAATTGCAATTTATCTATGACTAATAAAGTTTTAAGACATCATATGAGCTGTGTTTAAACTGGTTCTTATCTAATGTTTGCTCTTAGGTTTTTTTTTCAGTTTTCCTGTGATATTTTACTGTAAATGTGTAAATAAAGCTTTCTTTTTTTCACTGTAATATTGTTTCAACTATATGAGACATGCTGTTAAAAAGTCTGGTTTGTATCAATGAGAATGCAGCTTCCTATTTTCTGAACCATTCTGTACAGTCAAACCAGACTTTGACTTCACTGCTTCTGCAGGAAATTCAGATTAACAAAATGCAGTGGAGATTTAGCAGACTCCCATGGGTACTGCAAGTTATTGAGAGAATAATAAGAATATGACACACTACTGTATGATGATAGCATCTTTCTGCAGCACAAATGGGCAAAATCTGTGAAGAGTACAGCACTCATGTTTCCTGAAATTGAAACATAGCTGTAGTTAACATTAGAATTAACAACAGTAGCATATTATATCAGGCACTTTTACCAGTTCCAAGCCCAAAGACTGCAGGCTGAGAAATCAATCAGGCAGCAATGTTTCAACATAAGAATGCATTTCTCTGTGATAGCAGATATAAATTGCATCACTATAACAAAACCAGCAGCCCGTGAATATTGACAATGTTAACTACATCTCTGTTTCCACAGGTAACTGATTCAACGTTTGTGAATGAAACATAATGTATAATAGCAAATATTGCCATTTAAGGTTTTTCAATCACACAGATCCCCATGTGATCAATGGTCCTTGTGAAGTGATGGAGGGAAAAGAAAGCAAATGGGATTTGGTAAGACATTGACAACAGTGATGACTCGGAATGAAAAGGAGAAGATTTTCTCGGTGCGAAGATGACCTCAAGGGGAAAAGGCATTTAAAAAAAAAAAAAGAATCACTTATTCACAGGATCTCGGTTACTTTATCATCATATGAGGACACGCAGAAGCTGCTTTTAGTGCTCACAGCGTGAGAGCCAATACTCCCAGGATGATGTCATCAGACTTAAATCTTAGACTTGCTCCACTGACAATAAATTGAGAGGGGATTTGTGGACATGTGATAGTGCCCAGAGGTTACACAAAGACATGACTTAATGCTCTCACAAAAACATCCAGAGGAGTACACACTATTTGTTCCACTTTAGTCATGCTAATTAACTTCCATGATCATTATAAACTTATTAAATTTTTTGGTTTGTGTGTCATATTTTACTGTGTTGAGTAATTATTTCAAGAGACATTACTTACTTGTTAAGTATACACTCCCCGATACTTTTCTAAACACACAATTTAAATGGAACTTTTTAATCTTGCTTCCACATTTTAAAAACACCACAGTGATTTTTATACATTTCATTTACAAAATGCATCTACCAGTGAGACTAAAGAAAACTATTTATCATTAAATATGAGTATATGGAAGAGCAGAGCTCAACAAAGAGCACACAAGGTATAAGTGTCCTCTGCTGTACAGATCGTATAGGTAGATGTGTATTTTCTGAATGTGTACTGTCAAAATAAAATGCTACACTGCTGTAAGGTGAAGCTGACTTTAAAGTTAATATACTTAAATGTTTCCCACATAGTGTGACTCTAATTTATTATCTCTTAAGTTGCTCTATACAACAACACAGGTTTAAGTAGCCACAGTCGTTAGTTTCCATCAATAAGGGATCCATGTTGGTTAATGTTTGAATGTAAAGGCAAAGAGGAGGCAACATCTCTAGCATGTGTTACATCAACAAAATAAAACACCTGATGATGTGTGCTTACCACCCCCTCTGTCACATAAGAAATTGGGCGAGAAGTGTTATATAACAGCAGCAACATGGACATGAAACTGAATAATTAATTTTCCTCCATGATGGCCCCCTGACCCTAGAATTTATTGACTAAATCATCAGATTTTGGAATGAGGTGGCTCAATTTTTATACAGCCCAGGTTGTAATGATAGGAATAAGTTCACAAACCTACCTCTGTGGTTATTACCAGAGAAAAAAAAACAGAAATGTAAACAACTATTTACTTCTTATCATTAATGCAGTTTACAGCACAATGGCATTGTATTTTGATGTGGGATTCGAGTAGCTCTAAGCTACTCATACTATACTATACAACTATGTCATATTGCATATTTCATTATTACCCTGCACAATGGCATGCATTTTTCATGCCCAGACTATATTATATCTATAAACAGGTTCTGCATAAACTAAAACAAATAAGACAAAAGGCAAACTTAGAAGACAGGGTGTCGACATCTGAGGCAATTGAAAATGTGGTGAACCCACAGAAAACACTTGTGGCTGAATCAGCTCTGGTGAGTCACATTAAAAGAATTACATCTGTTTGTGGATCAATGGACAGGCGTAACAGAGCTGTAAACAACAATGGTGGCTGTGGAGCGCTGTCTGTGCAGACATAGCATTCTGGCAAACTGGAAGGCATTAAAGCAGACAAAGAACAAAAAAATGAACTTATTAGCCAAGAGTAAACACCAGCAAGAGAAGAGCTACTGGATGTTCAGCACTGTCTCTGTACTGAAAAAACAAACAAATGTTATAAACTGGTGTAATTTCCATGACAACAGCTGGCACAGGAGTATGAGCCCTTGGGCAAAAACCGTCAAAAAGAGGGTGGCCACACACGTCTTGTGTTGTCTGAAGTTGAGAAGCCTCATCTGGCTTGTAAAGAGAAAAATATCAGAAGGAAAAAACAAAACAACACAAACCTTCAGTTTCTGCCTATTAAATAATTATTTTTAGTAAAGAGAGGCTTCCGCAGCAGCGTACTGGTACTGAGGTGGTATGTCCTCTAAAATTCCTGTTTCACTCCTACACCTCGCCTTATCTACAAGTGCCATCTTTTGTGTTGTAATAAAGAAATAAATAATAATTTTGCCCCCCCCTAATTTACCTCATTAAAAAAGGGGGCGTGGGACTGAGTATACATATACGAAGATAATGAACGGCCAATAGAGAATGCTTATGTATGGGGTCCAGGGTTTTGTATTACACCTCTGTTCAGTAACATAGGCTAGGCAGCCCAATGCTTTGTCTATTTAGTGTAATCTTGTGGTAAAGTTGTTGTTGATGGTGTTGATACTGTTGCTGCATTGCACTGTGCCCTGCAGCAACAGTTGGGTTACTCCACAGTTTACCATGATACGACTGGTTGGCTTTGGTAAACAGAGTAAGCGTATTAAAATTACTTTTTTAAACTTAATAACTGAAACATACTTTAGAAATTACATAATCATTCATGTCAATATATTAACCAGCTATACACTATGATCATGTGTGATGGGTATTTGTCTGTATTCACTTGTAAAAACAGATGAAGCCCCCCACAAACTCCATGCCGTACTCTTGTCATGTGTACTTTGTTACATATATGTACAGTAGATACACCCACCCACTGTCTCACCTACTAACTTGCGCAGTCACTAAAATACAACCAGAGATATTCTATTGCTTCAACAATCTCCAGTCTGATCATTTTTAAGCCATAAAGCCATTAACTATAATGGTTAAAATAATAATCTTTTACACAGCTTATTTCAGAGGAGGATTTATAGCTTTTCAGATCATTAGACCACTATAGAGTGTTAACTAACGCTAAGTTCTGGCTCCTTTTTTGATCCAGATTTTCCTCTATGAAATGAAACATTACTAAAGCTTAGCTTGTTAAAAAAAAAAGGTGTGACTGATCTTTTCCAAGGAAAATACAGTAGGGGACAAATCTGTGCAGTCAGGTTGTATAACTGGCCTGGCAGTGAGCCCACAATGCAAGGATTAGGTCCTCTGGAGGAAAACTTTGAAGCAAGAAACATTGGCTCAAATAGCAAGTTTGTGTCACTTATGAGAAGCTATAATATGAATGTTAACATATTTGTCTGGGGCATAAAATATTAAATGAACTTTATAAATAGATACACTGTGCTTTTTCTCCTTATAAAATAAATAAATTAGTATAGTCAGTATATACAGTAACTTTATATCATTAATTGCAGCAAAATATATTGGCACACTGGTGTAAAATGTGTGCCGAGATTAATTTAAAACAATAAATACTAATAAAATGTTTTCTATTCACGTGCCCGTTATTTATGTGCCCTTTCAGCCAGGCTAAAAACTAGCAATGGTGTGATACTTGCCACCTTCATCACAGGATATAAAAACCTTCTGAACTTGCTCTCCCCAAATTCTACTGAAGTGATAAAAAGGTGGTGTCTGCACTCTAATGCATGAAAAAAGCTACAGTTTATACAAACACTATATTGTTTGCAGCTCAAGGTGAAAATAATACCATAAACTATAAGGCTGCCCATAATAATATGGGTTCACATAACCAGGCTGCAAGAAAAAAGTAAGGCCCATTTCATCAAGCTAATTGCCTGTTTGTGAGAGGGAGCAAACTTTTCTACCACCACTCTATTATGGAGGCTCTTTCTTAATCATAAATAGAGCCCTTGTATCCCAGAGGGACTTGCTATTCTAATTTACAATTGAACTAAAGACCAAAGCTATCAATCTTTCACAGACACTTTATTTCTGCCCCCCTTCTCTCTTGTAATTGTGGTGACATAACCATAAACAACAGAGAAAAGGCTGCTGTGACTGATCTGTGGAAATGACAGCATTAACACATGAGCTGCACATAAGCACTCCCCTCCACCGTGCATGTGCCTGTAAGCGCACACACAGACACACAAACATGGAAACACACATCAAGGTGGAATAAATAGTCGGGGCATATATGGAGTGACACAGGCTTGGGATTTAAATAACTTTATCAAGATCTACCTGGCAAACGGGGATTTTAAGGCTAAATAAATGCAATTAGTCAAAATCAAAATAATGCAAATGACAAAAAATGTGACAAAAAAGTGTAGATACCATAAAATAAATCTTGGAATCACTTTCTTATAATAAAGGGTTTGTAAGTAGTGGTGAATGGCATCATTGAAGGTAAATTAAAACATATATTAGCCATTAATAAGAACAAGTTGGTAACAAATGTTTACCTTTTGGTATAAAACTGTTATAAAGGTTGGTAATCCATTAATAAGTACTCACAGGTTTCTCACTTTCTAATGAACCATAAATAATGTAGTTATAAATTATATTAAGTCATCATAAGGGTCAAAAGTTTCTCTCTTACTCATAAGCCACAGTATGTAGTTGTAAATGCTAATAAGTTGTTAATAAATGGATTTGTTTCTGAAGGTGAAGGGTCCATTGGAGGGGTCTTTCTGATTAATTAAAAGCTCACTAAAAAGGCAAAGTGTCATTCTGGAGGAGGTGTATAAACCTCATTCAGAAAGAGGGATTTTTCATAAAATGGCAACCCAAACATTGTTTTTAATAATTCCATTAACTGATGAGTTATTAAACGTCCATAAAGCAATTAGTTATGACTTATAAACACTTCATAGGGCATGCCTTATCAGAGCTGAGATCTAATATGTCATGTCACATACTTTCATGTATATCCACTGCACACTGAACACAACAACGAGAGAAACATGTCTCGACAGCTTCACGTCTTCAACAAAGCACTGCCAAGGTCTCATGCTGTCAGCGTGTTGCTGTAGAGCCTCGGACACATTCCACTGCTTGCAGTGGCGGTGCAGTGTCACCACCGCTGCACCGTGCCTCCGTGATGCCTTTAATGATGAGTCTTTTCGTTAATGAGTTAATGCAAAAACTCTCAATGTCATCTCAAAGATAAGATGGGAGAAAGCGGTGCATTGTACACATAATGACAGGCTCCCTGCCTGCCCCTGAGATGTCACGGGTCAGCCATGTTAAGAATGTGTGTGCCCAATCATCTGCTGATCTTTATCTGCTGGGCCTGCAGCTAACCATGACATGGGCCCAATCAGGGGTGCTGATGAATGGACAAAGGGGCCCTTGAATTGTCGAAGCTCCCACATGACTGCTTCTCTACTAAATCATGATGACATTAGCAATCAATATACCAATTATTGAACAAGTTATTAAACATGTTCGACAAAGAAATGATCTATACAAACTGTATACTGTACAATTCAAGGGCTTTTGAAGTTTTCTGTGAATCATAATGTCATTGGCAAGTGCATTGCTGATTTACAACCTTTTACCCTGATGTTCAAAAGATGCTCAAAATGACAGATTTAAGCAAATAACCACAACAAATTCTTATCTGATATTTGGAATTATAAATTGCTGAACAGGAAGTCGACGTCGCATTCATCCCCAAAGCACTCAAAAACAAAGATTATTTATGATTAAAGATACAATCTGAGTCTATTTATGCCTTTTAACAAAATCCACCAATGACTAATGTACAAAGTGACAAATTAGGACCATAGATGGCTTTGGATAGCACAATGAGGTGGAATATAAAAGGTTGAAGAGATAAATTCCAGCCGTCACTGACATCATAAAACCTGACAAATTGTAATAACGGACTGTGTAATCCACACCACTGTCATTCTCGTCTCTTCAGGCTCTCCCTGACACAGTTATAGTCTCAGATTCAAGTCTGCAGCCAAGTTTAGACAAAAAGCCCCATCCGGTCCGGTGGCATTTGTCTTGTTTTGCATTATCTGAAATCAAACGCTCTATTCCACTCCCACCGTTCCATATAGAACAATCAGTCCGGCCCTAATGTGGGAATGTCTGTAATGCTCACAAAAGGACGCTGACATTTATACCCAGCAGAAATGAATTAGACGGGGCCTGGATTCCTCCAGTGGCTTTGTGCATGCTATACTAGACTGGGTGGATAGATAATGACACTTTATTACGGGGTCATTATGGCAGGTAGCTCTCAACGATGAAAAGGCAGATCTAGTCAACACAGACAGCTGTGAGACAGGTGACCCAGCGTGTTAACAAATATGGCAAATGGGCATTATGAGACTAATGAATTCAAAAGAAGCTCGGGGGAAAGATCAACATAATAGCTTGGCCTGTCTCAAGATTGCCAAGAAAGATTTACATCTTAAGGCTGGTTTTAAGGAACTATTCTCAACTATTGTGACGTTGCTTTCCCACAGTGTTGGAAGATGAGAAAGGAAAAGTATTGAAATATTACAAATGGTGTTAAACATGCTTCATGACTAAGCTTGAGCATTGTCCTTGTCTCATGTATCAGTTTTTGTGTCTGATTATGATTATCAAACTAGTAATTGATACATCATAATGCTTCCTTCCCCGATTTTGTTTGGGTTCCCTGCCAGCTTATACCTGGCTGAACAAAACAAATAAATGTATTCAAATAAAAAAAAGTAGTTTATTCCTGCACTGTTCAGTGAAAAAATATATTACCAGAATACACAAGATCAATACCATCTCATCACAACCTTTATAATGGATGTATTGATCATAAACAATCTGTCTCCCCATTCCAGTGTACAGTACTTATGGTCACTACTGTAAGTGACATCAGGCCAAAATAGGAGTCATTAATATGAACTTAAGCAATGATAATACCTTGCCAAACTCAAGTTTAACACTGTGCTGAAGGGTTGTACAATCCAACTTTTTACAATCCATCTACAACATCTGCTAATGTGCTGTAGGAATCTGCCAGGTCTGGACCAATTTGGCAGTTATTTTGAAGTAAGACATTTCACCCCTCTACAAGTGTTTCCTCCAAATGATACTTTTTACATTTCTATCAAACATCTCTAATCGGTCCCACTGGACCTGACCTGGAGCCTGAGGGAAAAAACAAGTTGTGTGTCAAATGCTATCCACTAGCCAAACCTCCAGTGTAAAGTGAAATGTAAAAATGGTCACATCTGCATCTGTTCTATTCCAGCCACTCACATGGGGTCAGGTTACTGTTGGTATATCGATACTACTTACAGAACTTGGATGTTCATCCTGTTCTTTTGTCACTGTGCCAAACGTTTACCCAATGAGATCAGTCTAGGTGGCTGCAAATCCTATAACATGAGATTAGCCCTTTTGACTTCACAGACAAGATAATGACATTAGCTAATGTATGAACAATAGAATACCTCTGTGTGCATTCTGATACCTCACTGAGAAAGAGACACACGAGCACTTTGTTCTGGATTCAACCATTTTGCTTTGAATTCACTGTCTCCACCTGATCAGCTAAAGGCATTCAATGACATCTCCCCTCTACGCAACCTGTTTTTCAGGGCAAATTAAAAAGAAAGACTTGTTTGTCCTCTGGACTGTATTAGTGACAGAGCAGTGTATTTTCTAGTGTGAATTTCTTAAAAGTGCTCACCGCAGCAATTGATTCTCATCACGTACAGTATGTGCTATTAGTGGGTCACACTTAATGCACAAGTGGTTTAACACTGTACCCTGTAAATAGATGTTAACCTGACAATGGCAGGACTAATAAGATGCTGGTAGCTCCTTCACCTCTAGTTTTTTTCTCTTTTTTTAAGCTGATTCTGTAGGTTTTATTTTCTGCATAAGGATTTTGCTATAATGTGACCCATTGAAGACGTTGTGGGTCAAAGACAAGGTTTAATGCCACAGTATGCCCTCGTGTATATGAGCCAGTGCTGGCACATAAGCAGGTCTAACATTGAAAGAAGAATTCAGGACTTTTTCACTTAAAGTTTATTCATTGTTAAGTCTTTAAAAAGAAAAATAAGTTTTTTCTCCACAGAATTATGTAGGTAAAATAACTGTATTTAGGTTTTCATGGGTTGCACTTACATCAAAAATGCTAAAAAAAATTATAATACCATCCTAAGCATGGACTTCAATTCAAGACAGTTTGATGAAAACCTGTCCCTGTCAATTGATTTGAGAAGTGGCCACATCTCAGTGCACATGTAACCGCCAGTGATTCAGTTCAATGGAAATTGACAAAAATGAAACAGTGATAGTTTCATTTCATAATGCAATTACACATGATAACCTTATGTGAATGAGCCAGGCCACTGCTTTAATATGATATTATCACACAACAATTAGCAATAAAGACCAGGGGGAAGGTTCAAAGCACAACCAAGGGTGAAAGTCCCTCAGCCAGTGAACTTTTGTGACCCTTGGGTTTTCCATGTGACCCCACCAATAAGAAATGCCTTAGGTAATTTAAATCAACTGGAGGTGTGTCACTTTCAAACAAACTCAGCTGAATAGCCTCGCCAGAGCAGCATGCTGCTCCCCTGACCAGATGTGTGGGGCTTTTTTTTATTACAAGAGAAGGAGAAGCTGATAGTTGCAGGTGCAAGGCTGACATGAGGGCCGGCTTTGCGGGCCTTCATAAAGGGGATATCCATTGCCTGCGTTTAATCAGAGCCAGTGGGACGGGATGGGATTCATTGCTCTTTGATGGAGAGCACTGTTATGAAGATGGACAGTCACTTTGCTCTCTAAGTGAAACCATCGTTTAGCCTCAATTCCCAGAGAAAAGGCCCATTTGTTATCCACAGGGGAGTGCAGCAGGGGTGGTTATGCTAGGTGGAGTCTGCATACATTTTCCACACAGTTACCGTGCATACAATTATGGTCAGAGACTATGCTAAAGCCAAAGTGACATACAATATAGCCTTTGAATATGTTTCTCTCTTATACCAACAGAGTTAACGTCGACAAACGCACACACGCATGCACACACACGCACACACACACACACACACACACACACAGATGCTCACTCACATATGTTCATCTCCTGTTGGTGTACTTGTATACATAGTCATGGTGCAGCTGTTTTTTATTAATTTAAAGGTGTTGTGCACCACATTCAAAGCAAATCTATGGTTCTGGAATTGCCTCCATATGGTTCTTATTCTCATTCCTACTGGGTAGCCCTATGCAACTCACATGCACTAACATGTTCGCGCGGACGCACCAGCTACCACAACAAAGAACAGAGATGCTCGGCTCAGTTTACAACACACACAGAATAAGCGTCACTTTATTATCTGGTCAGGATGTCATTACTATGTATCTTGTAAATAATAAATAGTTGTTTATTGCTTTATTTATGTTCTCAGTGACGTTTACAGCACCTTTAGGCTTAATTATGATACACCAAGCTCAAACTGTTTCCAGTTGCTGGAAAAGGACATCAATATTGGATGAATCTGCAAAATCCTGAATTAGGATCAATGAAAATGTTTTTGTTTTTGTTTTGTTTTATAGTTTTAAACACTTTTATCTTCTAGGTTTCTACAACATCTGTGGACTGCAACTATAGTATGTTTACGATTCAGCAATCATGCTTAAGGCATATAAACTAGGATCTGGTTATAGTTACACAACCAAAACACGTTAGCCAAAGATCATCGTCAGACTCAATAAAAAGGTGAAAATTAACTTGTTGGCGATGGGACACAAACTCTATTGTGTAAAAGTCAGACTTGCACATCCAGCCCTGATAACCCCACCCTACTTCCTACATTAGCATTGGATGTAAATCAAGAGGAGCAAAATCATGCAGTAAAAACATTATTCCTGTGGGTGCCTGGCTGAATTATCACCACTTTCCTAAACTCAAAGAGCTGATTAGATGCCTTTAAAAAAGTGGGTCCTATTAACAGTCTGCCCACTGTTCCAGTCCTGACCTCTAAGAGTCTGTTAAGATTCATTTGAGGACAGGTTTATCAAACAGTTTCTTCTCTAACAGGAAAAGAATGAGCCTTGTCAAAGGAAGTGACACAATGAAGAAGACAAGTCTATGTTTCGCCTTAATTCCTTACTCAGTCATCCAAGAGGATGAGAATTACACCATGTATCATTCTGATAAAGAAGCTCCGCTCACCTTGTTCGTGAATTTGGACTCAAATTCTAATATGCTAAGTGGGAGTGTGTCTGAAAGGTTAATATATAGGAGAGAAGGCCTTGATTGGACATGAGTTATTGTTAATGATAATAAGTAATTAAATTAAAGAGAATTAATTTGCTGAATTAGATATTGTGTTGCAGACCGACATCCAACACACACTAACAAGGACACACAAAAAAGCTCAAACTGTTATCAGGTCGGACATGTTCCTAATTTTCTAAGTCTGGCACTATGCCACAGCTTTAGTTTTTTAAATCTCCTTGCCGTATCCACTTTCAGGAATGTTCCAGATCCATTGTTTTGTTTCTAAATAACCGAGGTTGACAGGCTTGCCTTGGACCACTGCTTTATAGTATCAGGGTATGTGTGCCTTTTCAGCCACATGTTGTATTTCACACTTGCATTGCCCTGTCTCAGCTATCATGCCTTTGTTGTGTTTAATGGTATCTCCAGCCTTGGACCACTGATACCAGCTGAGCGGTCAGAGTGTTAGCACTCCTCAATATCTATTACAATTAGTTTTTGATTAAGGAACCCTGCGCGGCTGTTTGAAGCCTTTAATGTTGTGTCAACTGGATGATGATGGAGAGAGCAGCATGGACGCCTCCCAGTAACAAAGCGGCCAGTAAAAGGCTCCGAGTGAACCATTTTATCTTCTTAATGGAAACCAGATGACCTTTCTTTTCCTTTTTTTCCTCCGCTGTTTTTTAATGCTGAAGTTTTTCCTGAGGTGATACCAACTCTGAGTATTCTCTCACTTATGTAATCTATGCCAGGGTGTTTGGCAGCTTCACTTCACCTTACCTACATTGGCTTCGGCCAATAATTTTGACACCGTGTTCGTCTTGAAGCCAAGCATTGGCTTATAGTAATATGTACAACGGATCAGCCCTTCTAAAAACCAAATTATTTGAGAGCTCAGGTTAAGCCATGGCAAAAAGAATTGTCAGTGTTCCAACAAGTTTAGTTCCTAAATCTTTTTCAACATCAAAAAGTGGTTTTCTTCAGACCACAGCCAGTTCTGTGTCCTAATCAGGGCATTTATAATATTGTTAGAAATGTTTGGAAGTCTCCTCTTCATTTTGAGATTTCCTAATTGCTGAAAATTACATTAACTAATTGATTTTCTTAATGAGACCCCAAATTATGTTTACATTTTAGTTTATCACTATTGAAATCATTATTCTTAATTTATATTGTCTCATTGATAATATCAGCAAACATGTTTTAAAAAGTTATATATAAAAGAAGTAGATTTTCCATGTTGGCCAAAGTTCAGTTTTCTTGGACTTGTGTGGAAGTGAGAAAATGATAATTTTTCACTAAATATAACTTTAGCAAAGCAAATCATACACTTCTAGAACTGTCTTTCATCAATTATTCTGTGGTCTTTGAAAAATATATGCTAGATTATTTATTTATGATAGATAATTTAGACATCTCTACTGAAAATGTTATGCAGCAACCACCATCACAAAGTTTGGAAACTAAAGCAAACAATGCCTACTGAGAAATTTCAAAGTAGGCAAAGGATTTCATAAATAAACATCTCAAAGAGTCCAAAGGTCAAACATCCACACTGCCTTTCTGTATTTTAAAAAGCAGCAAAATATTCAGGATTCGTGTTTTGGAGCACCCTGGTGGTTTTCAGTGATCACATGTTGAAGCAATTCACTGAGAAATAAGTTTTGCACAAGCGCGCTGCTTAGTTACCAGACCAATGTGAGAAAGCAATAAAAAATGTTCTCCACATTTCATCCAAATAAACAAAATGATCCTCAAAAGAGCTTCAGTGATGCTCAGTTGAGGAATTTAAGCACTATTTCCTGCATGACCACTACAGTGATTAGAGAACATGTTCACTGTTACTCATTCTGACACTGAATAACCAGCTAACTTTCCTTCAACACATCTCTTTTAGTAAAAAAGTGATAAAACAGCTGGGTAATCAATTACTGATTTAAAATAAGAAAAGACATGAGTGTGCTGGAAATAAGCGATCCAAACCACATATTAGTGTGCAAAAACAATATCAGACACATAGACGTGCACCTTCAGTTACAATTTCCCCACAAACTGTTAAATCCAAACTTCTTTCAGTTTCGTTAAATAAGTAAAGAATTTGAATTCTTCACAGGTTTTAGAAAGTCTTTCCAATGTTTGACGCTGCTGAGGACTGTGAGCCCTCTCTGTCACACGCACAAACATGAGGGGGAGATAAAAAAGTCCTGGCATGCAAGCAGTCTGATAAGTTGCAGCTTGTGTAGTTTTGTTTAGTTTACTTAATCCTTGAGCTGGAAATGACCTTGTGAACTTAAGTTGGGTTGAATGTTTTTCCTTCTCTTTTCATTTCACTCAGTCAGCAGCTATCACTCCTTACAATACCTTTATTATACTTTGGATGGCTTTCAGATATCCAAGGTGGTCTAGCTGTAGCACCTATGCTGTTTTACAAAACTGATCTAGAGCTTTCTGTCTAAATTCACACATCACAGGTCAAAGATCGCTGTCCTAGAACAATTACATTCACTCCTTTAGCACCAGCTTGAACCTGCTTTCATCCAACATGCTTTTGTGCACACATGGCCTATAACCTTGGCTTAATCATTACCATGACCTGTTTATCTGATTGTCATGCAGGTAACCATTAATAAGTGTTTGCCTCCTGATGACCTCTGAAAATGTGCATGCCGCCTTTGCCCCACAAATGTCAGCCCTATCAGAGAAGTTGGCCTGATTTTTCTTTTCTTTTTTTCTTTAATTTGACTGGGCTAGTATGATAAAACCCTCGATTTACAGTTTGATTCTTCTCAAATTGTTTCCAATTTCTCTTGAAAACAACTCATCCCCAAGCACTGGGGTTACAATGTCATTACTTATATTACTTGACAATTGGGGACAAAGTGGGTGTGAAGAAAGAAGGACAGAAAGGAGAGAAAAAAAGACAGAGGAACCGAAAGAAAGAGAGAAAAAGGGAAGAAGATTAATAGAGAGGCAAAAATGAATCTGGCTGAGATTTCTATTGGCTTTGTGAAATCCTGCCATTTCCCAGTGACCAGCCGTGTCGCCCATCTTGTGTTTAGCTGATGCAGAATGATAACTCACCAGTTGTCTTCCTCAGTGAGATGGGTAATATATAGCTGAGAGGTGTCCTGACATAGTTATAGCTGTTGGTGTCCTCGAAAAGACAAGGAGAGTCAATTACAATGGCAGAGCAGAACGCCTGTACGAATGTCAACTCCCCGCGCAGACGGCTGTGATAAATAACACCTGACCTCACACCAGGCGGTGGTTTCTCTGCAGGGCCCTGAGACAAGTCTGCACGAGGAAATGTGAAATCAAGGCAGAATGTGGGGCACTTTAGGAGAAAGGTGTAGGGCATAGCACGAGAGGACAGGGGACGTCTGAATGAGCAGCAAGACATGTCAAGAAACATAGTGCAATTGCACTACTGGTGTTTACTTTATGGCAATGCTGTGAAGATATGAAACTTCACTCGGGGGGTGTTGTGGCAGGCCCTGCTGTTATTCATACCTGCTTCTGACAAGAAAAACAAAGCTCCAACCCGTCCTGCTCATACTCTATTTGTCCGCATGAGACATAAAGCAGCAGGTTGGTCTGCCCGGAACTCCCATTGCGCTCTTCTGAGTGTAATCTTTGTTGACAGAAAGCAAGTGTGGGTATCAGGTCACTTTCTATGGCTTCCAGTAATGCACCACCACAGTGTTCTGAACCCAGCAGAGACAGCGTGCAGATTGTTGATGCTCTAAGTGCACAGACCTCTGTGCACGGTCGTGAACAGACTGGATTATTGGGCCCCAGCAAAGCTGACAGTAGCAAGGTGAGGGTAAAGCACCACAATAGTGAGCGCAGCTGAATGTTCTCACCCTCCGTCTGCACGTGCATGTACTTTGTGTATATGCATGCGTGTGTGTGTGTAAGGGGCACAGAGGGGCAAGTGGGGGAGTCCCAGGTCCCATGGGAGAGACGCTGGCTGAAAGAAGGGAGGAATGAGCAACAGGCAGACACAAGGGCACAGGCAGATGTGTGCAAAGATAAATAAGGAGATAAATCACTGAGTGTCTGGGCCCAAGGCATTTGCATTCCTGAAATGAAACTCCAAGGAGAAACACTGGCGCGTACTGAGCTTCAGTGACTTTAAATATATACAGTATGTATAGTGTATGTGCATGTGAGGTGTATGTGTGTGGGAGAAAGAGAGACAGAGAGAAGATATTTTAATCCAGCAGCAAATATATCACATTACTTCATCAAAGAATATTATTTGTGCAACACTATTGAAGTAAAACAATGTGTGATAACATCTCCCAGTGGGTTTCAGCTTTTATTGTACCTTGTATTCAAATAAAAATAATGAACCTTGAGCAAATTGGTGGTAATTTTGATAACAGGCATTTCTCGGCTCTGCATGCTAAAATAAATTAATATAGGTCACCTATACATGGCTTATTTTAGACAGGCCATGTTTGATCTATGGAGGTCCTGGGTTGTCTCAATGTCACAAAGAAAGATACTCCCCTTCTGGGATCACAGTGCTCCATGTGTGATTTCCATGTCCAATGAACAGCAAAGCCAAATTGTGCATTTAAAATTATTTCCAAATCCTGATTTGGCATTATCAGCGGCTTTTGAGGATCAACAGTGAGTAAAAAATTGCAATGGAATAGCCTCTGTGCTTTCCAGGAAAAAAGAATTATGATGTTATAAGAACACAATAAAAGATATTGCAGGCTTTACAACTTATTCAGTGCGCAGTGAAGAATGCAGAACATTTACTGATTTCAGTTTGGAAAGCAGTTCTAGTCCTCCTCCTGAGTTATGTGAATATAAAACATTGAAACTAAATTTTGCCATTTCTTCATAATCATTCACCCTGGTCATAACTTTAACAGCACTGGGACTTTCCCATGAACAGAGCAGGCAGGGAACCGAGAACACTCATGGTGGGAGGCTCTGGGTGTGTGGGAGGGAGCATGAAGGAGAGACTGTCATCACTAATTCCTTGCCAGGCAGCCCAAGAAGTGTTGACTAACTAATGACCGTGTTTAACAAGTGAAGTGTATCATGCTTGAGGAAACACAGCTGGATATGGGTCCTGTGCATTGAGTGACTCAGAGAAAACAATTCATTGTCTTAAATGCTATCCACCCACAGACAGTTTCCTCAAAGCAAGGAGGATACGTATTCATGAATGAAGCAGAGAGGGAGTTAAATTGGCGAAGGGAAACAGCTGGATTTTTAAAGCAGTATGGTTGGCGGTTGGGTCACAAAGGCATATCTCTGTGGTGCTGTGGTGGGAGTGGAGGATAAAACGGTAGTCCAAGACTCATAAATGAGGGATAGAAGGATTTGGATGTGAGTGCAAATAAAAGGAATGCAACTTATCTAAAGGATATGCAAAAAGGATGAGAAAAAGTGTTGCCTTTGTAAATCATACACTCATTTTATCGTCTTGTGAAACAATCAACAGCAGCTCATTTAGCAGAAAGATGTCATCTTTAATAATAGGTCAAACCGAGTTCACAAGTGTTAAATGGGAACACTATGAATAACATAAATTAGTCTGGAGAAAATTAAATCACCTCTCTCTACCACAAATACCTCAAAATTACATGGGATTTAAGCATATGTTATCAACTTGTCTGACAATTATTTTAACTCAAATTTGGCACCTGGCAGCTACACTAACATGTGTTGGGATGATGCAGCGGAGCCAAGTTAATGTTTTATATTATAACTACAGCATTCCTGGCCAGACTAAGGCTCATGCTGTTTTGTATTCCTCTCAAGAGTGCGTTCATAACTCATTTCACATGCCAAGATTCTGTTTGCCTATAATGAGGCAGAAAAAAGGAATTCCATTTTACAGCACTGCTTTGGTTGAACGGTGAACGAGTGTTTCCCTAAAATGTCCTTCTAATGAGCATTTTTCCCTCACAATCATTTATGACCAGGCTGTAGTTGCCTTTTGACCAAGTGATCCAAAAAAATACATATTTATGGCCTCTCTGTTACCTTATAACCTTCCCCGTACAGTATATGCTTAGTCAGCAACGTATTTGTGGGACTTAACAGCACTAAATCAACATTGTCTCCTGGAGATTATATTTATATACTGCTAACAGAACAGTAGATATCTTTGTGAGGCTACCTTAATTTGATATGCGTAGGCTGTAGTCAAGACCAACTTAATCAAGTCCAAAACTAGGTCTACTTGAGTCGAGACCACATCCAAATGCAGTTGGGACCAAGTCAAGAGTCCCATTCAAGGTAACAGGAAATAGTGTCTTTCCAATGCTAGTGATAAAGGAGTTATGCTGATCCCACACCAACAGAAAGCATCGACTTGACAGGACAAGACAATTCAAAGTTCAACAAGGCCCAAGACCAACGCAAGTCCCAGACAGAAAAGGCTCGAGACAGAGACCAGATTCAAGTACTGCAGCCATGCAGGATTGTCACTGAAATGTTACAACAACTTTAGGATGAAGTGCCATTAATGAATGTATGGATATGCAATGTCCCCAGAGAAAGAATCCCAAAGATGTTTCCTTTAGTGCCACCAGGAGCTTTTCTATGAAATGTCTCAACATGAAAAATATCAAAAGTGACTTGAGCATGAGTCATGCTGCATTTTTATGAGGCCATAACCACAATCTTTTAATAACCTTAACAAATCTGCTCTTGTTGCATAAACCTAATTACACAGGACTCAGGTGCAAACCTCGGTCCCCAGTGCAACAAAAGAAAAAGTCCTCATATTTTGTAAATCCAACAACCAATCCAACCTTCCCCCTAGGACTTGTGTGCACATCAAAAACATAGCACCCCTTTCACTGCACAGACAATTATTCCTAATAAAAAGTATTTGGCAAAGCAAGTATATAAATTTAATTTCGGCGAGAACGGGGTTGCGGTCCCCTAGATCCCCTAGGAGTTGTTTGAGATACAAGAATGAAAAAAAGTTGCCAATAAACATAAACCAGACAGCAGTTACGGTTCCTTCAAAATGTATCTGGCAAAATAAATTTGCAGTATATGAACATGAGACAGGGCTAATGACTAATTCAACTTTGGACTGTAAAAGTTTGAATTAAACCGCCCCACCTCCCCTAGCCAACCACACACACATAGACACGCACACACACTCACGCACATACACACACAACAACAACATTGTGTGAGGAAGCTGTCCTAAGCCACTTAAATCTGTGCTATTTGATAGTGTTTGTGAAACGTTTACTTGTGACCTGCGCTCTCAAACTCCTTAAGCCATCCACATGACTGAGGGAAGTGAAGGGCCTTTTAAGGCCCTAAGTATTGCCAGAGTCCTCCTTATATTACTGATGATATCTGTCCTGAGGAGTTTGCTGACAAGAGCCCAGGGATCAGAAATAGCCATAAAGCAGATGGGAAATTACATCTTATCCAACACATACTGAAATGGCCTGTCTGTTGATAGAAAAGGCTCACTACGGTGTCTTTAAGCAGGGATTTAGCCTTTGACCCATCCTCCTCAAGCCCATGGACACTACTACATCACTACTCGGTTGCCATAGATAGCTTTACACTGTGCTGCAACACACTATGCTGTAATACTAGTATGTTTGAGTGCTAAACAGGACTCAGGGAAATCCTTAAGCAAACCATCTGGCAGAAGTACATATTATGTTCTTGTACAGACTTCAGCAAATAGATGTGTATTGTTAAACTACAGTGATGAGACATGTTTGTACAAATTGTGCTGTATGTGCTCTCACAGCACAGAGTTTGATTGAATATTGGAGAGACAGAGTGAAAGCGCGAGACAACATTAATCCTTTAAGCCCTTCAATGATGGCCTCTGACCAGGCCATATGAGATCCACTACCCTCTACTAATCTGCTCCAAACAGTGATGAACTCAGAAAGTGGCTCTTGCATTTAACAAACTGTTGACAGCAGGATTATCCAGTTTGTGGCAATGCAAACGTCAGAAACCCCACAATGAGTGCATGTCTCTTGATCTAAACTTGTTTATTTTATTAATCTATACAGATATACTATGATATGATATACTGACATATACTTATCATGCTCTATATTATGATACAGCTCAAGCACTTAACCTCTGTGGAAAAAATACAGACAGCTGTACAGCAAGACACTGCACTGTACTTGCACTGTATCTACAATCTGCAAATAAAATGACTGGAGTTTAAAAAAATAATTACACCCCATAATACAAAACTCATTTAAGTATAAAACATTTTTATAACAATCACTGTAAGAAGTAAAATTTGATATATATATTTATTTTATGAAATTCATTATTCCAAGGGCTTCTTTCAAATTAAAGTGAACTTTGGTGATGCAATCATATTTGTGCATTTCTATTATTTTCCATTTACATTGCAATCCTTTCCTTGCCAACAAGTTTTCACTTTTTCAGACTTTTAAGATTCAATGTTTACATTTTGTAAATCAAAATGGCGTACGCTCTTCATAAACACAAAGCACATCAGCGCACACATTTTTCACAAAGATAATCCAAAGAACAATTTCAAAAGAAATTGGCTAATTGACAGTAATTCAAGGATACATGCGGGGCATGTGATAGGCAGCACACTTTTACAAGCATTGCTGACACTGGGGTTAATCTGCAAATTATTTTTTCTCCTTTATTTAGTACTAATGACTTAAAAACTTTAGAAACTTCACTCCACTTAAGAAAGAGTGTGCACCATTAACCCCCTCTCACACACTGATGTACAATTAAAGGTGCTGGTTGTTAGTTTGAAGTGTGTGACCATGCATTAACGCATAACTCCACCACCACCCCATTCATTATCTGCAATACTGTCAACCCTCATCTGATAAAATCCTTGAGTTTTTGATTGACACTCTCAGCCATGCGCACACTCAACTGATTAACATGATAAAGTACACAAAGTCAGCCTGTTGGGGTCACATGAGGTTCTTGTTTTTGAAAAGAGATGGTGTCTATCAAACAAAGAACCTCTTGCATGATTTTGCAGAATTTGTCTTGTCGCTGTCTAGGCCTTGAACCTTCAGATGGCAAGACACGAAAGCGTAAAAGAGTCATTCATCCACAAAGTGGTGATGTTTGGAGGTTTTACAATCTGTTGGACTCGCTTATTTCCCTGCTTTAGTGTAAAAAAGGTCAATGACCATGCATGTCAAAAACAAAACTTTGAGAGTAATGATTGGCTAAAGCCAAACTTATTTCATTAATTTTGCTTTGAATCAATGACTTTCTACAGAAGTACTTCACACAGTTTGTTTTCAACCCTGTGCATGCACCTGTCCTGTTGTTTTATTTCACAGACCGTAACCTCTAGCAGAGATCTGTAAGATTGGCCTCTTATTTTGATATGGATACTTATTATTTCTATATATTCCTTAGCTTATAAACCCATTCAGCCCTGCCAGCAACAATGACAACATTGCAAAGGATGGCTCAATATGGGGGACGCTCAAAGTGGTGCTATTCCTGCAGCATTTTGGTTGCCACAGTTGACTCTCCATGGCAGTACCTCGTTGATGAGCATGATGCTATCCATGGAGCTTTACTGTTATGGAAACATGTCCAAGTGTGGCTGTAGGAGTCCTAAGCCACACCTTTCCTTGCATTGCCCTCTGCATTAAAACGGAAGCTGCTCGTCTGGAGGATGCATCGATTCCATGCTGCTCGGCAGCAAAGATGACACATGAGCAATCTCCTTCTCCCTGCACATGGCTCTTCTAGTCAGAGAGGAAAGATAGACTGGGCTGACGTTTCCAGACTAAAATGCACAGTTAAAGGCCCACTTCCCACTTTTGGGTTTGGAGAGTGGAGTTGCTGATGACAGCGGCCTGTCGCAAAACAGTTTGGCAGCCATCAGGGACCAAATCTAGGCCCAGTCGGTGAGCAGGAGGCATAATCCTGTTTTTACCCAGACTGGCAGCTTAAGGGAAAGTGGGGTCCACCATTTGGATTCGCAGATGATGGAGCTGTCTTCCCAGCTGGCCTCTAATCTAACGGCGGGTGAGAGTACGCCATGTAGCGATGCTGCCACTCTCCATAATATGTAGTCATCCTGCCATACAGTGAGCGGACACGTCTGAGGACAGTCTGCTAAATGTAATGTTAAGTCTGCCCCTTTCTGCCATTGTCTTCATGTCTTCTCCTTTGCATGCATATACGCTAATGGAGGATTCACAAGAAGCAGGGGCAAGGCCAGCACTCTTTATGCAGCATTCAGTAGCTTCTGTTTGTGACAGGCCCTTTTTGATTTTGTCTCATTACAGTCCTTTAATGACCGGACAGATTAGCAGTGGAGAACACAAAGGTCTGTCCCGGATTGATGAGCCACAGTGTGCAGAATGGTGTTGCCCCCGACCCAGGCTCATCCAAGTAGCATCCCTTGCATGTTCTAAAATCAGCATAAAGTGAGGTCACTTTTTCTAGAAGAAGCTACCCAGTTAGCAGGCTATATTTTGTTTAATATTTGCTTTTAGGTTTGTAAATACTATCTACAACCCTGATTTTAAAAAATCTGGGATGTTGTCCAAAACCTTGGTAAAACATAATGCAACCATTTTCTAATCTTTTTGACACATATTCAATGATAACTGAACAAACAGATATGTTCAAACTGTTAACATTTTGTTTTGATAAATATACACTGAATTCTGAATTTGATGCATTTTGTTTATATTTACCTGTTACACAGTGTGTCAACTCTTCTGAAATCAAAGTAAGAGTCCAGCTCATTTGAAGTTTTGTTTCATTCCTTCTTTAATGTTGTTATCTGAATATTCAGTGATTCAGCTCGAGTCTACTAACTTAAAACTGTTTTGTCATCACTGGAAGGATAAGTTTTACTTCAGTGAACGATAAGCAACAGGCTTTGTAATGTAACTGGTGTTCTAACTTATATGTGGAGTTATCTTATAACCTTATCTTTGACTTACCTTTCCTGCCAATATGGTGGTATTTTGATTTGAACTGTTGAATGTAGGAATGTGTGATGTCAACTACCGGAGCTCTATAGCAAAGGTGTTAATAGATTGTTAGTTGCACCCAACAACTTTTTGTTGTGGGGTGTAATACAAGTGGCAGCCTATAAGAGCAACTTGTCAGACTTGTAGCGCCGAAAAACGTAGTCACACATTTGCCCCAAAAATGTGCGACTAGCAGCTTGGCGTCGACCTTGCAGTGGCTAGGGTTGGTTGTGTCTAGTTTCATTTCAATGCCAATAGAGGAACTGAAAGAAGCGATTCCACTGAAATTAACCAATTTAATTTATTCTTTTAAATGTCATAAATGCTGTTATATCAGAGCCCCAAAGTCTCTCTAGATGTCAAAGATCAGGAGTCGTTCTTGATATTAAAGTGCATGTGACTGAGAGAAGGAGAAGTAGCAGTAGATGTAGGCTAAAGGTAAAAAGCATGAATAGCATATCACGTGGTCACTCTATGCACTGGAGGCAAATATATCACAAACATTTAAAGATCCACCAGAGAGGAAGAGCAATGAAATAGTAATTTACTGTTAGTGAGTTTTGTCAAAGGGAAACATAAAGCACCAAAACACAAGTGAATTATTTAGGCTGGACTTAAAGTGCTTAAATATTATTCTATACTGCAGAGGAAGATTTACACAAACACAAAGACACACACAGACACACAGACACACAGACACACACACACACACACATCAGTGACTTTGGTGAAAGAAAAATCCCTCCAACTCCCATCCTGATAGTCCATTGAAACGCGGACCCCACACCAAGACTAATAGCAATGGGAATCAGCTGAAAATATGTGACATAATCACATTAGTGTCTTAAAGAACACAAAGCGCATAGTCAACCTTCCTTGATCAAGGCACATCTGGAGGAGAACAGGACTTGAAACAGAGTCCTGCCTTTCCCCTACTGAAATGAAAACAAGCTGTTTCACTATGCTTCCAGGCCAAAGCAGAACAAGAACTTTGACACAGTAATGGATTGCTCCAGCAGCCACACAGCTTAATGTGAAGATGCCAGAAAAAAAAGGAGAAGGGAAGATCTTGAAAGGTTTCAGAATAACGCCCACTGCTTTCCCAGTGCGTTTGAACTCTGACCTCAAAGGCTGAACATTCAAAGCTACAATCTTTGCTCATTCTCCTTTGAAAGTGACTGTAAAACTCTGTGCAGTTGTCCCATCTGCATTAACATAGATGTCTGATTGTTCCGATGTTGTTATCTATGATCTGAATTTAATATGGCCATTTTAAAAAAGATATTAAAATTGATATAAAGTAAAAAAAAAAAAAAGAAAAAAAAAGAAACAAAAGTAAAAAAGAGCTTCAAATTAATAAAAAACATTTTTTTAAAAACAATACTTAAGAAACTGATGGAAAATATTTCAAAAAGGATAATATTTTTTTCTGAAATTGTATACACCAAGTTGCCAAAGAGTTTCCAGCTGAGCACATACAGAGAGGTGACAGTCATTATAACGGCCTTGTGCTTCGGTCCAAGTGTTCTTTTAAAATATGAATGCCAGTTAATATTTTCCAGAGGTCCTTCTACACACTTTAATGCCTACTTTTTGTCTTCTCTCTATCCAAGGAACAAAGACTGGTTTCTGTTTCTGCTCTCAGCCTGCTGTGCGAGTAAGGGCCTGGCCAGCCCATTAACACCCACCTCAACATGTTCCATTCCAGCACTGGGAGCTAATTACAAACACTGGCTAGGCTTAAAAACCTCTTATAGACAGCGAAGAAAGAAAGAAAGAATGAGCGAGAGTGAGGCATTTTGAGGGCGTTAGAGAGAGAGAGAGGAAGAGAGACATTGAGCAAGAGAGCTGGTGGGGACTGAAGAGTGGGGAGGCCCCAAAGAGGCTAATGAATCCATAGGCAGCTCCAGCGCTCTGCTACTGCGTAAATAGTTGTTCACTATATGCACTGCTACTTAGGCAAAATGAGGCTTCAAAATGTTCGGCTTTTGTCGCTCATCAAATTCCTCAAGAGCACAGGCGCTGAAAGGTGTGGCTGTGTTTTATTGTCCTTGTGCCTCTCTCTTTCTTTTTGCCCTTTCAAAATCTATTCCTGTGTAGCAGGGGGTGGGTGGGCGAGCAGCAGTGGCCATAACCCCCAAAATAAAGCAGTTCAAATCTGTATTTTTCTTTTGAGAGCGAGTGTTAATAACAAAATACATAAGAGAATACTGATCTGGAGAATTTGGTCAGTAAGGACAACTTGGTTGTTAAATGACAAAGTATATTTTGGGGATAAAAAAAAATATGTTATTTTTTTCCTTTTTTTCCTATTTGAAATAAGACAATCTGCTTAAATTAGAATTATACAATTTTTAGTTTAATAACAACAATTTCATATGTACTTTATTATGTGCCATTTTCCCCCAAAATAATTAATAATTAATAGGGAAAAAATCCATGAGAAAGCTTCAGCAAAACACAAGTTAAAAAAAGTTTCCCAAATTAAATCTGAAAAGGATGAGAACCTTTCGTGGCGATGAGTCTTTTGTTTTTAGGATCAACTCCTTTGTGTCAGAAAATGTATTCTAAGATCTAAAACCTTGAAAGAGAAAGTCAGAATACCTTGTGAAGCGATTGCCCCTCTTAGCTTTGTAGTTACAACTACAAAGATATTGCAGTCTCCGACTGCAGATCTCACCCCAATAAATCTTAGCAAAAGACACATGACATGTATGCGGCTGACATTCGCTCCGAGCTGTGGTTAGCGCAGTAGTTCCCACATGTAACTGTCTCTAATCAAGTCCCGTGCCTCGACGCCTGAGGCACAGAGATCAGACAGATCTCAAAGTGTGCCATCAACCACAAATTACAGCCCTTGATTTGAGGTTAACTGAGAGCCACTCCTCTAAGAATAACAGAGACAGTTGTAATACCTAGATTGGCAGAAACCTGTGACAGAGCTTAGGAGTTAGACTTGGTATTAAATTTGGCATGGAATAGGGTTTTGTTACAGAAAAGCAGGGGACAAGGGACAACCTGCCTTTGGATATTGAGTATATCATTATGTTGGATTTTAAAAAACTGCCAGGAGAGGGGAGAGCTGGGGGTCTTGGCCAAACACCTTGACTTGCTGATAGTCTGGTCTATTTCCACATGCATGCGTAATCCAAATTCTTTGGACTTTTTGGAACACTAAAGCCCTACACAGGTTACGTCTCCTGCCAAATACCTACTAAAGAAAGCCATAAAAAATAAAAAAAAATAAATAAAAAAGTGAAGACTGTTTTATTTCACCTCGCAGGGAAGGTTTTATCATGTGTACTTTTTGGCACGTAAATAAACAGAGCGGGGGTGAGTGGTAGCCTCATAAGAAGCAGCACAATGACATTTTGGGTGCCAGAGTTTCACTTTTTATGTTGAGGCTTACTTTGCAGTCACCTTATTCGGCGCCTTTAGTTACCACATCATAAAGCCGAGGCAGAGATTTTCCCCTGCTCCCAGCACCTCCTGCTCCTAAATCTACTTTTCTAGAATGCTGAAACTCGTTTGTTGAGATGCGAGCCAAAGTAAAGCAAAAACATTTGTCATTAGTTGGCTGTGGTGGAGGGGTGCCCCAGATGTAGCCCTCTAGCTGGCTTAAATGCAGTGTGTGTGTGTGTGTGTGTGTTAACCAGTCCAGCTTATGTGGCTCGTAGGCAAGCAGCCAAGAGAAAGCGGCCTCCTACTGTTTAATGACAATAAATTTACTGCCCAACTCCGCATTGCTCTTGTATTTTGTAAACAAGGTTAATGCTCCTTTTAATTGAGCACCTGGTGAAAAAATATGACCTTGCTCATGGTGACACTTACCTGAACGACTCCATCCAACCACAGGTCAGGTTAAAATATATAAAAATATGAAAAAATGAGTGCTGCTTCATCTTTTCCAGTTAATGACGCTCGTATTTTCACTCCTGCGTGTGCACATCTGCGTCCAATTGTATTTATTTGGCACAAATTCCTCAAGCGCAAAGTTTTTGTGTCAATTTACACAAAATTAGGAGTACTTCTCTTGTTAAATTAATAACTCTGCTTCTCCTTTTTAAAAATAGAATAAAAATAAAAATGATGCATTTCTTATTTCATTTCACTTAATGTTCTGTAAGTAAAAATTTAAAACCCCTTTATTATCACCTCAAAAGAGGGATTATGGCTAATTGAGCATTGTAGCCAGATAATTGGGCCCGAGGACCTATCCACATGGAGAGAATAACCCTCCTAGTCTGATTCTGAAAAAGAGACAAAGCCAGGGGGTGGAGTAATGTGAGTTAAGGGATTCTCACCAGCTCTTGTGAGAGCTTGTTTCACATACACAGCTCAAAGTGGAGCTAATAACTTAACGCTAGTGTGTTTTCACTCTTGAGGGGTCTTTCTCCTTGGAACCTAGAACATTCTCCCAGATCCTTTGGTAAGGACTCTTGAGGGACTTTGTTGAGCTTGCCAAATTCTTTACAAAGACTTTCCCTCTCTTTATCTGACTCGGTCTCGCTCGCTCTCACACACGCATGAACACACGCTCGACACACATACACACACAACAGAAAAGACGACGTGATTATAAACTATTTAAAAAATCAGGCTTAAGTGAGAGAGCTACATGTGTTATCATCGAAGCAAAATTTGCACTCCTGTTTGTGAAGTCTACATTTCAAAATTAAGTCAGGGGACAAGGCTAAAAATGTTTCTATTGCCAAATAAAACTTTTTTTTGTGATATAGCTGCCACTTTTTTAGTTCCATGGGTAAAATAAAGACTATAGCTTCTTCTAATTAAGAAAATACTCCATAACTGATGTTGTGATAATTACATAATAATGTGTTTTTTTAATTTTGACTGAAGAGAGGATCATAGCTAAGCATGGTAACCTGAACTTCTCTATATAACGCTCAGATAGTGGTTGAAAGTTGTTACATTCACTTCTTTTAGAGCCAAATATATTTCTGTTGGCAACAGGATCATATCCTGCCACAACTTTCCCTGCCTTAACTTCCCAGTCAGGTATTAAAACGTCCTACTAATTAAAATGTTGTCCAAAAAATGCCGTCTATGATGTAACAATTTTAAGTTTATACCTCAGACAAAGAACATATAGAGAAAAACAAATAGATAGAAAAATACAATTCACTGGGGTGTACTGAGCACATGGGAAATATGGCAGTTTGCTTTCATTAAACTATTTTACTCAACATACTTATGCTACTTATAAAACCAGCCATTTTTCTGCTTAAAATAAGGGCTGCAGCTAATTGGGTTTTTCCTCCATAATGTAGCAGTAAATTCCCCTTTCATCACCACACAAAACAGCATATATATCTCACATCTTTCCTTTTCCTGTCCATAAAGTGCAAGCTCAGTGTCCTGGTTCTATCTGCAAAAGTACAAAGTGTCAAAAAACACTGAAATCACAACTGACCAGCCTCACTATCACCTTCCACATGCACAGTGCATTGTTGCAGGGTCAAGGTATCCCACTTCCTTATTACATAACTGGCTGGCGTATAAAAGTAGCATTTTAGAGGTGTGGACAGTCTAGACTTGGTGTTTCCATACCTGTACCTGTAAAATGTATACAGTACACAAATATTTCCTTTTTAAATGACTTTCCTCCATTTATTCCTCCAAGAGCCAAAATGAGTAAATTCAGTTAGATTCTCACACAGAAAAATGCTCTTTAAGTCAGGAGTTAAGCTAGTGGAAGTAAGTGTAACACTGCTAATGGGGTCTCAATCCTTCTGCAATGACCCTTACCCCCCTCCTATCCTCTTTCAAGACAAACAGTCCATGACTGCCCTTGACTCCTCCTCTGGTGCTGCAGCTTGATGGGCATCGGCTCTCTCTTAGTGCGACCCTTGGTTGACAGTTCTCTCCGAGCCCCGAACTTAAGCTGCCTTCTGCTAAGCCCTCTCTGACGACAGGGGCATCAAGTGATCACCGGTCTCGGTATGAGAGCACGCCCCCCAGTGGGAGGCTTGTTAGTGATCCTCCATTGCTCACAGGAAGAAATGGCCTTCCGTTTCCGCTGTCTAGAAAGTGTACTCTGAGTCTGACCAACCGCAGAGTGCAGGTTAGAAATGACAACAGTGTAATATCAGTTCAAAGTCTAAGCTATGGTCTCTCATGCCCCAGTCTGACCCCCCTTAAAAAAAACATTATTTTAGTGGAGTTTCTCTACAGGGATCCCAGCAGAACATTAAATCAAGCAATGAGTGGCTACTTAAGAGTCAGGATTTCATAATTGTTGACAACGTATTATGAGGGAAAGATGCTATCATAATGTCATAAACCTTTTGTACAGATGGAAGCGGTAATACTATTAAGAAATCATCTCTCTGCAATTGAACGCTAATGTTGGAACAAGGAGAAATATCCCCATAGAAGAAGAACAGAAGCAAGTGTGACAATTAACATCAAAATAATAAAAGCCTGCAACTACATGGTCGTAAAATTGACCTCCGATATTTATAGACCACAGTTGTTTGCAGCATTACACGTATGTTGTCTTTCTGCTAATACAACTCTAATAGCGCCGGCTATACAGCTGTGCTCATCATCAAGGCCAGGTTTTAGATGAAATAATGGCTAAGGATATGATAGTATGCATTCTCTAACTGAGCTACAGGAAAAGGTCACGAGGGAACATATGGAGAATAATAGCTAAAGGAACATCACAAGCAGTATGTTGCCTTCTGTTAATATCACATAGCGTTCTATCGATGGTGAACTGTCGGGCGACCCCGGGACGAGAGCCAAAGCATTTTAAAAAGGTCAAAGATTTACTTTGTCTAAATTTTCTCTTAATGTGACTCCAACAAAAACAAACAGTTTACAATTGCTCTGTCTCAGCGCTTGAGGAAATGAAGCATTGCCTACTGTCAGTGGGAAGTTCCCTGGGGAATTGATTTGAAGAAATAAATCAAACAATCAAATCAAATATCAATGGTGATATATATTATTATTATTGTGCAGTATTTAAATTAGAGAATATGCTAAGGGGGCGAGGTAAAATTAATTTAAATCCAGAGCATGGATATAAAAGAAGTTAAACCTTGACCGTTTGTAGTGGTGTTACCCTGGTGTTGCATCAGACAAATGCTTAACCTGGATTTAATTCAATGAATGCTCACATTGTGTAGGCCAGTGATTTTCAAAGTGGGATGTGGGGACTCTTAGATGTCAACAGTGCAAAGTAGTTTTCAGCTTTTATGGAAATCTCAAATTCTCCTTTCACTGACCTCTCTGTTGTATTTGAACACAAACACTTCAGTTCTTTGCTGCAGCTAATCTAAAACCAAAACTATTCTCCAGCTCCAGATGCCAAATCAGCTGACAGAGGTCAGTTAGCAGCCAGAGAGCCATTTCAGCGTATAAGACAATAGAGATATCCGATTCATTTCTCACTTAACCCAAGCAAGAGCACACAGATGGTATAAAAACAGTTTGAGCTAATTTGATTAGATAACAGCAACATCTCTTACTCGTGAGGTAAAAGTGCTCAGCACTGTACGGAGGGACCAGTGGTAGCAGTCAGCGGTTAAACCACAGTAGCAGAAAGGTTAATACACTCAGCACATGTTGCCTCTTACAACAGGTGGTGCAGCACGATCGGCGGCTCCCAGCATTCCAGCTTTTCCATGCTGGTGGCCCCTGGTATTCTGGGATTTACGCTGCCTCCCCTCCTTTCAACCACAGAGGCCTGACTGACAAGCTAATCGTTGGGCTGGGATCCCCTCAGCTATTGATTCCACTGCAACACAACACCTCCCAGTCAATGAAACTGCAATATAATGCTTGAGCTGCAAAGAAAAGGGGAGTATTAGCGTGTTGAGCAACTGGAAGAAATTTGCTGCTGCTGCCTCCACTGCTTGCTCCTCGTTGCAGCTGCTGGTAGGTAGAAACAGAGCGGCACAAATAAAGTAGGGAAAAATGTGTCTCAGGGGGTAGAAGCTTGAAGGGGTAGGTTATTAAAAGCCACAAAGTGGAGCCCATGCTGGGCATAGAGAAATAGCCGCAGCATGGTAGAGGCACAATGGAAAAGAAGGGGGTCTGCTTTCTAAATTGTTCTAATCCTTTGAGTGTTTTATTTCATTCGGTTTTGTAGTTTAAAAACGCTGCCTTGGATTGTGCGTATGCTTTGGCTCAACTACAAGACATCCAAAAAGGCAGGGCTTGTCGCACCAACTATACATTTTTAAAGATAAAAAGGCAAATTTTGCTTGGCTTGTTAATATATTTAATTTTTTTTTTTTTATGTATTTTTTCTACTAACAGTAGAAGAAACATTCTAACATATGTCCTCACAGATTGCTTCAGAAAACAATCTGCCATCAAATTTCACCAAGTTATTTGATCACTCCTTTTACTTTTTAGAATTCAATACCCAGCTACTCTAAATATTGATCTGCGAGGCACAATGGCCGCAAGAGTAATCGCAATTAGTCGTATTACTGTTGGTTCCAGTCATTTAGTCAAGTATCCAATTTCCATGCTGTGTGAACACTTAATTAAAACAAATGTGTTACAAATATATATTGGGGATCAGCAGCCTTCAAAAAGCCTCTTGTGGCTTGGTGAGTCAATGCAACAAGGAGGATAACAAATCAATGTCGCTGGTCACTTATGCCACAGGGATTTAATCAAACGTGAATACTGACAATAACGCCCAGAGAGGACAGTGAAATTATGGCTAATAGCCTCTCTGGGAAAAAGACCAAACATGCTGTTTATGTTCAGTAAGACTTTAAAACAACTGACGACCATTTGTCACCAGAGATAAAATGTAAAAAGCCGAAGCATACAATACTCAAACATTAATGAGAGCTGGCAGGAATGTTCTCGTCAGTGTTTGATGGGTGGTCGTGCTTTCAAGTGTTTTCACGAGTGTCCTTTTGAATTTCCATATGAGTAACAATGTACTTACTGTAGTGTCAGTGTGACCTCTTCTGATATTTGTGGCTCGTTTATATTTGGTCTTAAAGACGTCAAGATAATTGAGGGGATATTTGGATGCAGTCACAGGCTGCGTTACTGGTTTCCCAGCATGACATGCAAATCAATTATTGGTAGCACTGGCACAATCTGTTGCTACTGTACAGCATGTAAGCTGAGGTCAGGAAGGTTCATGCACACATATACACAAGAAGAAACATGCAAACTGAAGAAGAAGACTGGCCTATAGCAGAAATACCTGATCTATACTTAAAAAGACAAAACTACATTTTTATTAGCAACAAGAGAAAAACAAATATAGCAATGTAGTAAATGTACTTTATGAACCCTTGAGGCAATTCCTACTTGCAGAAATTAATGACAGCCGTAGCTAACAGCAAGTATGACACATATGGTTGGTGGTTAAAGGGAAAGCACATAGTCATGGTTTAAAGGGAGACCAGTGTTGACTGTTAGGCAATGTGTGGTCTCTCAAAATGACACACTTCACATGCAATAATCTACCCCAATCTCCCACCAAAGGGCTGTTGTGACATGGAACTTTGCTACCATCTCTATTCACACAACTGTGAGCTTTTTTTTTTTTTGAAAGGACATAAGCCATTTTTAGTGTTTAAACAAGTGATAAATGCTGCTGCTTTGATGACAAGGTTATGTTTTTCAGTTTGGTTTGTTTGTTTGTTGGTCAGAAGATTACAGAAAAAAACCAACAGCCCAATTTTCATGTAACTTGGTGGAAGGGCGAAGCATGGGCCAAGGAAGAACCTGTTTAATTTTGGAGTGAATCTGAATCACAGAGTAGATACACTAATTATTTTTCATTTTTGTTAACACTGCAAGAAAGGCCATGGCCTCCGTGGAGGTCTGCGCTCTCCGAGTATCTGAGTTCTCTTATTAAAATTTAACTGTGATTTTGGTATTCTGCATGCTGAATGCTCCAAGATGATAACCACTGCACTGCATGTATTTTATCATACAAACTGCCATTTGCAAGCTCTAGTTGAGATCAGTGACTCCTATGAGACAAAAAAAATACTTCCAAACCTGGTAATTATGTGCAAATGGCAAATTTACAAATTTTCACTTCAGGGAACTTAATTAAATACAGTACATTACAGTATATGATATAATCCAGCAACAGGAAAATAAATATTCCAAGTAAAACTGAGGTGAAAGATGTTCAATTAAATATTGACAGTACAGTTTATAAGTTTATTCTAATAGGGTTGAACACTATATACCATTTTCAAGATTAGGTAAGGATCTAAACCATGTTTAGGTACCTAAAGCCTATAAATCACTGGGTCACTCCAAAACCAAAAACAGAGCTCAAATGGGGCGCCTCTCACTAAAAAGTTAAGCTATAAAGTGATTAGTAATTTTAATAATTATCAAGTGTGTTTGGTGACTTTTGATAAACAATTTGTGATGACAAGTGCCCAACCTTGGCAAAGGTATGACTCTCTCCAACGATGCCCTAATCATTGTGTCGTGTTCAAGATAATGAAGGAATCAGTAGCAGATGGTTAGTGCACCATAAATAGCAGAGGTAATTAGAGAGCCTGTCAAAATAGAAATGTGCTGTTGGTTCAGGTAAGGAAAAAAATGCAACCCATTCTATAACTGATGGCCCAAGTTTTCTCAAGGGTGCTACGCAGAATCCCTCAAAGAGCAGAACAGATGATTAGATCATCTTTAGGAGTGTAATTACTGGTTAGTTACTGTTTTAAGAATGTTTCCCAGTGCCAGATGTGTTATTGGAACCAGTGCCAGATGTGGAAGTGTTATCATACAGTTAGGAGATTAAATAAAATGCATGTTTTCTGCAGTAAAAGTAAGAGGAGAACTTTGAAACAGAAATGCTAAGAGCAGCTGTACATGCTGTATGGATGCTAAACATCCGTTCCAGTGCAAAGACAACATAATAATAATAATGCTTTGTTTATATTTGTGAGCGTTTATGGAGCACTTCCTCTGTGAACCCGAATAGACATGGTTTTGAAGTTTTGCAGGGATATATTCCATATGTCACATTACATTGCTAATGACCTTATAACTCAAGTTTGTGGACATTTTAAAATGGACTGGTGTGTGATTTATCTCAGGGTAATGCACTTTAAACCTAACAAACATGCATTAATAGAATAAAAGGACTTTAGGTCCATTCCGTGCATGATCAAGTTTAATCCCTGTTTTAATGTTGCTTAAAGTAAATAAACATGTATGATTCATTGTTTGAATATGACTGCAGCTGTTATTGTTTCTGGGCTTGTTTTCTTGAATTGTTTTAATAGGATATTAGAATCTAGGTTACTGTTTTTTAGGTCATATTTAGAGAGACGTGGGCCAAAATATCTTGGAGTAAAAGAGGGCCAAACCGTTTTCTGAATATTCCCTGTCCTCTAACAATGAGCCTGTGCTCTGCATAAACAGCGCTGGTCCAACAACATTTTTCAGTCCTCAGCCATTTCTAGGGCAAGCTCGGACTCCTGGGAGTTTACAGAAATATCCACAGTATCAGAGTGGCTGCTTTTTTTCCCCGACGCTCACCTTTGTTGTTTCTAAGGGCCACAAAAGTCAACTGGAGCTGCTCAACATCTGACAACAAAAGGTTATTTGCAGGTTTTTGGAACTGGCAGCATTTAACACCTTTTGTTTTTGAACACAATAGTTTCATAGTTCCATGGGCATAATTACAATGATTATAAACCACACTAAGCTGTAAATCTAAGTGATCAAATGAAAGTTTAAAAATAGCGCACATCATGTAAAAGTAACCAGATGTATCAGAATGAACACCATTAAACCAAAGTTTAAATCTACCTTAAAATCAAAATAAAGCTCCACATTCACACCATGCCATTCCTGTAATCTGACATTAAAGATTGAGGTGTGATTTCCAGGGATTTTGATACATAATCTGTAGAACATTCAACTGCTTTACTGACATTATGCATGGTAACTTTTAGACTGAGATGAACAAGCATACACTGTGGTTCCACTGGGTTTGATTCAATTTAAGGGTCCATAAAAGTTAAAATTAGATTTGCCTGTTGGTTTTGTACATCTAATTCCACATGTTCTGCTGTAAACTCTTGTAAAATGCAAGAGTGGCAGCAAGTTGCTGACTGATGGCTTCGAAGATGTTTTAACTTAATTCATGACAAATTAAGTTTTCTGGGCAGTTTGGTGACTGAAATGTCAATAAATCGTGGAGCAGTTTGCTCTTAGGAAGACCTTCACCAGAGTTTTAGCATTTTTACTGCAATTTAAAACTATCAACTGACTTAATCTCGTGCAGTTCCCTCCTTTTTCAAGGCGATGATTCAGCGAAGGTAGTCTTATGTCCAGCCAAGTGTTAAAAGTGCTAGAGCAGTCACAAAACATTTTCTTTTAATTTAATTACCAGATATTGTCATATATATATATATATATATATATATATATATATATTAAAAAAAGCTTGCTTGAACACTATCAACTCACTGCACAAGTTAATCTGTGTTGCTAATGTACAACCCAGCCAAGAACAGGATGCCATCAGTTGTTTACAAAGCTTTTGACAGTAGCAGTAATGCTTCATATCAGCTGTATCTACGACATCAATTATTATCAGGTATATAAGTGTAACAGTAAAATAACTAAAAGTGCTTTTTTATGATTTTTTATTGATTTCTAATAATAAGTAGTGACTGAAATCTAATGAAGAGTTGATTGTGATTTTTTTTTTAAACAGTGATTTTCTCATTTATTCTATCAGTGTTTCTGTTCAAAAATTGTTATAGTATCTAAGTTGATAGTGTGCAAAAAAACAACCCGTACAGTTCTGCAGCATGTAACTTTGAACATTCGAAATGTCAGGCATAGCACAGCAAATTACTAATTTCCTGTCTGTGTGTATGGCAGCAGGAAGTTAGAGATACATCCTCCCCTCTGGCTGAAGGGAAGGAAACAGTGTGAATGGAGAGGGGATGTCACTGACCTCTCTGAAGAGAGTCAAGGCTTGACCTTGAAGCCTAGCTGACTAAACAGAGGACTTAAATCACTCGGGGCTGAACATGGATATCATCAGCACAGCTCCCTTATGATCTGTTACTGTGTGCTTAATACTTATTTCTTTATATACAGAAAAATTAGAAACAGATTGCTAAAATATGGTTTGTGGCAGCATGAATGTTATTTCACTGTTTAAATTGAATACAGTATTATTACAATAAAACCAGAAGAGACAGTTAACTAGATCCACATTAGGTACTCATCCAGTTGAATAGACATACTGTCTTAAAGTCAGTCCTCATCCCACAAAACCTAACATGCTACATGCGTTGGATCATAAAGGTAAGAAGCAACTTCCTGGATTTATGAGCCTACAACATGGGATGAAACCATTTGGTTTTTATTATTCCATTTACTCTTAGCCGGACCACAAAGTGGTTCTGAGAGCCTGTTTTATGTATTCAGCTGCCTTCCCCTCAACAAGCATGTGGAGCCGCTTAAATAAACCATCAACCAAGGCACAGCTGCAACAACAACCGATCGATCGGAGGCAGGTTACCGTCTGAACACTGCGCCGCCAGCACGCTGGCTTCAGCAGGTGGGGTGGGAGTTGTAATTTGCTGCTGAAGGGCTTTTGTGCCTGCCTGACTTCAGAAAAACTGTAACTTGTGCCTCCCTTGATAGATAGCCATGAAGGCTGATAGAATGTGTGTGTTTGGGTGAGATTCACCGCTGTATAAACAATCGACTCCCTACCTTCCACAACATCTGGGAACTCTCAAGTATTGAGGCAGAAACAAATAACCAGGGACTTGTTAGTTTCTGATTAGATTTTAAACAACTCATCATGGCTCATGGAGTTCCCCTCACTGCGCTGCGTGGCCAGTCATACAGGAATACACAAGAAAAAAACAACAACGCCGAGACTAAAATCAAATGAACATTGAGGGCTCATCAGCATTCAGACGTGGTTTTGCAAGGAATATCATAAAAAACATGTTTTTTAAGCAAGCAGTCAAGAGTTTTCAACCAGTTTTAAAGAAAGCCTTTTCTAGTTGCAATAAAGCAAATGGTCCAACCGCTCCAAAGACAGGGCCTCACTGGCTTGACAAAGATGGCAATCTCTCAGTGGTATTTAATTCCCCGAATTCTGTGTTCTCACTCTCCCTAATCTCCTCGTTCAAACAACAAGCAGCATCAGATTCTTCTCCCCGTCGGTCAACTCAGTCATGTTTGCCAGCTCTTCTTGAATGAAGACTGTCCACATTATCAGTAATCCTCTTGTCTGTCTTAGTCTAAAGTCTGGATGAGCATTGTGAGTGAAGTCTGGACCTTTCTTTGGCTTAGAAAAAAAATAAAGGAATTCCTTTTTTTGCACGACAGAATTCCACTGCCAGCATAAACTGCATAAAGTTTATCAGTTTGCAGAGGAGAAGAGCAATGTTGGAAAATCACTAAGATGCTTCAGTGGATTTTGTTTTAAATTCATAGTAGCTCGTACTGTAAGTCTGCACAGCCAAAATGTAATCATCATGGTTTGACAACTTTTATTGGCACAGCTGTACAACCTGTCTACCCGGTCCTACGACAAGTTGCAATGTAAAACAAACCTCACACACCTTGTTGTGTTCTTTCTGTGTATCTGCTGTCTGTCCATGTGTTTGACTTGCGTCTCCACATTCTCTCTCTCACTCTCTCCCTCACTCTCACACACATAAGATCACACAATCGTGTCGGCTGCAGCTGAACTTTTGCACTGCAGCATGGCGCAGGTTCAGCCCCTGCAAATCCGGTTGCTAGACAATCTAAGCCAATTACAGTATGAGGGCAAATGGTTAACCTCTATAATATACATTTCCCAGCCTCTTTCTCTGAGCTTGCTTGTCATCCCCGGAGAAGAGTTATGCACCAGGGCCCAGTGTCCCAGGCGACCCAGTTTGAATTGGCTCAATTCATTAAGCCAGGACCCGTGCACAAGCCCGAGTTCACACGGCGAAGACACTTGCAGCAAACAGCTGCTGCACATTCCTGATGGGAGGGCCAGGCAGATGTCCAAGGAAAATCAAAGGGAGAGACAGGGGAAAGTTTATGAGCCAGCGTTTGCCAACCTCAATGAGAAGCTCTCCATCCCCTCCTCAAAGACAGGGTGCAGCTGGCGGAACTCGTGGCCCTGTCCTGTTTGGGGCTCCCCTGGTTCTCCCTCTCCCACTCAAAACACTGCAACAACTCAACATGCTGACAATATCAGTTGTCTCCGCAGTGCTCTCTATTTGAACCACAACCACTTTGGCACATGCAGAGGTGGTCTGGCTGAGGGGTTGAAGTAATCATTAAATTTTATTCCTTTGACATTGCTACACTGAACCAATTCATTGTTCCACATTAAACCGAAAAATAAAAAGGTAAGAATGTGGGGCCTTTAGAAATAAGAAATAAGAAATGAGTGGCCATAAAAAATTGTTTGGTTTCTGCTTTGAATTTGAAAACATGTAATTGGATTTTTTTATGTGTTTTTATTTGATAAAGTCAAGGATGAGCTGGATTTTAAAGATGCAATGTGAAAGTTTTTCATCTGTATAAATTACAGGTAAGAGCTTGCGATTTTAAAAGGAAATCAGCAATATGCATTTCTCTAGTGATCATAATTGGACATGTGCCAGTTTTACTGCTGTGTTTACAAAAATTTGGATTTCAAATCATGTAATTTGGACTCTGTGATTCACTTTTATTGATAATTATGTGATGATAAAATGCTACTGGAATCCAACAACCCAGTATTAAATTTTCATTTACAAATACAGGCATATTCTCATTAATTATCGAATCATTTCCTGATTTCCAATTACTATTATATGTGTTCCTAAAATGATCATCATATTTCAAAACATGAATGTTTTATTGCTGTTTTTACAAAATTAACAAATGCAAACAAACCTTTTACAGAATCAAAACATATCCATGGTTAACACTTATTCAGAGAGTGACAGTAGGTTGCAGTGCTCTTGTTTTGAATGTTTGCTCTGCATGTAACACGGATCGCGCCTTTAAAGACAACTCTCAAATACCACAGTGCCTCCAGCACGGCGCAGTCCTCTCATTCATCACTTTACAAACAAGGACAGGAGCATGGTCATGCTTCCACTTCTCTCTCTGTGATACTTCTTCTTTGTCCTGCATGCCACCTCCTAACCCACTACTGTCTCAGCTCTATCCCTCTCCTCCACCCCCGCTCATCTCCACCCCTGCTCCACAGCACACAAACACAGCGTGATGCCAGTTGTAATCACTGTTGGACACAATTTCAGGGACAATTTGAAGACTATTTATTATCCTTGGTCAATAAAAAACAGGAGACAACTATTTTCTGGATGTTCATTTGAAACCTATTGGCAGGCTTATAAATGGATCACTGAGATAGTAATTACTGTACGTGTGTAGTTTCTATGTGTTTCTCTATTTTAGTTAATTTTGTTCATTCTGAATGAACATGTTTAAGAAAATGTCATATTCTCCTGGTTTGTCTGATTTGAATTCTAATTGCATCGTACACTTTTCATGTCAGACAGTGAAATATATGCTGCACTTTTTTTCTAACATATAAACTCCAGAAATATACCTCACACAGATCATCTATCTGTAATGTAAAATTGAGTCCAATATATAACCAGCATTTAATCTGCAGAGGTGAGTAAGCTCCTGCCTGGTTACTAAATTGAATATGAAGCCCGAGAGAGTTCCCCCGGGACAAACAGTGATAAAACTACCGGTAAATGGTGCTGTATCCATTCGTGGCCTCTTCAGATTAGGTGGATGGGACAAACTCCCCTCCAGGGGAAAGTTCCTCAGCAGGGCTCCAGGTAACACAAACCTCTTAATCACACATGACCTGGCAGCTAAGAGAGAGTTAAGCAGCAGCATGGGGCCTCCCATAGTGTTCCCTCCCTTCCTACAACATCATTAGCCGAGGCACATGGCTCGCCTGCATCCATCCCACTGTTTACAAACACCATCACCAGCAACATGCCAGGGAAGCCGTGGCTTATTTTAGAAATTTGCTTACGACGAATGGGAAAGCCTTGCAATCCATACTAAACTATGGGAATCAAGTAAATTCCATATTAAGCCAAGACTTTGGTGTAAACATTTGTAATCTGTTGTGCCAAATGTGTCAGACTGCCACAGCACCATGCCAGTGCGAGTCAGTTTTGACAAAATGCAGTTATTGTTTTTCAGCAGCAAATAAGAGTCATTACAAACACACAATGTGTTACAGCAGCTGACAGATAGGGCGTTTGTACAGGATCGTATGGTATAGATCTCTCCTTCGGCATAGTTTTACTGCTGCACACACACAATCTCATTTATCAAAGTGAACTTTTGAGGAGAAAAACATCCTGAACAGTGGTTGAAGGTTTATAAGTCATCAGCCATTAGAGCGACCCAGGGTGGCGCTCGACTTAGAGGAACTGTCTGCGCGCCCTTGGAAAAAGCTGATAGCAGCTCCACAATATTTTGGTAGAAGAGTCTATAAATATAAGAAGTGTACGTTCATCAGTGACAGGCATGAGATTAACATTGTTGTACAGTACTAAAGGTATCATGACAATCAGCTGGGTATGATCCCAACCCTGAGTGGAATACTGCTAATATCCTACATAATTAATGTGTTGTAAACATGTTTTGTTTGATTATTTAAGGGATGAGAAGGCTTCGTGGCAGGCAGGTAAATGATAGGTTTCTGTCTTTTAATGACAATGACTTTCTTTCTCTTTCTATTTTTAATCATGCATTTGATAAAAATTAGGTTTTTGCGGGGTGACAATTTAATTTGTTAACGTTACACGGTCAATATTCTTCTGTTTAGATGTAACAGTCTGGCTGGACATGAGTGCATACGACTACAGAAAATCCCAAATGATTCAATCAGCCTGGAGAGATAAAGACAATGAACAATAACTGGAATTGGTTTACAGACTACACCCAGTAAAATACATCCAATATCTGTGTGTTTGTCCAATGTTTCAGTGAATGTAGTCAATTCATTTGAATCATTTATACTTTTGTACATGTATTTTGTCTGTTTATTAGTAGATTATTCTGTGAAAAATGACAAATAAATTTATATTTATATATATATATATATATATATATATATATATATATATACATTTATTTATATATATATATACATTTATATATATATATACATTTATTTGTCATATATATATATATATATATATATATATATATATATATATATATATATATATATATATATATATAACAAGTAGTAGTAAAGCCATTATTCTTTACTACTAAAGTGTTCCCTATCCTATGCAGAAATGAAAGTTGCTAATCTTTACAACTCCTTGTCAACACTGTGCACTCCCTTATATCAGCATCCACCTAAACATGCCTTGATGTATTTGTAGTTACATATTCAATAGTGCAAAATGTGTTGTGTTTATCCCAGGACCCTGGATTAATTTTCTGAGTAAGAAAAGATAAAAACGTGTTGAAGTTTAAAAATCTTTGAAGGTCAACATCTGCAGTCAACTTCTACACCGGAGGTTTAATGACTCCATGATAAATATATAATGAACATGTATTATCATATCAAATTATATTGTTATTGTTACATATTATGATAAATAAAATATAGGTGCATGAAGGTAATGTTTGAATATCAATTCTAACTCGCTCATAATGTAATTTTCAAGTAAATTTCCAAGTGCATGGCTTTGCAACAACTTTTTCAAGGGGCAAAGGCTAAAGGAGGTCTTTAAGACCTGGGGCAGTCGGTCCACAGGCTGGAATGCAGAGGGAGGCTTGTAAATTAGAGACCTAATGAAAACTCTCTGGTGTCCAACTGAAGCAATCATCTGGTTAGAATCAACCAGTTATTCCACTAATTTCCCCCACCACTCTCCCTGAGCCCTCAATGCCTAATTTAGAAGAAAAGTGCATGTTCCATTTTACACACCTGCAGTTTGAACTCAAGGCTGTGATCCCTTCAGCAAACTTTTTTTTTCTCCACTTATTTTTAAGAGCTGAGTAAAGACAATAAATCAAAGTGAAGAAATCCCATATATCTACAAATACATCTGAAGTGGGAAAAATGGATTAAACCTTAAAATCATCTGCATGTCGGACTAATGTGTTTGGTTTCTTTAGTTTAACATAAATTATTTATATGCAGAAAAGTTTCTTGAAAAATCTCAACTGATCAATAATACATAATATTTTCATATAAGGGTTTAAGGATTAGATGGGTCTTAGGATAAGTAGTTGGCAACAACAAGGTCTAAACCATCTCCTGAAGACGTGGTCACTACCTTCCTTAGAGTTATTCAACCTTTCACCCACTGGGCCCCCCGAATCTGACCTTTAACCAGATGCCATTTGCTTAAAATCTCCCTGCCAGTTTCAACCTCTGGAATCTGCAACACATTATAAGAGGAGAAGGGAACAAAGGCAGTAGATTAGAGGCCTGGTTATTAGTTTGCTGATACAGTTTTACAAGGGTCAAATGCAATGATAGGGAAAACAAGTTGAGGAAGAAAATGTGTTGCAGAGGCTCAGACTAAATGCTCCTAATAGAGCTGTAGGACCCATTGTCATGGTAATGCAACTTTTCTGCAAAGGATAGCACACATTTATTTTCAAATTATGGTTTGTAATCGGAAAGCTAAAATAAAAATGGCTGTTTTAGTACATATGTACATCTGCAAGTTACAAGGTTTTTACAATAGCAGGAAATTGTCTTTTTCATGCACAGTAATGCTGTTGCATGCATGTGTTTTTTGCTTCCCCTTTTTCAGTTGCTACATGTGGACTGAATATCAAATGATCAATTTCCCCTGTTTTCCCTTCCCGCCTTTGCTTACTTTAAATGTCTTTGTGGATTTTGCTCCCCCTCAATCCCACATTATCTCAGTTAGAAAGTGTGTTTTTACCAGGGAGGGCGGCAGCGAGTGGAGGTGCTGATGTATTGAGCAAAGTTGCTTGTCTTTGCTGAAAGCTTTTGTTTCCTGGGGCTCTCTATTCATCTCAAAGCCTTTGGTGGGAAGAGACATAAAGACAGGCTGTGACCCTGGTGTGAGCCCTTTGACCTTTGTGAACCCAAGGGGACAGATTTTCAGCAACTGTGCAATCACTATTAGTTGACCGCAGGGTCTGTAGTGGAAAATGGCTGGAGCCAGACAAAATGAATGGAGGAACATGGTGGGAAAATCTGGTAATTTATAGAAGTTGAGAGTCTATTTCAAAAGAGGTGATGGTGGATCAGCTGACATGTAAGGTTAAAGGTGATGTTTGGGCATGATTTCCTGCCTGTGTTACTGTAACATCTGTGTGTTAAGAGACGTCTGGGACTAAAGCATTCTGACCCTCAGGGGCATGATCGTGAAAAAAACAAATAAAAAAAAACACAGTAGATGCTGATGTCAATGACCGCATTTGACGTAAAGCCCTCCAGAGCTAATTTCAACAAAATAAAATCCTCACATCATTGAAAAAATTCCATCGTTTGCCTTTAATATTGCAGTGCATTTAAACATTATAATGCTTAATGTGGCATTGAGTCAACCTAAACAATTTCTTAATACCTTTCCATCACAACTTTCAACACTGCACTTCATTAAATTCACCTTTAAAGACAAAAGATTCTCCTGTAAAACGGCTCCGGTCATGGCTCTCCTATGAGACCGGCTGTGATAAAGTGGATCATTTTGGCTCTTGCACTGTCATCTACAAGTGTCCAAGTAAAGAAATACTGGGAGTCCCCAGCCCCAGGGCTAGCCATTAAGTAAATTGGCCTCTCTAGACCTATAGCTGTGTCACTGTCCGTGACGAGCTGCCACCTATTTGACCCGTGGATAGGAGTCCAGTGCTGACCAGCAGCTGTTCTGAGGGCTTGTCTTTCCAAGCCTGGGAAGTGGTTCCTAATTAGCCTCCCACACCCATAAATGTGTCCAGTAGGTCAGTCACTCCACGCTCATTGATCGCACTGATGTGTTCCGTGCTGGAGTTGACTTAAGCTCCTTCATCAAAACGAATGAGAGGCAGTAGGTGACACAAGCAGCCTGCATGTGTCAAGAAGACCCTCAGAGGTAAACATCTCATTGGAGCAAATAGAAGAATAGCTGCACTGGTTTTTATAGACTTACAGTCTCCCAAAAAGAAATTGCAGTTGATTAATTCACATGTAGCTTTTGAAACAGGAGGAAAATAGAAAATTTCTTGCACTGTTTATATCCACACCGGTGTTCTTTTTGGATTTATCTCTAATGTCCTATTATAGACATCATGACCGGGTCAACACTCAGGCTGTAACAACCGCTGGTTATGACGGTAATGATAAATGGACGAAGCTGCACTCAGCCCGAGCACAATATCATCTCTGGCATGTCAGACACAAGGTTCTCTTTTATCGAAGTCACAGGAAACAAGTCTTGAGGGCCTGCCCTCCACAATCACTCCCCCAGATATTTTTCTCATCCTTTTCTACCCTCCATGAGTTGTTTTTCTTTCATTTAGCTGGCCTCCACCAATAAAAATGCAAGCCAATTTTCCAGCGCATTAACCCAAGAGATCTTTAATACACAAGAGTTTTGGTGCAAAGGGGACGGCAAGGCCTCATGGAAAGATGGATGGGCCTGCCGACTAAGAGTGGGCAGTTTTCCCACTGCCCTGGTCTCAGCATAGGACAAAGGCCTCATTGAGTGTGATGCTTGACATCAGCATCATAAACTAGTCATTGCTACAAAGACTCTGACACTTTAAAGTACCAGCTACTGCCGCTTTCTTTTCTCTCTGTGTTACAGCATTGCTTAGGCTAATCACGTCACTGGCAGTTGCTCCTTTCCTTCTGCAGATGCCGATACAAAGACTTTAAATGTAAAACAATGTCAAGAGGAATCACTTATGAGAGTTTCCATTTTCACTACCCTTTCTTTGCAAACTATTACGTCAGTATGCGAGAATCCAGTTTGTCTTGATTTTGGTGACACCTTTGGCAATAAGTAGTTACTGCTATGCTGCCTTGTTTCTTCATATTACAATGGATGACTTGATACATAAGAATTTATATTTATTTTCCAGTTTATTTCATTTATCAATCACTACATCTGCAAGTGCATCACTTCCTGACAGTCACAGGATGTTTTTGAGGGAAAGGGATGCTCCTACATTAAGAATTATAGGTAATACTGTATAACCTTTCATGAGTTGTGTGCAACTTCACTACCAATGAAAGGAATATTTATTAGAAAATAATCTATATTATGAGTTTAACATCTGCAGTAATTGGCTTGAGGCCATATGACATTATTGTATAATTTACATGCATGAGTCTGATCACAGCATACCAAAATGTTCTTACTGCATTTAACTCTAATGTGTTGTTGTTCTACAGCTGTAATTGACATAATTTTCTTGCAGATTATGGGTTTATTACCAGCCCTAATATGCCTTTAATTTGTTGAGACCACATACATCATTTCCAGCATTATTTTAACAGAGAGGGATTATGTTTAAAAAAACAAAAAGAACAAAAAAACCTCAATAACCTTAAAGTCGCGGCATCAATAAGACAAGGAGATATGAGTGTGCCCGTGTCAATGGAAGTCTGATCCTCAAACATGATGTCAGCTCAAAGCCAGTTTCAGATTCTCAATGTCATGGAAAAAGGCAAGGGTGCACTTTAATAGATTAAACACCGAGAGCCAGACAACTGCGCTGCCAGGGAGGTGCTGATGGATGCAGTCACATTTAATATGAATTCATGCTGGATTGTAACAGAAAGTAAGCGCTGCACTACATGGAACATAAACAACATGGAGCAAATATTTCAACATCTTTGAACATAAAAAAAGAATCCAAAATTTCCTGGGAAAATTGCTACTATAAAACATTTGCAGAAAACAAAAGCAAATATCAGAAAATGTAAAATTAGATTGTGAAATAACATGTAATAAGGTCTAATTAGCTCTCTTGAGACACATTTACGAATTAAAATGATACAATTTAATTATTTTTTAATTGAAAGATGAAGGAAAACAATTGTGACTGCTGACTATTTTTAACTTAAATAATCAGTTATATGTCTATTTCTCTCTTTTACATTTTTCTGCATTGTCTTCATTGATTAAATCATAATGATGTTTGACTTGAAGCAATAATTGCTCTCCAGGGCCATACATGCAGTACATTAGAGAGGACAAAGTATGTTAATAGAGAGGAGTGTGTGGGGATGACAGACACAGTGTCTTTATGTTTGTATCTTTGTGTGTGAGAGATTGAGAAAAAAAAAAAGGCAGGGGGGGTGTTGAAGGGTGAAGCTCAGACTGAACTCATAGACTGGGAAACAGCTGCTTCACATTGCTAACCCCTGGAACAATGTGAAGATAGTATGTTTAGACAGGTTTGGGCAAGAATGGAGGTCACCAAACCTTTAGGGGAGATGTCAGTCGTAGCTGTCAGCCACTGGAAACACACAGTGAAATTACATTAGTCCTCACTGGCTTCTACTGCACTTTCATTTGAGCTCTAATCCTGCAGGGTAATGTAGGAAGCATTTGACAACGAAATTATTTTTTTTTCTCCCTGTTTATTTCCTCTGTGAGTTTGTTACAAGGATGCAATTCACACTAAAGTAGCAAGCGCCACCTGTCACTGGTGTTATTCTGCATGGATACAGAGGGATCCAAGTTGGTCTGATCATGGACCTAAAAGAAGGCAAACCCCTCAAAGAAGTGTGACACTCTTCATCGTTGTGACTGACAACCTCGCAGCTGCCCTGTCGATCCATAGGGCAAAGTACTCCACTGTGTTTTTGTCACCTATTTACTCAGGCATGTGTAATCGATCCTTCGTGTGTTTGAAAAAAAGAAGACTTCAAGGCCTGGAGATTATCACCCTTGCCAGCTGGCTCACATGTGCCTTTGAGTCTATATTTAAATACGGTAAAATGATGAAGAATGACTGGACAAGAAACCATTACACATTGGCAAGCAGCAGCTTAAACATACTCTTCACAGTAGGTCAGTCCAATACATTATCTCTGTAACACTGTACTGTCTATATCCTGTCATGAGTTATATATTATTATAATTTGTAAATTAATACAATTTATTCTGAAATGTATTTGAAACATTAAATATGAAAGTTTCCCTTTTAAACTAATCTGTTTCAAATGTAATATTTTTAACATAAATTTTTATATAACATTTTTTCTGTTATGATGAACTAAAGTGGGATAATCTTCCGAGATGATTTGCACCTTTGCTCTAAACCAGCATCCACATTGCCCTGTCTTTTGAATGACTGTGGCATTATTCTGTTAATAGTTATCTGTCCTCAAGTCCTTGACCTCCTTGAATTGTAAACACGTTTTTACACCACTCTCAGCACTCTTTGACCAAGGGAGTTTTGTCGACAGTGGGGCCCAGGGATAAGCAAGCGGGGGCTGAACCTGTTCCGGCCTGCACTGCCCTCTGCAGCACCTCTGCTCCACACTCAGTCAAATTTCTCCCAGCGCTGCTGGATCACATGGGTTAATCTCTCCTGACCCCGACTCCTCAAAAGCACAAGCCTGGCTCTTTTGGACTCAGTCCCGGTGTGAGCGCAATGCAGTGCCATGAAAGTAGACCTCACACACATCCCCCTTGTTCACTGGCACCAGTTTGCAGACTTCAGAATAGTGAAGATAAGGTACAAGAATGTCAGGAAGTCTGACACCAATGAGAGGTATGGTAAACAAACAGTTGCAGACGTCTGCCCGTATCCCCTGCCCCTTAACGACCCTCAATTCCACCCTTTTAAATGTCAAGCTGTGAAATATGGTTCTCTGGTTGGGCTGTTGGTCAAACAAATCATGCTACATTAACACAACTGCAGCATACAAAACTGCTACCAAAATTTACAACATTTATTATATTAGTAAATCATACTTTCAGCCTTATTTTAACCAAATCATTTCCCAAAAGTTCAACTTTCCACAAATAATTATGAATAATACTAACAAGACTGAAAAAACACATTATAACATAATATTATAATTCTATAACATATACTAGGCTTTACAGACAATACTTACTGAGAACAAGTAATGCAGTATTTGTCTTTTGTGTCATTTAACAAAGGGGCAGGTGTTAATTATAAAGCTATTGTACATCCACACCTAATACTAATTGATATACCTTCTGCATACATAGTCAAACAGTCCCACTGCAGAGCCTTGCCAAGGCACTTACATGCATATCACACAATATCGTGTGTGATATGTCCACAGAGGTTGCAGGTAGCGCTGAGAGGGAACTCTGACAATTATATATGCATGGAAGGTAAAAGGAACAGAGCAGGATTTCTATTGGGAAACTAACGCTCTGATATCCTTCCAGAGTACTTTGATCCCTCTGGTGTAGTGAAGCAAAAAGCCAATCATTCTTAACCACATAAAAGTTAACAGAGCATGGCCTGGTATTTAGCTTTATGTTTATCTGTGTTATTAATGTGGGCAAGAGGAGCGTGGCCTGTCACTGCGGGTCAGATTGGCAGGTGTTGAGCTGTTCTGACACTGTGATTTCACAGCCTCTTTGCTCTCTGCTTCAGGTGAATGAAATGATGCTTGCTTTAATAGGGGACTTCAGACTGACATGTGTAGAAGTATCATATGGCTCAACAACACCAAGTGCCACACTGCTTTTGTACTTTGCGCTTTTCTCCCTCAAAGAACAAATAAAACCTGCAATGAATTGTAATAAGTGTGCCAGGGGTTGAAAAAGATAATTCGTTGATCTGCTAAATAGGCAGTGCTTTGAGAAGTAGATAGCATCTGGGGGACAAGTGAGTGGCGGTGGGAGAGAGGCAGATAAAGAAATGTGAGCACGTTTTTACACATTCTCCGAAACCACAGGCAATCCTGATGAAGATGATAGAGAGAGTCTCTGATTAACCATCCGGTAAGCAGGATGTATGTCCCTGCCAAGGCAGACAAATGGAACTATTGTAATGCTATGACAGTCTTTGATCATTCCTGTGTTCAGAGAGATATCTTCATCAGAAGTGCTCCTTGTTAAAGCTGTCACAGGCTAGCAGGCATAAATATTTGCACTGTATTAGATTCCATGGGGCATCAATATACAATAATTACATTGAACATATGAGTGCCCTCAGGCAATTCTCAACATTAAAGCACATGATTTGTCTTTCTACTTATTTAAACCCATGTTTTATTAAGCTCTTTAAGATCCAAGTGAAGGACATATGAATGTAATTTTTCCATTTAAATTCAATTAAAATTGGCACATTATCCAAAAATTAAGTTATATAAATTAATTAATGTTATATTAATATTGTCTTAATTTTGTGCCACCAGTGTGATTTATGTGCAGTGTATACTTTGCTTTGTACATTTTTAGGCTAACTGACAAAAATGAAGATGTTGAGCTGCAGACTAATTGACCTATAGCAGACAGCAGAAAACTTTTCACAGCCAGAAGCCCATCTGTATGGTTCCACTGAATATGCATGGGGCTAAGTACGGTCTAGCCTGAGCCATTAATAATCTTGTCATCATAGCTCAGAACTCCCAAGTTACACTTATTGTCTAAGTTATTTCACATTCCTCTAGATTCTGACAACTGCCCATTAATACAAATGTCACAACCAGAGTTTAAAGAAAGCAAAAAATGCTGAAATGAAAGCGGTAGTTCACTTTTCTTCAGTGGGATTAAACGCTTGGTGACTTTGCAAGGGATCTGCCCACATGCATACAAAACAACTCCTGGCTGTGTGCAGTGGAGACATTTTCTAGTAATGCTAGTATGTTGAAGTATGCCCAACTGTGTGTGTGTGAGATTGTGTGTGAATGTGCATGTGGGAGCTGCCCTGGCCCTATAGTGAGCAACTATCAGGAGAGAGAAAGCGGGGGGTAAGAAGACTGACGCAAGGTAGCATTTGCAATTGGGAGGTTTTGGTTTCAGGCTCTCCAGTCATCAATCATCCCGGGCCTATTCTGTTCTTTGACAGCTCACTACAAGGCTTGACATTTAACACTCACGACCCTGGACCAGGCTGTGCTCGAGACCAGAGACTTCAGAAACACAAAAATTGAATAGAATGACACTTTTCCCCTCTTCAGTAAGTGGTAGAACTGAGGCAAAGCAGATACAAATTAATAATTCCCATCTGCAATACACTTCACTCTGGTGAAATTACTGCTTAAGGCCCCGTGTTCCCCCTTTGCCCCGTACTCTGACATACACAAAAGAGCTAAATGAGAAAGTCAAGAGGCCTCTAGGCCTATTAGACTAAACACTAGTATGTTTTATATGTGTGGATGGACTCTGTGAACTTTGCGAAAGGCTGCTTTGAAACTTACAACTCACAAAATCATTAGTAATGTTTTGGAAAAGGGAGATTAAAGATATTTTGATATATTTTTAATATTTCAGTTAGCAATAAAGCATGATGGAATCTGGATTAATTGTACACATTTCAAATCATGAGGGAACATCTCTCTGTCCTTAAGCTGCCTCTGATATTACACTCATTCAAATTTCCAAGGGGAAATGAGCTTATGTTTTGTGACCACATTTGGTTTTCTGCCTTTTTGGGTCAGTAGGTCGCTATAAACAGAGTAAAAATATTGAAAAAACACTGCTCTGATAATAACCGACATGACCTGACATGAACCGGATAAGGCAGCACTATGGCCTATAAAATACCAGATTTACCAAATTTGAGCAGGCTTTTTTTTTTCAATAAGCACATCTGTCAATAGAGAGATGTCACATTGTGACCTAAACAAAACTATAAAAACTGGTTCAGCAGCATTATATAACAAACCCCATGCACCTCTCTCTCTCTCTCTCTCCATCACACACACACAAACACATGTTCATGACCCGTGATAACTCGACAAAGAGCATGCTTTTCATTTACACTGTTTTCTCTCAGGCCATACAAGCATGAACCTCACTGTCTTGCTCTCCTCGTGGATTTAGTACGTGGATACCGATAACATCGCGTGGACATCAAGCATATCCATTCACTCTTATGTCAGCGAATTGATAGCTTCTTTTGGATTGTGTGAGCCACAGAAAATCTCTTCCATCTTTGTGTGTGATACGCTCTGCTTGCTGCATACTAAACATGTTGCCAGACAACTGGTCATGTCTTAACTGTGAAACTGGCAACTATTGTTCGTGCTGCTATTGAACATGCCTCTAACGACTCCAAGGGCAACCTTTCATCTTGCACAAGGTACCAGAACTCTTAAACTGTCTCATATGTTCTTCAAAGCTTTTCACACTATAACATATGTGATGTGGTTAGATAGTCAGGACAATTATAGAACCATAAAGAAACATTAAAGTTTGTTTTTTTCAAGTGTTGTATGAAGCTTTTTAATGTTACTAAAAAAATGTAAACATCTGCATTACAATTTATCTCAAGGGATATTTAGCACAAATTTAGTCCTGCACTGTGTGACTTGCGTGTTTCTTGAGGATTTCTGTCATGCTTCTTAATTTGTCACTTTAAATGTGCGCCACATACATGCACAACGTGCACTAAATATGCACACATGCAAACACACCAGTGCAGATTGTTGTCCAGACGATTGGTTGTGATGTCATCATAGAAAACCTCTTTTCTGAGAAAGATTCATCAGATTATGACCAAAGCCGAGCCTTTCTTGCAACACTCCACTAGCTGCACCATATGGTTGGGTCCTAAAGCCATGGGTGGAGGGTTTAATGACAGAGCGGATGTGCAGCGCACATGCCGAGGGATGTTGGGGGATGGGCTAAAAAAAACACTCATCAAGTCTTTGGCCTGGAAAGGCTGCACAAGGTCAGCCGTGCGGCGGGGGCAGGGTGAGGGAGCCAGACACATGTCTACAACAAAAGGCAGGTGACCAGGGCTAAACTTTGTGTATGGAAAATACAAGAGCACAATAAAATATTTCCCATCCAGTATCTTTAAAGAAAAAAGCTATTCTTTATTTAGTATTCAGTATTTAAACATCCATCACAGTACTGACCTGTTTAATGACAACATCTTTCCTCAAATACATGAGGTCGATAGTATAGGCACATCACCAAAATATAGTGACATGGAGATCCAATCCTCTTGGCAAATATGCACAGCTGCCAGAGAGGGGTGTAGGGATGAGTAAACAAAGATGGACTCATAATTAATGTTTACTAAGGCTGATGCAACTGCATGACATTTCTACTACTGCACGACTTGTCCACTGACCACAAATGATCTCTATAAACACTTTCTTAGTCTGACATCTCTCCTTTAGAGCTGCACACATGTTTAAACATAGATTCTTAATTCTCTCACCAACTGCGGCTGCCTATTAGCTCGTTTTTTTTCCGGCTAAATCGATCGGATGCAGAGAAAAATAATAATAATTTGCAGTACAAAACTGGGGTCGATTTGAAGACGTCTGATTCTCTGCCCTCTAAACATTATGAATATGTATATTCGAAACCCCTACATTTCAGAGGAAGGAATCACTTTGTCTTTTAGTCAGTGCATACCACTACAGACACAGCTTTAGGTAATATTAGCCCAGCAGTGGTGAGGTGGGACATGAGGCAGCCTGAGGAGTAAGAAGGCAGGGCAAATGATTGATGGAGTTGTGGTTGGTCTATAAAGGTCTGCAAAGAGTGCTTGGAGATAATCAGAGAGAGGGTGTCTGCAGGCCTCATAACCCCCCCATTGCACACAAACATACGCACACAAACATGCGCACACCCACCTACGCACACATACGCTGACTCAAGAGACGAGATGAGACGGGAGCTTCCGAATTATTAAGCAGACAGAGGCACTGATGATGAAATTCTGAAGGTTGGGCGTAACAAGAGGCACCTTACAAGGGTCACAACCTCTTCCTTGCTGGGTGTTTTGTTCTTTGTACCCCCTCACAACATCACCTTCCCACCTTTGTGTTCACTGGGGGGCAGGTGAGTGGGGGGAGTTGTGTTACATCCCTGTTTATCTGTTCATGACCTCTAGCCGGCAATTCTGCACTTGATAAGAGGAGGGCTCGCCTCATAATGTGCACGGCAGCTGATATCAGCCCTGTATCCTTGTGAAATTGATTACCAAGGCCCAGGGAGCGTGCAGAATATAATAAATAGAGATGACACATAAGGCACACATGGACTTGTAGGCTGATGGGTAACACTGCCTCAGCAATTACCTGCTACCCACTTAAAACAGGGGTCATGCAGGGCAGGCTGGCAGTGGAAGGAGTTATGGTTATTTCTTATTTTCTCTGCAGGGTGAGACACTCTGTGAAACATCTCTCTCTCTCCCTCTGTGTATGTATGTGTGTGAGTGTGTGTGCAAGCAGGTGTGTGAGGGAAAATACTTGGACAAGGTGTGGTTAAGGGACATTACTACAATAATGTCTAATTATACTGTATTTAAAAGGAAATATTACCAACAAAGATAAGTGTTCATTACCATATTTTATTAGAATTAAAGACACATTTGCTTATTGTGGACCTTGGATAATTTGAACTGCAGCCTACGTATCTCTCTTAAAACTGAAAGACAATTTTGTTGTTGATCCATTTATTTTTATCTGTGTGTGGTATTCCTCAACATGAGTGTGCTAAATATCCCCAAAAACCTGAATAGCTGAGCCATAATGGTAAAAGCACTTTAGTGGGAGTGACTAGGTGCCACAGAGTAGTGATAAATAAGCTGTAAAAGGAAGCTCCGGGCCTGTCCTTTCACCTGACCCCACAACCAGACCTGAAGCAATTAAATCATTTGTAAAACTACTTTACAGTACAGTTTCAATTAGTCCAGGAGAATCAAGACACTGTGGGCAGCTAAGTTTAAGATTTTCCTGTCACCTTAATTAAGACAGACATACAGATAAATAAATAAATAGACAGATGCATAGATAAACAGACAGACTGTATATAAAGACATCATCTTGTTGATACTGTTACCAGCATCATTAGCAGAGCAAAGCCCTCATTATGTAACTACACAGCATAGTCATAATCATCTTTGTTAGAATACAATGGCTTTCACTATCCCAATATCATCTCATAAAATTTACAGTTGAGACATTTTCTTAATCATCTTTAATCTGTGTGCCCTTTATTACGCCAGCAGCCGTCTAGTAACTGTTCCCACGTCTGCAGAGAGACCATAATCACTCAGCTTCAGACTTGAAGATGCCAGTGCTTTTTTTCTTGTCATCAAGTGCTGCTTGATGACTAATAATCTGTTATATTACACTTGCATCACATCCCCAAAACAAAAACAATTATGTTCATGACTAAATTCTGAAAAAAAAAAAAAAAAAGATACATTTTGCATCATATATTGTTGGCGTAGTTTGTTATTGCACACTTTTATTCCACAGTGTTAAATCAAATGTATATTTGATCTCTGTCAATTATGATAATTTATTCCAATTAACTGAACTTACATTTCCTGCCAAAAAACACAACATATCTAAAACTACTCATCAAATCTGTGTAGAGAAATATCCAGTTGTTTCTCTCTGTTTTAATTGTTTGTGTGATGCATCTTGTTCCTAATTGTTTATTGCATTATAACAAATAAAACTATCTATCACACACTCTTTGCCCTTAAAAAAAAACACTTAAAAAGACAGGGGGAAGGTTGACAGGATTTAGGCATTCCAAAATTATTATCATACAACAGGTTGGAAACACAAGCAGGGTTATTAAAATCAGGCCAACCTGTTATGATGAAAACAAATTGTGTGATGGGAAAAAGAGAAAAATGCTAATCTCTCGATTGTTAAAATTCTAATGTTTTGGCTGATTGATTGGAAAAGTAAACACTTTGTCAAATTGGTAATGTTGCATTTATCCAAATTAATACAGTAACAAAGTAACACTGTGATGAATAACACATTAGTAGCCAACACTGCAAACAACACATCCAGGCTGTTGTGTTTTAAAAAGAAAATCAGCAACATTGCAGTTGATTGTGTAGCGCATATTTAATCGACCCAAAAGAAAATGTATCCATTCATGTCCTTAAAGTTTCCACCTGAGATATCTGAGCGAGTGTGGCGCATAATGTATGGTTCATTTCAAAAACAGGCACTCCAGTTGCTTAATGTTAGCATAAAGCAGGCCATGTAGATGTGGTGCCTGCAGTTTCAATGAAGAAATCTGAATGGCTGTAAGCTGCCAGGCAAACCTTTATATCTATTTGTTCCACTTGTCTGGCTCTCAATGAGTTTAATCAGCTGAGAAGAAGCCGTGAGGGGGGTGTTGCCTTACCCGCCCATACATTAGAGAGCCCCCCCTTGCACCACACACTCACACTCAAATACACACAACCCCACAGCCCCATTCTCTGTGCATCGATGTGAGAGTTGAGGGTCTCCCTCTCCCCCTGTTGCCTTACGGATTATCAAGTACACTTCAATTACTGCCGATCGATACACTTCTGGCTGCAAAAGGGAGTGTGAGGGAAATTAGACAGACTTTGGGTATGGCCGTGACTACAAAGCAATGGATTAACACTGATATGCATCTCTTCATTTACATCAGGAATGGGCCCATTCTCCATCAGCATACTGCACTCTCCTCTGCACGGACGTACATTCACATAGGCTTTAAGGGGACTTTTTGAAAGATTGCTTCTTTAAGTGCTGGGCAAGGTGAGGGCAAGCCTGTCATATACTGTAGGAGGATTAAAACCTACTGTAGTCACTACGGGAAAAGAGTCACTGTAACCAGGCTTTCAAAGTGAATACAAGAAAAGGGGTCTTGTGTAGAACCATTCATGTCATCATGATAATACTATGTCTTTGTAGGGGTGTCTTGTGTGTGTATGTGAGTGTTGTGCTCCAAATTGGCCAGGACTCATTAAATGATTAAAGACACCCTAATCCCAGAGTGCTTGAAGACTAAGATTTATAATCCAGCCAGGTTCAAATATTTGCTGTAAAAAAAAAAAAAGAAGAAGAAGAAAGGAGCATTTCCACTCTGAGAAAAATGCGTGTCAGCAGATAATACAATGGCTGGCGTTGGTAGGAAATAATGCCGGAGTACTCGTCCTCCTAAACTGAGAGGAAAGGGAAATGAAAGCAGTGCTGTGGAAGAGGATAAAAAAGAAGTAAAAGTGTAGGAAGAGATAAGCAGTGGCTGTATCCCCCCGAGGCAGGCTGTGAAGGTCTCCCAAGCACGGCCCCTGATTCTGAACCCCCTCCAGGTCATCTGCCCTCGCTCTCCCACCCTTCCTCTCTACAGAGGCAGTAAAAACACTCCAACACCTGGGTTCCCCCTCTGCTCCGCGCCAGCTACAGTACAACACACCTCCGACTACATTTTTCATCTGCAGGCAACACAAGCTCAAACACACAGAGAAAAGACAAAGCGCTCTGTGATTATGTTTTCACATAAAAACAAAATCTCATCTCTGATAGGTTATTGTGAAGGCCAAGTAATAATGACAGCCATTACAACATCTGTAAAGACATTATTATCGACTGACCTTCAAACATTCCTAAAACATAATGTCATTAATGGTTTTGTATTTGCAGACTGTAAAGGCTACAGGGTTTAAACTAAACTTTTGGAAATCATCCGCATGTTTTCCTCTATCCCAAATTAATTAGCGTCACAAATATTATCATGTGCTCTCTGAAGCCTGTGAATCAAACAGTTTGTTTTGGTCACAATAATTTAGATTTGTCTGTCACCAAAGCCTGCGTTTACAAGGCCCGCTGAACCATATCCACTCCTCTCATCTCAGGGTCAGAGTCACATTACACATTACTACCCAGAGTGGGAGTTCAGTTTTGCGTCTAAAATGGCCTCCCTCTCCAAATAAAGATGCCTCTCTATTGAAAGCTCCTCACTCCACCATGAATTTGGCCCCCCCTCCCCTCCCTCCTTCCCTCCCACTGCAATCTGTCCTGCCAGCTCCCACGGTTTGTCTTTGGAAGTGATCCGTCCCTGAGCGTTGAGCAGAGCCACTTCATGTTCACATCGGCCCCAGAGGCATTCCTGCCTGCCCACTACTCTTGCTTTCTTTTGTCAGCCAAATGGATACCAATTAAATCAACTGTTCTCCAATTAGAATTTGGAAGAATCTATCTTGTTCAGTGTTCTAAATCCCACTGCTTGACTTCTTTCTCTCATGTAGCTCCTTTCCTGGAATCAGTTACAGAGAAAATGAGACTAGTTATTTCCTGCAATAGGATACTCCTGGGTTTCTTTGTTTTTTCTGTTTGTTCAATACATTAAAAGTGCATTTAGTCAAATGTTTATAGGACTGTACACAAGGGACGTTATTATGGTGCAAGTTAGGTTGAGGGCAATGGTCAATTGTGGAATAGCGATTTAGGACTTTGTGACAAAAAATCCCCAAACCACAGTGATCATTAACAGCAACGATTTACATTTTAAACCGGAGCTTCTGTTTTCTTTTCCTCACTGCTGAAAACTTGGATTAAAAAAACGGAATTTCTGCCCCATGGAATCATGCATGTAGGCATCAGAAACATGTACTCATATACAGCCCTCACACAGAGGCCACTGTTTGATTAATACAAGGAGGGACATATCTTAATCTGCAGACAAGGACAGCAAATGGCTTGGACTTGAGCCACGTCATTATTGCCTAATAGTCGTGTTCAGAAAGTATGCCCCATTGTGTTTCATATGACCAGGCAACACCCCCTCCTGCCACTCGAAATCACATCCAGCTAAACAAACCAGCCGGCCTGCTTCCTGTGGAGCAGCAATTCAAATCCCAGGCACTAGTTTAGACCTCCGCAGCCTGCCACCATCCACATGTGGACCTCTCACCCCGGCGCATACGCCTTCCCCTTCAAATGAATACTCCGTAGGATTATGTGAAAATAAGATTTTTATTTTACACCACCTACTTTGCTTTACATTAACCACTTGTTAGCTTTAGAGTACTGTTAGGTAATCAGCCCCCTGTAGCGACGCAGTAATAGAAACACCAATCAAGTCCTCTTGCAATGTAAAGACAATAAAGTGAGTTACTAAATGAGGTAAATGTGTTCTCCCTGATTTGCTTGTAATTTATTGACACATAAATAGTCCTGGTGGAACAACAAAAAGCCCTGTCAACAAGTAGCCGAGCCACTAATGATAATTTAGTATACTTTCATATCAAAATAAATACGAACACTTTTCTTCACACATTCAATTATGCCTTCTATTTTCAAGCAGTTCTGCTATGATTACTTTGAGCATTGTTTTATCGGGAAACAATATCAAATGACAAAAGGGTAAATGTGAGTGACTGTCAGAAGACCATTTTAAAACAACTTATTCAGCTTTTCCCTCCATGAGAATGGCTAATATGTAAATAGTGTTGCTTGGACACTTCTAGTTTTGGATGTTTGACGGCCCCCTACTTTTACTTTGTTATGCTTATCTGCTTTAAGAATGGAGGCTTATTGTGTCGGAACAATGGAAGCCCTTTTATGTCCATCACTGAACAAAGATGGCAACTGACATTGTGCAACAACACAGTGAAGTATTTCAAACGGTTTTCAGTCTTAAGCTTTTCTCTCTAGAGCATATCAGGTCTATAGCTACATATATAGTGAAATGGTTCATAATTCTCCATATCTGTGTATGTAATTAGTGGTGATTAGCAAGATGAGCAGGATAATATAATATAAATTATAGTGTTTATCTGCAGTGAGACATAACCTTATTTGATTTTGATTCCACATTGTTGCAGTACAATTTATCCTCTTGTTCAAGACTCACATCCTTTGCGAATTATGTGGAGAGCTTTTTTCTTCAGTAGATGTTTTGTTAGAGAGATAATCATAATAAAGAAATTATGCTAAAAGATTAACTCATTAAATCAATATTGAGTTTTTACAATTTGCCTAAGAGTAATAGATCTATTTAAATAGACTATTTTGAAAAATAAATAAAATGTGACTATTTTTTACTGTAAGAAAATATTTATGCTCTACTCTTTGACACATGACTGTTTCTAATGGCACAGTATATTCGTCATGGGTCAGCTCTTAACCCCCTGAAACTACAGCAGATATGAAAACATGATGGTAATAAAAACTTTGCAGACAAAAAGACAGCAGTGCAGTAGACTACAACAAATTGAAAAATAATAATGTAGAATAGTGAGCATAATCTCATCTCATAATGAAACTTTTATTTTTTGTTCTGTCCATTAATTCTATTGTGATGTTTTATGCCTGTTGTGCATTTTTAAACAATACTCTCAATGTATTGTTGCCAAAACAGGATACTTTATCCTATCCGGATAAGGATCGCCAGTCGGTTAATAAATGTACTTGCTTCTTTTCCAACATTTCCTGACCCTAAACCTCTGAGCTGAACTCTCAAATGCCTCCAGTCGGGAAACAATCTGAGTGAGCTCTTAATGAACGCCAAAATACAGCACTTGTTATTCCAGCTGTTGACTGAGTGCATAAACACAGCGAGTACATAATTTTCAATCTTCAAAGTAGCCTGATTTATATCATACAAAACAGAATTAATATGCATAATTTGTATCACATGGAGAAGATTTCCTAACATTGCTAGAGTTAAGATTAAAATAGTACACTATACGCTGTCACTGCCACCCACAGTTTAAAACCGTATTCACTGTAAGGTAAATAAAGGAACAATCACAGATTTTTTTTCCGTTGACTAATTCCAGAAGAAGGAAAAAAAGAAAAACAATTAAAAGTCCCTTCCCCTTCCCATCCAGACTATTCCCACGCATTTTTTGGCAGAGCTCTGCTGATGATCTCCAGAGGCTTTGCTTCTTGAGGAACTTGTCAGGAAAAGATCCAAATTTCCCAGGGATGAGTGTGGGTGAAAGTGAGAAGGAAACTGCAAGACCAAGCTGAAGTTTGAGTACAAGCCAAAAAGCGAGAATTAAAAGTGAGAAGAAGAGTTCATGTATTGACAGGGGGAAGACATGGGGTTAAGAATTTGAGGACTAGGCTCAGGCTGCGGGGGATTTGTGATATCCACAGAGAAAGGGAAGAAAAGGCTAAACAGAATAGAAAAAAATGGCACCTATCTGTCAGGGATCTCAAGCTGACTTTTGTATGTTAAAAGAAGTGATGGCATTAAGGAGCCAAGGGAGAAATATAGATCCTTTAATATCACTTTTGTTCTTCAAACTGTGACCTACTGAACACAAGTGCATTACTAATCAGTTTAACCCTGTTATACTAATTCAACTCTGTAGTTTCACATGATGTGTGGCTGACACAAGTGCCAGTCCCACTCTAGAGTCAGCGTGGCCCAGAGTCCAGGCCAGGGCAAAAGCCCCGACCTCCAAGGCATACTGACCTGGCAGGGGGACACCTCTCTTGGCATTTTGACATCAGGTTCAGAGACAATAGAAATCTTTCCAACAGCATCTTATAGACTCCTCAACCTGCCACTATTATGATATTATCCTTATTCAAATGAGGGTTCATTTCTTTTGTTTTTTGATTTGTCCTCAGTGACATTTTGTTGATGGACTGGGTCAGTCCTATGAGTAGTGGGTCACAAGCTGACAGAAATGTCAAAACTGGTTTCCTTGGCTTTTCAAACACGCGCACACACACACCATGCCTGTTTGCTCTATCTCTTGAAATGAGGCAACAAAGAGGCAGATGAGTGACTGAAACCTGAGATACCCAAACAAAATCCAGATTTAATATGGCTTACATTTAACATTTGTGACACAATAATACAAAACATACTGCGTTCTGATTTTTTATTCAACCAGCAGAAATGTATTAATCTTGTATGAAATACTCATATGTCCTGCATTAATAATAATAAAAAAATCCCCCCAAAATCATTTTAGCACTTCCTTTCCTTATGACTAATAACCTAAGTCAAGGATTACTATCTTGTTTTCTTTCTGTCAGTCCAGGACATGTTTGTCTCAGGGGATCTCCAAACTTCACAAGCCCTACAGGAAGTCACTACCGTCACGCCCGTTAGGTCAATAAGCATTTTGTGCATCAGAAGAGGCCCTAATCTTAGCTGTGGACATATTTATATTATGTAGACACGATTATTCCTCGTCCTTATTTTCCTCTTTAGTCATTCTTTTGCTTTGAAATGACAAAGTTTTCAAAGTTTTATGTGTAATTGTGAGAATGTTGGTTGGGGCTTTGCTGAGAAGAGGGATTTGTTTATCTTTGTTTTCAGCTTGTTGTACTTGAGAATACAGCTGACCACTTAGATGCTATGTTAGTAATTACTTCTCCAAGTCAAAAAATGTAATGTTATTTCATTAACATTGTGCATTCAGCTTCAGCTCAAAACAAGAACTACTTTAATTGTGATTTTAGCTTACATACATTAGCGGTTACAAAAAAAATATGAGGCCAAGAATGCTACTATATAAATAAACGGCAGCTTTGCTTACCTTGATATAATTCCCATGCTGTTTTTTCTTTTAACTACACATACACAAGCAAAATAACACCCACTGAGATGAGAGAAGTCCTTGAGGAGAACCTCTCCTCTAAAATGTATATGTTTGATCAGCTACACTTCATGTTTGAGCATCATTACAAAGCAATACATCCCCATCATTACATTACCAGTGTCAACTGAATGGCTCAGGACATTAGTGAACAGATAGACAGCCAACAACTACAATACCCATATGATATTATAGATCCCAGTGGATCGTTAGCTTCTTGAGGTTTTTCAGTTCAGCTTGAAGCACAATGAAGCTGAGTAGTCAGTGCTCAGTGCATGCTGCTCCTACTTGAGCCTTACTGAAAGGCATGAATGTTGGTACAAACTTTCACACCAATCAACTCAAGGGTTGTCAAAATATTTTACTCAAAGGCACAAATGTCAACCACATGGTAGCACTAGAGTTAGGAACTCATTGTCAGTAGGATTTATCTTCTGGGGACCATGAATGTTGGTACAAAAGTACATGGGAATCCACCCTAGAGTTGTTGAGATAGTCTGGGCCCAAGTGGCGGATCAACTGACTGAAAGACCTCCATTGTCATACCTTGATCCCTGCAGATAGCGGGCAAAAACATGGCTTAGAAAGTTACCAGCCTCTTCCAAGGTTTAACTTCCAAGCTGAATGACAATGGCAGTTGTCCAATGGACAACAGGACCCATTCAATTGTGATTCCATTATTTAAAAATTACTATAGTAGATTCTCTAGAAAGAAAAAAGTTCCTGCATGGAACTGCTCACAATTACATCTGTGGAGTAACTGGGTCATGATTTCTGGAAAGAGACATTACTGTTGAGTTTTTCAAATGTTTTTTCTTCTTCTATCTAGTTCCATTATAGTAGAGAGAAGGCAGATATCTCTAAGGACGATATTTCCAACACTTGGCAGCTCACACCAAAATAATCTAGATTGATGAATAGAACTACAGGTAAAAAGGAAAAATATGTAGCTTTGAATTAGTGACTGAAAGGTTTAAAACCCACACTTATTGTATCACTTGATATTCTTTTATACTATATATACTTTGGTTTGGTTAGGGCTTGTGTTAAAATGCTTTCACATTTAGTGTATTGTGTAAGACAATATATACCTATATATTCTAACTGTAGTTATGACAAGGGGTATGGGATGTGCATGCTGGAGAGTGGTGCCACCAGTGAACCGAGGCTTTGTAAAGCTTTGAATACAATTTTAATTTGAAAAGAAAACATTTAAAACAGTCTTACACAGTGATGTCAAACACAATGAAATCAGTTCAAGGCAGGTCCCAAACTTAACAGTGAATGTTTGAGCTTTTTCTTTTTTAAATGGTCTCTTATGAAGTTAACTGCACTGTGGCTTATTCAACACCTTGGCTTCTTTGTGTTTTCTATTGAAATAGGCACTGACTTCTTGGGTTTTCACATATGCCTGCCGACACATTTCTTTTAAATACAGTTCATTAACTTACTTTTTTCTATGAATACATTGCTAGATTTACCGTTTGACCTGTTACTTGATGAGAAACAAAAGAACAATAAAATTAAAGATGGAATTTGGGGCTACTGCATTTTATTTCTAAGATAAATTACTGAATGAATAAAAAAAATCATTGCATTGCAAGCTGCATTGGAATCAGTTCTAGCCAAACCATCTGAGAATCAGCGATATCTCATTGTTTTACATGTTATGGGTCTTATGTCTCTACTTGGTCAAAGGCTACCAAAGTGTAGTGCATGTCAGTTTGTCTTTATTAAGCAACAAGCAAGTTTAATCAATGTTGGGGAAACTGTATGCTTTCTTCTCTCTAATGTGCCATTAAGAGCCATTCAGAGTGACTGAACAGTTGTCACAGAAAGTGGAGAAACACTGAGTAATCAATGATAGTTAAGAACTGTAATTTATCACCTTGCCACAACTGAGGGTTCGCAAAATGAGCCCTCCTGCTTGTAGGAGAGAATGTGTTGGGGGAAGCTTGGGCGATACGGTGGCCGAGGCACACAAGGGTCAGGGCCCAATTACTCTTCATCTACTGCTCCTCATCACCACTGGCAGAAGCACAGTTCAATTGCTGCATTATCTAAGCATATCAATAGTGCGGAATTAAAAGTCATTGATTTTTTTTTGCAAGGTTTTTTTTTTTTTTTTACCCCTTTTTGGTAAAAAGAAGGTAGAAGGAGCTGTTACACTGAACTGATGTCTTTAAATGAGTAAATGCTGGAGAGATTGGAAATTGAATGTGAGGAGCAAGTTATGTTGCTTTTTGAATAAACTGTTTAAAATAGGTGCAGAGTCAGCTTAATCATAGCAATTAGCATTATTCAAAAGCTAAAAAGTAGCTCTATTGTGAACTTTACTGTGAATATTAGAGGTAAAAGTCTGTTGTTTTTGCGAGTAATGAAAGAAAGTGAGATACGCTTTTTTTTAAATATATTTTTGTAACACACTTCTACTATGAAGTAAGTAAGAGTTCACTGTAAGCTGGAGTCTCTATCCTGGCCAGAGTAGACCTTTCTGTGAAAGAGACCCAAGAGACATAAATAAAGATGCTAGCAATCACCGATCAATCACATTGTGCATGAACAGTCAGAATGACCATAGCAGGAAAGGGTTGAAAGGGCCAAAAAAAAAAAGAGAAAAATTTCAATTTCAACAGCATTATTATTTTCATTAATCATAGCCCTGCCATCAACCTATCCTTATGCCTTAGTGAGAGATCTATTATACGCTCCATTTAGCCTCAGCCATATTACCTCATATGTTTTCCTGGCTGACCAAATAAGACTTAAGAGATAAAACAATTTACTGTTCATTATGAGCCATGTCACTGGAATCAATCTATTAACCTGTGTTAACTGGAATGGCTGGCAAGATCTCATGGACTGTATTGAAGGAAAGAAAATGGATATTTATGTTTTGTATGTCCACGGTCATAAAATGAGTGGGCATTTAATTTGCCCCCTCCAACTCGGTGGATGGCTTTATTTTTCCGGTGGCCAAGGCGCCCTCCTCGCCTTTAAGCAGCCCCTGACCTGTGAAAGATTCTAACAAATTAGCTTCTATTGTGAAGCCAAAGGTGCCATCAATGAGGAGACGCTCCACTGCACCTAAAGTATGATGGTAGAGGCAAGCAACAGAGCAGAGAACCTTGACATGATTGAATTAACCCTTTGTAGGAAACGTGCTGATAAGGATGGTGGTGGAAGGTGGGTTAAAGGGCGGTACCGTTTGTCTCGTCTGTCAAGAAACAGGTGCCACGCCTGAATCTTACTTCCTGAACACAAGGACTTTGGATGGACCCTGCAATTAACCTGCAGAGATATTCTGATTGTGATATTCATTTTTTATCCTGTTCATGTCGTTAATAAAAACATATCTGCGTCACATGTGAGGAAACAGGCAAGAGTTTACAGCAACGCTAGCCCTTAACTGTGAGGCAGCAAATGCACAATGGTATTGCTAGCTTGGTTAGCAGATATAATGTTTACCATGTTTGCCATCTTATCATATCTTAGCACAAAAAGAGATTTTTTTTGTTCATCTTCATGTGTCTTTTGTTTTTAACAAACAAAAGGATAAATGTAATCATTAAATATACTTCTAAAATGAATTATTGTTGTAAAATTACAATGGCATGATCTTACCTTTCAATCCAAGTGTGCACCATGTTCACATCAAAAGGATCATAATAAATAAGGTGTTGGTTGTGCAATGTCAACTAGTTATGGTAACAAACCAACTTTCCATTTACAAAGTTGAAAAAGCTACAAAAAAGTATATAACAAACAATATTATATTGGAGTGGAATAGCAGGGGATCTTTTCTACGAGGTGGCCACTTCAGCTGAATTTCGTCTTGCCTCCACCTCTCCAAAAAACTGACAGGTGTCTTCATGATAAATCCAATTTCTAATAAATTTTGCACTTGCTCGATTTTGGTATTTTTCGCTGAAGTGGTAACGCTGTCATGATTGGCATATTGCATTGGGAAAAGCGCTGCCAAAGATGCCAAAAAGAAAGAAAAGAGCCGTCTGTTTGGCCTGGTTATGTCTTTACCACCACAGCAAAAATAATCACTAGGGAAAACAAAACTCATTTTCCCTGCTGTTAGATGTTTTAACATAGCTTATGTCACAAGCAGGCGTTTAAAAATGCAGTTGCAATTAGTCTGTGGTTGGGAAAGCTGCTCCACATGTGCCACATGTGTGACTGAACACCTCTCTGTACAGCGACTGCAGCGCCAGTGTGCATCTGTTTACAACAGTGACATTTAAAGAAACACACAGAAAGCTGTAGAACATGATATTAGCTAATTACAATACCTCTTAGAACATGACTGCCACATATACTGATAAAAGCCAAGGATGTAAACAAACTAAATAATTTCAAAAAAAGGCTGTTGTAATGTCGGGTACACATGATCAGAATGGAACCACCGAGCCAGGAAAAACCCTGAATAGGTTTCATAAATATGTTCCTAAAATATGTAAGATACTGTTTGGATTCCTATTTTCATTTCATCGCACTGTCAAAGGAGTTTTGAAGCAGGATATTGGCATTATCATATTTTTAATCAGACTTCAACACCTGTGACACTTTCCATCATGGAAAGAGAGGGTGCCAACTATGAATATATGTTTGGATAGAAAATTAAGTTCATAGGTCACGGCCATGATCTGCAGCCTAACAGGAGTTCAAATGTGCTTATTTGTTTTTAAGTCAAGGCTGATTTCATTAAGAGTGGGAAAGGTCAGCGTGACATGAAGAAGAGATCTGTCTGAGGAGAGTGAGCCACTGGTTTGCCTGACGATGCTGGGTTGTTGAGGAATCTGGGTTTATGGTTTTACATAAAGCTGTAATTTACTCACCATGATCTGCTTAAGAGTATATGCAACATGGAAACTGTCAAGCTACTGGTCGAATATAGTGTTTTATTAAAGGAAAAGTCCCATAGAAAATATTGTGTTTGATTATAAATCAAAATGTGTCTATTAATATGGAAACTCAACCCAAGAACCTGTCCGGCTGATTATTAAGCTATCACGATGGGTAAACACCATTTAAAATCAAAATGTTAGCTGACTCTGGGCCTGAATGTCATATGGTTTACCTAAGGAAATGTATGTACCTTATGGCTTTAGCAGCAGCCATACAAAGGGAAAAAATAAATAAAGGGAAGAAAGGATCCCATACCCCAGTATTGCCTTTAGGGGACTAGGAGTGTGGAGAGGACAATAGGGTCAAAGCAACTTGATTTGTATCTTATGTCCTGTGGGAAAAGAGAGTACACCAGTCAAATCCAAGTTACCTGGCCTTTGGCTACCCCTTTGCTCCTAAACAATAAGCTGGGATACTACTACATGTCTACCCCAGAGGTGGAAAAAAGGTAGGGAATAAAATTGTGTGTAAGAGACAGAGGAGATGAGAAAGAGAGGGGGGCAGAGCTATAAGAGGTATGATTACAAATAATTACAAAAGCTATGAGGAGCCATTTTACTATGGGAGTGAAATATTTCAATGCTTGGTCACTAAACACACACATTCCAACAAAACAAACAAAATGTACCAAAACGTCAGAAAGACAACATGTGAATTAAATTGAAACAAACAACCCTGGCTCCTATAAATGACACACAATGTAGTGACATTACAGCTAATATGCAGCATGTTTTAAAGAAATGTCGTGCGGTCTGGTTTTTTAAAATGAATGAAATTGTAACGTTGCAAAATGTTAATGCAGAGCCTATGAACTAAATCGTCACTAACATTGTACTTTATTAGTTTTTGATACAATTGTGTCAACTAAAGACCTTTTCATACAAGGAATAAAACAAACTAAAAAGAAATGCAGAATATTTGTTGACAATTATTCACATACACCTTTCACTGCAAAAAAAATGAATATATTCCCTGCAACAAACAGTAAAAATTGCTCACTTCTCATTTAAAATGTATTTTATAAATATGTATCATTTTTAAATGAAAGAAGAAACTAAAACAGATCCTGCAATGTAATTGAGGTTTGAAAGGTTACTCTTCTGCACATGACAACTTTTTTTATTTTATTTACATTTTAGGATTCCTGGAATTTCTATTCATTTGTTTAAATGGCAAATTACAAAATGTGAATAAAAATAAGTAGTTGGAAACTTACTTAATGTCATGCTGATGCGCTCTGTGAAGGGGGTAATGATGTCACACTGTGAGGCTACCATCATCACCAAGCCCTTTCTCATCAGCAATGTAATCACTGATGTGTTTTTTGTATGAACAACACACTTTTCCACAGAGTGCATGTTTCATAGTATTCAGAATAACATTACTCTACCATTGCACTGTTAATTGTAGACGCAACTACTACCCTGCAGGTTTTGTGTTATGATATACTCTTGTATGCAGTGCAGAATAAGCAAAGAGAAACAGAGCAAGAAAAAAAAGTGCATCCCTCAGTTTTATTTTTTAAGTATTGCAGGCACGCATGACCTGATAAAACACATTGTATATCCTTTTTTTCCTTTATAATCCATGCTCAATAGACAAACACAAAATAAACAGATGAGGACTAAGATACCAATTTGTCTTAAAACACAGAAAGCAAATCTAGGCCAGGCTGGGGGGAGTGATTTGGCACATAAGCTCTTGTAAGATGTGCTCCAAAATATGCAGCCAAATATTTCATCCCTCCTGTTTCATCATCATTATCAGGTACAGTTATCAGATGCTGTTCAGTACAATACTGACCATCACCCAACTGTCTGCCCAATCTTGACACAGCACCAAACATCTTTAATATGGTGATCAAATCTATTGGACAGCCCAGTCATCGAAGAAGGGAGTAATTGACAGAATCAATAGGAATCACATTGCAGGGGTTGTATCATATTATAACTGAGGTAACTGCAACAATAACAAACACATACATGACTTTCATTATTGGATGTTTGAAGTTATTGGTTTGTTCATTTCCGAGATATGACAGCAAAAATTTCACTTCCGCTTTCCTGCATAGATGTTTTTTTGATAAAACGATGCTTCAATATGCCGTATCTGCTTAAAAACGGCAGCAAAGAAAAAGTAATATCTCTGAAAACTGTCAAAAATGGCTGGCAGGTGTCTTTTCTTGTACCATCACCCCAAGTTGTCGATTATCTAATGGAAACTTAATGAACTGTTGAACAATGTGGTTGTGAAGTGGGCATTTATGGTTTTATGGATAATTCTGCTGACAGATGGCTGGGATATTCCAAGTTCATCAGCACTGCATGACTGCATTTTCTAGTGGCCAAGGAGTGGGGAGTTGTGCAAACCCTGATCTCCAGGGTTATTGGATTGTTTCGATTTATTGGTGAGGTGATTGCATCCTTTATTAGCTCCACCAGCGTCAAAAGACCCTTGTGATTGACTTGATTGATTGATACCCTTGTGGATTTTGACAAAACACTGATGTGATGAGGTGCGTTACAAGAAGCAGCCAACTGATAATGATTATGTCTTAGTGACCCGAAAGCCTTCTGGGACTACCTATCACATATTTACAAGGTTTTATTGCTAAAATGCTATTTGAATAACCAAACAGTCAAAATTTAAAGTTTAAGACTGACACATTCATTTCAGGTGCTTTAAACATTATGTACTCAGCAAAATTCTACAGTATTTTAAGGGTGTGTGAATCAACATGTTGGTATAAACAATTCTTTAAATTACTGTTTAACATAAGAGAGGTCACATATAGTAATGACACACACACACTGAATCATCACTAGAATCTGCCGTTCCCTTCAGCTCTATGGAGCATTGTAGTGTCTTTCAGCTGATTGTTTTAGTTTTACAGCCTACCAAAACAGCCACTGAAGCCACTTTATGCTACATGCGCCAGACGTATATAGCTATTTCCTCCGAAAAAAGAGAGTAATATACGCCCTTACATGTCCATATGGTGTGAACTTTAACATATAACTGAATATCAGTCACACAATGTTGATTAAACCTGTAACTATTAGGAAAAGCTCTCTGTATTTTGTAGTTGTTAAATATTAGTGCAGTAGCCTTATTTGCACGTGAAGACTGGACGAAAGCGCCATTTGTGTAATCACTCTCACTACCAGAGGGGGTGGCAAAAGTTCTGCACAGCAGGGTTAATTTGTTTTTGTTTGCAGCAAAATGTAATGAAAAAAAATATAAAAACGAAATAAAACAAAAAAATGTCCTATTTAGTTAGAGTAAAATGGGTTTATCACCAGTAGTGTTTTGCTGCGCTCCATTGTGGTACCTTGCTTTTTAAACAAATTTTCAACGGACACAGGTGTGACAACAAATTGGTAACCCTGCCGACCAGTTAGCTGAATCCAGAGGTAATTAAGCGTGGCGGTTCTCTTCACACTCCTATAACCCATAGAGAGGAAATGGCTCTGGTAGCCTATTATCAAGCCATGATATGACATGACTCACATAAATAACAACTGCAATGTATGCTTTTCTTCGCTTCCCTCTGCCATAAGAGTTCATCAGCTGTGTATTGACATGTTTTGGCTTCCAATGAAAGCATAATTGAAAGCACGGTGGAAAATCAATAGGAGAAATATTACCTAGTTTAGGTGAGGTTGTGAGGTTACTGTGGTGAGATCACAGAGCAACAAACCAACACCTTGGTTTATGTCATCTAGGGTGTGGGATGAAGAAGTGGTAAAAAAAAGACAGAATTACAGGATTTCATGCACAAAGTGTTCCTGACCATATAGTGTATAATGCACGTAAATGTTACAAGGTAATATTAAATGATTTAAAGATAAGCTGATACAACTGCACTGTGTTCATGCAGAGCTTGTTCATAATATTTTAGTGACACACCAAAACATCTCATTTGTGTTTTTTGCAAGGCACTAGTACGATTTCTTCTTCTGCCAGATTCACAGAAGCCTATTTATTCATCTCAAATTGAATTATTGACAAATTAGTTCTCAATCCTACCCTTTTTTGCTTGTTGTCTTCCATTATTTTTCTTAGTTTTATTCGTAATATTTCCTTGAAAATCTACCGAATTGCAGGTATTATCTTCCATTTTCTGCTTCTAAATCGCTACTCTTCCTTCTGCTTCAACTGGTCATTCCATGACTGACTTTCTATTTTTGCTTGGGTTTATTCAAAAGTAAATTACTAGGGCAGTAACCAATGCTGGACTCACCTATTTGTGTGTTTAATTGGCCATGTTGTCGCTGGAGTTAATTGGTTCTCTGAGTCCAGGTAGTTACTAAATGTTTGGCAGCATTAGAACCTCAGCACTTTTCCATTAATGGTGCGTGAAATGAAATGTTTGATACTGCAAATAAAATCAGTGATATTCAAGGATGTTATGGTTGGTAATGTGTTGAAACTGCCATTTAATGGGTCCTGGAAGATTGGGGTAGTGTCAGCCGGAACCGCCTGGGCCCTCTCCTGACATTGCTAGTTGCCTCTCCATTCCCTTAACGACTGTCTACACTGATTACACAGACCCCCCAAAAGCTTAAAGCTGGGGAAACAGTCTCTATTAGTAGTCCAATTAGAGTCATTAGCATATTCCACTTCATTTTGATGCAATGATTATGCTGCACAAAATATACACCTTATATGGAAGAAAATTACAGTCAAGAAGAACACCTAAGAACAAAAATTACCAGGTCTGTTGAGGAAATTGGGGGAAAACTCTGCAACAGTTATGTTATCTTATACACTGTAATGAAAGCTGAGGCTGAAAAGCGTTTTTTTTTTTTTTTTTTATCTGAAAAGCACTCCTGTGAAAGACTGACAGGTGTAAATGTTAAGACGACATGCATGAAATTATGTTTCAAAAAGGTCAAATACGGGTGATACCATTTTATGAATTTTACACAAGAAATCTACATCACATCTGGTGATTAAGAATGAATATGAAAGGTAGCATAACCAGGATAACTGTGAACTCCCATACAGGTCTTTCTTTTATTGTTTCCCATTAAAAATATGTGCATGTAATTTAGTGAACAAAGGGAAATGTTATTAGTATATATTCACAACACTCCTCTCTGTGCTCATGTGGTTTAAAAAGTTGTCAAGACCAGAATGTCTATTTTTGCAGTGCACTGTCTCAGTGATCACTCTCTCTATGAACACTGTAGTATCGCTAGATCTTGACGGAGCTGCAAAAAACAGTTGAGGACAAGAGGTCTATTGTTTCATTATTTTGTGATTATGAAAATCAGATTTATTTACCCACAATTTAATAACCTGGAAAAGAAAAAAAGAAAAATATTGTCCATGTTTCTCCCTGTTTCATTGATTTTACTGATCACACTGGATGAGAAAATGCAATGTTCAGTCTATGCAGTTGTAACTTTTGGAGAAAATGCTGTATTTCCACTTGTGGTTACATTGTGACTACCTACAGCCCACATCGCAATCGGGCAAATTATAGTTTTCTATGAGGGTTCGCTAAAACATTCTTGGAATTATAGGAAACTCCTGTCGGCTATAATACAATACCACCTGGAGTGCATCACATGTGTAAGGATAAATGCCCTTTGAGGTGTCCATTATCAGGAATTAATGAACAACGGGGAGGCTATTAATTCCTGATTATGGACATCTCAAAATACATTAACCTGCTTATACCATGGTCGTTTACCAAAGACAAAAAAATACTATTATTCATCTATATTTTAATTCATTTGGCATTTAAAATCTTAAGGTTTTACAAGCTACAACATCTGAGGGTTTGATTACCTTCCCATAAGGTTCTAATGCAATGAAAACATTGTTCACTACTCCAGTTAATAGAACGAAACTTGCATATGACAGGAGATATTCATAGTCCACTATGAGCCAGAAAGCTAATGTCATGCTGGCAAGATTTAAAGTAAATAGCATTGTGTATAGTTGATAAAACACTAAATATAATTTGACAGTATATTGTAATCAATATCAAGATTTTAACAAACAAACCATAAGACATGTTACTGTCGGCCCCCATCTGAAGTAGCAAGTAGAAAAGTAATAAAGTGTACTACTTGCAGCTTGTGTGTTGTGTCTCCTTCCTGTGGTGTTCAGAGGATAAGGCAATGAAAGACGACACTGTTAGAAATAATTGCAATAAATTGTAAACGGAAGCTTTGACTGCATCCCTGTTGCTATGGTTACTACCAGCTGGCCCATTTATTTAAAACGTGAGCAGACAGTTTAACCGGAACTACTTAGTACGCGACTGTTGCCAGGAATTAATGGACACCCTGCAGCCAATCAGAATTGAGTATTCACCAAGATCATGGTATAAACCAATGTGAAAGTATCTCTCTGCGACACTTCCTTTAATATATCCAAAATTGCACTGTGGTATTCTTTGTCAATATTGGTTAAATTGAGTTAGTACCATCAATCAATACCATATCGATTCATCCTCACAAATCATGAACAATTACAGAGATATAATCTGACTATTAATTGCGCCGGCTAGGAGAGCTGAGCAATGTACAGGTGCGAGTAATTCGGATTCTCATGACAACTCTGACAATGATAAATGGTGGAAACAAAGCAGCGCTGTTTGTGAGAGAGAAGGGTGACAGACAGGTTTTAATGAGCACAGCAGTGTGACAGTATCAGGTGAGAATGGAAATGAGGCCTCAATCTATCTTTGCAAAGGTTATGTCCCGATTTCATAAGAACACACAACCAGACAGTTTTTTGCATTGTAATTGATTTCCTATTTTTATGCCACTAAATGGACGCTGTGATATAAAAGAAATCAGCTTCATCCGGCTTAAATTAAGTCTCTTGTGGACACAAAAGGGCTATCTTTTTATTATTTCTGGAAATTATATTTCAACACAATTATGTTAGAGGATGCTCATTATGGAAGTCAATTTTTAGGTAGCTTTTACCGCAAAATGTATAAACTCATAGTTTGAAGTAAGACACACCACCACCACCAGCAACAGCAATCTTTGTCACCCAGAGAGCATTTCTATCTCACAATATACTTAACAGTGTGTAATAGAATATGTGCGACACATCATGGGAAACAATGCACAATGTTAAAATTATGACTCATAATTCCTAGGTCATTCATAATGAAGTTGAATCCTATTGATAAGGCGATGTAGCATGTCACTCATTGAAAAACCATAAATCAGCTGACCTACAGCAGCATGTGCGTAGCCGTTTAGACATAAAACTTACATTCAACTGTAAAGTGTAGGTGAAGATGTGTTATGTACTCTGAGACAAACAGTCAAAGTCTTTGCAGGATCCAACATGACAATCCATCAATCAGTGAATGGAGACACAAAATTAATTAGCTACCATTTCTATAATTGATTAAACAATCAAACAATCCCAAGTTGTAGCTTGTCTAGTGTGGAGATTTGCTGCTGTTATATGTGGCAGTCATTAATTGTCTTAGCATTTTGGATTTTTGATCTGACAAAAAAAGTCAAAAATGTGATGTGATCACATTTGGGTTTAGGAAATTACAATGGGGATTTTTGCTGGGGGTTTTTTGGTATGTGGTAGACCAAACAAATAATTGCATAACTGAGAAAATAATTCAGCCCTAATCAAAAACCAAGACCTATTATTCCTTTAGTTTGGGGTTGCATGCAGATTACTAACAGAGTATTCTTGACTGAATTCAAAGAGCCACAAAAATACTAATATGGAGCTTTGTGTCTGAAATAAAGTTAAATTGAGCTATTTCACAAATATGCATTCTATGCATCTATTCAATTTATATTGCTATAGTACATTAATACAAAACATAAACAAACTAGATGCTTGCAGCATATGCTGGCATTTAAATAGAGGTAATAAAAACATGTATTCCTGTGTAAATTTGTGTTAATTTGCCAATTAAAATGACTGAATAAATAAATATTTGGTACAAACTGATAAGACCCTTATCACACCTTTGGGTTGTCTATCATGTAAAGAAATACAGGTTAAGAACAAGGTGAAAATTTAAAAAAACAAACGCGCACACACACACACACACACACACACACACACACACACACACAACCTAAGATAAGTCATCTCCATCCACCTTTACTGAATAACACTTTTTAAACCAATAGTGTTTAATTGATCAAACAAACTGTTTTCACATCTATCTTAGATATTTGTATATGGGTAGGTGAAATGTTTACATGCTTGTGGTTCACATATCAGCTGGTATTTCTTGAGAAAAAAGACCTCTAACTTGTGTATGAACTGGTAAACATGCAGGCAGGAACACGAGTCTGTTCTTGGCGATAAATATTCAGTTGTTGATGACTGGACAAGATAACCAATGTGTCTGCAGAGGTTATCAGGGAGGCTGCCACATTTGGATATATTTTATCAGAGTTTATCTGTTATCTGTTTAGCTAGTGGCTACCGCAGAAATCACAACAGGGGGAGATTTTGAATCAAAATGAGATAGTACTTAGTGAAATCAATATATCTCTCTCTACATAACCTTTAGTGTAATGTATGGACAATGATGCTACATTTTCTTCTGCTTTTAAATGTTAATAGAACATTTTGTAAATGGCTTAAAAGTAGTAATCACTGTTTATCTCACTAAAATGTCTTATTTGTATTAAAGAAATGTCAATTATGCTATACCAAATCGTGTCATCAACATCAATATGTTGTATTATATATCAATAAAATACATATATAAGGACTTAAAGGTTGAAAGGAAAAAGAATATGAGATTACCAGCATCATATTTAATAAAAGCCATTTGTAAATCCCTGCTGATTTTCTTGATGAAAAACAGACTCGTTCTGTTCCTGTTGATAAATAAGCGGATGAAGTAGATACAAATTCTATTTTCTATCACCTATACTTGGTGAGAGAATAAAATTGTAATTAATAAAACACCCAGGAGCCAACATCTCAGATTTATTCTATACCTTTTTGCCAATTAGGCCTTTGAAGGTGGGACCTCTTTTGAAAGAGGCTTTTAGATTAATCATATTATCTGCAGGTTTTGAAACAAGAATGGTTCTTGACCTCCTCTTCCATAAGAATCCATTATCTTAAACTATCACAGTAATCCTGGCTTTGGGAGGGGAGAGAAGGAAGCAAGAATCAAGCCTAATAGATAGCAAATAAGATTAATCTATGATCTAAGTGCCGATTACACTTGGACCTGCCCTTGAACACTCAGGTGTAACCTTGAGATCTGCATCCACTCTTAGCCAGCAATTGGATTGAAAGTCCCTTAAGGGCCTTGGGTGGTGGAGGGGCACTTTGCCAAGACCTTACCCCTGAGAGATCAAAGGCCAAGCAGCTTAACCCTTACAAAACCGAAGGTGTTAAATATCATAGGTAATGGCTGATTATAACCAATCTGTGGAAACCTTTTATTGGTCTACGCCCTCTTCATATTATTGAGTGCTAAAGCATATTTGAATGTCATTATGTATCTATTGACATTAAGTGGAATATAAAAAAAAAAAAAAAAAAAACCTACTAAAATCTTATGCAACTGCTTTATTTGTAAACAGGAATATTGGAATTTAAGTGAGCCACTAACTGCATTAACTGATACTTTGATAAATCTTAAACATGCTTCCTGCATATATTTTCTATTAACTACAGCAACAACAAAAAAAGAATAGCCAGCAGTAGGTAGACTTTTGCCTCGTCTCTGAATAATTGTTTTGTGATGGACTGTATATGTTTAACATATGGAGATCAATATATAAGACTTTCACTCAAGGTTCAGATCAGCAGTACGGACGAACCGTAGACAAACACAGACTTGCGGATCGATGCTCCCCTCAGTTTGACTCTGAAGCTGACTATTTGATTAATCTGCCGGGGCAGCCAGGGAAGAGAGACCAGGCATACAACAGCTGATAGTTTCATGCCATTAGGATGGCTAGAGTAATGAAATTTCATTTAATTTGTCAGGAAGAGAGTGCTAATGTTAAAAAGCTTTTGGGTAATAAAAAAAGTCTTGAGAGATGTGAAGGAAAGCCTTAAGTAATTACTCTGTGTATCTTGGGTCCTCATGATGGAATATTTACATTACTGTCATGGAGGTCCTAAGAGTAATTAAATTAGTGAGGTGGGTAAGCTCTTTATTCCCACATTTTTCTAGCCTTTTTGTGAAAGAAAAGACTAATATGTGGACAAAGCCACTTTTCCTCATGATGGAATTGCTTTGCTGCCGAGCCACAGCATGCAGGCTTACTGAATGACTGTTATTTTATAGCATATTAAGTGAATACCACCTTTACCCTTTTGAACTTGAGTGCGTGCAGCAGTCCAAACCTTTGACAGTGCAGAATAAGCTTCGGTAAACCTATCAGCTTTCCTGAAGATATGGGACCGGTATGGTGCTTTTGGATGCAGCGTTCACATTTATCTTATCTCGATTTTGTCTGTCAAATTAGCACATAACAGTCATCTGTTCAACCTCAAAACTGAAGTCATAAGATAAAACCTCCCTGTCATTTTGCCAGGAAGCAAGTTGCGGCTGACAACTGCAGAAGTTAAGAAAATAAATTGTATGACGAAATAATGAATGATACGTATTAGAGCGGGAACAAGGTTAAGCGTAATGCTATTCCAGTTTACATTCCAAGGGTACAGGCTCCATGATGGTGTTAAAAAAGGTCTTCAGAACAAAATAATCATAAATCCAGCAAGCTGTGTGTTGCGTCTGACATCTCTATCAGGGTATATCAGCATCCTTTCTCACTCTATTCGAGTCTTACCAAGACAGATGTGTGAAAGGGCCTGGAAATGTATCTGACCGCTGGCTTACTCTAATGAATAACTTCCACTTTAGGTCTTGCAATGTAAGCAGAAAATCCACCTTGCAGACGCTGGAGCCCCGTCATGAATCTAACCCGACAGCCGACATAATATAAAGGCGACAACACTTGTATGACTTCCATTTTCTTTGCTATCTATTGATTTTCAGTTAATAACGGAGGGAAATACTAAACGTCCGTGCTGAGTACCTAATAAATCCTGTCTGAGCTTTTTTATTGAGGCGAATTTAATAAAAGCAGTGGGCTAGGGATGGGGATTTGTCTCAGAGAGAGCAGACAAAAATAGGGATGAGTGGGGAAGGGTAAATCCAGATACTAAACACTCATTCAAGTCTGATAACCATGGCAATTTATCCATTCATTTTATGACTCTGTGTTCTCCTTTCACCTTTAAGAAAATCTTATATTAGTTATAAAAAAAACATATTTTGTGTAAATATTCAGATCAGGAATGTGGATATTGTTTTGATGGCACTGTTAAGGTAGTTCATGTCAAGTTTAAAGGCTGTGGCCTCGTTGTCACAAATGCATGCAGCCACTGTCTCGTCAAATTCCTTGAGGCATGAGTGATGGCAGATACATTATTAACAATAAATAACTAATGACATGACTGCAAATAGTAACTAAGTGGTGAAAAAACATCTCCCCCAGGGTGAAACATGTCAACCAATGCGTAATTTGTCCTTCACTACCATCAAAACATTTCATTAACTCAGATATCCGTGTGTTTAAAATGAAAACAAAAGGGAAAATGTCCATTTAATTTAGATCAAGGTAAGAAGAGTACACCACTACCTCTTTATTCACCCTCAGGTAAAAAGAAAAAGACAGCCTAGATGGGTCGCACGAAGGTAAAACATCAGCTATATAGCCCTGATGTCAATCGGTAAAGGCAAGGGCTCACTGAGCCAAAGGTCTCTATGAGGGCTAATTATGTGCCTTTGAGGGATAATTTGGAGCACAGCACATCAAGGCTTTCAACGCATACCACAGTACAAAAATAACATGTGAAGTCGAGGCTGATAAAATTTTGCAGTATCACATTCAGGTTCATTACTAGTGCTTATGTCAATGTCAATGACTTCTTGACCATTTAATGCCTCCCTATTACGTTTATGAATGCAATAACCGCCCTTGTGCACAATCTCATTATCTAATCTGAAGCACAGATCTTCGCAGCGGTTCAAATAGAGAAAAAAGCTAATATTTATCCTCATACTATAACTTCGTCTCCATCGCAGTTGAGGACAGAAAGAAAATAAACCCAGCCACAAATGAAGGCTTTTAAAACAATCGGCACAAACATCACCACTGGTAAAGACAACTCCACCGTGGACACCATCACATCAACACTTAAAAGGAGCTATTACACAGGACTTCTCCGAAATGTGGATACTTAATTATAGGGATTTTAGTACTCCATTAGGCCAGCCCAACATGCGTTAATGCATCATGAATAGAACCATCACCAATCACATAATCGTTTGCCCAAATTGAAAAACAGTATTACAACACATCCACCTGTGACAGTGGTACCTCTTTACACTATTTGGTCTGAGATTAACAGGATTCCCATATTTAGTTTCCACTGCAGATTGAATGGTGGTAAAGCCATTTAAGTCATGAGCATGTTTGAAAACACAAAGATACATCAAGCACATTTTTTTTTATTTAGCGGTGAACGTAACACTTCAGAATTAATTTCATCCTGGTCGCAATCCCTTTAAATTCTTATCATCATTAAAGGAGTAGACCAGGAATTTAGGATTGTATTCTGCACTTCCATCTCCCATTAGCTGACACAATGCAAGCTTGGCAAATATAGAAATCACATTCACTTTAACATTTACCTAAAAATAATTTAAAAAAATGTACTCAGGATTTGAATCACGCTATGTAGAAAAATGTTGCACTTCATACGCTCAAAAAATTTCAAACAGCAATTATATTTCCTTATATTTCTTTTGCAAATTATTACATAAATGTATGCTTACTTTTTTAGTAAAAAGTTATGTTCGCAAGATCTGCTTATCTGATATACCTTATTAAATTCTTAGCTCTATCAAAATCCCATGCAGAATGCTATTGTTCCTCCTTATACATCAGTATTTGACACTGAAGGACAGCTACTTAGTGGAGTTTTGCTTTAAGCTACCTTGAAGCTAAGTACTTTTTTAGAACACTAAATCAATGAGCCCTGCAGTGTCATTGTGATGATGGCATCCCCGGTTTGGTTAGCCGAAATGTTGTCTTGCGAAATCAATGAACAAACAGTAATGTGTAACTGCTTTCTGCCATTGATGGATGGCCAGCAGCAGCTAGCTTTACTGCTTTCACTCCTAAACTCCCTGATGTACGTTACTACACTGTAGCGTTAATGGTCTCTTTCTTCCTCATTCTTTCATTCGTCTTCCCTCACACACAGAGGCACACGGACAATAGTATTCGAGATATTTCAGTAGATAAGTGAAAAGTTTGAACTGTTGATGGCGCTACAGGAAGAGTCAGGATCACCAAAGTCATTATGGTTCTTCCTCTCTGTACCATTGATGTCTTTATAAAAGATTTTTCAGTTTGGGCCAACCACTAGACCAATATTGTGAATCATAGTGCAGCTAGTATGACTAAAAACACATCATTTATTCACATAATAAGTGCAAATAATGCATTTCAGAGTTAAGTTATTTGAACTGTGGTCTGCTAGTAAGAATCCTTTGCCATTGAGTGTAAATAAAAGATTCATTCTAATTTAGCGTGATATTGAATCAATTCTATTCCAATTCAAAGCAGTAACAATGATTATATTAATGGGGAAGAGCTCTTTAAAGTTATTTAGAACTAAAAATTCAAAGTTTAGGTCTTGACTTTTGACCCGACTTCAATGCTAAAAGTTGAATTGTACTTGACAAAACAATGAAGTCATCCCACCTCTACATTGACAAATCAGGGACTACCTTTAGTAGTATGGTTGCCTTTGAAACTGACTGAGATGCACACTGAATATCAATGTGAATCCTTGTTTTTTTATCAAGTGGACTGAATAAAGGTGTATTGTGTCAAAGCAAGAGTTGCAGATATGTTTTTTGACTTTGCAAAGAAAAAGTTTTCTAATCACCCATTACTAAAGCATTTGGAGGTTGTCTGTCTATGGAAATCATGAATATCTAGACAAACAGTGCAGGTATATTGTTTAAATGGAGTGCACTTATACAGCGCTTTTATCCAATGTACTTTACACTACACACTACGCTCATACACCCATTTACACACACATTCATACTGGTGGCCGAGGCTACCAGGGCACACTGGTGCCACCTGCCACCATTCGGAATTCATTCATACACCGATGAACACAGCATCAGGAGCAATTTTGGGTTCAGTATCTTGCTCAAGGATACTTCGACATGTAGGGTGCCATGGTCAGGAATCGAACCACCAACCTTCCGATCAGTATGTGACCGATCTACCAACTGAGCCACAGCTTTTTTTAAAAGCCTAAGTCTTAGAGTTCTCAACACTCACTATGCCTCCCTCCTGATTTCCTTCCCGCACTTTTGCTCATATGAGAAAAAGGGACTCGAGGTCAAGCCATTGAAGGACTACCCCTGTAGTTGCTGTATTTTCTCACAATTGAAAGCTAAAGCAAGAGATTAACAGACAATTGATTCAGGGGAAGAGGGAAACCAGGTATACAGGCATGATAACCTGTACAGGTCAAGTATCAACATCAGTGACGATTACTATTATCTGCAATTACAATCCCATGCCAAGTGGGAAAGAAGGAGCAAGTAGTGTTTAGACAAAGTAGTTTAGACTAAAACAATTACAAAGCAACACAAATGGTTAAATACCATGTGCTCTTTGACTTTTTATCTAAATACTTTTCATGCATGAATGATAACATTGTCTACAACAGGGGTTCTCAACCTCTTGGGTTAAGGCACTGAAGCACGCTCAAAAGACAAAAAAAAAAAAAAAAAAATCCCAGACACTAAGTTATTGCAAGCTAAAAAAAATGATGTTGAGTCACTAGAGGAGTGTGAGGGGGGTCAAGCCTATCCCAGCATGCATTGGATGAGAGGCAGAGTGCAGTACAGCACAGATTTGTTACCTATGGTGTCCCTGAGTGCTCACAGCGCTGCAACTTAAGAAAACATATGCAAATACATAAAACACAAGAAAATTGAGAAAACATCTTTATCAATTTGACAACAAGCGCAGCATTTACAAAACGCGCTGCAAAGATCACAACACAACACAATAAGAAAAACACTGCAGATAGAGAGAAGTGTTTCCAGAGGACAAATAAAAGTGATGCACACGTCTGGACACGCATGTGATACTTTCACGTTATTTCAAGATAATGATAATTTCAGATTATAACGTTATAATGTGAAATTATCACGTTATTTCATGATAATTATATTTTCATGTAATAACGCGATATATAACGTTAGCCTGCTAGTCCGTATCAATCACATTGCAGTTAAACAAATCAAATAAATGAATGATACACATTTAAGTTGGTCTCTCTCAACGGCATCAAGTTGGTCTCGGTCTTGCTAGCCCGCTAATGTTAGCACGATATCTATTCTATCCGCACGATTGCGTATCTAAGCAAGGCTAGACAGATAGCGAACTAAAACTCCAATAAACCGTGTACTTGAGAAAGTGTGGCTTTACTGATGTTGTTTCTGTAAAACTGAAGCATACAATGCAAACAAATATATCAATTTTCTGCGTACACTGCATACTATAAACAAACATGAGAACAATGTAAACATTTACAGCTACAAAATTCTAATTTACTTATTGTGATAGATGAAACAATCACTTTTTAACTGCCCATGAATTCTAACTTTGTTCAGAAGTAGGCTAACATTGCAGGTAAGTTTTGAAAAATAAATCGCACAATATTTGCTCAGTACAGACTTCTAACACCAAGTCTAAAAGTTAAACATATGACCAGTATCATACATTTATCAGAAAAGGAACAAATATTTTGTTTACTTACAGACAAATTAACTCCAAGGCTTAAACATAAGGGAATAGTGGTTTGGCTTTACATGGCTTGAAAGTGAGACTTAAGGACAACGAAACGTAAGAAACTCAACACTACCAAAATTGTCCACTAGGTGGAAGCAACTGGATGGATCACTGAACAGAGGTCAGCACACTATTGATTGGCGGCTAACGCTAGCATGCTATGATCAGCCACTAACGTTTGAATGCTATTGATCGGCCGCTAACGTTAGCACGCTTTGATCATTATAATGTGAAATTATCATTATCTTGAAATAACGTGATAATATCACAAGCGTGTCCAGACATGTGCATAACTTTAAAGTGTCCTCTGGAAACACTTCTGTTGTGCTGTGGTCTTTGCAGCGCGTTTTGGAAATGCTGCGCCTGTGTTGTCAAATTGATGAAGATGTTTTCTCAATTTTCTTGTGTTTTGTTTATTTGCATGTGTGTTTTCTTAAGTTGCAGCGCTGTGAGCGCTCAGGGACACCATAGTTACCTATCAGACACATCACACATTGAGACAAGAAAAAAATTCATATTCCGAATTTAGAAATTTAATTTCATCTGAACTGCATGAAACTGCCACACTGGGAGAACCTCAGTCCATCTGTGACGATACATGTAATTTTATTACAACAATTTGGAAAATGTTTAATTTCAAAATGTCACAACACTAATTTAATCAGTTTTTCTTTAAATTTCAGTTTTGTTCAAGGAGCTGCTTTGTGCACAGACACTGAAGAGAGAAAACAATAGGTCAAGTCTTGATCTGCACACAGAGCAGAGTCCCAAGTAATTGAGTGGAGACATTTTAATAATCCAAGTTATAAACATCAAGTACATCAGCTTACAGGACTCGCAAACATATGGTAATTAACTTTTACTACAATGATATAATATATCGACCCCCATCCTGAAAACACACATGTACACACATGTACACACACACTCACAAACCCACACACACACACACACACACACACACACACACCCATTACCATATTGCATGAGAGGAATCATTTGCTTGATTGGACATAGCTTTTAAATACTGAAGAGGTCCAGGAAGCCAGTGAAGGTCTTTTAATTTCCTCCATCATGAACAACATACAAATTAGTATCCAAGAAAGATTCACCACGTCATTTACCAAAGCAGCAGAAGAGACAACATCAAGTACCCAACAAAGAGCTAGGCCCGGCTGTAAATCTGACAGAGAATGTTCCAAATATATTTCAACATTTTCCTTTTCCCTTAAACCAGAGATTATCAATACAGAGGACAGCCAATTCTGAACTCTGTCATGTTTTTACCACATGAAATAGTATTAGCATACAATGTTTGATTCATGGCATTTATGGCAATTGATTTATGTTTGTGAACATGGGCTTGTGCATTGACCATCTGATGAAAATTAAAATTAAATATTCAGTCTTCTTTTCCCTGTTTTTAGTCTCCTGTTAACTCCTGAGTGAAGCGTCTGGCTCTTTAGCTGCAAAACACACCACTATGTTAACCAGGTGTAGTTTCTTACTTTGTCTGTGCCATTTGGTGCTGAGCATACAGTGCACAGTGGATTTCTAAAGCTTTGGAAAACAAGTTGCTGATAATAGCGATAAAAAGACTGAGCCAAAACCATAAAGGCTTGGGTTGGAAAACCAAAACATTGAGCTGAAAGATGCCAACAAGAGAAAAGTCTGGCCCACTCAATACTCATTGCCAAAATATAAGTCAGTTAGATTTAAGGTGAAAACACATCTTAGTTTTTCTTAAATTCAACATATTTAAACTTAATTGAAGAAATATGGAGTTCCTACTTTGAACATCTCAAAATTACAAGCTTTTGTTTGTACAAAAAATTAAACAAAATTAGTTGACAGAGTTTTTATCTTGTCCTTTGTACATTTTTTTTTTTAAATTTTGAATAGTTTGAAGCTAGTGAAAACAACACTACTTTTTGGTTACAGTGCAGTGGAAGATTGTGAAAGTAGTGTTCAGAGCAGTATTGTTCTGCTTCTGATTCCTTTAAAAGTGACATTTCTTTCACAACAAATGCTCTACTATTTCAAGCCCATTCTCACATGCTCAATATATTTACTAAACTAAACTAAATAGTACAAAATCCTGCCGCTGATTAAAATCATTTGCACAGGATTTTGCATTTGTTTTGAGGCGTGTGTCTGTTCACTTCTAATAAGGTGAGCAGGCGGCACAACAGTTTCCTGTGTTTCAGAGCTTGTGGTACCAGACCTTCTCCATCTACTCAGCTGCTATTATTCTGTCAAGAGCTGGCGTGTTTTCCAGAGAAAAGGAAGTTATTTCACTTCCACCTTTTGTCTGTGTTTGAATGTGAGCGACGCTCTCTCAGCAATATTCACTTGTTTCAACTCCGCTCTCCATCCTAACCAAAATATACAACCTTTCTTTGCCCTATAACTCTCGTTGGTCACAGAAAAATAGGAATTTCCTCAATTGGTGTAATTCCCCACACCACATTTCAGCAGGTTTTTCTCCTAGCTTCAGCGAATTCTTGCCTTTCAATCAGCTGTACAGACAGACTGCCTGTTTGCAAGATGAGAGGAAAGACAATAAAGCAGATGCCAACAAAATATCTGCAATGTTGCATGGACGGTTTTAAAAACCTTGTTGTTTTTAAAACCAATAAATGTGACAAGGTGCATCCTGAACACCAACTTTAATAAATAAATCATATTAATGGGCTTATTTTTTTTGCATATTTGCCCCTTTGTCACACTGACTTTATTTTCTAGAAAAACTGAGCCCAAGTGCAAACACAAGCACAAGCTGTAACTTTTCAGTTTGGGTAACCAATGTAATCGAGAGCAATGTGGTGCAATCTGGAAGAGAGGCTGGAGCAGAATTAACTATATTATTACTAGGATGAAACAGCAGGCTTTAATCATGACCAATCAAATCAGCTCCCTTAATCTGCTGTAAAAGCCATGCCCTGCAATGATGAGCAATTTTCTAGTGGGTCAGGAGGAGAGTCCAGTTTGGCTTCACCCAAAAAAGATGCTGTCCTTGTCAAGGAGGTGCAATGTTCCAAGGCACAATTATACAGAGCCTATAAGCTATAATTATGTGTGATTCCAAGGGCAAATGATGCCACTTTGTAAGTTGAATTCAAATTTTACACACATGCCGTTTCAGATATTTGTGCTATAACGGGTATATGATTCACTTAAAGCTTAACTTTCATCATATTGGTATTCTCTGCACAACAAGTACTCTAAAGAAAAGATGCTAGAGATGTTGTGGAAGGTTGTGTGAAAAAAACCTTAATTTGAAAAGGCATTTGCAAAATTGGAAAATGGGTTGAAAATGGGCCAGGTATGAACGGGCAATACTAATGGGTTTTTTCATGTCATTGCAGTGTGTAAAAACACAAGCATGCTGCGAGAAATCAGTATTCACCTCCAGTAAGCAGCAACCAGACTGAGTGACACCAGCACAGAGTTGTCGAAAGTTGCATTTCATCTGATGGCTACTAGATACAAAATGACCAACTATGTCTCACAGGAATCCGTGAAATAGCCACGGAATAACTCAAATTTCCGTGAAACTGACACGGATTTTGCTACAATGCAAGTTAATGACAGTCATATCCCGTGGCTATTCCATGGATATTTTTTCCTATTGGTCTGTGTCCCAGTCACGTGACTTTCAAAGTTCCGGCGGTCAGAACAAATAACATGGCAGACAGTTCTCTAATTTTTAGTGAAAAAAATCAATATTTTGACTTAGTTTCTGCATAAAAATTGATTTTTATTACATTTCTAGCGAGTAAGATATGTTTTATTTTCTAAATATTCACTCAGTGAATGTACATAATCACTTTGTCGCGAAGATCTCGCCAGAAAAACACGATCCGCTGTGTTTTATTTTGAAATCTCCCTGATCCTCTGTGTATTTAACGGATCGAACCTGCGCCCATTACATGCCTTGTGTCTGAGGTTGATTTGCTGATCATCATATTATTCTGTTGCAGCGGGAGACAGTAATGTTGACAAAGTGACGACTTACGATCAGATTTTTTCCGCTGTTTTATTTTGTAATCTACCGGATGTGTGGTGCAATCTAATTGAGGCGCGCTCCTCTATAATGCCGCAAGCTCCTGCTCTCCTGTTTTAGTTAAAATATCTTCATTAAAAAAACATTGTTGTCTTTTTTTAGGATAGACAATATACATGCAGTATAATTATTTATTAGACAGTGTGTGATATTGGATATATTGTGTAGAAATATGTTTTCACAACCCTAGCACAACCCTAAAACGGAAGAACTACAACTATGGTGCTGATGTCGACATAAGTACTGAAGAGAGGTCTAGGGAGTTGTAGTTTTTTTAATAAAACAGGGTTTCCCCTAAAATTGGAGGTTGGAAATACTTAATTAGTGGCTTTTCAGGGGGTTGTGGGGATGTCAATCACATTTTTGGCATCAGACTTTAAATATACTTTATGATCATGTGAAGTCACGTGACTTGGACACAAACCAATAGGAAAAAATATCCATGGAATAGCCACGGGATATGACTGTCATTAACTTGCATTGTAGCGAAATCCGTGTCAGTTTCACGGAAATTTGAGTGATTCCGTGGCTATTCCACAGATGTTGAGTTAAGCGAATCCGTGGCTATATTCACGGATTCCTGTGAGACCAGGTTGAAAATGACACTGCTTGTTACAAAGTTAGGGGAAAAAAATCCCTAAAATCCCAACAATTGTTACACACAGTCAACAGGATCAGCAGCAACAAAGATCAAAGGTAAGAAAAGTGATGCTTAATTCTGTAGATTTGATACTTTTGTCAAATATCCCCGCCCCCCAAAAAATTATATAGATTTTGGAGGCACTTTGGTCTCTTCTTGACAAAATAGCTGAATTCAGGCCAGGCCAAATGAAGTAAAATGCTCCATCTACATCACAGTGGCTGTTCTTTCAGAATTCCTGGCCTAATCTATTTTAGAATTTATGTAATCAGGTTGAAAATTGGTAGCCCAGTGGTTAAGTGGTGCAATAGCATGTTTTGGCTGTGTGGTCTGATTAGGCGGGTTGCTTAAAGCAATAATCGCGGTCATCCATGACATCAAAATTGTCAGGGACACTCCCAGTATTATGCACTCTTCCTGCAGCTTTGCGTCAATAATTTTACTGGCACTATGCACTTGCGTGTTAAAGAACTAGTTGTCCATGCTCCAAAGAATCATAATCTAAAAGTCTCGAGCGTCCTTCACATCCCACCACTCCTGTTATTGTTGCAGCCTGACCTCAATGGCCTCTCCAAAAGACACACTTTGCTTTGCAGGACTGCTGTTAATCCTGTAAGAGAGCTATGAGCTTGCCCATCTGCTCCTGCATAACCTGTGATACAAACTGCATTCTGTTTTATAGCACTGTGCTTAAGACTTTATTATCTAAAATGTCATCTTAGCTTTACAACCAGTATGTTAACTGGCAAAACAACTGTTTTGAGTTCAAATCATGTTTAATTCCCATGAAACACATTTTTCCATTTTTCTGGTGAGAAAGCGTTTATCCAGTAATCTCTCGCTTTTGGCTTTTGTCCACTGATGTGCACAATATATGACCTGTCCTCCTGCTGAGGGGAGCACACACATTAGGAGCAATGAAGCTAATGATATCAGAGCACTCTATAGAGCACATCAGTGCACAGGGATGACAAACCTGTCAGAAGGCATAATCTAGGAGGGGGTCGTAACATCCTCAGAAAACCGTAGCGATTTGCACTTCTTTCTCTGCCATCCCCTAATAATGGAGCACCAATAAATTCCTTACCTGCCACAAGGCAGCGAGTTCACACGTAATAGCCAATGGCATTAAGGGATGAAACATATCAAGGGGAATGGTTGTCTTGCTGGGGTGCCTAGGACCTTGTTTGAGTCTTAATTTTCAGAGATGCCCTGAAACCTTTTGTCACTGGCTTGTTTTGAAGTGATTCCTCTTTTTTACTCTCTTCAGTAATATGGTCTGCATGTCACTAAATATCCTGTAGGGTAAAACAACAAATACTCCTCTGACACTCTCTAAAGGTTCACACACTGCGGCATACTGGAGTGGAGTTCATTTGGGATGTGCCATTGTCTTTCCCTGGAATTGACCAAAACCAACTGGCGGTTTGAACCAGTCACCTGCATCAGCATGCACAGCAACTTGTCATATTTAAAGTAGGTACATGTGTAATATAGAGAGTGATTCTGCCACTGCATGAGTGGTAGAAAGTGATTCAGTTGCTTATTTAATGTTTCCAAAACAGCTGACACAGATTTGCATTTGAAGCTCAAACGCAGTGGCAGCCATGCAAGTGGTGTAAGCGGGTAGAGATGGGTTTGTGTTGATGTGTGAATAAAGAAGAAAGCAATTTCTCATGAATTAGTAATTGTGATTTTAACATTAAATTTTAAGTTAATGTGGTATTAATAAGAGATATTTTCTTGATAAGATCATCATTCAGTGACACCTCTCTGAATACAGTATAATAAACCAATCATTATCGACCAGGGGTTCATGTACTGCACAGGGCTATTCTGCAGTTACCAGGGGGTACAGAGACAGTGTTTGACATAGCTTAGATAATTGAAAAAAGCGTGTTTGGGTTAAAGAAAATCCAACAAAAACAAAACATTTGTTGTGGAAAATAGCAGCTGTTTGTGAAATGCATCATTTTGTATCATCTGGCAGATTTTTTTTCTGTCGGGTAAGCTTCCTTGCTGCAGTGACACAGGGCCAGTTTAAAATCGGCAAATATTCACTTTAATTTCACAAGTGTTGCAATTGAGAACGAGTTAAAACTACAGCGTTGACATAAAGGTCCAAATGGATAGCTAAAAGTAATGGATAAACGTTTGAAATGCTTAGTTTTATACTACTTAATAGGGTTAAATAACATCTGCTGAAATTACTACTTATCATCCCTGAAATGTTTATTCATACTCGGCACTGGATAAAAAAATGTTATATTCATTGTGTCAATTTGTGTCTGTATCTCCTCACGCTATGCACTCACATAGGACAATAGCTCCTTGTTCCTTTTTTTTTTTTTAAGGCAAACAAAAGATAAATATGTTGTATTTTTCATATTGTTTGTGAGAAGTGTGTTATGACAAGATGTATGTATTTGTATCAGGAGAAAGGAAAGGGATGTTTTGTCTCTCCAACATAGGTTGGGTGTCAGAGATAATAGAAAAGATTGGTGAATGGCTCTGAATTTTGAAGCATACCTGTGTTAATCCTGCTCTAGATTGCTGTGCTGAGACTGCTTGTATTTACATATGCAGAGGATCCCGCTGTTTTGAGCACACCATTGACAAGACAGAGCAATTAATCATCCCCAAATACTCCCGCCGTGCAACAGACGACCCTTGCAGAACATGCTGCCACAGAGGGTGTGCAGGTGTGAATCAAGCTGCAAGAAAAATTTTCAGCCTGCTTCTTCCTCAATCTTACTCGTTTGCCATGACCATCTCTGCATTCAACAAAAATAAATAATAAAATAAATAAAGGATATTTTCCAGTTAGAACTGCAAAAAATGTTTACATATATAATATTATCATGTGTGAAGAAATCAAAGCAAAAATAGATAATTTGGGTAACACTTTACAATAACCATCATTTATAGATGGTAAATAGACCATTTATAAATGGTAAACAGATTTATAAACCGTATATAGGCCATTTAGAATGATAAATAGATAATTTATTAATGTTGAACTATAATTCATAAATGGCAAATAGATGGCATATTAATGTAAGTTGATAGTGACATTAACAAATAATTAAATTATAATTATTAGTTTATTAATAGTTTTGCACTCATAGCATTTTAACACCAATGATAAGTATGTAAATGATTTCAAAATTATTCATAAACCTTTAAGAAATTGGTTTAAAACATTTAAAGATTAAATATGTATAGCACTTTGTAAAGGGTTAATAATTGGTTTATAAACCATCTATAAACATCACTTAGATAGTAAAGTTAGTTATTGTACAGTGCTACCGTAACACTTTACAATAACAAACTAAGTGATGTTTAAAGATGGTTTATAGACCATGAATTAACCATTTACAGAGTGCTATACATATTTAATCTTTAAATGTTTTAAACCAATTTCTTAAAGGTATATGAATCATTTCGAAATCATTAACATACTTAATATGGTGTTAAAAATGTTAAAATATGTGCAACTAAAACTATTGATAAACTATTAATTATAATTTAATTGTTTGTTAATGGTAAAGCAACTATCAACTTACATTAATATACCATCTATTTGCCATTTCTAAATGATGTAGTTAGTAGTTAGTAAAAAATTAATGAATTATGTATTTACCATTCTAAATGGCCTATATACGGTTTATAAATGATGATTAAACATTAGTAAACTGTCTGTTTACCATTTATAAATGGTAAACTCATTCGATGCCCATATTTAACATCATTGTACATTTCAAAATGTGGGATTTTTGCTTTTACTAAATACAGAATATACTATACTATACATACTGCTACACACGGATGGAACTGCCGTCATTGGACCACCATGCATAAATAAAAATGGAAAAAGTTAATTGATAGATGCTAAAATGTTTCAGTGTCATTCATCAGAGACAAACTCACTCTTTTACTTTGTAGAAATAAACTATTTTGGAAGTTGTCAATGACAGTCAATGAGTAAATCAATATTCAAATAGTAAATGTACTGCACAAATATTTAAAAATGCAATTTTTGCCAACTAGGGGGCAGCCCCGACATACTATCACCTTAAAAAGCTCCAATAGCTAATGTGTTAGAAAACACTGCTTATGTATGCATCCAGCAGACACAGAGATACATTATAATCCAATTAGAGTTATGTCTCTGGCCACCTAACAAATGTAAGTCTCATCTGTGCTCGGCCGTGGGCCATACTGCCCAAACAACCATTCTACCACTAAAAAGGCTACATAGAGCTGCAGAGCTAGGTGCCCATGTAGTCACATCACAGGATGTGCAATGTCAAGCAAGGCTCTAGGTCAGCTTGGAAAGCCTGGGGTTATTGCAAACTGTCTGCAGTGCATCAGGGGTACGCGGCAATGTCGTCAACCCACCTGACTTATCTTTTAACACAGACTCTGTCCTGTTTACAAGCTTTGCAGGTGTGATTTTTAGCACTATACACTTCTTTAAAACAAATGTGGTCATTTTTTACCCCAAAAAATGTTCAAAATTGGTTACATGAGCACAAAGATCTTCATCGATGTCTTGTAGTGCTAATTGGAGTATTTTCTAAATCACTGGTTACACTGCACTACTGATGGCATTTTTCCTCTAATATGGCTAATGTCTCCCTTAAACTTTTACATTCAAGCCTTAATTGAGTTTGCATGAAATCAAACTACATCATCTGCAATCACTGCATACGGTATCTGTAATACTACATCATTTGTTATACTGTAAATCACATAGGAAAAAAAAAAAAAACTTAAATGGGTGTACAGCTTGCAAGAGTCCATGCCAGCAAATCAGATAGTAGGTTGTCTTATTTCATATCAAGAGACATTTACTCCCAATTGTTTTCAAACCCCTGGAGCAAGGGGAGATTGTTGAATTTCACTGAAAACCATCTGCTTGTTCTGAACAACAGGGGATAGGAACATGCTGAGGAGTAAGCTCTCCAGATAGCTTGCATTGGCTTCTGATTCTTTTGCCTTTAACGTTCCTTCTGGCATCCTGTCTTTGGAGATACAACATCCACAGGCCTCTGGGAGGTTCGACTTGTTGATGAGTTGATATATCAGCTGTCCATACTTTATGTGTAAGGGTAACATCTCATCTGAACCACTGTGTCTTACTATTGAATTCCACATTTTGCACAAAAACAGCTCCTCAGCCACCATCACAATCACTTTCACTGAGATAAATGCATCTGTCTTAAATTTAGTGTCCAGTACAGTTTAGTCCAGGTCAGGTTAGACAAATGACACACCTTATTTTCAGATACATTGCCCCTACAGCCAAGGGCAATTTGAAGTACAGAAAATAACACCGTTGGTTGTATGAACATCTGCTCCCTGGGTATTTGATTTCCCAGGCAGATGTTGGACCCCAGCTGCTATCACAAGATAATTTGTATGTTTGTGGAGAGAGTTCCCATTTGGCTGTTCTGTTGATGGTTATGTCTTCCTTTTGTGAATTAGCCAGCATCATTGTTAAGTATGTTTTACAGTCTCTCCCACCCTGATGCCCTCTATGCCCCTGACTGTATGAATCCACCTTAACACTGTCAAAATATTTTGTCAGACTAAAGGTCAGGTGAAATATCTCCCTTTAATACAGTACACCGCATATGTACGTGATACTAATTGTGTGCATTTGTGCACCTGATGCATACTGTACATTCTAACATAATTCAAGTAGAGCTGGGTGGATAAATATGTCAACCTTTATTGACTTATCCCACATATATCTGCGTTTCAAACGGCTTGTAAGCAATAATAAAAAATTTTAATTTAGATCATTAATTGAGAGATCAGAGAACACTGGCATGTATGTTGTCCCAATCAGTGCGTACTGGACACTGGCTGCAATTATGATAACAAAATAAACAAGTTCTTATCAAGAATATTTGTCTAATATATTACTGTCAAATGTCTCAAGTGCTGATACTGACATCTCCAGTTCAGCTTCAACTAAACACACATTTACTGTCTATAAATCTGTCAGTGATTGACTGTGTACCTAGCTTATGAAAAGCTCACATTTTTCTTTTCATGTATTTGTAAACATTCTGTGACCTTGTCCTAGTCGTGATGACAACACTGGAGTCAAAGCGATACTCCCACAGAAACCAAAATCAACAAGAGCATTTCATTAATCTTGTCATGTTTAGAACTCGTTTAAGGTTGTAACATCCTCTCTGAGGCTACTCTACCTGTAACATTATCTGCAAGCATGTCCTGTAGGTAAAACAGCAGATACACAGCGGTGTTCCTGAAGATAAAGTGACAAAATGATACAGTAAAATGAAAATGTAGGGCTTGTAGACAGAATAAATGGCACTTTATATATGTACTGCACTGTTAGACAAAACTAATTAAAACACTCCTTGAGATAATTAAAATTCTGTTTGGATATGCATTAAAATGTCAATTATTTGAAAATAATCAGATCCAAACCTGCAGCTATCATGACTGCATGTTCCATCTGATCGAAACCCCTTCATACTATATCAACATTACAGCATTGTAACAACAGAATCACTACAAATGTATGACCATGTCCTTCACTGTGTGGCTGCACCTCCTCCTCACACTCTGACCAGTTCAGGTGCAGGTAATGTCATCATCTGTGACATGTGAAAGAGTAGGCAGTCTACGAAAAGATGACTCAAAGGAGATTAGTCCCACTCCTGACCCAGGAAGAAAAATGTAGCATTATCTCCTGGAAGAGAAGCATGTCAGAGCCTCACAGGTCTTAACTGACCCCACCACTCCCCACTTTTGTTGAAGGCTTTAAATTCTCCCCTCCCAAGTTCAGAGTCGATTTGTTATCAAATCAAGCGTCGAGCGTCTGATTCATTGCTATTCAGCACTCTGGCTGATTTATATGCAGAATGTAAAACAGATGCCTTATGCGATACATATTTATGGTGAGCCCTGCTCTCACAAGATTTATTATAGCTTCTTTCATCGGGGTGTGCATGAGCTGTGCTATGATGACTTGTATTTCCTCTCAGCTGCCAATGCCAAACTCATTAAAAAGAGGTGTGACTATTAATATACATTGTAATACTGACAGCTCCTAATTTATAACCCATGTGCATGTTTGGGGTTTCTTCTTTCCTTGCCTCTTATTGTTGGGGAGGGGGTAGTGATCTTTTTGTATCTTCATATGTGCGTAACATCTCCGTGTACATGTTCCTGTATGACTCATGTGTGCACATCTAAACAGTGCTTGTACCATGCAAATCATTTTTCAAACGCCCTTTTTGTTCTCTTATTATATCTCATATTGATTTATTGGGTGTAGTCCCTTGACCCTTATATACTGTGCTCCGGGCAAAATGAAGACTACACCATATCATGTGAAGTTCCAGCTAACCACTGTTTGAGCTCCTACACATTCTCTGTAAACACATTCTTTAATAAACTACAGCTACAGGAACACCTTCGATTCAGATCTACCAGATAGAGTAAAAAAACTCCCTAACTCTTTGACAGTGTGTAATGATGTAATGCTTTCAAATTCAAATTTATTTCAATATATTTAGGCATATAGGGTAGAAAAATCTTCTATATACACACTACACAAGCATGCAGTCATACATACACCCTCATATCTGATTATTATTCATCTCATGTGATTCTAAGTGGTTTCTAGTTAGGTGTAAAGCATAAGGGCATATCAACAATATCTTATAATAGTCAAAGTAAAACCAAGTCAAGGCATATTAAAGAGTCATATTCATTGTTTTATGTTTATGACACAAATCCGTGGTCATTACTGCCAGAAATTAATAAGGTAATTGTTAATTTTCTCATATGCTTAACAGGGTAACATGCTTATTTTAGAATAAAAGATAAAGGTGTGGATGGACAAAACAGAGTATAAATGAGTCAGTGAAACTTCAAATACATACTTCAAATAGCAATACAGTTAAAAAATAAATAAACAATATTTACATTTACATTTACATTTAGTCATTTAGCAGACGCTTTTATCCAAAGCGACTTACAGGAAGAGTAAAAAGCAAACAATCAAGGTATAGTGCAATAAGAGCTATTAGTGCTAGTGACAATTCTTTGAGGAGTAGACTTATCATGTGGTCTAGGAGAGAAGATATATTTCATATATCTTTCGAATATTTCAAATTTCTCATGAAATTGCTTTGAGAAAAGATGTTTGTAGCTAGAATAATCATTTCTAACCAACCTTTGATAAATGCAGTTAGATTTCAGATTTTTTTAGGCATATTAAAATTCATATTCAAATAAATGAAAATCAGTTGTATGGCACTGCAACATACTGCAAAGTACTGTTACATAATGGAAAACATCAGTGCAAGTTCTTGATGTTCCGAAAAAATATGGACTTCATTATTTATGTTTTCCTGCCTCCTCTCAAACTTTTGTAGCATTGTTCTAATGCCATGTTCACGTCATGTGGGAGTTGCTGTAATTACCGGTTTCCTATTTGTAAATACCGCTCATGTCAACATCCAAGTCATAATTATGTCTGGAGCTTGGATTTTTCTGAAAGCTCTGATATATCAGACTTGGCACTAAATAATATGGAAGTGCCTGAAAAAGCAAATAAACATGGATGCTTCACATCAGCCAGTCTCCTGTTCAATGGAATTAAACACTGATGGATGCACTGACCATGTTCAGCTTCTTTTTTTTAATCATCATACTACCTCTGCTATCATACAACTGTAGTTATAAAATGATGTTCCCACTTTCCTAAAACACAAAATGCATCAAGATTAGCTGCAGCTATAATAAAGGAGATGTCTTAAGACATCAGTGAGCGGCACAGCCGGGGTACCAAAGCAGACAGCTTCAGTAGCACACTGCATTGACTGATCAAATAGTGCAGATTATGTAAGAAACTTTCAGACAACAAATTTCCCCGACAGAAGTTTAAAGTTAGGCTAGTCGACTAATCTAAAGGAAAAAAAAACACTCAGAAAACAGTAACAATTAAGCACAATTTAATATACAAGCTTAAACATTGTCTGAAAAATACTGCGCATAACAGCTATTTAAAGTCATTAATCATATGTTTTAATAACCAAATTGTATTTTAAATGCTGCTGAAATCACTCTGCCGCAGCAGTGCCGGATACCCAGTATAGAAACGGCCTGTCTTTGGCGCCTCATGAATCCAGTATGAGGATTTTCTTTTAATTTAGGAAATAATCATTACCTGATTGGCTTTCTTGTCCAGAGTCAGACAATAAGATCAATATCACTCATTGCCACCAGTTGGCACCATCATTTGCCAGTGTTAGCTTAGCTTAGCACAAAGATGAAATACCTAGCCTGTCGGTGACAAGATTCGTTATCCATCACCTCTTAAGCTCACTAATTGACAAATTATATCTTGTTAGTTTACTCTGTAAAAAAATCGCAAAAGTAAAAAGTCCCATGTGCTGGAGTCTTAGCAGCTGCCTGGCACCTTAATGACAAAACTACAGGAAGCCACTGCACCTGGACGACTCAGTTAATGGTAGGAAAAGACCACATCTCATTTAACATCACGTGTGGCTGCTCTTTGTGCACTTTCTTGTCTATGATCTGTTCATACTGGTGTATCTGAAAGATTGTATTTCTGTAAGTCTAAAAGTTTTCTTGGTAAAATGTGCCTTCATCCTCATCAAACAACTGAAGACATTTATTGTGTCTTATAGGATACAGAGAGGAAAGTACATGATAAGTAAGTAGATAATAACTGAATTATCACATGGCATATTATAGCACAATCCTTGACAAGGCCATAGAAATGTATTAATTACATTTAAATTGTTGACAGTCACAAACAGTGATCTCTGTGCTAACAGAAATATTTGGTGCTAAGTAGACAGATGTTGTCGACATTAAGCAACATCCTCATTCAAGCAAAAGGCCATTCAAGAAAGCACTTCCAAAATTTCAACCTGGCAAATATTAGTTTTTTAAAAAAGACAGATATTTAAAGGCAAAGCAGTAGAGTTTTAGACTTCCTTCCAGAGTCATTTACTATAGATGTTATTTTGGGACAAACTAATTTAATTTTGGGCCATTATTTTTGCAAGAAAAGACTGAAATAGTGTATGAATAGAGATCCACTGAAGAAATACTATATATCTGTACAAACTGGCTTTATGGGTTCTAAAGTCAAAAAAATGTTAACATGAACATGAAACCTAGAAAAAAAAACTGCTTAAATATACTTTCTTTTAATCGACAATTTAATTATTTCCTAAAATGTATGAAGTATATGTTAAAGTTAAAACTCTAACTAAATGGTGCTTAGCTTTAGAAAACAGTCATAAACCATATCTCACCTGGTGCAACAACACAAGCAAGTGCAGGAAGGAGTAAATATGATTTTGTACACATTATCACTTCCCGTTCCAGAAGCATCCCAGCCATCTATCGCCATTTCTGGCTCTCTACGTCTCTCCCTCAGCCCACACTTGAGGTGCTTTTATGTTACACGACCACTCGAATTTGAGCCCAGGGGGACTCTTTGGGTCCCTGAGCGAGAAAGCCCCCAAAAATCTATAGACCAGATGTATGATGTTATATGGTCAAACTGGCAAACACAAAAGGTCTAAAAACAAAAGCCATGAATTAACTGAGGGCTTTCAACAGTGTGTTTTCAAAACAGCCCAGCTGAGAGCTCAGATGCCTCTCCTCCCTCTCAGTCACTCCCTCGCTCCAGTCCAGCATTACCCCATCTCTCCTTTCTCCCTCACTCACTATCTCCCCCCCCCCCCCTTCTCCATCTCCTCCTCTGTCTTATTCTCTCCCTGCCACCCCCCGAGACTAAATGCTTAAAAAGAAAAGAAAGGACACCATTTTTGCTAATTAGTTGAGGACTTAACAGGCGCAGGATATGCTGCCTTAGTTTTTCATCTGCTGTCCACGGGCTGTCGACTGTCCTGTGAAGTTGAGCCTGTGTGGCTAAAAGTAGAAGAAAGGAGCATGGTAGACACACACAAATGCCTCAGTGGAGATCCTGAACAGGCCTCCAGTGGGGGTTGAGCTCAAAATGGGGGCCAATCATTAGTATTTAACATTTGGGTATAAAGAAGCCTTAAATTAGAAGTGTAAATGGCTCTGTGCCCCACCTCCATCCTTAGAAATGTTCAGAGGCTTTTTTAAATCAGAGAGGTTTTTTTTTTCTTTTTGGTATGTTTGTATGTGTGGACCCTCCATGTGTGGTAACAATAAACTTAAAAAGAAACCTAAACAAAAATTAATTTGGCAAAGCATTTAAAAAATAAAAGTATGGTTCATATTACACTTCTCACTTAATTGCTGTATTTATCTTTGTTTTGTACAAAATGGAGAGAGTTTAAACACATATTTCACTTTTTATCTCAAAAAATGTTTGGTTAATTATGTTAAGAACATCATGCTTCTGATCAAAGATAAATTTATGGGAATATATTTTGAATTAAGATTAGTCAATATGTCAAATCTTACCTCGATGTGTCTTGGTAGAATTTATCAAAAGCTCTTATACAGTAGAAACACAGTGTTAGGACCACACAGTCTGCAGACGCTGCAGGATGCTATCAGCAGACAGTGATCTATGTTGTTCATTGCTAAATGTTACATAAGCAATGTTTATGTAAATTACATTTAATGCATTGATCTTGGCCTATATGCAGTGTGTAAAATATGCTGCGTCTAGTTGAGAAACTCAAATTCCCCTCTATTTAAATACGGCTGCATGCAGTCAACACTTTTCTAGCAACCAAACTGCCAGCAAAAGAAACAGAAAAAAACAACACATACATAGGCATAAAAAAGCAAAGTGCAAGGCATAAACTTGATTTACATTTCAGAAGCCAGCAGGTCAGTTACAAGGTTATTCTAAAAATACGTATTCATAATCACATTAACATATGCAGGACTACAGCAGACAGCTTTCAACTGTAAACCCTCTTAATACCCATAACGTATTTCATGTCATTGAGTCTGGGGTTGGGGGGGTTGGGGGGGAGAAACCGACGTGGTAAGCCCGAGCGTCTGAGGTTTAGAGAAGCACAACAAAGTGGAAAATTAACAGAGTGGAAACTTAATAAACAGTTGTTTCACTGCAGCACAACTTAGGGTAATTCCCGCAGGAAGAGAAAGGCCAAGAGCAGAGGAATGGCAATGAGACTCGCAGTGAAGGACTCCGCCACGTTAAGACAGGAAGTCAGGGGTGAGGAGAGGGAATCTGAGAGTCAGAGTTCAGCAATCACTATTAAAAAGGGGGCAGAGTGTCTCTGGCTCGTAACAGCCTTTCAGCATTTCAGCCTTAAAAGTTATGTTACAAATATCTTTTCCCTGATAACTGAATCAGATAAAGCATCTGTCAGAGGCAGGATTGGTAGTTTTGTTGTCATGTCCTAAAACACTTGTATTGAGATCTCTAAGTGGTTGTTATATTGCTCGCTAAAAGGAACGGGATAAAAACAGCACAGGCTGCTAGCATTCTCAGCTACTTTGCTCAAATGGGTGTATTTATCAGAGATGTAAGACACACATCCTATAAAACCAAGGGCACCAGAGAAATTCCTCACATGATCACCGCAGCCCCATAACTGTCTGGGACAAAAATGGAGGCTGTGCCGTATGTCAGTTATATGGAGCAATAACCAACTTAAAGAAGTGTGGTAATAGAGCCATTTACCTGATCCTGAAAAATGAGGAGAGAGAGAGAGAGAGAGAAAGAGAAAGAGAGGACCCCCCACCCCCTCTTTACAGTATACACACACACAAAACACACACACAAACACACACACACACAAAAAAAACCACACACACACACACACACACACACACACACACACACACACACACTCATTTAAAGTTTGCTATCTCTTGGTACTTTTTAATGTGTATTTCTGGAAATCTACATTTAAATTCCTGTATATCAACAATTTGATTAAAACAATCTTAAATGAAGATCAACATTTTATTTTAAGATCTATAGAGTACAAAATACACAAAAGGGTTATACAATGATCTGCAGAATAAGTGATTCATTTACCAAAATGTAATTGTCTCAGATATTTTTAATTGCATACTCCAGTATAAAAATGTTGTCATTTCATATTGTTTTGTCTGATGAAGGTCTATGACCAACACCTTTAACAAAGTTAGTGCTTAGACTGTGCAGAAAATCCAAACTTTCCTTTGCATTATATATTTCTTTTTCCCCCACACCTCTCTACTGGACGAGTATTTTTGACGAGAAAGGGAAGGAAATTTAACAAGTTACTTCAGACATATATATATATATATATATATATATATATATATATATATATATATATATATATATATATATATACACACACACACACACACACACACATATATAATGTTAACATAGCATTAGGTCAAATAAGTTGAAATTATTAGAAATAACATGGCACTTATTTTAGTCACAAGAGCAGACATGAAGCTGTTGTAATGAAGACTATATTAAATTATGAATTACTTTTAAATTGCGTACATACACTGTGCTCTGCTTATTTCAATACAGACACAAACATCAAGTCATCACATATTAGTGCAGTAAAGTGGTGTATGTACAGTAAAGTACGTATAATAAGATGTTGTGTCTCCAGCCATTTACATAACTGCTTGTCACAATGTATTAAAGGTTTTGTTGTTGATGTTGTGGTTTGTCTTGTTATTGTTGTTGCCATCGCGGTGGCTGGTCTTGTCACACGTAAACGCACATCAGCTCAGCACATTGACTTGTGTTATTGAAATTGTTAAAGATTGCTGATGCAGGGAGGCGAACATACAGTAGCTCATTGTGATTCTTTTTTTTTTAGTTGACAGGCAGCATGGCGTGCTGAGTAATGTGACTGCATAAGCTGCAAGAGTGCACACCAGCTCACTGAGATTGCTGAAAAGTGGAGTTAAAAATACTAAAATGACCACTGCTGATAAATATGTTGTGGAAATAGCCTCAAATGGCAGGGTAGTAATTATTGTGTACAAGGGAGCAGAATTAATAGAGTAAAATAAACTTCCCTTTCCAGCATGTTTTGCTTGTAGCCATAGACACAGAGCACAATTTCATAACAGTGCGAGCTGGGAGAGTGTGTGAACGGGCATGTTGTTCAGGAGTCAGGCAGGATTACGCTCTGAAATCCTCTGAAACAGGAGCAGCGGGGGCCACTTGAGGCAGAGCAATTGGGCAGACTGTGAAGCAGGTCTCCAGTAGAAATGTGCTTATTTATGTAATCATGCAAGAAATATCTCTTCTATTGCTTGTGAAAGCATCTAAGATGGGAACTCCAAGCTCCTCTTTTCTCTGATTTCAGGATCAAAATAACAGTATAACTGCTCCCCCTGGTGTGCTTATCACTGCATTGCCTGGGAGAATAATCTGTGGTGTAATTAGTATGCACCCTCAGGTCAAAGTACTGACTTGGTAGGAGTGCGTTTTCACATAATGCTCCGGCTCAGTAGCCTTTCTCTCACCTCTCCTGGCAGACGGCACCATATTCCTGCACTTGACTGAATAAAAAATGAGTATTCTCTGAAAAAACAACTTGATTGCTCAATTAAAACATTTGATATCACAGTCAAAATGTCATAGTATTGTCTCTTGAGCTTATTTCTAAGTCTTGAGTGTTAAACCTTGATGTTGGAGGAATTAAGATTTATATCTCTGTCAGGGGTTCCTAAAAGGGAAAAAAAAAAGCTACATGGAGCGACTCACTTTCTTTTCCTCGCCTTCCCACACACACATACTGTACACGCTCACACATACACAAACTCGTTTAAAGACAAAATGTACTCCTCATAATTCAGTAAGCTCATAAATCACAGCAGGTTAATGCTCCACAAAACCCCTTCAACATCCTCTAAGTGTTAAATCATCACTTTGTGGAGGGAGTGGGAGAAAAGACAGGAAAAGGGAACAGGCAAGCAAAAGAGATAGTGCTGTACTTTTTCAAGTATGAAGTCTGGGAGTGTGTAGATCTAGCCCTTCAGTCAAATATGTTGCCATGCAAGGGATTAGAGGTCTGTGAAGTACTAGGTCTTGACCTGCAAGCCTTGGAGCCTGGCTGTAACCTGACCCAATACCAGGTGTATGCCTGTGGGTCAAAGGGTTGGGAAAGCATGCAACAAAAGACAGCTCCTCAATAAAACCCTCACTGCTCCAATTAACCATTTTAAACCTTGTTTTCCAGCCCTCAAACAGCTCCTGCAGTGTACGAGCACAGGTTTGCAATGCATGGTGAAAAGCCTCATATTTCCTTAATTGTGGAAGCCCACACAAACGTCAACTAAATGAAATGTGTAGTGTGTATATCCTAATAGAGAGAATGTTAATGGCATGCTTACTCCCTGCACCCGCCCGGCTTTGCTTTTACTTTCAAAATAATTTACTGCGCCTTTAAAGCACCCCGTCATCTGCAGCCAGAGACCCATAACTGTCATGTGAGTCGATCATTTACCCAGCGATCTCCTAAGTGTTACGTGTTAATGGGTGGAAGCTGTGGAAAACATAGGGAAATAACTAACACCTACAGAACCAACAGATCATCTCTGTAGAAGGGAAAGCTGTATCATTTCATAACACATTCAGGACTGCAGCGCTTAATCAAGCTACCTGCCAAGAGGACTGCCATATCTCAACAGCATGTCAGAGGAGAAGTCTTTAAGTATGCTCATATGGGACTGTATAACTGAGTGGGATTCTTCTCTCACTTACATTAGATGTTGACACCAGGGAATTGGGAACATTATATTTTGTGGTGACAAGGTTAATGTAATGTAATGTAGGCTTCTAATTTTTGGTGCCTATTGTTGGCCATACAGGATCCACAGTGTTGTATTTATTTATGTCTAATTATTGAGAATTTAAAGATTAAATGATAATATACACATGCACACACAATCCCATACTGAAACATTTCCAGACGTGAACGTGATGAATTTTCTGCATATGTTCAGAAATCTAAAATAACAAAAATAGCTCAGTAATTATCGTCATGATTATTTCAATATTTATTAGGCATTCCAGGCAGGGTTGACCCACCGGTTGAAATTGACTACACTTGAACAAGCCTACAACTGGCTGGCCTCAGAGGGTTATTAATTGCTCCAGCATGCCCTTGCACAATGTGTTTGGATAGGTGTTTCTCGTAGCTAACAAAAAAGCCTTTGTATTGCTTCACTTTAGTCTGCGACTCAATTAGGGAAGGAAATGAGAGTAAATACAAAAAGCCATTGTCTTTCTTCAAGCCACAGCTTGAGCTGAAGATGTTACATAACTTTACAGTATCTTGTCTGTTATATGTGTTATAATTTATAGCTGTATTGACGTAGACGCGAAGGATCAGTAGGTTAAGGTGATGGTGAAACAGGGTGAGACAAGATGTACGTAACTGAGCAACACTGTTTATGCTCTAAATTAATCTCTTTCTTAGTGTAATTCCAAGAATTGTCAAAAAAAAAAAAAAAACCATAGAGAGAAATTCATCATTTACTGAAACAGCAGTACATGCAAAATAATGATAGAGCGAGGAGCTGCAACTTACAATTAATTTCATTTTCTATTGATTTAATGTTTTGAAAAATGATAATCAAAAGCCCAAAGTGGCATCTTCAACTTCCTTGTTTTTGTGTCATCAACAGTCTAAAATATTGAATTTAACATCACATAAGACAAATAAAGGCTGCAAATCTTCACATTTGATGAGCTGGAAACAGCTTCAAAAATGACAACTAAACCACTATTTTTCTGTCGGTTGATCTATCAATTAACAGACTTCAGTCAGATTTAATGATACAAACCAACAATATTATACATTTTGAAATTAAAAAAGATTTTAAATTACAAGTGGTATAGATACAAGTGGTGTAGTTCTGTCAGCATACATCCATAATACATAAAAATCTTAGAAACATACAAGCCTTCCAGACAGTTTCCTTTGTAACACTTCACAGTCTGCTTTGTCTCTCCCTTTCACCTCTGTGTGCCTCTCTCTGCCCAGTTCCTCTCACTCACTCTACTAGTCTTGGAAAGGGGTTTCCTAGTGAGGCGAATTCCAGCATGCACTTGCCAAGTGACCCATGACCATGGGCGGACAAGGTTACCAGTCATGACTTTTACAGCCGTTTCTGCCTCCATACGAGTCTCCTTGTCGCCCCTGCCTGAAATAGTAAGTCGGATACCGTCTGTAATGAAAAGCCCAGAACTGAGAGACTCAGGACAAACGTGCTGTTCTGATGCCCTCCAGGCTCGAGCTGACAAAAACATCAAGACAATGACAGCAAAGTATGAGAGGTGAACAAAACCCCAAAGGATGTTAGAGAGAGAGGAGAGCAAAAGGTGATGGAGCACTAGAATCTACACACTAAATAAAAGTACAATTTAGCACCGTTATGGGGTCCTTTGTCTCATACAGTGCACCTGTGCAGTAGAGCTGCCTGGTAGAGCATTTTTCGGATTTTCTATCTTTTACACAGACACGCCATTAAAATAAAACACTGTACACAATACTGTAGGTCTTAAATGTATAGGAGTAGTTTATTCTTACCTCTTCAGTTGTTCTTTCTAAAATCTGTGAGCTGAGATACACCGCACATACACAAAATATATTCAAATAAACATGTCAGCTGTTTGACGTAGAAGTATAATTTATTTCTTTAGGTGGGTGAAAGGTGTCACATTCCCATGCTCTAATTTTTGGCAGATTTGAGATAAACGTGGAAGTAATTCTATGTCTTATGTAACAAGATAATGTGATGCAGACGTGCAAATCAACATGTAGTAGCCAAGGAAGTCTTTAGAATAACATCCAATTACAGTTAGCTTTACTTAGCCTTCCTAAAATAAGCAAAACAGCATTGGTATTTTGTAAATGGCTGCACAACAGTACAAAGCACATACTACATATATACCAAAAAAAATCATGTTAGGTAGGGTAATTTATATCATAACATTATTATGTTATCATATTTTTGCAATAGAAATCTAATTGGTCACCACTTCTATCAACAGATGTTGTTTGTAATGCCACCACTGTTTTCTAAGTTTAGTGATTGAAAAAAGCCAACTTCTCAGCACTATCATACACAAGAGACAACATGTCCTTTCCATTGTTTACTACAAAAATAATCTAGCACTACAAAGAGATATTTCCATGAGTAACACAGTGTGACAGTATTGTCAGCATGCAGGACAGTACAGACTATGCTGGAGATATTGTCCAGTAAAATAATTCCATCTAATGCAATAAATTGTGCTTTAGGAGATTATGGGCAATACGGATGTACTTAATATGCCAGAAATACTGAACATGGGGTGCATACAAGTTTTATGGCATTAGTACTGCCATTTAAATATGTAAGTATGTGAGCAGTATGAGTCAATGGTGGTCGAACACCATTTCAAGGTTTTTCAAGGCTCCCACTGTTTCTTTTTATGCAGTATAGTCATTTTGACATGAATGTGAAGAGAACCGAAGATCAGCATCTTTAAGTTAATAGCCTTTTGTGTTAAATAAACATCAGGTGTGTTGCTGTACAATTGTGAAAATATTACAGTAGCCTCAGGTTGTTGCTAGCTTATCTTTACAGCTTTGGTGCTGTTGGCCAAACAACAAAGAGGGACAGAGGGGCATTGCTACCTGCTTTTTTTTTATTATTACCACTGGGTGCCAGTGTCAGAAATACTAAAGGGGACAAGCTCTAATCTGACAATCTGTAACTCTTTGAATCTGCTAATGTGTTTAATACATGTCTAATATCTTTCTAATCCAACACTCTTGTGTGCTACATAATAATTAAGAAATAGTGTAAAAAAAAAGTTTAATAATGTCTAATTATTCCAAGGGACTAACATGAGGGGTCCTCCGAATACCGTCTATAGTGTAAGCGGTCCTTTGCTTAAAAAAAAAGACTGAGAACCTCCTCCAATCAGAGCAGACTGGACTTTTTAGGAACATTAAAGCATGTAGACATGTTCTCGTAAAAACATACAAGTATGAACCTGAAAATTAGCATACTATGCCCCCTTTAACTAACTTGTTAACTTATCATCTGATCTGATTTATCATGCCTGTCACAATGTGAGCACTCACTACAGAAGAACAGTAAACTGGGTGGTCCGTAGCGTAGTGGGTTACGTATAGAGGCTACAGTCCTCGCTGCGGTGGAGCCGGGTTCGAATCCGGCCTGAGCTCCCTTTGCCGCATGTCCTGCCCTCTGTCACCCCCTTTCTATCTGTCTCTCACTTTCAATAAAGCATGTAAAATGCCAAAAAAATAATCTTTAAAAAAAAAAAGAAGAACAGTAAACTGGTGCCTGAGCAATATCTTTACAAACCACCTGTCCGGCAGATAATGCAAGAAGTACTGATGCTGACTTGTAGCATAGCCAGAACCTCTATATATATATAAAATAAAGAATACACAAAAAATGCAAATCTCATGCTATGAAATAAAGTTGTAATATTTTTGATTGATCATTGCATTTCACTGTGAAGAAACTCTTTTTAGGAAATCAAACCAGATGTCACACATTCATCTCCACATTTATGCCGCCCATCTGCTGATAGAGAATGGCTGTATAATGATAACAGGGCAGGAATTAAATCATTTTATTTCTCCTTTATTATGAGCTGTTACGTTGACTTCGGGTCACAGTGAGTCCACCGACTTTTTGTGCTGGGGCACAAGGTTTCTCTACTCTGGGTAAAGATGTGTCAGAGAAAGGCACAGTGGAACTATTTTAAATACATCATGTTAATGCCTTAGTCATATTATCAGATAAGGAATGACTTAACTCACAGTCGTGTCTCATTGGTTTCAAAAACATGTCTTACAGTAAAAGTTAAACTGGGAAGAAACAGATAAAGGCAGTCAAGAAGCTGCACAATAAGACAGTCCAAGACATAATAAGAAAAAAGAGAATAAGAGAGTCAAAAATGCAGCCGTATAAAGTCATGTCATAATTATTTCTGTCTGAAGTTTTTGTTTGTCTATAAAGATTGCATCAAGAGGGAGACAAAGGGCCGAAAGGATGCAGGGTTGTTTCTTTTTAAGAATCATATGAAGAGTGAACAGGGACATTGGAGAGAGAAAAGCATGCATGAATGGCAGCCGGTGCAAGGATGGCATAGTCAGTACGAGTGTGTGTGTTCATGAGAGTATGAGCTCCCAGTCCCCCAGGGTGCACACCCTGTCAGAGAGATCATAATAAACTGTCATCTGTACAGCCAGGGGCTAAAGTTCCATGCTGGTGCTGAGACCACAGGAAGACTGAAACACTAACTGATGCTGTGCCTTAGAAGGTTTCTGTACTGTGAATACACTGGCCTGAAGATAGGTGCGAACAGTTTTTTTCCCTGCTAAATAACAATGACACAGGATCAGACACCATGTCTCTCTATCTCCCTTTCTCAATATATATACACCGGTGTATGTATGTATGTGTATGTGTATGTGTATGTGTATGTGTATATATATATATATATATATATATATATATATACAGTACAGGCCAAAAGTTTGGACACACCTTTATTCCTTTCCTTTATTTTCATGACTATTGACATTGTAAATTCATCAAAACTATTAATGAACACATGTGGAATTATGTACTTAACAAAAAAGTGTGAAATAACTGAAAACATGTCTTATATTCTAGTAAGCAAGGGGTGGTTACTTTGAGGAATCTAAAATACAAGACATGTTTTCAGTTATTTCACACTTTTTTTGTTAAGTACATAATTCCAGATGTGTTCATTCATAGTTTTGATGCCTTCAGTGAGAATCTACAATGTAAATAGTCATGAAAATAAAGAAAACGCATTGAATGAGAAGGTGTGTGTTCAAACTTTTGGCCTGTACTGTATATATATATCTGAACATTAGACACCTCTAACCCAGTTTGCACTAGTTCTACCTCATAAACAAGCAAGTTTATACACAGCATATATCTCAGGATGTGGATCTACGACCTTGTGTCATGTTCTCGCAGAGCAAGCAGGTTGTAGAGATGGTCAGGGTTGGCAGTGGGCGTACAACGGCAGGACTTTGACACCAGAGGCCAGAGTTTGCATCCTAGGCTTGTAGCTTGTAGTTCCGGTTAAATCTAACTAAACATGATGTATCTAGTGTTGAAGTGTTGAACAACTATCTTTCCCTAAACATAAGCAAGTGTTGTGAGTGCCAAAGCACAATTATGAAACTGATGAATGCTTTAGTTGCTGTGAGCAAATGTTTGGTTGCAAGAGTAGAGATTGGAGGGCAACAAATTAAATATGGAAAATATTACTGAAATATTCAGCATTGACACTATGCAACGTGCTATATACATTAAACAACAATGTTTACACATTATGTATAGAAATGCATTATGTATAGACATTAGATAGAAATGCATAATATAGGCAGCATTTAAAGCACATTAGTAGCATATAAATGTAATTCATATAAGGCAGTGTTGATCTAAAACAAAAACAAAAGCTGAAAATTAGAACTTTCAAGGAGGCTGTTGTCTCAGGCAGCATCAGTTTTTAGTGTATATTTAATGTATATATACACACACACATATATAAAGTTGGAATAATTTAGTCATAAAGTTTTGAGAAGATATACACTTTATCTGTCAGTAATAAATCACGTTGTCACAATCATTTCATGGAAAGAGGTAAAAAAATATATATTACTCCAAGTTTATGAGCGTTTACATTGTAGTACATTGTGTTGTACTACCCTACCATTACCCAAAGAGGGTCACTAACAGTGTGGTTTGGAGTATATATATGCTTTGAAATAATACACAAAAAATACATGATCCAGTGAGACATATGAGCTCTCAGAGCCCACCCACTCTCACTCTATAACAAAAACTTGGAATGTCACTTGGAGGCATGGGGGTAAATTGTACATGCTCAGTCAGTGCTGTGTCATGTGAGGAATTCTTCACCAACCAGCTCCCAATTTCATGGCGAATTTTCACCGCGGACTACATCTGTTTGGGGAATGTAAAGTGAAGCGGTAGGGGGCAGTTCTCCTGGATTAAGTCTGCTCATCAGTTTATCATTCATCAGACAGCGGGAGTTTGAGTACAGAAGAAAAGGGGAGGAGGAAAAAATCCCTAATTTTCTACAGCCATACCTTCCTTTGTACTTCAGGATTAACGACAGAGCTGAGAGAACCTGATGAGTGTAAAGCTTCAGAGGAGAGCAGGGTGAAAGAAAGCCAGATCAGAACAGAGATACCATTAGAGAATCTCATAAATCAAGAGTGCTTATGGCGGGGGAATACGCTCTTAAAGACCATCTGGACTTTCCAACCTTAACATTTATTTTGAGCTGTCTCCATTGGGAATACGCTTTTAAGGACAGCCTTTTCTTCTACACTACACTTAAGGAGGCTCACTTTCTGTTGTCTTCACTTAGTCCATTTTTTTGTCAGTGATTTATAAAGTATGGCCATGTTTTAGTTCACACAAACCCCTCAACAATGTAACTGCACGGATCAGGGGCTAAACCGCAGCACTGATGTACAGAGTCCAAAAAAAATCAGTAGCTAAGCAATGTTCTGTAAACGCAGCACCGTGATGAAGACCAATAAAAAAGCCTGTGTCACCCGTTCACCATGAACATCATGTTAATCGGGGTGACACCCAGGCTTCTCAGAAAGATAAGTGTGACTCTCTCTGAGGCCTTCACAAGCCTGCCAACTTCCTGCAGACACCTCTTCCTTTCTGCGCTTCCTGATGTTATCATAATCCGGGACCCAGAGGGGACCTTTGTGGCTCATGGCCTCGTCTTCCGCTAACACACGTGTGCGTCACATTATCTGCTGAGAGGCCAGACTTCGCATCCTGTCAGGTGGGGGAGGGGTTGTACAGCAATGTCGGGAACAGGAAAAGGAAGTGGACACGACCAGGATTAGGTGAGAGAATGGAAGGAACAGAGTACAATATCTATCCCCCGTCTCCCTTCAATAATTTATAAACAACCGTGTCATATTTTCAAAACTGTAAAAAACAGGTTTTGTACTATGTCAGCACGGTTAAAAGCATGTAACTGGAATCAAACCGACTGACCCCACGGCGAACAGTTTCTGTATTCACTGGCTTTCATACCAGTGGCAGACTTCTGCTATAGTCTGCCATAGCTGGTTATTAAGGCTATAGGCTGAGTGGTTAAAAAAATTAAAAGAAAAAAATATGTTTCTTTGTGATGTGTTTGTGGTTGCATATGTGCGCATGTTGGCCCACCACTTGGCTGTACTGTGAGTGAAAGTCAAGCTATGAGCTTGGTCTGGCTCTGCACACTTAACTGGGCTTGGAGCTCTTATTTCAATGGATGCCTAAGTAGAGTTTGACTTTGAAGGCTTTGATCCGGAGGCAATGCTATGGCATTTGACTTCTAGCTAAAAAAAAAGCAGTGTGTCAGACCTCTGGGGTCACTGGGATCACTTATTGCGGCTGAAAATAACCAGTGGCAAGCCACGATTTGGGGAATCTAAAAGAGGGCTGACATTAGCAGGTGCCCTGAGGTGGAATAGAGACAGCTACAGAGCAGGTCACTGACCTTGGACCACAGAGAACTTCTTTTTCTTTTTCTGTCTTTTTTTTTTTTTTTTTTAAACCCGAGGGCCTGGTTTCACTTAGCGGAAAGGTTCTTCAGCTGAAACTCGTGAACAACAGCAGTACTTCACCAAGTGCAAAACCCACTACAAAATGGAGCACCGATTACTAAAACACAATAAGGTTCGCTTTTTCAGAAACTTTGTGCCATGGTTAGTAATATTATGAAGGCCACCATTAGAAGCACTTTTCTTTGTAACTTGCAATGTTTAAAGTTACTTAAAATATGATATATTGTTAGATGTAGCCATGTTGCAAACCACAGTGTGTAACTTTCCTACTTTCCTTTACTTCCTTTATAAGCAGATGTCCAGTGGTAAATACTGCAGTAAGACAATGTTTGTTTGCCATGTATTTTTCCACCTCAGAGTTGACATGTGTGACAAATTCTCTGACTGATTAATCATATTTGAGCATATCACCAAAATCCTGTGGCTTTACATGCAAATACAGCGTTTTCAGTGCTGCATTTGCTGATTCAGTGAGTCTATATAAATTAAGTGCTTATTGATTTTTACTTTAGTGGTCATTCTGCCCACACTCACATGAAAGAGACAACTTGTTTCTAAGGAAACCCAGGAGACAAGACAAGAAAAAATGGCTACTGCAAAGGAAGTTTTTTTTATTATTAAGTAACAAGAATAAAGAAAATTACTGTTGCATTTGAGCTCATGTGTATTTTCCCATTAAGAAATAAATTTGGATCAAGGAAGAATAGTTTAAAACAAAACAACACATAATAACAACAATACTACACATTTATAAACCAAGTCCTTGTGAATAAGTAGTCCAAGTTTTTTTTATATGAAATAACACCATATGGTGACAAAAAGGATCCTGAAACACTACTTGAGTCACATTCAGACATGTTCTCATCAGATCGTGACCACCACGGAAAAACAAAGTTTCCACCGACCTTAAAATACTGCGCTATTAACAGCTCATGACAACTTGTGTTTCACTGTAAAGAATGGCGACATTGGTGGTCTTCGTGACATATTATATCACATAGATCATATAGCATTGCCGAGGTAACTCACACAACTCAACACCAGTAATGCCCTAAGCCTTGTGTGACACAGGCAGGTGCTCTGCTTTACTCGACCTTTCACATCTCAAAAGACTGAATCCATATCTTGCTTTAATTCCTACAGAATATATAGAATTAACAGGATGATTGCCTGCAAAGCTATAACTGGACTGAGCGATTCCACAATGATCATCTGGACAACAAAATCATTCATAGATGTCGATGTTGATGGGAGCTGTGTGTTTTAGCTCCCATTGGGAAATTCTTAGCTTTTGTAGCACAAGGGCATGAACATGCATACTGCTGTTCAACCTCCCTCTCACTACTTTCTCTGTCCCTTGTTTTTGCTTGTAAAAATCAATGGGGCACAGATGTACACAACTGTGTTTACAAGTTCATATCAGGACAGAATGCCACAGAGGATTAACCCGCAGACAGGCGGTAGTGAGGATTTCAAGCTATTAGATTTATATATTTAAAACAGAGAAAGAAAAAGCCTGTATCCAAAACAAGCCAAAACAAACCACTTCTCTGTCTAAGAGATCAGTAAATGGTAAGAAGTCATGTCTACTTTTTATGATATTAATGATGTATTATTTAAGAAAACACAAGATAAAAGTTGTATTATGGTAAAAAAAAAATGGGTAACGCTTTATATTAAGGTCCTTGTAATAACCATTAATTAACAAGTAATAAGGCCCTTGTAAGTCCTTACAAGATGCTTATTAACATTATTGTGTGTTTATAAGCTTATATAAGTGTTAATAATGGCATTACAAACACCCATGACCCACCCATTATGTCTTTGCCATGCCTTTATTAATCTTATTTTGTTTGCTTATTGCTATTAAAATATACTTTATTGATCATATATTATAAGTTAACTATAACTTAACTACGCTTTTTGCAACTACCGGATCTAAAGCGAGAACAATGCCTTATTACTTGTTAATTAATGGTAATTAAGGACCTTATTATAAAGCGTTACCAAAAAATGTAACCATAAATCACATTTGGCTGGTATTTGTCTCATATTTACCATATTTTTGTCAATAAATTATTCTACTTTGGATGTTTGTGAACCCAGCAGGATGGATCTTAATTATTATTATGATTTTTTTCAATTTCTGGATTTTTCTATTAAATCACCCTCAGGCCAGAAAGTTACATTTGTAACAAGTGAATAAAGCATTCTGGTGCACTGTGAGATCAAAATACCCGGGCAAGAACAACACTTTTTCTGAGCACATATATGCTCCCAAGAGGACAAGCCCATTTCATTTTAATGACCCCATAGCCTTTTCTCTTTTGCCACCATCAGGACAATCATACAATGGTAGAGCTTTAGGAACGCTGTTTGCTTAGTGGAACGCTTTTGTGTTGCAAGGTGTAATGAACATCGCAAGCTGCTGGAAAGGTTTTATACTTTTAGTCTTGTTAATCCCTTAACCACACACTAACCCTGACTCAGCTGCTGCTTGCACAAATAAGAATGGGGTCCTAATAATGGCAATGATGGTGCCAATGGAGCGCTTGGTGCTCCAGTACAAAGACTCCCACTTTCATTAGCTTTGCAGTCAGAAAAGGGAGACATCTGCATGAATCTCAACCAATGAGTATTAGAGCGCCAGCCAGTAATTATTTTCATTATTGTTTTTTTTATTGTTTGTTTTTTTAGACGGATCACAAAATAATACAAAATTAAAAATCCTATCTAAGCTCTGAGAACCCAAGGTCCCGTCTTTAAATGGCTTGTTTTGTCCCAAAAGCAAAAGCATAATTCAGTTGATAATGTCCAATCAATTAACTATTTGTTTGGCAATTTTGTTTGATTTATAAACATGGCTTGAAATGTGTCTCTTATTAACCATTCAAAATACAAGACAACAAAGACAGTTATCTTCTTATAGTACTCTTCAAGAAAACTCAAAGCAAGGCCATACAAAAAAATCTGTATAAACGCCCTATTCTTTGTGTTCTATTGACACAAGAAAAGATTAAACAAAAATGCTTTTTTTCACTGTCAACATCATATTACAAGCCTTAAAATAAGACAGGGTGGAAAAGACATGACGGGGAGAGTGAGGTGGAATGTGAAGGAACAGAGTGCAGAAGGCAGACGGGGGAAGGAGAGACAGATCTATACATGTCAGGAAATAAGGTAGAAAAGGTTATTTACTTGACATTGATCTGTTGTAGCGGCAGCAGAGCTTGCCCTGTTTCTCTTTTGTTAACCTTTAAGCCCGAGTATACTCACAAATGACGGGGGAGTCAACTAACAGGTGTAAATTATGGATTGAAGGAGTTCACACTACCTCTGTCAATGACTGGTGTATGTAAGTACAGCCATGAAGAAATGTCAACATCAATTAGGATAATTAAAACAATTTTACTATGCAGCATCCAGTTTCCTTTAACCCATTTAGGCCTAAAATGCCTGTAAATTACTGTAAAACCTCTGGGCGATTTTAAAATAACCCCCTAAAACCTGAAGTTTTTCTGGAAATTCAACAGAAGTGTCAACGCTTCCTACTAAATAATAGCTTTTTCAGCCTCTGTAGCAGATAGAAATTAAATTCAAAAAGTATTTGAGAGCTTATACAAATACTACAAAACGACGTTTCCGCTTTCCCGGCTTTAATGGGTTAAAAAAGGCCTGGCTAGCTGTGACCCATACCATTTACTTTACTATCTCTGGATGTATTATCATGTGTTTACTACTGACCAGGTTTGGCAAAATAGCCTCCCTACAAAACATGGCAGCAATTTCCTAAATCTACGCAGAAAAACTTTATTAATAATATTTAATTATCTAATCTAATACACATTGTAAAGCTAGCTGATTGATAGCTAGACGTCTTTACCTTGACGTGTAATAGCCGTCTATACCTAGATATAGAGCCGGGCGATAAATCGATATGAAAAATATATCGATATATTTTTAGATGTGAAATGGAATTAGACCATATCGCATTTTTTCGTATTTATATATATATATATATAAATGCTGCCTTTACTAGGGTTTGTCATATTTAGTTCTTTTGTAATGTTCGTTATTTTTTTGTCATATAAATATATTTATTTCAGAAAAAGATTGGCCTATTTAATTTTATAGGCTATTTTTATTTAAGATATTTTTTTATTTAAATGTGCACTTCATGAAGCTTTGATTCAAAAAAAAAAAAAAAAGAGGTACTCTTGTTGTTATACAATATCTATGTTCACTTAAATAAACGGTTCCAATAAAACTACTTGTGACATGTCATATTTGACTTTGACTTAAGATTTGCTCTCACTTTGCGATGAAAATATTGGGATATATATCGTATATCGATATTCAGCCTAAATATATCGGGATATGACTTTTGGTCCATATCGCCCAGCCCTACCTAGATATCGAAAACTATTTGACAATAATGGTCAATGGTATTCAAATAGGAATAATTAAACACCAAGGATGGTTGTTGCACCATGCTTACATAAATGTGCAGAGGGGTGTTCCATCAACGTAGATTAAGGAAAAGCCTGGCTTATTCTGATAACTCTCGCTAATTTAAGTGAGAGATGTGTTCAACCAAAGTGGCTTATGTGACTCGCCGCTCAGTAACCATGGTAACTTATATCGCCAAACTAACCTGCTCCGGAGCAGACTAACTGACGAGCTAACTTTAGCTGTGTGTCAATTTATTTCTGACGGGCGAAAACAAAATCCCAAAATACAGTTCCGTCACGTTTCTGACGTGTGCGCGTCACTGTTGCCATGTCCGTGCGGGAAGTTTAGACTTAGATTTTTTTATATGTTACAGTCTGGTTTTAACCTTTTTTTCTCACAATGTGACGAGGCATGAATTTACACACCTATTTCAGTTTTGGAGTGAACTCTTTTATTTGAAAGCTAAACATGTATCATTTAAGAAAAGTGTGCAAAAGTTTTGTAGTAGTTCTTTATTCAATCATTTTGTTATAGCTGTTAAGACAAAAAAAACACATTAAATCCAGTCTAAAACATGACCTCCTGCTGCTGATGTGGTAAAATGTATACTTACATCATACTCTAGTTTCTATATCTCCAATTTGATTTATTACATTTTATAGCTGACATCCTGTGAAAGAAAACGTGTCAAAGAGTAGCTGATTATGTAGTTGCCAATTATTATTTAATTTTTCAATTTCATCATTGCTTGCTGTTCCAACTGTGTCCTGAAGCAAGGTGCATGGTTATACATAATCTGAGGAATGAAGATACAGCCCAAACATTATTACGTTTTTACTTGCGGGCAAGTACTTTTTTGGCTGTTCAAATTTATCTTGTTGATATGTAACAGAATAATTATTATAGGGCAGGGTGCTCGGCCGCCAAGGAAAAAGCAGCGCTGTTTTTCCACCTCGTTTTGTGACCTGTCAGTTGATATTCTTCATAAAGCTCCTTCAGCGCTGCTTTTCACCACTGTTTGCGAAATCGTATTGGCTGCTCCCGGCTGTTCCATGATCGATAATTACGGGGTGCTTATGTACTCCACGCTCGCACACACTGCCGGCTTGTCTAGTCTGAGTTGAGTTAGCGTTGACTAGACGTGGCTGAGCTGCGTTAGTGGAACGGCTTTAGCCTCAAGTGAAAGTTGCTGTTAATTCTAACCAGGCTTTTTCAATGAAGCAGCGGTTTGTTTAGCCACATTGATGGAACACCCCCCTGGAAACACTCAAGACTCAAAGACCAGTAACAACAGGCCCTATCTCACAATGTTAACAGAAGTGACAAATAATTTGTGCATATGCCCTGTGATTTGGATCTGCTTCAAAATATAATGGGTTTTTACTTGGCCAATGCTTCCTCCCACCAAGGTTTGAAATTGGGCTGCTAGTTTTGCCATAATGCATGTTTTAAAAAAAAGCAAACCAAAACAAAAACATTGCCTCTTTGGAGGAGATAACTAGTAGTTGACCTGTTTGTGACACCTCTATCTGGGGTAGTTGCACTGTGAACACAACAACGGGCATGACTGAAGGCAGCATAAATAACACTTTTTTAAAGATTTAATGCAATAGCTAACAATCCGTTAAAAAGGCAAACGCAAATTTTCAAATTACTTTAATTCTCAATGTGAAATTATATATATATATCATGAATATTTAAAGGCAAAGCAAGCAAACACATGTAAAGTGATAATTATTTCGTTAAAAGGACATTCACTGCAGAGAGAAGGGTCATGCTATACTCTTGTGCTGCACATCAGCAGTGCCTGGCCTCGGCCCAGTGAGCACTTCTACACATCCATCATGTCTCTTTTTTAGTCCATGAAGATGGCACAGACCTGATGCACTGAATGAGGAACTATTTGTTCTTCCATATGCCAGTACTTGTAATCGGTTTCTCCGGATCCTGCCAAATTTTGCCCTTTGCCAACAAGGGCCACATGTTTTCACAAAGGAAAGTCTGGCAAATGGTACACTGATGATTTTGTAATTTTGGCTTCAGTAGGAAAAATCCTGATTGCAATAAAGTCACTACAAGCATATTATTGTTTCACCTTCCCCATTTCCTCTGTTCTTCGTATGTCTCTTATATTTAGACAAGTTAAATTAGGTTAAATACGTGTCAATGGCCTCTAACTAAACAGTGGAAAATAATGTTTACAATATAAAACTCATAAAGTGAAACAGTTTTACTTTCTTTCTTTCTGCCGGCCCACCTAAGGGCATGTTTTGTCGTTTTTTTGTCGACCGCTGACACAAACAACCTCACACATCCTTCTACTTACACTGTTAAGGCATTGTAATTTCAAGATGTGGGATTTTTTTCATTGGCCTCACTAACTGACTGAAACTTAGCCAGTCTCACCGAGTTGGCAGGGCTGCTAAATAAACATGCATTGGTTGCTCAGGTTCACAACCTTTCCACAAGGCACAACAATGTGCTCTAATGGAAACATTCAATGTTGCGCTAAAGGCTGTTTTTTTTCCTCCTTTGTCACACTCCTGAATTTCATTTAAGTAAGACAAAAATGGCTGCATACAGAAGCCAAATGTAGGTAAACATGTATGGTAAACTATGAATACTTGAGTAAATACATGCCTTGCTTTGTCACAAAGGTCATGCAGTCCTATAAAAAAAGAAGAAAATATATACATATTTTAATGTCCTTATACAGGTGCATGTGGAGGCACTTCTGAGAAATCAGTCCATTGTGTATTCTGGTGACTCATTTTCACAGAGGAAGTAGACCCATGGGGTGAGTTGACCCTAAAAGAGCCAGGAAATTTGTTTTTTCCTCCTGAACTTGGCTATATCTCACTTTCTAGAGGTGCCTGTCCCACTCACTCACTCTCAAGGACCAAGCCAATCTCCCTTTGTAAATAGAACTATGTTTTATAATTCCCCCTCTCTCTCAGATGACCATATCAATAATGCAGAGGAACCGCATCTGTCCAGAGCCATGAGATTATTTCTCTGATTTGGGCTGACAGTTATGGTAATAGTTTGGCAAACAATCTACTCTAGCAACAATGACCACAGATTACAGCTGTTTTCAGATCAAAGAGACTGCAGAGAGGCCCATGATTGATTGCTCACCAAGAGACAGAGTCAGGCAGTTCAGCCCCCCACATCTCACTTTTGCCTCTCTAGTGTGATAATGGAAAAATTCCTTTATTTCTAATCTTCCTGGGAATTCTTGTATATCTTAGATACCAGAGGGCCTACTTAAGTGTTTTATAATATTAATACTCAACAGGTGCAACACTTTTTTTGTTTATGACAAAATTTGAAATTTCAGGAAAATGACTTAAACCCCAATTGTTATTTTGTACTTATCTGTGCTAATATTATAAAAGTTGCTAGCTTGTGTATGTATGAAAGGCAAAATAAATTATATTCACATCAATTGTGTGCAAAATACTATTATCAGGTCCATGTAGCCAGTAAACCTAAAATGTCAAATTATATTTAGTTTATTAATTAATTTCATTAATTTGCTTGCAGTTGTTTACAGGCATTTCAATACTGTTCCTATAACATAGTCTGTCCTTAGCTAACTCTGTCACAAAGCTTAAAAGACACAAATTTTATTTAATTTGCAAGATGATTATAGATGAAGATTATTGTAAAGCCTCACTAGATGTTTTCCAAGCTGATGTGACATTTTGAAACTTTTTTTGTAAAAATGCTTACCTATGACAATGTTAACCTGACTTACTGTGATAGCATGTCAAAGACAGCGTCGTGGTCCTTGAGAAAGATGAGTGCGGCATTGAAGACTGAGGGAAAATGTCACATGTAGTGAAACGATGTCTGGAATTCCATCAGATGCATAATTGAAGTAAGCAGCAAACAATCCATCTGTAAAAAGAAAAGTAAAATTCATCAGCTGCATATTCAGCTTTCCTGGTGTTTACACCTTTTTTATAATTAACGGAATGTATCTTATTGAAAATATGCCATTCACCAGACAGTATATCATGGTCACAATAGCCAAACTTTTCCTAAGAACACATCATGATTTCCACTCAACTGGTTTCAAATTATCTTTACTTTATGTAGTTGTCTCTAGTTAACAAGTTGAATTTTCTTTTGTCTGCATGATAAACTAAACATAACTACATATATTGTTTTTGGGTATAATGCATCCACAAAGAATTAATAGCTTCCAAACAACATCCTACAACCTAACATGTATACAGCACAGCCCTTTAATGTAAAATATCACAGTAATAGTGAGTCAGAAACACATCACTGTTTGCTGGTATGGAGAATTTGTATCTAAATACCTTAGATATCCAACAAAGAAGCTCATTATTTATTAATGACACAATAGCTGTAACACCATTTGGCTAATACAAATTTGCATATTTATTAAAAAAGGAGACATTTGTGATTAATGGCATCCAGCCATGTCACATGTGGATGAGAAGAAAAATCATGGATCCATGATCATAGAGCCCAGATCACTAGTCTTTCAACAATGATCTACCAAGGTGTATATGGATTACTGGTAATGCAGTATTATACATACTTAGGTGCAATTATGCAGCATTACACAATATTGTTATGGTACATTGTTTAATACATTAATAGATCACGCTTTAATCAAGCAGGCATATTGTAATTTAAACTCCACACAATGACATTATTTTACCTGAGATGGCTGTATTAGTAACACACTAATTTCAAGTCTGTAGACTGTATTGAGGTGTAAAATACTGGGTGGAAATACTGGCATGTCTACCCTTGATTCAAAGTGGAAAAATAAAAAAGAGAATAAAAAATTGTCTTGACGACAAGGACATTGTCAGATAAGTGGAGAAGGGCAGTCAGAGAGCTATTTAGAGTGACGGTAAATGGCCTTTTTACCATTTCAGCTACCCCTGCCCCCTTCCCCCGTTTAGGGATGGCATTAGAGACTGCAGACTGACATACATTTTTTATAGCTTCATAAAGTCGTCCAATGACCAGGTCACCCTTCTCATAACTAGGGAGCAGAACGCTTGAAAAAAGCCATTCATCACCATGAAAGGGCCTGCTTGTCCAAGCGCCTTCAAACATGCACACAGTCTGGCAAGAGACGCTCAGCACAAATGCTAACGTACTTCTGCCACTAATGCCAGATGACCTTCTCACATCTATTAGCGGGCTGGCTGACGCAGAGGGCAGACACGAGCCCTTCTTGTCTCCTGCAAAGATTTCAATGACAAGGAATGGAAAATATCATGCATGATAATGGCTGTTGCCACCAACAAAGCAATCTTTGCCATTTTTTTAAACAATACAAGGTAATGTCAGGTGAATATTAAATAATCTGTGATTAATTACACACGCAAGAAATCTTTGTCTCTAAAAATATTGCCCTGTAAATTAGTCGTTATTGTAGAGGTGCAGTTAGAGGTAATATAACAGAATAACATGACATGCTTTTTTAAATGTGTCCCCTTTGATTTGGCAAGCCAGAAGGACCTCCAGTGTAGAATTGGAACGCCCCTCACAGACAAACCATCAGACCACCAAACCCCATTAGTGGGCAATTAGTGACAGCTGGTGGGTTGTCAGCTTGGTAATGGCCTCAAAAGGAGTACCCATGGAATACAAAACTACCAGCGATGCAACGGTTTAAACCTTGGCGATAAAAGTCAAAACAGAGAGCTTGTAGTGTGGAAACTCATGTCCATTGATCTCCATTTCCAGATTTGTAAAAAATACAATACCATAACATTTTAGAGTAATTGCCGTTTGTAAATGCATGGCGATATTATAAGAATTTTTTTTTTTTTTCTTATATTATAAGAAAAAATGTCGATATGTTTGGCTAATCTCATTTTAACCAAAGGTGTGCTATTTTAGTGCTCTACCAGTTCCTCCTCTTGCTGGCCTCTCATTTCAAAAGCAAGGGCTAAACTGTGAGAGGCACAAGAGGTGGACGGGCACAGAAGAAGGAGAGGGAGGAGGAGGAGGAGGAGAAGGGGGTTGAAGTAGTTTAATAATTTATTTAAGAGGGAAAGAAGGCAGCCAAGGGGAACAAATAGTGTTTCTCCCAGAACCAAGCCCTTCTGACCCCGGCCCTGCGTACCTGAAGCCCAAGCCCCATCGCATTAGTGAAATTCTTATTTGATGGCATTTTAATATTCTGCCTTGATGACTTTTTAGCAACATTTACTTTCTGAGGTCTCGAGCGCTTCCCCCAGAGGAAATGAAACATGTCAAAACCCATTACGAAAAAATCAAAATTTAAATACCTCAGCCGTGTTAGCGGTAATACACACAATCCCCACCGCTCAGAGGCAAGGCTCACAAACACTCATCTGCTTGCCGGCTCGTAATGAGTCTGTTTGATGGGTAAGCGATTTGTGGGTCACCGAGCATACGTTACAGATCCAATTTAACCCTTGATTGCTTGTACTCTGGAGGACCTGGGAAAACGTGTTATTGAAATTTAATACCAGATCATTTCTTCTTCCTCCCATGCAGGGACAAAGGTATGCTTACATGACTCCTTCGATGGCCTGTGCAGATGGGGGAGGTAGTGGGAAATGCAACCAAGGAAGAAAAGGGAGAGACGAGACAAGAGAGAAAAACAAAGACAATTTTATGCATGAAGGTAATCTTTGCCTCATCTGCAGGTCTTGCTAAACACCAATCCAATTAGCCCCTGAAGGCGCTACACTGAGCACCAACTCAATTGAGAACGGGTTTTCTATCATGTGATATATCACTTTTATAATAATGTTTATTGCTGTTGATTGTCAGCGTTGACACTCAAAAAAGATGATGACTGATTCAAGGAAACAGAGATCCTGCTCTTACACAAGTATACAGCCATGTTATTGGGCAGAGAAGCCTGAGATGACAAACATTAAAAGGTACTCTATGCAGATTCATGTAAACACTTGTGTCAACAATCTGTACATCTATTCAAAATAAAGCGTTGTGTGCATCCTTAAGGCAAAACAAATATGCATAGAGTGTTTCCTTTCTCATGCATTGTTTACATTCAGCTGCTTTCCTGATATTGGACAATTGTCCTTTTTTTGTCTCATTACCGCCAACAACTATTGGTCAGTGGAATAGCATGAAACCAGAAGCCGTGGATTATAGGTTATAGTCGGCGGGAATGCGTGTCCTGTCGCCCACATGTTTGTGCGCTTGCTAGCAGAGCATGAGATATGAAAAAAAACAGGTTGACTATAATCTCAACATTCCTCTATAGTGCCATTAGTGGTTAAAAGTCCTTAGGGTACCTTTAGATACCAAAAATAAAATGGCTGTTGAACAGAGCAACTGTTCTCCAATAAAATCATGTTCCACGAAACTAACACAGTGGCACTGCAAAGAATTTATGTATTTGAGTGCAGTACATGCATTTATAAAGCTGTGTTTGTATGTCATAATGAATATTTTTTTCTCTGAAGCCATTTAGAGCAGTGCATATAGTGAATAAGACATATTTCAAATGCAAAGAATGCTGTTGTTACAGAGATTTAAGTTGATGTGAAATCATCACTTTTTAAAAAAAAATTATTTAATTTATTATGAATTAACAAACACTTTGTTTTTTATTTATTTGCATACCCTTATCAACGGGACTGCATTCCACTCAAGAGAAATCCCATGAACGGGGCAAACAGAAAAGCGTTTCAGATTCTTTTTTTGGCAAGCAACAACATTGAGTTTAAAGTTCATAACAATTAACACTTGGCCATTATTTATTTTTTTTCAGACTTGTGTTAGTCAGAGAGAGAAGTTGTGCGTGCCGCTGAAGTATCCTTAAGCAAGACGCTGAACTTGTACGTGATGAGTCATTATTAGTCACTCTGAATAACAGCTTCTGCTAACAGCTTAAAATGTAAATTGACAGTCATGAAAAGACTGGGCTGAACCCAAATTCTCCATGTTTAGTTATTCTTTCGGTGGCTTGTAAACTCTTCAGTTTTAAAATAAAACAATAGTGTGGAAAGATTTTTAAATAGTATCATACCTTACTTATTATCTACTATTTCTACTATCTACTATTATTTTTGTTACATGTTTTCCTTTTTGGGAAATCTGAATAAAAATTCTAAAGCTCTGAATGAGCTGAGGTCCTACCAGTGAGGGGGCTAATTGAGAGCTCAAGTGAGCACTCGGCAGGCTGGCATGGCTCATTCACAGTATTTGTCATTAGACCCGGCTGCAGGGAGAGAACGGAGTGCACTGCACCATTCGTGTGTAACCAAGATTTATGCTAATGTCCCCCTGCATATGCTTATTCTACATATCTATATTAAACTTAATAGACTGTTACATTGCTTCTTAACCTCGGCTTCCATACATGATTACCTTTTCTGATTTCTTTGCAAAATGGCATATAAACACGGGGCAGGGATTTTATCAGCGTGTCAGTGAGTTTGTTTCCAGTGGCAGCCCAGGCTCTCATAATCATTTTGATACTTCAGGGACTCTATCAAGAGTGCAGTGAACATGCCACTCTGTACATTTACTAAAAAGCTGAGGAAATGCCTTAATGTCTTATTATACATCTGCTCAGGAGGTGTCAGTGGTTACAACCACTGTTCTTAATCATATAGCATATGCATTAAGTATTGTTAGGATGTTCTACAATTATCAATTTATGTGGTTTAAACTATTACTTGCACTGATGTGATGCTCTGATTTGTCTTATTCAACATTTGTGGACAAACTATTGGTTTATGGCCAAAAATGTGTTTTGCGAGGTCCACCAAGATTGTCATCAGTTCATCCTCAAGTCTAAGTAGTGTTTATGCCAGGTGTAATAAAATTTATATTTAAAACAGCATGAACATGATTTCAAAGTGACCTTGATCTTTGACCCCCCAAAATGTACTAAGACCTTCTGAAGGCATTCCTGAGATATTGCATTCATGAGAATGGGCCTCTAAGTTGCCAGCACAAAGGCATAAAAATGCAGTTGACTTATGGCTATGTAGTAGAGAATATCGAGAAGTAGTTTTATGCATTTAACAGACTTCTACAGGAGACCTAACTCTCATTCCCCATTGGTATCCGATGTTAATGTTGTGAATCCAAACTGACTACAGCTGCTGTCCTTCACAACAGAACAAGACACACATGTTTTGGAGCCATCTCGCCAGTCTACCAAATCTTATAACGTGTCCACATTTAGGACTGGAAACCATGATATATGGCAGATGGTTGTTAAATGTAAAACTGTCAGACTGAGGGCTCTGACTAATTTTCCTGTGGGTGTATTTTGGGAGCATCGTGCTGGTGAGATGACATTTTCCAGAGGTTCAGAGAGGGGTATTCATCACCTGCGCCCATTTGGCATTTTGGTGACTCGCCCCGTGCAGAAGTTGGAGGAGAGCCGCAGTAGGGGTGTGCCATTGGCGAGCCAGCACTGCAATTTTGGTGTCAAGGATGACAATGTTTAGCACTGTTCGCCATCTGCCAATTAGACAAGCTCGACAGCATTGCATTTTCAGCAGAAAATGCCGTTTTAATCAGGCTACAGCTATAATGTCAATGAGACAGAATATAGGTTGATTCATGGCATACAGTGAACATAGTTGTTTTTTTCAAAAGTGTGTTGCCACTCTACACATAACACAGTTGACCGTGATTGGAGCTTTGCACTTCAAAGGGTCTTCTACTGTATCTGATTTATAATCCCAAACATAAAGATTGAAATCTTTACTCAATAAAGATATGTACTTTACAGCACAGCAAGGCTGCAATATTTGCTATGTCAAATCTAAATACATTTTTCCTCTGCCTATTTTATCTCTATATTTGGAAATCGATGTGTGTAAGAATATTCCAATGTGTCAGTTTTGTATCTTGTATGATATTAGCATTTGTAATGTTCTTATATGTACTGACTACATATTTGCAGATGGTTAAATGGTTTACTGAGACAATCTAAAACTGGTAATTTAACCACTTTGTAGTAAGTGAAAGACCCTTTTGTTCAATTCAGTTGTAGTCTGTTTGTATATACAAACATTACTTGTCAAATGTGATTTAAGCATTTTAATTAGGAAGTTGACTTTTCTGACATAATTTGTAGAATCTAACAACAGCACATAACAGTGAATGATACTGTACAAATATGCATCAAAAGGGCTGGTGTTGTCTATAAAGCAAGCTGCAGGAAGCCACTTAAGTGGCATGCAAAGCTGACCAGAGCTCCACTTGCCCTAAACAGACCCTGGGCTCTCACTTTACACACCATACACTTTCAACTCCCTTTCCTCCTACACTACCCATTTTGCCAGGCTCTTGACTTACAAATTGCTGCTTTAGACTTGGTTTTATTGTAACAGATTTCTAGAGAGAAGGGAAGAAACATTTGAAAAAAAGCCCACTCAGGACACTCATGTCCCCCATGCAATACAGCAGAGCTGCTCCTTGGCTAACAGTCAGCACATTGTTTCCGCTTGTCTCTCAAAGTACTAACCTCAGCGCTGTCAATAACCTCTCTATCCATTCTCTAACCTTCCCATCTTTTCAATCTACTTGGACGACTTCCAAGAACCATGAAAAAAAAAGTTAAAATGCCCTGGACATAAGCCCTCAATAGCTCAGCGTAATTCCCTCTTTAAATGTAAGACAAAAATATCAGGACTCTTTAGCATGCCAATGAGACTGCACAGGGAGCAGTGTTCCCAGTGGACGGGTGACAGGAAGAAGGACAATTCCTTCTTTGGCATAAAGAGGTCCTGTGTAGAGGAGAGACATTGCGCAAAGGAACCATTTGAGGTGATACACATGCACACAATGTACCCATACAGTATGCTAATACACAGATATTGAAACTCTAAACAGAAACATTCACTGAAAGCTACATGTGTGTTCACTCCACTACAAAATGCCCAGTGCATAATAATATGCTTTATCATATAACATATCTCAGCACCAGAAGTCAAGGTCTCATCTTGTAAATGTTTTAATCACCTGCAGAACATTTACCCTTTGGTTCAGATTTACTATCATAACAGCAAGCTTTTAAAACTCCAATCTCATTGAAAGCAGTGCAAGCCATTTTTTTTTGTTCTACCTAAAACCTAAAATACCACTCCACTCAACAGCCTTGTACATTCCATCACACTCACCATGGCAAAGAATTAAAAGAGTAATCCAATGAAATATTAATTAAATTATTGTGGGGTTTTCACTTAAGCGCACCATTTTCATAATTGTTCCATAAATTATATTTTCCAGTACATTTGCTTTAGATGGATAATTAATTTCTGGCTTTACCCTTTTCAATTTGATTTTGTTTATGGAAACTGCAAAATGCAAATGTTTGTGCGTAGACGTGTGGTTTTACACACAGATTTAGCAGAGCTTTTAGTTAGCCATGCCAAGATGTTATAAATATGCACACACACATACACACACATACACACACAGACATGCACACTGACCACTGTTGATTCATACATACTATAATAACAGTATAAAATATTATATATATATATATATATATATATATATATATATAATGTATATAATGTTATATTATATATATATATATATATTCACACAATATAACATTATATACATTGTCACTTATCTTCCATCATTGTCGATTGTCATCCTTGAATCATTTTATCATCTTTCAGATTATGTTTTTGTTTTTACAGCCCTCAATTATACCATTTTGTGTCACTCTGACTGCTCTCATTAACTCAGTTTCCAGACACAGCAGGCAGTTTTGTACAAAAAAGCTAAGAAAGAAAACTGTATACTCAGTCCAAAAGTTAGTGAAGAGATAGTAAAAATAATGGAGCATTTAGAAAAAGCCAGATATTTCCCTTCGGAGTTGGTGGAGCCCAAAACCGAGCCAAAATGAGAGGGAATATCTGACTTACATTCAATAATGTAAATTAAAATCAATGCTAATGTTGTTCTATGTGTGCTGGCTGTGTAAATAGGAGTAATACATATGGAAGTAATAGATACCTAAAATCATGTCTATCAAACAAGAGTTTAGATTTTATTTTTTTCATGACATTGTAAATACTAAAGAATTCTAAATCTGTTGATATTTTTAAAACATTTGCAGTTATGTCAAGCAAAATAATACACATCTGTACAAGTAAAATTACAAACACGAACAAATTCAACTCTGTACACTGTGTTTGACAGCTATGACAAGCTAACAGTTAACGAGAAGACACACAGTGGAAATGACAGACATCAAACACACATGGAAACATACAAGCACATTTCTTCATGCACACACATGTTCCCGGTTCTTCCATGCTGGTCCTATAATATTTCTTGTGGCTAAAAATGGCACCTCGGTAGCTTCAGAATCGTGTTTAAGTGAGGCCACATTATCATTTCAGAAGGCAAAGACAGAAGGCAACATATGCCCAGCACTGTCCTTTGGTCCCTCTGACTCAAAGTATTCATCAAAAAGCTGTGCTCTCCCATGAGCTTGCTGCCATATGCTGCTGGAAAATGTCACCAGTAAAAGTCATAATAATTCACTAGCTTCAGATCCACATTTGATATTCCTGTTTTTCAAATATCGGGACCTGCATCTCATACTTTTGAGAAATATGTTGCCCAGCAGTGAACAGAAGACAATTGCAATCATTGGCCTTTACATCTAAAGGCAGGTGCAAGTTTCCTGACGATACAGCAGTGGTGGGCCTGATCACATATAGCAATGAAAAGGACTACCTAAAGGAAGTAGAGGACCTGACCCACTGGTGTCAGGAAAATAACCTACTCCTGAACATCAGCAAGACTAAGAAGAATAGTGGGCATTGGGAAGAAGCAAGGAAGGAACAACGGCAGCTTTGAGTATCTTGGTGACCATATCACCAAAGCAGAGACTGTTTCACCTCAGACACCTGAAGAACTTCCAGGTAACCCGTCAAATACTAAATTATTTCTACTCCTGCACCATCAAGAACATTCTGACAGGAAACATTGCTGCCTTTTACAGATACAGCACCGAACAGGACTGCAAGGCCCTGCAAAGAGTGGTTCCTTCAGCTGAACAGACATAAGGCAGTGTTGTACCCTGCCTAAAGGATACATGTGCCAAAGGAACATGGCCAGGAGAATCATTATGATCCCAAACCACCTGGATAACAGCCTTTTCTTCCCGCTGAGGTCAGGAATATGGGTGTTAATAATTAATCGATGATTGATTAATGTTCGTCAAGAATTTGGTAGATCACATGGACATTTTAATCGATGTGTGTATTTTTTAGTTTTAATTTTATCTATGACTGCGTGTCACTACTCACTGAACTGAAACACAGCTGAGCGTTCAGTTCTGCGGCCGTACGTCAATAAACCAATGAGCTGAGAATAAAGTTGGATGAAGCTCAATTTGCAAACTGAAAGTTGCAATAACAATTTTAAAACACACAGAAATAAAAGAGGACTAATTTGAGCAAAACTAACTTACTGTACCAAACCTTGCTAGCATGAATTATTAGGCTTGATTTTATCCAAAACTTATTCAAACACAAAACACACTTAAATATGCAAGATTACTGTGAAACCTAACCTCATCTTTTATTTTGCCCATGTATGCATGCAGCGATTAATCAATTAATTGATCGTTAACGTTATAGATAATCGAGTTGGCAGGTTTCTTCCATACGCCCATCCCTAGTCAGGAAGAAGATACCAGATACACGAGGCCAGCACTGAGAGGCTAAGAGTTTCTATCCTCAGGCTACTAGGAAAAATTAAACACTGAAAACATGTATGACTTTTAAATGTTATAGATGTGTGTGAACAAATAATCCCCCTGATCTTGTTAAATAAATATAGCCGTATCAGTATATCGTTTACTGGACACAGAGGACTATGACATCTAACGTCAGAGCCCCCACCCTCGCAGTGGGTGTACCCTCAAAGGCAGCAGAAAACTGTGACCACATCTTCACAAGGCGGTGGGTGATTGAAGTTTTAAAAAGTGGTAAGAACTCAAATGTCTTTATACCTATTAAAACCATGATTCTAAAATATGTTTTTAAATCATAAATAGAATCTGATAATTTGCTAATCCTTTCTAACATGTATTTAATGAAAACTGTTTAAAAACAATATATTTTATGTTCAATGTGATAAACTTTAGTTTGTTTTTTTACATATACACTCACTGCATTCTAAATTTGATGCATTCTGTTTTTATTTAGGTTTTACACAGCGTCCCAACTTAATTCACCACAACACAGAAGGCATAGAAATAACTCAAAATGAGTTTGGACAGCTAAAGGTACATTACTGTAATCACATATTCTATCATGTGTGACAACTATTATCTGTATTTTACCAACAAGCACAATATGTACCTTTCTGACACTTTATTGTACAGTTACATCAATTGTCCTAGCTCATTTAAACTGGGGAACATGTGACCAGTAATATACCATCTAAAATAAACTGTCATGGACACGTGAGAAAATCAGAAATTCAGTAATGTCACCACTAAGGTATCTGCTACATTCTACAGTGTCCTTGGAAAATCCCCCTGACATATCTGTGAATGCCTGAATAACCGGAAAAATTAAATAGAAGTGACACCTACAGATTATTATTTTATAATTGGTTTTGAATACCAGAACATGGGTCCTTCGTGACCACTCTGCTCAGATAGCACTAAAATCCGCTTACATTTGAAAAGAGGGCTACAGTTTGCACAATGGCCCACTGTGGACTACAAAATACAGATGGGAGGGATAATAGTCTGTTTTAATCACAAAACTGGCAATCCAGAACAGAGAGTATTTTTGACTACATGCTGTATTTAGCTTTGTATCAAAAACATGATATGTGATCACTCACATTTTAGAAAATGGTATTGTTACACAGACAATTTAAATGTTTAAAGGAAACTATGGGGTTTTCCAAAGGAAAGTTTTTGGCAGTCAGGAGCTCTGGATAATAGACTTTTTTAAATGGTTAAAATCTGTGTTTTCCTTATTCATGCGAGGACAGAGCGAGCGAGAGAGGCAACACTATTCTGCGTGTTAGATGAGGGAGCTGTGCTGTTATCTGCTGATCCCAGAACTTCCCTTGGAGCACCGGAGTGGGTCTGTATCACGTAGTGCACCCTGCACTGGGACTGTGCAGCCTGCTGACAGGAAAGCTCGATTAGCGAGCCACAAAGAGGCCAATATAGAGGAGCACTTCCTCAGCCAAAGGGGGTTCGTCCGGAGAACACGCTCCAACCCTCTTTCCTGACAGAGGACAGTGACAAACACACACACTGGCTGGCCCACCTTGGGGAATGCGTGATGGATTGGGATTTGGTTTCTCCGACACATGTGCATGCACGAATCCCAACGTACAACACAACACATACTAGAAGGCATGTAAATGAATACACACACGCTCTTTCAACCAGGAGAAAGACTGTTATCTTTGTTCCATTATTAAAACACAACTGCTAAATTGATTTGGAAAGTAACAAAGTTTACGTTCTTCAAAGAATACTGGCAGCCATCCAGAGAGAGAGATGAGTATGTTTGGACTGGCCCCAGCCCTGCGCGTGCTGCCTTCACTCAGACAATGGGATGTAGATGTGGAAGTGGGCCTGGGCCAGATGAGGAAAACGAGATAGCAAGGGTGGGATGAGGGGTGGAGGTGCGCTGAGCACAGACTGGTAGGCTGTTATGGGACCCTGTGGCGGAAGGGCATTGTTCAGCAGAGGAAAAACACAACAACAATAAAAAACAACTCTTCCTGAATCTTTTTATATGATTATGTAGAGAACAATTGAGTGGGTGGGATCCGCTACTTTGAGGATATTGAAAGAAGCCTCTCCTTTGAGACTTGGAATGATCCTTTCACACCTTACTCTGGAACACGAGCAGGAAAATAAAACAATGCGAATTGCTGAGCAAGAAGCATATTGATCAAGAACAGTGTGTCCATTGAGAGAGATTACAATGGCCTTTGGCCTGTGACACATTAAGCAATGAACCAAAGGTTAATGAGGGGAAAATTGAATGATAATGGATCTATTTTTTCAAAGATACAGCATATTAAGCATCACGCTTTGGCATAATGCAAAGTCAATCCATATTAAGTGAAATTCGATTTAAAATTGACTCATCCTATGCAATTGGTCTGTACTGCAGAAGGCAGGAAAATGTATTGTCTGTAATGCTTGAATAACATACAGAAAAACAAAATATGCACAGACAAAATATCATAAATCTATCCATCCTTCCATCACAGAAAGTGCGACCTTGTGTTTTTGACAGTGTACGAGTGAGCACGTAACAGAAACACCAGGAAGTTGTGTGTAAAATTGTATGCTGGCCACATGATGTCTCGTTCTGTGTCTGACGGATACTGCTCGGCTGTAGATTCACAACCCTAAGGTCATGCACCTGATATACCTTTGAATCCTGCGGTTTGCTGGAGTGCAGAATCTTCTCAAGGGAAATATGCGTCCACAGATAAGAGTCTGGTGAGATGCTGCGCATCTTGGCCCTCAAGGCCTAGACATTGGTTTTCTCTTCATCTCGTTTTCACATTTTTGCAGCTTTCCATTGATTTAGTACTAGCTCATTTCACGTACGGTGCAAGCACAAGTTGAGTTAGCTGGTGTGCTGTTGTCTGTATACAGACAGCAGGGGATATAAACATTCAAGACAAGTCCACATTTTATCAGTGTAGGTCAGTGTAGACACAGTCTACCTGTTATCCCCTTCACATACTCGATTTATCAGGATTTCATTAAGATCCTTAAACAATGTCTACACAGCTGAGAGCTCTTACAACAAGAGTAATTATCACATGATTACATGATAAGATTTTGGCAACACACTGAAAAATACATATTAGGTATATTACATATACATATAAGTCTTTCTGTTACATTTTTGTGGTCTGTACAATTAGGAAGAACAGTCAAGAGCATTAGTTGATTCTTCATTAGTTTTGCCATGACCATGAGGACCATTTAAATTTCCCTTTCATTAAATGTTCTGTCTGGTATAATGATCTGGTTGGGCTTTGTTAGAGAAGGGTAATGGCTTACATAGTCGTGCATTTTTTCAATCGATGTATGTTTTTTATAAAAAAATGTAATGTACTATTATCTACATATTTGTATTTATTATATTTCTAAGTTGCTGTATTTTTATTTTTTTTTCGCAATACTGCTTCATATTACTGCTTCATATCACATTACAACCTCGCAATGCCAAGTTTTGAAAGCTTTGAAATGACCTTTTTGAGAAAAAAAAGTTAAGATACTGATTTGTTTTTATGAATTGTGACTTTATATGCCCACTAGCAGTTCAAAGACTCATGACTCAACCTTAGCCTCCCAACACTGAGTTTAACAAACAGTTTTGTAAGTTGTACAGCTGTAAACTGCATAGTTTAAAAGTCAATGATGAAATCATGCCATAATAACAAGTCAATAATAGACTTCATTCACATTAAGCCAGAGATACTGCTATTTAATCAGTATATTACTGTAATGTAGAATGTAATAGAATTATGTAATTCCATATGATAATAGTAGCAGCAATGTTGCCTTCGAAACTGTTCTGTTAGAAAATTAAGTGAGAGGTGGAAAAAAAAAGGAGAACCCAGTGTGCAAAAGAACCTTCTCACTTCTAAAGAAAAAAGCCTGAACCCACAGACCTCTGTCTTAAAGGTAAACATTTATTACTTCAGGGGTGCCCGAATGGCTGGCAGCCTCTCACTTCACCAGGCTGTAAATGTCATCTTCTCTTTGACACATTAGTGACAAATGAGTCAAAGCTCCAGTGGCAAGAGAGATGATTTGCCCTTCCTTTCTCTGGTCCAGGCAACTAGCTGGCTAAAATCACAAGCTGTGCTTCAGAGAATGCTGACTTATAAACCATATGTAAAGCCATGACTGGATTCAGAAATACAGGAGGAGCCTTTCATATTGTAGCCTGCTAATTACACAGTGGGTGGATGTATTTTCCTGCCTGCAACCCGGATGATATCTAAATAACGTTGTTTGTTTGTTTTTTTCCTTTCACATATTTGTTTCGAAGCTCCTGACTGGGATGGCAAAAAACTGGGCAGGAAAATATAACCCTGAATCCAAAAGTTTGTCAAACGTCTAAAAAAGAATGCATTTAAATTTGGAATATATATATAGAATATAGGGGTTTGTATAAATGTGTATTAGTTATATATCATCTTTGTACACATTTTAATTGAACATAAGGATTAGAAAAATTATTGCATTCTGGGTTTTTTTATGTTTTTAGACAATGTCCCTTTTTTTTCGAATGATCGTTGTAAACTAAGTAATAATGACGGTGGGAAGCATTGTTTGAGAGTATGAATAGTTTGAATTAAAAGAGCAACAGTCTGAACAATGGTGATACATCTCAAGAGCAGAAGATTGGATTGTGTCTAGTCTGTATTAGAACTATAGTTATGTTGTCTTACACCGACACGATACTACAGTACAGTTAGTATAATCTTTAACATTATTTCTATTATAGAAAACAATGCTTATTTACTTTATCCTCTTTAGGGCTTTCATATCCCTTTATCTTTTAATGACTTTGTATAAGTAACTTTTCACTGAGAACTAAGACTAACTTAGGTAGGTCCCGCTCATTATAAAAGAGCACAAAAATCTCTAAGGGTTTTTTTTTTCTCCCTCTCTCTTGGACTAACATTAGGTTGCCTTCTGGAAGTTCTGACCTGGGCCAGACAGCAAGGCTTCAGAACTGGCAACTGTCTCTCCACACCATTAATCAGGCACACAGAGGACTGTCTTCCATCCAGATGGGGAGCCTCTCTACAACCAGAGAAAAATAAGCAGGCTAATTAATTCTTATTGTTATAGACAGAGGGAGATTAGATGGAGAGAAATGAGAGGGGGACAGGAAGGGAGAGTGGAGTCACCTTTAACGAAGCCCACAATATATTCTTCCTACATGGTCATTGTTTCTTCAGCAAAATATATCTATGACTTGAAATGCTGTATGACTGAATGAGGAGGGCAGAGCGACATCACAGTTAGAGGTTAATGAATGATAAGGAGCCTGGAGCACTCTGGGACACAGTGTGGCAGTGATTAGACAGGCCCAATAGGACACAATCAAACTTTCAGTCCACTTTACAAGGATGAGTGAGACAACTGATTGTAATTCCCACTGGTTATTGCGCTATGTAGCTACTCTAAATACCTAGCTACACACTGATATCTAAAGAAAAACATGGCAGACTACTAGCTAGAATTCTAGGGGATATCTGTAGGTTTATGTACAAGATTTAGTCATTGGTGGGGCAATGAATGGGTAAATTATGGATTTTGCGCACATCAAACCCCATTAAAGTGTTGAGTTTCTCTGCTACGAACACATCCAGAATGAACGGGGTAATGGATGAGAAGATAGCACTATTACTAAAGGAACTGTGTTGTCACCCATTGGCTTGTGGAGTCCTTTTGGAGTCCAGAGTTCGGCATGTGCCATTTTGGTTTATGGCCGGCGCCATAATTGGTCATTAACCTTTGGTTCATTGCTTAATCTGTTCATGCGCTGAACAGATCGGGAGCCGGAGTGACACTAAATTATCAGGCAACACCAGTGCTAGCTAGCATGATTAGCAAGATGTAGTGGTTATTCAAAATAAACAGCAGACTCCTCAAAGCGTCTTTTAGTCCAACCGAACACTGAACAAGACATTTAAAGCTACCAAAATGTTACAATAAACTACACAACGGGAAAGGATAAAACTTTGAAGACACACAGGAAAAACATGCAAGATGTCATGGCAGCAAACCTGGTAAACATGTTGGAGCATTTAACAGCTAAACAGCCAGATAATTCCATCAGGAATTGGTGGAGACCAAAAACGGAGCTAAAAGGAGAGTGATATAGGACTTGCATCCAGGTGGACAGAAACACTAATTCAAATAAATGTATATGTTGCTCCATGTCTTCTTGACGTTTATCTAAACAAATGTTAATAAGCAACCTGGTGATTATAGGTCAATGCCATATTTGCAGCTTGTTGCTGGTTTTGAGTCAGGTGGTTGTTGAAGTTTTAACCAAACCAAACTTAAACTTTTTTGCAGGGATACATCTTTACAATACATTAGGCATTTGATATGTTAGAAACCAACAACATCTCACGAGTCTGGTGCACAAAGTTAATCTGCCAGTCTTTACACAAAACCATCTAAAACTAAGAAGGGAACTGTGTGTTTCACAGGTATTAGACACACACTGTGTTTGTGTGCTTAGAGTCATAATAGGATAAAAAATTGAAGTTGATGTCAAGTTCCACAGTGTTTCCAGATGGCTCTGTTTACACGGTGCAACTTATTGGTTTTATTATCAAATGTGAATTACAGAGAGGATATGAGTACCTGTTTCACAATAATTAGGGAGCAAGTTAAACTGTGAAATTAATTATGTTTATAGAAATAATTGAAAGGAACACTCAGACGTATGAGAAAAATACACACGTTTGGCGTTTTACTAAAATGATATGAAAGGTTCAATTAAGGGTTTTCAACATGTTAAGCACAAATACTGGAGCAAGGGGGAGCAGTTCCACTACCAATCAAAAGTGTTAAAATAAACCTTTCACAACTCCTTGCTTAGTAACGATCAACATGTTGTCAATAAATCCAAACGTTACCTGGAATTCCTTTGCAAAAGTTATGATGGTGTGTAAAGTTGGCAACACAACTATGGAAAAAAAAAGGAAAGCACATTAAATAATTAAAACTAAATCATGTAGCTTTGCAGAAAAGCAAAGGCCAGATGAATTGTGTTTTGTCGTCAAACAAAATGCTTTGGTAAATTTTCCGTTCTTGTCATCTGGGGCAAACACACCGCAGTCACAAACAGTGGATAATGATGGAGGACGTCTCCAGAGAACTTCCGCAATTATCTCATCTACCCTGAAGTCTCAACTGGCATCTGTGGTTCCCCACCTGAAAATATGACACAAATGGGAAGAGAGGAAGGAGGGTAGCAGCATGCCATCATTGTGCTTCGGTGACATACAGGGCTGCTAGTGTTTTGTGCTGATCCATGTGAGCACCAACAATTGCTTCAGGGTACACACACATGCCTGATTTTCAAAAAAAATAGGAGATAAGTCAGTTGTGCATTGGACAAGTTACACTGGCTCCTACCGCTGAGTCATTATTTTGATAATTATATTATATTGATCACTAGTATTTCTTTACAGTTTTTGAACTGGGATTCGTTCAATGTCACTTCTGTCTTGAATCTTCTCACAGGCATCAGCCTTATTGTGTCAAAATATACTGCTGTTCTATCAAAAGTGGGCTCATATTTTTTTAGCAATTTAAAAAATGTTATTTAGCAAGGAACATGAAAAAAACAATAATATATATAAATACATATACACACATATATACCTACATATACATATACACACATATATACCTACATATACATATACACACATATATACCTACATATACATATATATATATATATATATATATATATATATATATATATATATATATATATATATCATACTATACTGCTACCAATACGAAATACTACAACTACAACAAGCATTCTACAACTTCACTCTGTCATGTTACTCACACAACAGTCCCCATACAATAATAGTAAGCAGCAAAAAAAATGAATCTTATCTTACTGAACATGATAAACATCTACTCATATAAATAGTACCACAAGTAACATTGAAATAATAACGACAAATGTACATGGAGTGCACATAGCTTAGATTAGTTATCACTGTATGATTTAACAGTGTCATGGTCATTATATAAAGAAATATGTTGTGTTATTTACAGAGCTATATAACAACAGGTCTCCAACCACAACTAACAGGGGAAGTTTTATCATTGTATCCCATACTGTCAGCCAAATCAGGCCCTGAAAAACAATTGTAGACCACTGTTTTCTAGTGCTGTTTCACGCTGGGATTTGACAGTACTGTTTGGTAAAAATGCTGTGAATTATATTTTGTTTACTTTCATAATTATCTCTCTTGGTTTGAGTAGGTTCATTAACTAAAACTAACTCGCCTAATGGCCCGTTTTATGTATGCAGCAATGGTGTATGGGCCAGGGACACTTGCTCTCCTTCTTGTGCAGACATTGTCCCTCATGAACCTGCGAGCATGCACCTCAACCCCATGTGAGGCTGTGAAGGAATCTATTATTTTTTCAATCCTGAGGGAAGGAGAAAGGTCTCCAGCATCATTATTTTCCTTCAAAATGTAACTGACTTTACTGCACACCCTAATTTGCTTGCCGTAATTATAGGTCATGCTCCCCTTTTGTAATTTATAAAACCTTTTGTTCTTATCAATAATGAATGGGCTTTAGCAAATCATGGTGCTATAATATTTTGATATTATGAAAATGCTAATGCGTCAGGGACCTTAAGCCTTATCGGCCAGGTCCGATGCTCTATTAAACAGCCGGCAAAAGAAGTTGGACGCAAATTGCTTATGTTAATGCCCCAGTTGTACCCAGACAGCATGAGGAGTCTGCAATTAATTTCATCCAGGCGGTGGATGGACAGGCAAATTTATTTCCCTTCCACAGGATGGTGGCTCCCCCTCCTTTCTCTCAGGTCTCCATGCATAGAATTGGAAAGGCTGTGAGAACAAGAGATAGAGGGTAAAAGGGAAAGTGCGAGGGGAGCGGTAACTTCGGAGCAATCTGTGACCTAATTGAACAGCGGCAAAAAGGGGAGGGCAGCGTCAGGGAGACAAGAGGCGAAATCTTCATTCATTCCGCTGACAAGTGTTTTCACAACTTAAACCTGTTTTATTAATTGTGTTTGACATCTCCCTAATTACTTTCATTTACATCACATCAGCTCCTAGCAGACGATTAGACTGCATATCAATTCAGTGCGGTGTTGGAGCACAAGGAGAGGAGTGGATACTGACTGAGTTATAAAGTGTTATTTCATTACAAGTAGTCTGATGTGATACGATCGCACACACTCAAAAACAATGCTTCTCTGTCAACCTATTGGGTATTTGTAGTGCGTAAATAAAGAATATAAAGTTGCAGCATGTTAGACACTTGAATAGAGTAATGAACATACAAGTCTGCAGAGTGCCTATGTTTCAAATAGCAATCTCTGCTGAGAGCAGTAAACTTTGATGTCTTGTAGAGCACGGCCTATAAACCCTTGATTAATTGACACCACTGTTTCAAGCTATATGAGCCCCTACCTTCCAAATGCCATACCGTGACAGAAACACACACAAAGTATGTTATTTTTACTCTGCCTTGGGATAAAATAGCATCCTCTCATAGGAATATGCAGAGGTAGAGAGCTTAGGTATAGTGACTCTGGCCTCTCTGCTCATCTTGTTAAAAACCCTCATTGGGGCTCTCGCTGGAGCCGTCAACTCGAGACCCCACACCTTCTCCTTCACTGTCCTTTTATTTGTAATCGCACACTCCCTGGGTGATTCCCACAGCTGGGATGGCAGCATTTTTAGAAGGGAGTTTTCCTGCAGAAGTTGTGGAACGCTGCCTGCAGACTGTAACCTAACTAGAGCTTCTCTGCATCATGACCTGCACAGAAATATTTACAATAACGTGTTGTAACAAAGCATTACCTAATATGGATAATGCTATAATAATTCATTGTTTTTTCAATCAGACATTTAGTCCATGGATTTAAAAAAAATGGGGGAAAAACACAATTTCCCATAGTCCAAGACGATGTCTTCAGATTCAGTTTATGAGGATATGTGACATTAAAAAAAGAAGCAAAGACCCTCGTTTGTGAATTTGGAACAAGAAAAAGTTGTCTGAAATGCCTGAAACATTCGATTATCAGAATGGTTGATTATTATTCAGTCGATTGATTAATCAACAAATTGCTTCAGCTTTAACTGAAATAGCTAAGAGATATGACACTATAGTTTCCATTAATTGCATTCTTTGTGGAGCTGTTTTGGAAAATGGAAGATTCCTTAATTCACCTTTAATCTTCAGTCTGTCTGCTTGATGGAATACAGTGCAGGATTGTCTGTTTAATCCAAATAACTGTGATTCTTTCATTTTTAAATACATAATGGAAATAGATGAGGATGACTCATAAAAATTTATACCCCAATTCTCTATTTTAATTTATAGCCCACCCTCCAGGCACATATTATTCAAACATTAATATAAAAAAGAACTATACATCAAAAAGTGTCAGCTTTCACTTTTACTTTCATTCATAGTCATGCATATTATATGTAGACTAGGCTTGACTGCTGCCCGTCTTATAACAATTATACATTAAGTAAGTAGCAGATTGATGGATTGATAGATAATGTCCATATTCTGCATTCAGTGTACTTAAATTTTAATGACCTTTTTCAACACCCCTACTTTTAACTTACATGTTTAGATAATACACTTTATGCAAATTGTAGAATTCTATAAATTTTAGATTTGTCTCTATTCATCTCTCTGTCTGTGAGAGATGTTCATTGTGAAATTTGATTAAAATCAAATTTAAACCATTCATTTTCTTAGGTGTGAGAAACAGTTCCCTGCATATAATTTTATATTTTATACACACACATGGAAAGAAAGAGAGAGAATAAAATCAAAGCTTGTGTAGAACTGAAAACAAATGTCATCCATCCATCAAAATAACTTCTGTCAAGTACAGAATAATACTTCCTTATCTCTGTAATCATTATCAATACTACTGAGATCAACCCCTGCTCGGGGATAAATTAGAAAATAGATGCAGGCTAATCATCCTGTATAATGTATTGATGTGTAATGTTTCTTGTTACTAACAATCATTAACAACCCACTCATGTGATGTGATACTAACAAACTGTTTGCCTTAGCTACAGGGGGTTAGGTAAACACTCTTTTTTTTTTCTTTTTTTTGTCCTCACTAGTTTCAGTCCCGTATGTTTGGTAATCGGCAGTGGTAAGTCAGAAGACATCAGCTTGACTCTATTAATTACCACCTGATCCTTTCTTCCTGGATAATTAGGTACCCATTAGTTCTAATCAAGTAGTTACTTAATTATTGCAGTAATTAGTCTAATGGTCTAGCAAATTGAAGCTTTATCACTTTCGGATACTTAATGTTCTTGGCAGAGTACATCACAAGTGTCAGGGCTTGGGTTTCAGCAATCTAGCAGTAGAAAACAAACTTTACACCGTGGCATACATGATGTTGGACTATTCATGATTTAATATGCATATTATACGATTTCACGTTAAGACGCTTCCCGAAGTAAATGCTGTGAGCTGTGACACCTACACTCCTTCACTGAGTGACAAACATGCCATGTTGATAGGAAATTTGTAACGTGAGAATTTTTTTTTTAATTTTAGTATGACAAAACATCCCTAATAGTCCAGACAGGCTGAGCTGGATTGTGCTGTTTTGTTGCGCTCACATTAATCGGCTTGCACAAGGGGAAATACCTTTGACATCACTGAAAGAGGGCAAGCTAAGCAGCAAGGCTAATCTGCCAACAATTTTTTTTTGAAAGAATGCGTGGTATTCAGTTCATTCAGTTTTCCTTGTGGGTTGTTTCAATGTCCCGTCACAGACATCAGACGCCAAACGCGTAAGGGGTGGGTGGGAGAAATGCTCCGACATCGGGGCTCAACCGGGCCACAGAGGGGAAAGTGAATGGGTTGTCTTCAAACTGCAATAAATTGGGCCTGGCTTGTCTGTCATCACCTTCCAATTAGCTGCACTTTATTGAGTCTGCCAGAGATGGAGGACGTTGGCAGGTGAAGAGAGGTGTCTGAAAGGTGGCTGCGCCGGTACACCAAAATCAGACAGAGCTCAGTTGTGACCCAGACATCCTCCCCCACCTTGACCAACAGACCTTACAGGCAGGACAAAATACATACATGTACACACAAAATAATGACAACATACAGTACAGAAAGGCATGAACTCTGTCCAGGCCTCACATTAATAGTGATTTTAGAATATAGATCATTTTCAACTCAAATCAAAATGTTTGCGACAGAGCTGTAATATGGTTGACATATACACATATTACACAGAGATTACACAATACTACCTTAAAGAAGATACGGCATTGCTTTTTTATACTGACCCGAACTACGGTAACATACTGCTGCCCAGTGTATGATTTAAGATGGCATGCCACAATTCTGGAAGCACAAGTAACGTAGCGTGTAACGCAACAGCCGCAGCATCAAGTATGTGTAGTCTTGCCATGCCTGCTGTCCCCTTTACACAGATGTCTCGTTGGCTCTGTTGTTGCTTTGGCTTTACATCGGAGCTTGGGATCATACATTTGGACGTGAGTGTGTGTGTGTGTGTGTGTGTGTGTGTGTGTCAATCAGCCTAATACTTTTTGTACATATTTATGGCTGTATGCTCCAGAATTCCTTGTGGTGACGGTGATTCAAAATATTTGAAAAATCTATTTTATAGACTTCTCTGTTATATACGGTTACTGACTGCTGACTCCTAACTCCTCTCAACTTGTCGGTACAGGCCGCAGTGTTTCCAGTTGGGACAACAGTCACGTTGGTGTTGACGGATTCTTTTTGTTGGCATTTTTTACGTTGAAATTGACACATCGCTGCTGTTTAGGAATTATTCCTGTCCAGATTTGCACATCAACTTATGATATCTGTGCTTTGTATTCATTCAATTCAATCATCAGAGCAGCTGGAATTTAAAATATTCAATGTCAGCCAGCTGTCATAATGCCATGGTTAACTCATCACTTATGCTGGTGATACACAGGGCAACTTTTTGGTTAACCTGACAGGACAGTGTGCACACAGCTGGTGTGATCTGCACTCTACTGATTGCACTTTTCTAGTTTTAATTTCTACTTCTTTTTTTTTCTCTCTTCTCTTTTATAAAATCATATTTGCAAAATTGGAATAGGAACATTGTTTTTTTTCTCCCTTTTTGACAGTTCAAGCATGCACTTCACTACATACATGCACTTGGTACATAGTGGTTTAGTCTTTCAGCAGAACAAACTTCACAAAATGCACACACAAAACTAAAGCTTTATGAAATTTTAAAGCAGACAATCTAGTCATCTCTCCTTGACCTATTTATCCCTAAACGCATAATGCCCCACAAGATGCATTCACAGTAAAAAGTAAAAGGCAAAACTCTGCAGTGCTCCTTGCTGTATGACAGGAGTGTGTGAAAACTGACACACAAGAGTTTTCAAATTGGGGCCCGGGGAGCCGAAGCATAAAATAACTTCAATCTCAGCAGCTCTCCAAGGAATAGAGCAGAAGTGCCACCAACAACAACACAACAACAGAGAGGCATGAAGGGGTGAAGGTAGGAGTTATTAGAGGATAAAACATGCCTCTCCATCTCACTCCCTCTCTCTCAGGAACCCCAAGGATGATCAATGGATTTAGTCAGAGGGATATTCAAGCAGAAAATTGCTGCCTTTTTGCTTTTCTTTGAAGTATTTCCAGAATACATACCGAAGCCCCTGTCCACCAAGGTTGAAAGTAACAGCACAAGTGCAGTCTCTACCAGTAATCCTGGAAAAGGGAGAAAAAGGTGGGGGAGGGTGTCGATGCGGGCACCGAATGTTAAAGGACGCAAGGAGGGCCTAGATTGAAACTTTGCAGGTATAAAATTGAAGGCAGCCAGCTGAACAGACATAGTCAAAGTATGGCTATTTTTCAAAAGGGAACCTCAATGACCAACATAGAAAGTAAAAAAATAAATAAAAAAGGAACAGCCCCAGGGCCAATACACAGGGCAAAGCTATGCAGATATGGTTGTGTGATTTATTACACCCAGTTCACATCTATTTACTTTAAACATCCAGTTAACTTCAATGTTTGCTTTACCAGTAAATCATAACTTGTGTATTTTACAAAAAAATCCCAAGAAAAACAGTGAGAAAGAAACTAAATTTTAGTCATTTGTAAACATTTGTGGTTCCTCTCTATTATATAATAAGCAGCAGATTTTTAAGGTCATAGTGATGGCGAAGGTTTTGTAAATGAATGAATGAGCCAAAGTGCACCGGTGAGAGGCTGAACTCAAATGCTGGTTAGTGAGGACCTCCCCGGCCCCTGGGGGCCCCGGTGGCACTGTGCAGATGACAGCAGAGGCATGTGGCACACTCGTAGCATTATGGATAGGACACAGCGATGGGGGAGCAGACTCCTCAGCTCCCTGCTGCGTGGTGTGATGGCCTCATCTGTTTTGCCATCGCTACTCTAATACATCTGCAGCACATTCCCTCCTAATTAAGATTCCTCTGTTCTATTTGTCATAGGATGGAGAGGATATCACAGAGGGTAGTTTAGCCACAGTTTTTGGATTAATTGCTGGGCAAATCACCACACGCAAGAATGCCCAGTGAGCCTAAGCAAGAATACCGGTGACAATAAGTCTTTTTTTTTTCTGTATGTTATTTTTTACAGATAAGCCTCCATGGGGAATTGGATCTAGAAACTATTTGTCACAGCCTGTACCTCACTTACATTATTAATGCTTAACAATGTAGTCATTGTGGTCATTGTTTGAAAGAAAAGTTGTATAAAATTGAACGTGTATTTGTCTAGATAGATAATAATTCTGTGTTATGTCCCACATACACATGTGTTGTATATGGATTTCCAAAAAATGGCATGCATTTTCACTGCATTGAAATCTTATAACATTAAAATTTACAAGGATGGTGGTTTTATTTGTGGCAAGTACAGGTCACAACACAATTCTTAGAATTTTAACAGGAACTGCAAAAACAATGTTTTTCTGGTTTGTCAATGCGATAATAAAAAAATGCTTTGTATTTCCCTTTATTCAAAGACAACAGCAAAACAGACAATTACATGAGCAGCCAAACATGTGATGACAGGGCCATTGTTTGCAGGTTGTCTCTTAAAATGCCTTTAGAAAAATGCATCTAATGTGATAAATATTGTTGCCATTGACTTATTACTTCATTTTAATAACCAAAATTGTGAGTTGTGTTGAAAAAAAATTTAACTGATAGGCAACACTGCCAAATAATGTTATAAGTACCACATTTTAAGTAATACATCATCTGAAAATGTAATTAATCAATGTATTTTATTTTTCATTTTGACATAAAAAGCCTCAATAATGCCATACATCTAAATAAACATTACACTTTCTTATGTCCTCTCTTTCATGCAGGCAGGCTCGCAAGCACTCCGTTGTAGATACAGTAAGCCAAAATACTACAGGTAAATCCTGGAGAGAATAAAAAAAATCCTCCATTTTCAGCACCGTTCCTATCATGTCAAGGGGGAAGGATTTCTTTTTATGGTTTAATTCAACAATAGCATTTGCGATTGGGGTTTTGGGCATCTCAAGGGCATTCCTGGTGAAATTACTGAGACTCTGCACCATTTATCACAGTCTGACATGTGTCATGTTCCAGATTCTGGTGCAGAGAGGTTACAGCTGAAGACAGCTCTCTCTTTGTTGAGCAGCCATCAAAGACAACATCTCGTATTTATCAAAAAAAGGAAACCTGACAAGAGGATAGGAACTACAAAAGTGCTGTCATATGTTCTCCTATGCCCTCATATTCAGACATATTAATCTGATACAATATAGAAGAAAGAGGGCCAGTTATTAGAATGTATCCAACCATAACCCCGGTTCATTAGTATGTTTACAATCTGGTAAGAGATACACTACATGGTGCACTTTCAGATCAAAAGGTGGATAGAATACAATAAATACATTTTAGATGGAATGTGGGCACTTTATATTGAAAATCTTGTATGTAAAGCAGGATTTCTTTTAAATCGGTGGTTCTCAAATAGTTATATTATAAGCCAGTCTCACAAAATAGGGTCCAGTCCATACAACACACACAGTCCATTACAAAGGGCAATCCCAAATGGGGAGAAATTCCCTGCGCCATCATTGTTATGATAAATTCAGTATAATACATATGCTCACAGTCACAATCAAACCACACTCCCCACCCTGTCAGTGTTGCATTTGTTCACACCTCACATGAGCTTCAAGTTCAGTTCACACAGATTAAAACAAACTACTTCTAGTCTATCATTCACGATTAAAATTTTGAACAAATTACACAATTTTCCCAAAATATGAACTAGTTCACGTTTATTGATCGCAGGATTTGTTTGTTTTTTGTTTCAACTCTGGGCTTTCCAAGTGCCCTTCTAGTTTGTTTTTATTACATTTGCTCTAAAATTCACATGAATCCCGCATTTTCTATTTTTTTTAAATGTGCAACAGTTGCACCTGCCACACAACAATGGCAGAGTTGAAGCACAGCTACGACAGAAACGTGCTCATTTGTCTATATTTCTATGCCAAAGCCATAACATGAGGATTATATAGGTATTTCAAATGTAATCCAAAATATGTATCTAAAATTACACTGTAGGACATGTCTTCAGTCATCTGTAGTGGTTATTACTTTCACTGCTCATGTCGATTCTGGCAATGAAGCAATCCCTTAGTAGTCCAATTACTGTTCAGCCAAGTGGATATCTTGGTGTTAGTTACATGTGGATTTATTGCAGGTGCTTTGTCCAACTAACAAACAGAACGGTGTGCAAGATGATGTGCAAGCATGGAAACATCCATCAATAACACAAAAAAGGAACTTTGTGCTAAAAAGACTGTAACTTTGGAGGATAGCCAATTGATTCAGCCAATTCCAAATACTGAAATATTCTCTTTGTAACTGCTGAACTTCAGAATACATTATAGCATGGATTGAGGTCTATAGTTTTTCTCCCTGTCTTTTATAGTCACACTAACAAGACATTCTTCATTACTAGTATCAAGAGGATGAATTATTATAGCAACCACTAACTTGTTTAATGTACAAATTGACATGTGAGCATTATGTTAAGATGGATTTGAAATCATCTTAATTAAACCAGGAAAAAAGATCCAAACTAATGGTCATTTATAACTTCATAAAATGTATAATCAGTGATCATTTATAACTACATTGTATATCTATAACTTGTCCTTGTTTGGGTAATTGGCCAATGAGTTGATTAAGCTTTGGAGTCAACATGCAGCCACTTAATTAATGTATCCAACACCAACCTGCTGTGAGCAGCTACCCAAATCAAGATTCAAACAACCAGGATACATTTTGTCCACACAAGTTTAAGGAAAAACTTAACCAGTGTTTGAATCTGGTGTATTTACCTAATCAGAGAGATTTATCATGATTGCTTGTGTATCAGGCATATTTCATTTAGATTTTTTTCCTCTGTTGCCTTACTGTCTAGGCATATGTGTGTGTGTGCGTGTGCGTATGTATGTATATATATATATATATATATATATATATATATATATATGTATGTGTGTGTGTGTGTGTGTGTATATATACACACATATACATATATAAAAATTCTTGTTTTCTTTTATTTCATTGTGATGCTCTGCTCTTGAAAGGTGCTATACAAATAAAATTAATATTTTTTACTTTCACTTTGACGAATTTGCCTGATTTATTGACCACTCCATGACCTCATATCTGTTCAATTTTTTTTTTGTTTATTACTTGCTTTTTGTTTACTGTTTGTATAATGTGAAAAATGTTCCTAAATTAAAAAAACAAACAATGTTATTTATCCGAAATTTTGTGAGTAATCGTTTAATCAACAACATACACAGATGTGTTGTGGGAAAATGATGCCTTAAAAATGAAAACATATTCCCTATGCAAACTTCTCAAGTTATCTCTGAGGAAATTTTACCGTCAGAGCCTCACAAAACAGCTCCCTTTAAAAGGCATGTAAAATGTCATTGTTTAAAGAGTGCATCAATAACTGCTGACATAGTTAAATGTAAAGTACCACACAAGGGGGAGGGGGTGTGTATAAAATTAATTAATTCTACTGGCACATTATTTATGACTTAATATGATATACTGGTGTGCTTTATAATAACACTGAATGTGCATATTTCTGGAGGAGACAGTGGAGTAATTATGCAGAATGCCTTTTACCATGAATGTACAATATTAATTACAGGCACGGTTGTTTATCAATTGTGAAACACTGTTTAAAAGCTGTTTGGAAGATTGCCACGATGACCCAGGCTTGTCTCCTATCTTTTACTTTCGACTGCTTATAATGTGACACAAGGCATCCCTTTCCAGAGCACTGATATCCAGGTTAATAGAGGAGGAAGTGATGAAGGAGATCCCGCTGTGTAAGAAACATTAATCGGAACTCAATCAGAGATTCAAACGCATGATAAATCTGACAAAGGCAAAGGGATAAATGAGATAAGAAAATTGTAAAATAATTGTCAAAGTAATATTTTATACACATGAAGGGTACATCACGTAAGCTGGCTGCTTGTTGACCATTCACCATTGTAGCGGACAAGAAGCGGGTTCGGCAACAAAACACTGTAAACCGTAAGCTTCTATTTGCTGTATTTTCATTGAGCTCATCTGCTGCACTTACCTCTTTAAAACATATAGGTCAAGAAGTCATTAGGACCATGTGTCACTAATGAGCTATTGCAGGTATTACTTGCAGAATCTGCACTGGTCTAAAATACTAAGGAGGATTTGATCCTGGGGCCTTCAGTCTCAGAGTGGCACGTAATATTCATCTGACATAAGTGACCAAGTACTGAGCACTGATGAGTGAACACTGGTAGAATTGTTTGTCTTCATATGTGCAGTGCCTACTGAGGCCTGATATTTTTACGGCAGATATAGAAGTAGACATCGTGTGGATGGAAAAGTTTCTTGGACTAAAGTTGAGATGCAGAAATTAAACTGAAGTTGTTGTTTTTTCTTGGTGGTGCTTTATAACAATCCATTCATTCTGTATTCTGTAATTATTCAAATAAAATTAACTCCGTAAAAATAATATTTTTCAAAAGTCTATGAAGGCTAAATGTGTTTCCACTTTTAGCAATACCAATTTTCCTTTGTTAATCAAAACATGCACGTGGGGCAGAGATCTCTCTAACCAACGTACATCATATAGTCACAGCAAATCAACTGCAAAAACAATTATTCAGTCCTGTTCCTTACTGGCATTAAGGCATATACACTGTGACAATGTCCTCCAATAAAATCTAACATTATTCTCCTTTCTTACATGACCTTATTCTCCAAGGAAGAAGATATGTCATCAAGCCAATAACCAAAATATCAATATTTATCTGATCATACCTATTATCAGAAGTGGCCTAAAACTTTCAGAACAGTGTTTGTGGGTGCAGTATTTTGATAACTCCTATTAATTAGCATCATGTCTTGAAGGGAAAAACAATATGCAAAGCAGAACAACTAACAACTCTCGTAGAAGAAATGGTGTCAAAAGATGGATTTGGAAATAAAGATTGATAAGATGCTTAACACTCCTCACTGGAACGAATGTATTCTTTGAAGAATTTTTTTGATAGATACAAAACACAACAATTTATCAAAAAGCTCGATATCAGAGTCACTTGTAAACAGCAAAAGACCCGAGTCAATGTTACAAATTAAATAATTTCAAAGGAAGAACACCAAAGCAGAAGTACCTGCCAAAATGCGTGGATGAAAAGTGGACATATTCACCCTGACAACTAATGGTTTGTGGACTATGGTTTTAAACCCTGAAGTATGGCCTTGTGGCCATCACCATCTTGATTCATTGGCTAATGATAGCACTAGCTAGCTAGTTTGGTTTGCAAGGAACATCAACAATTCCAAAAGAACAACCAAATGTAGGACAAGACATTTTGAGGCAATTGACTTTCATGAAGTGAAAACACGCAGTGAAAGGGTCAAAGTTCTAAAACTGAAACCTGCAATGCAGTGTGGTAGAGACCTGTTAATCACAAGGCAGCCATGTCCTAAAGCATAACCTGCTTTATCATCTGTTTCACTCGAAATGGAACCATACTTTGCAAAATGAGCACCATGCTTTATTGAAAAGACCTAAAACTAGCTATTAAAACAGTAATGTCAATAGGAAAAATGTTAACCGAGTTGAAAGTCAAGTGAAAAGTACTGTCATTGTCTCGCTGACTTTCATGCAATCTGGCTCTTTCTGCAACCACTGGAGTCTCCCTCTGCTGGCCACTGGAAAGAAGGCACTTTCATTCATGCTTAATTTCTCAGATCCAGAGGTTTGGCACTTGGTTCCGTCATATATCGGGCCAGAAAATACAATCAGCCAGGTTCTTGATCACTAGTGCTGTAAAAGGGAGGGAGGGGGGGGCGGCCTTGATTTCACATTTTTTGGGACGTTGCCTAAAACTTAAGAAAAACAAACACAATGCAATATTTTCTTAATCTTTATTGACATATTCAGTTTAACACTGTACAAAGACAACATATTTAATGTACAAACTGATTAACTTGTAAATAAACTCTCTGAATTTGATGCATTCTGTGTTATTTACATTTAACACAGCATCCCAGCTTTTTGGGAAATCAGGCTGTAAATTGGAACCACTGCTTGGTGCCCATACATATCAGTTATACTTACATATTCACCCGACTTATGCAAGGTAAAAATTTGCTTTGTAAACACACCTTGATGATGGGACCAAAATCAGGATATTTTGGCCTCTGCTGGACCTATTTTGACCATAATTTTTCAATAGTTGGATACCTGATACAGTGGGAAACCTGGTGATGAAAAACAAGTGCCTAGACTTGATTTTAGAGTGTAGAGGAGAAAGAACTGGGTGCAAAATGCAGACTTTTACTACCTTTAGTTAAATAATCATTTTTACAGTACTTGGTAGTAAACCTGTGATTTTACCATTTCATAAAATTACTACTATTACATGAGTTAGAGATATATTTCAGTCAACTAGCAGATTTATTTCTGGTAGTTTTATGCTACCAGTGGCTCTAAAAAGGTTCCCTTTATTACATGTCACTACTGCATGTATGTGTTGTGTTGATGTTAGAGATGCCAAGCTTGTAGAACATTACATGCACTGCTGTGAGAGGACAGGACAGCACCCAGGCTTACACTATGCCATGTGTCTTCACTGCCCTCTACAGGATAAGGAGTACTTTGTGATCTATGATATGTCCTTTTGCCCCCTACCCCCCTAACACCCTTTTCCACAACCAGCCCTTGCAGCACTCAAAGGTGTTGCTCTACTTTTACACATGAACACAGAACAAGCTGCAGTATATGTGTATATCTAATCTAATGAAAGAGAGGTCATTAAGATTGTGGCACATTAACGTTTAACTAAAATGAAGTGTATCATTGCACCAGAGAGCATCATAATTGTTTTGAAGTAATTTGCTTACTCTAATCATTTTTAGCCCATGTCTTAATTGACCAGGTTAGTTTTTGGTTAGTTTGTCTGTTGTCGGTCACCTGCTGCCCTTCTCAAAGAGCACAGAGCAAGATTATCTGTAGCTAAGATCATTGACCTGAGAGGCAGAGAGCTTAACCAGCAGAGCAATTAACTCACAAACAAATCCGAAACGGCCAGTTGTCCGAAGATATCTATACAAACCTGCTTATCCCAAGGCCCTAGTTTGTCTGCATATTTGTCAAAATCATAAAAATCCTGTCTTGAACCTCACAAATGAGGAAAAGAGACAAAATGACCAAGTACTGATACACCATGGCATGTCTTTGCTTTCATCAAATAGCTTGATGATATGTAAACTTGTCTACGCCCATCTCAAAATTATAGCTGCAAGCAGATGGCTTTTATAGTGCCACCATCATTATATTGAGAGACTTTATAAGTTGCCTAATTATTCACAGCAAATTTAGTTCAATTTAAACAAGCAATCAAAGAACTGAATGCCTCAGTTTTGATAACATCATAGCAATGCACTTCATATTTTCCACTACACTGTAGTGTTCTCAATCAATCTAATTTTTCTTAACTTTCCACTATAAATTGTTATGTTTGAAAAGAGGTTTAGTAATAAAGAAAGCAAGGACAAACAATAGATCACTGCCCCATTGGGCCCAGCCGCCTAATAAAAAGTCTAAATGACTCAACACATCATTTAAGTGGTCATGCTGACATTGCTTATGATAAGGTATTATAGCTATTAAGGGACAAACACAACATTGCACAGTACTTAAGTAAATAAATGACAGCTGGAAATTGTCATCAACACTAATGTAATAATTGTTTAAAATGTGACTGCATCAATATGTAGTACAGTTCAGTACCATGACACATCATATACAAACACATTAACATAAATTTAAACAAGCCTGTTCTTACATGCACACATACAAAACTATATGTTGTGAAAAATAATATTTGTATCTATATAACTTTAATTTATTCATGAAATCAAGGAAAATATCAACCTCCATAAAGGTTTTCCTTCTGAATTTTCTCCTACCTGTCCTTCAAGAGGTTTCTTAAGGATTACACTGCTTCAACTTTTATTATTTGGGTAAAATTGAATAACAAGAATGCATTTGGATACAACATTCTTATATCCAATACACACTTCCTGGCATGCCAATTGTAAAAGTTTAAATATCAAAGTCACATTAAAGTTCTGGTTACCTTTTGAAGTCTCACAACTTAGTCAATACAATCTAGTATGTCTCCTGCAGTACTACAGTATTAAAAATTATTACTTTAGTGTACACATATAGATCTATGAAAGAAAACACATTATTTGTTTTACCATGTTCAACGCCTTGCATTTACAAAGTAGCACCTATTTTATCATACGAGTTATTATAGCCAGACCTTTCTTTAATTATTTTGTTACGTGCACATAAATTAAGAATTTACAGCAATGTTTTCAGCTTGTTTGTTACATTTTCAGAAAACAGTATGTGGCGTATTTGTGATGTGTGTTTTAAGCGATATTGTTTAATGTATCCTTGAATTACCTCCCCACATTTCTCCTACTGTATGCATGTGCGTGCTCTCACACTCTGTTGAGCCCACTCTCTCTCTCGCTCTCTCTCTCTCTCTCTCTCTCTCTCTCTCACTGCCTCTCCTCCTGTCTCAACCTCTTGTCTCCTTTGCACTCTCCCCCCCTTCTCTTCTGTCTCTAGTCTCCGTGTGGGGCGACTGAGGTAAATGTGCCAAACTGCCCTATTTAGGTCACACTAACAACACACCACAGTTCACTTGCGACTAAACCCAGCAAACTTTGACTGCATCACGGCAATAGGGCAATTGAGGACATGGCATACTCTGTGAATTCATCACCAGATGTAGTGAGCTAACTGCACGACAAACACATTTGTGCTAACTGCGAGACAAAATGATCTAGTGGATTTACTTTGCCACTATCCATCTTCATGATTCCAAGAAGCATTCATAAAATCGAGTGATCATGTCGCCCCTGAGCACTCCTACAAAAAGGTACAATATAAGGGCACACGGGTCAACAGAGGTAAAAGTGACCTGGCTCTTTAAGAAGTGGCAGCGGGAATTACTGATACTGTGCACAAGGACAGACAGAGCAGCTGCTGTCACTTTTAATGGCATCAGAGATTGCTTCAGAAGCACCACCACTGGCTGTAGGTTCTTCTGTGACTGTGAGAGCTGGACACAGTAGCCCAAGCCTCAATGCTTTGTTGCATTATCCGCCCAAATGGGTGTCATCCATTGTGAGGGGTCGGGTGTGATTTTTATAAATCTTTGGAAATGCGTCTCACAGTGAGCCACGCTTTCATAATGCTGCAACATCAATGCAGTACATTCTAAACACAGATTTTTAAAATGTGATAAAAATATCCTTTTGATCCGAATATCCAAGAGACACCTCTGGCATTTGGTGGACACTTTCCAGTAAGTCACATCATGCGTATATAGTGTATATATTTTTAGCATGGATGAGCATGCAGCCTGAGTCGAACCGCAAATGTAAACCCAGTCTCTGAAAATGTTCACTAAAACTAGGGGCTTTTAAAAATGTTCATCTGCATAGTCAGACTGTCATCTCTTTCACTCTTTACTACAGTATATGACAGGAATTGTTCTGTGTTTTCCTGCCACTCATTCTCTATCTGTCAAAATACACTTGCTTCCACATTAAGAGGGCAGCAGTGACAAGCTGGCAGTGTGTGTGTGTATGTGTGTGCGTGGGGGGGGTGACTTCAACCGCCAAAGCAAAACAAGCTGCACTAATCTGGCATGATCTGTGACTCCCCCTCATCATCTCATTGGTGTGAGGTCTTGGGTGTGGTTATTAAGGACACTGATCTTAAATGGGCCTTCTGCTTGTTCACTGATTATTACTCAGTGTGCAGCTGTGGACGGGATCACTGAGCTGTTAGACCTCGTTCAAGGGATGCAAGTTTAGATATTGTATGGGCAATGTCGCATGCAAAGAAAAAAAAAGGTAAAAAACAAAACAAATAAAATATTAAAATATGTGCATAGGCTTTAACAACAGCTGCTTTGATTTCCAGAAGAGATTTCTTATGCTAACTCTTAACTGTTTACAAAATTAATTTGTAGATGAGACCTAATATGTGTTGAAGCCCATTTAGACAGTAAGAACATTTATTTTTTATAAAATAGTTCAAACATTTTATTGTAAACGTTAAGGGTAAAAGTTTTATTCAGTTTTTTTTTTTTAGTTAAACAGAGCTTACAAACAAACAGTTTGTGTAGTAATATACAGTAAGTTTAATGTAGATGTAGGCTGCAAACTGAGAAGAAGTAAGGGTCTGTGAATGGATAGTACAGTAACAAATTACTAAGTTGATGCTGGAGGGAAGCAGCTACTAGTCCAGGCTCTGAGAATAAGCAGTAGCTGAGTGTCAGGACCTGTTAGAGGTTTAGAAGTACTATGCACAGTTTACACCCATGTCCAGGGGTGCCTGAAGTCCCACCCCCAACCTACCCTTCCAAAAACCTTTGCCCTCTCCAGTTTAGCTGTCTCTGGGGTTAATTCCATGTCCTGGAGCTGAAACAACAGGATCACAGCCACAGCACTAATACTCAATAGACACTGACCTACTTTGTTGGATTATACGGGGGGGAAAAACGGATCTGCTGCGCTAATGCCAGCAATGAAAACGATCTAATGGTCCTAACTGCTCTGTTTAATCTGAAAGCATGGTCATGTTATTAATTTCTCATTATGGGAATGCAGTTCTGCTGATGGGATTAAATGCCCTGCTCTGGCTCTCTTTCATTCTGTGACCTCCCCACAGAAACACAAAGGCTAAAAACCATCTGGCTGGACGCTCCCTCATGTGGCTTGTTTATTTGTTTATGTCTCTTATGCGTTTGTTTGTGTGCATGAGAGGCACTGGGTTACTCATCCATGTTAAGACTTCACAACCATTTATATTTAAGACAGCAGAGGGGCTGAATCTTTGTGATTAGGCTTTGAAAATAAAATAAAAAAAAAATGTATTACTGCAAAACAACTCTCTTGCTTTGTCTCGATAAATTCTATAATAATTTGGCACATTATAATAGTTGCCTTTTCTCCATCTGGCAGATATATAAAACATCAACATAAAACATGAGATTGTTTGAGGCTTGTTTAAACGGCTTTACAAGTTGTTTCTCTCTGCACAAATTAATGCTCAAATGGACATAGATTGCCCTTGGCTGCTTGTACATCCAATTTGAACAATCAAAATCTATTTTTCTGGTCCATTACATCACCACCAGGGGGCACTTGATTCCTCAAGCATGCAGTGTTGTGTTTGACAAATTGCCATAGAGGTAACACATGTATTCAGCAAGGGAATTAGGGAATAAGACTGGGTTTACAACCAGCCTCCCACCCACCAACCCACCCCTGTTTTTCTATGTGAATAATCTGCTATATCATGACAGCCTGCAGCTGCAGAAAAAGAGATGCTTCAACAATATGACCACTGGTCCATATCTCAGTAATAACAAGCTATTGGTCAGGGAAGTATGGGAGTAAATGTATATTCTAAATTAAGTAAAACATTGGTGCAGCACTGTGCACATAGTAAGAATAAAAGAGAATTACTTCTCTGGAAATAAAAACAACAATAAATTAAATCTTTTTTTTACTACAGTTAAGTACACAGGCCTTATTATTTATCCAGTGTTATGATTTTTGCCAACAGAGAATATTATATAATATATTATATAATGTAAAAGGACTGCACATAAACTTGCTGTAAATGAAATTAGTTCTCAGAATTTATATTGAATATACTGCTCTATATTTACCTTCATCTATATCAACTACAAAAAAAAGCATCCTTGATCAGCATATGCAGAGAAGCTTGTAGTCTTTGCATTTCAACCAATCTATCACCGCAAATTTGGATATGAAAGGCAACAATTCAAATGGCTGAATAAGCATAAAATATGTCTAAACCTGAGGCTTTCAGTATACCTAATAACACAAACATGGCATGTAATACATCATGTCACCCATTACCAGTTAGCCATATAAAACAAGATGAAAATATGCAGGCTGTTGACAGATCAGAAAAGGTATTTGCATTACCCTGTGGTATTTTCTGTTCAGTCCCAATGGCAGTAGCTGTAACAGTGCATGCAAGATGTTTTGAGAAACAAAGGGCTATTTTTAAGGGCAATCCTTCTATACTGCTCTGCATTTTAACTGGTGCTGAATATTGATCAAAAGAGCAATTCTCAAAGGGGGGGGGACATTTTTTTTAACATTTATTAACTGTGATAGATTTCTCACAAAAAACGCAAAATATACAAATTTGTCAATTTGTTGTAACAAATTCCAAATGTGATATTTTTAAAAGCAAGGCTATAAAGACTATTTAAAGCTTGTACCTTTAAGTTCAAAGAGTAAACCCTGGGGGGCGAGTGCTATAAATTATTTGCAAGGGAAAAGGCATGATGCATCTTTTAACATGTGCAGTCATTTCAGAGTGCAAAACCTACAAATGTCATGTCCTCTTAAGATCAAAAGTAATTGGTCAGGCTGCACAACAAGGCACAGGGGTAACGAGGCAGTTTGCCACTGTAACAGACTCAAATGACATACTGTGTAGCATGTCGGTGAGCTAATAGACCCCATCGCACAAGGAGAGACCACAGTTTCACTCTGTCTTATCAAATTAAGCTAAAGAGGTGCACTACTTTCCTCAGCCATAAGCTGCATTATTCCCCTGTTGTAGCACATTTTTTAAAGCTGTTTCAAAAAATGGTTTGGCATTAGTAGGCATATCTGCATTAAATTTAAACTAATTATTCTATTTATACAGAAGCAGTTTTTGCATCAAATAAAAATGCTAAAGACTACTAAAAATAGAACTGCAGTATATTAAAAAAAATCGGGGTGGTATGACCATGACATGGGACAAGTAATTGACCTAAAGGGACAAGTCTTTGCAGCCCAGCGTTCTATGTAAGCAGAGGATTGACGTTGCAGTGTAAAGGCCATAAAGAGGGCAACGAGGGGGATGGTACACATTAGGGTTGGCTGACGGAGCAGTGACCAGACCCTGTGGTGCTGCAAGGAAGAGGGTGACGACAAAGGAAGCAGGTGATGTGCTCCAAGTTGCCCTCCACCACTTGCAGCCTGCAGTGTGCTCCTTCGTACCCGTAAGTTATCAGATGTCACATCTGATGAATATGGTTCAGATAGCATTGCAAATCAGGTTTATACAACTTCACTGGGGTTTTAAGTAGGAATGAAAAATAGAATCAAAGCACTCACTCAGTGATGTGATATTTTCATAATTTCATTGTAGAATTGCTTGAGATGTAAAAGCTATTTAAGATACAGTAAAATATTATTATAGTGTTTATTATTTTTTAGAAATAGATCAATTAAACATAGTATTATTTAATTCTCAAGCATAGATAATAGATTAGGTTTATTAACATTACGTATTTGAAGTGTGCGCCGAGAAGATGGATTATGCAATCTGGACGCCAAGCCTCTTCATGCACCACAGGGGGAGTAAAAATTTTATATTTTTGGTCAACATAGGGACAAGAAAGACATTTGCCAATGTGGGGAAAGTTGACTTTTTTATAATAAAAATGTAAACAGAAATAATTATCCACAGGATGAGAGACTCCAAGAGTGACTTAAAAGGGTAAACAATTAGATTTTAAGACAACTTTTTCATTTCCATACTTCAAAACAATGTGTGGGCAAATTCCTCTGATACGACGAGACTACAAGTTAACATTGCAAACAGTGGAACTGCTGTTTGAAGGTGAAGTTGATATTGCTTTATACATAAGAACATGACTGTCACCCTCCCATCAGTTGAGAAGTGGGTCACAGGACTGTACATGACCCAGACATGGGTCTTGCCACCCCAGGGTCATGGGCCAGTGAGGCATGAGGTGCCAACTGAGCGCCTCTGATTTGACTCCCAGTTAGGTGGCCCTAGCTGAGCCCCTGAGTTGAGCCCCTGGCTCGCTGTACTGACACAAGGCACAGTCTGTGAGGAACCCCAGGGTTCACACAGTCACAGTCACATGTCTCTAGCAGGACACTGTGATAGTATGCTTGGACTGACACTACTACCCCGCAGTTTCTCTCCTTCTGTCTCTGGCTGTCTTACATTAACTAACACAATGGACTTAAGTTTGTTTTAATCTTTAGCACTTTGACTAAATGCACCAAACCATCCCTGCCTGGTTGTTGCTTACTTTCTGAAATAAGTATGGATGCAAAAACCTCCACTCTTATACTTCATGATATTTTATGATACATGTGAGAGTAACTATGTAATGTGAGCAATTATATTCAGGAGAGTGGGGGTGTATTGTGTAAAATGTATTGATATATGTTGTGAAAGACTTTAAAAGTACTATATTTTACAGCAACTCCATGTATCAATATAGGCACTGTCTTGCTTATATATATCTTCAAATTTTGCTTGTATTAGTTGAGAGAGAAATATTGTTGTAGCCCCCAACCTGATGAGACTCTTCTCACAACATGTATGAAGCATGCTGCACTGAGGCACTGAGTGCAAACAGTTTTTTCAGTATTGAGCACTTTTATGTGGCCCCGTAAAGTGTTCTTTTATCCGAGAAAAGTCAAAAAAGCCATTCTGTCTTACCTGCCCAGGGCCTGCTGATTGAAATCACAGTATTACAAATAGGGCAGACATCAGTCTGTTGGTGGGGCCCCCTGCAGTGACAGAAAAGCTTTTTCAGAGGCAGTTGATGGACATGATTTATAAAGCCGTTGCAAGAAAAAAAAAACTGGGCCAAAATGGACAAGAAGACATAAATAACACCCAGAATACAGTAAGGGAAGACATGAAAGTATCTGTACAGAATAAAATGTCTGCTTTTAGCAGTATCCATGTATATTTATGTGTAGAAATGACAACATGGCAGATTAATCTCGTTAATGAAGCTACCCAGCAGCAAAAACAAAAATTAGAGTCAGAGGCTAGATGCATCCAGTAACCAACCAAATGCTGCCTGGTCAGAATGTTTGAGTGGGGGATATTAGAATGCAATACTAATTAATTCAGCTGGCCTGTGTAACCCTGAGACAATTCGTACTCCAGACTGTAACATCTTTATTGATCTTGGGAATGCTTCAGTGGACTCCCTGAGCTTATCTCACCATTAAAAGCATCTCTTGTGACGAACCACGATTTAATTAGATGACAATCACTGTTAAAAATGCACGGCTAACATCACAAAACTTGCACATTAGTGCTGGCAGTGATAAATTTCAGTATCCCAGCAGGGACAACTCGCATCCTTCACTTAACCCGCCCTGTACAAGATAGTGTTGTTTTATAACTTCATCATAAAGGATGACACTCAGGGAAAAAAACAGCAATCATGACTACATGTTTTGCACATATTTACTCACAAAGATGTTAATGATGTGCTGTAAAACTTTAAATAAAAAAGTGAGGTTCCTGTAACTATACCAGAGTTTAACCTACAGAATGTTACATCCCCCATTAGAATCAACCATGCAGTATGGCATTATAAGCAATGTATGAAAACAACCACTGGAGGGCAGCATGCAGTTTAAACACCATTAAATTATGTAGTTTATATACAAAGATATTATATAATGAAAACGAAGGGGGGGATTCGAGAAAAAAAGCAAAGCATTTTCTAGATAGGCAGTGTAAAAATGCATATTAACAAATGAATGATATTGTCACTTTGGTAAGATATTAAACTACACTTAACAAGACCTTTTGTACAGAACTAAAACAATGGAAGTCATTTGGAAAAAACAGAGCAATATGAGATACTATTACACTGATATTTATTGGATGTTTTGAAGAGGATAATTTGTGTCCTTTCACAATCAAGAATAAGGAATACTTGACCTGCAAAGCTAAGACTAATAGAGAGGGTCATCAGGACAACAATGGGAAGACACAGTATTTTTGGCAAGGGGCATAGGTGCAGGCCAAGGGCTAATAGCAATGAGGGATTTGTCAGTCATCCCAGTATTTAATAATCCTGAGCTCTCTATTTTCTGCTGTTTGTTTATATTAACCTCTGGTTGAACCCTCTTTAGTGGCAGCCTCTTTTGCCAGAAAGTTCAGTGAACATTCAGCACGGAAGCGGAGAGCATGTCATCTCGAATCTATTAGCCCACAGGGGAGATTGCAGCATCCAGCAGTCTGTATGCCTCTCTCTCTTGCTCTCTCTCTTGCTCTCTCTCTCATGCACACACACAATCACACACACTAGGTGAGCTTCTAACCCACACATTTTCCATACTGATGGTGCATGTAACTGAGATTATTGCATACAATGATGTGGTTCTGACCTCGCCTTTTCACTCATGCCTAATAATCTCATCATACTATGCACTACATCACTCTACCGCACAGCTCCACCAAGCTAAGAAACTAAAGCTAAAAAAAAAAGAACAGAGAAGACAAAGTTTATAAGTTGTGGTTTCCTTCATATTTCATTTATTATGTAGAGTCTTGTAGATAGAGAGAGGTGAGAAAAGCAATGATATGGGACACACTGCATTCTCACAAGACAATTTGAAACAAGTGCTGCTTGCAAATTATGTGAAACCACCAGTGAAAATCCACTCATGTATCTTGAAGTACAAGCATTGACTAAGCAAAATTGCTCTTTTTGCAGGGTTAATTTTTGTATTTAATAATTCTGATGCATTTATATGTAAGTAGAATTTTAGTGTTGAAGCTGGTTAAAGATAATTGGAACAATTTTACATACTTGTCGCATTATTTTATATGGCCGTTCAAAGAACACTTAAAATCTTTAACTCTAAAATAATGACACAGATGTGTATGGGGACTAAAAAGTATTATACTCCATCTTTCCCAGCATAAAATATAAATACTCAAGTAAAACAATTATCTAAACTACTAAAGTAGATGTAGTTATTTACTTTTTACCACCCAAATAATGCCCAAATTTGATTCTTGGATTGGAATAACCTTGGACTGTAAAGCTGAAAACAATAACAACACAACATGATTTCTAAAGCTTACACATGACTGTGCTATAACTATTCTTTGGAGCATTGTCACTGTGTCAACAATGTATGATTCTACACTTTAGAAATTTGTTTCAGGACATACACAGAATTTTACTTTGGGTATTTGTGTTAATATGCTTCAGATATTAAAATATTGTGTTGCTAAAAATGAAATCAAAATGCCTTAGTTTTAAACGTCATATCAGTGCATAATTCTTAATTTCAGCTAATTAACAGCTTTGTGAGCCTTTTGTTTGCTTTTATACCAGCTGTGTGTTTACTTCTAATTGAGGATTGTTGGTTTAATATCTGAGAAGGTACAATATGACTGATGCAGATATGAGTTTACAACAGCTGTGCTTTTTGTAAGATAAACATAATCTGTTTAGCCAATTTATTGTCATATATGAGCATGAGCTCCTGTACCTATTCTCAAAGCTGAAAGCAAGAAAGCTTTTGTTTGTTAAATCAAACCCTTTTGGACACCCAAAACTCACACAACCTAATTGTTTATGGATTAAAAATGTCTACTGTCTTACTGTTATTAGCAAACAGAAATGCACATACACCGCTTAAGTTATTATTAAGGCAGAATTAACATTAGCTAGATTATTAACAGATGATTCGTGCATTTTTTGGCTGTTTGCATGTTCTGCATAATGTTATTGAAGACACTCGCGTTGACTTGAATCAGAAGCCACCAGGATGCAAGCTTATCATGTGTGAGGTGGTTAGATGAGTGTAAATAAAACACATGAGCACTTGTCATTTTACCAAGTGTCCCAAATGTCCTGCAGGTGAGAACTTATGGCAAATTGCATTAGAAAACCAATTGTTACTGTACATTAGTTCTGTCTTTATGAGGCCATTTGTGTGACACATGTTTTAGCTCTGTTATCTCTGACTTTAGTGCCGATGTGAAGCGCCATGTTATTTTCGGAATACAGCTCAGGCTGTATAAATCACAGTTCGGCTGTATTCCTCATTGAAACATGGGAACATTATTATTATGTAATGCCATCACTATTCTTTTCAGATCTGTTTTGGAGACATTGTATTAAAAACCCTGACACTATTAGCACACTTTAGTCAAATGGGGCTCATCAGAGGGTGTCAGTGTTGTTTCTGGTCTAGTGCACATCTGATTTAGTGACCTCCTAGTTACCTCTACAGATGACAAATTCTTACACCCTGTCACTACGTAGAGAACATGAGGTGCTGGAACATGAGATTAGATGCATGTTATATTCCATCCTGACTCGACACAGTCATGGCACCTTAAAGAACATGTCTGTGGTAAGTCCGGTGTACTTTCTTTCAGAGCTCAGTTCAGTACAACCCCGTCACTGTTAACAGTTCACAAGCTCCTACACTGGACCTTTAAGGCGGCATCAAATAGTGCTAAAGACTACAAGTCTGAAAATGAAAAAAAGTTACAAGTAAAATTACCAGACCTCTGTAGCCTGCCCCTTATAAATGCTTGAGGCTAGTGGTTCAAGGCTACATTAGCTGCTACTAGCATAACATACCCATATCTCCCACTGACCTATTGGTGGTCAAGTTGCATTGTGTGTAAAGTCAGTGCCATGTTTTAATACAAGTCTTGGACTGGTGTGAAAAAATGCCTAGAAGTATTGATGCTGGTTTGAAGGGTCAAATCAAATATTGATTTTATTTAGATTTTTTCTTCTGTTCACTCACTTTGCATTTTGTTAATTGATTTAAAAAAAACTATTAACATTTCTATTTTTGAAAGCATTCTTATTTTACAGCTGTTGTGTAGTGCTGTATGTTTGAAACAAAACATGTATATCTCTTGTTCTACTATATTATACTGACTATAGTGGTTGTTAATCACATCTTATTTTATTAAATGCCTTTGGTATGGCATCTTATAGCTCATCAATGGTGAACCAAAACTCATTAAGAAACAATTAATAAACTTTCTAATGTGAGCTCCATTGCCAAGCTCACAACAGCCAATTTTTGACAGAGAACATAGTGGGTTGGCAATATACGTGTTCTGGGTCAGGCTCGGGCATGCTTCGTACTTCTGAACTACAAGTACGTCTTCTACAACTGGATTTTCAATTGATTTGATATGGTCATACATATTAAATTAATAGAAATTTTCTTGTCTTTGCTCCCACACCATTTTCCTGCATCAACAACATGAACTATTAAGTTTTTCTTACACTTTCACAACCATTGCATAATAAACTGAAACATCTGATCTTATTCTTACAAATTCATAACTTGGGCAAGATTATTCCTGTAAATCTCCTCTTAGGGTTGGGGGTAAAACTCATTAAGCATGAGTACATCCTTATGGGAGAAGTCAATTTCATCCTCATTAAATACATTCCTGTGTCCCCATTCATCTTGCTGGCCCATTTTCCTCAAAAACACACTGCTTAACCTGGGCCAGCTTCTGAACATGAGATAACCGCCAGCAAATACCCATGGCATCACTGTGCTTGATCATATTTAAACAGCCAATTCTCTCTCTTAATTTCCAAAGGCGTGTTCAGATTAGTATCCCACTAACTGCTTAGACAGTCACACTCTGGGACATTAGATATTTAATACAGCACCTTTTATAAGAACAGCATTAAGATTCATGAGGGTGGAGCAGGCTACAGTGGTTTAACATACACTCAGTTAACATATACCCTTCGAGGCTAAAGAAAGTAATTAGAAGAACTTCCTATGCATCTGCAGGTAAAAAAAAAAGAAAAAAAAAAAAAGGTATGTGTGATTTCCGTAGGTGCTGCTTTTCTGAGAAAAAGGTTACAGAAAGAGCAGAATAATGTTGAGTGTATAATATTTTACCTTTAAACCACTGGGGGGCACAAAAACTTTAACACAAGCTGACAGAAACGCAGCCATTTGCTAATCAAGTTGTTATGGTTAACGTGTTAGCAAAGAATCGTGACTTTAACATCAGGCAGACCCACATGTTTTCGTCTACTTCTGACTAACATATCTCACAACTGAAGAATATCTTCCATAGGTTGTGGAAGTGTTGCAGAAAGTCTTCCAATAAATGCCTTACTTAAGTACATTGGTATGTATAAAAACTCTGTAAACAGAAGTCTGACATGAATGATTAGTTACAGCAAGTTACAGTGAAACTGATATATGACAATGTTTTTGTGCACCTATCTCTATGTTTGGCCTTCTCCATATCCTCAGGAAAATATCATACTCTTTGTCTGTTGTTGGCAGGTAGTGTACAATGGGTTTTTACAGCTTATTTGTTGAAAATGCTGACAAGGGTAGTGAGAATGAACCAAAACATTAAATTTGCAGGCAAGGAAACTAAGGGGAACTGCAGAGTCCGGTGATAATTATCTTACTTTGGTTATAATCAAATAACTGCAAATTGTGTAAATTAACACTTGATTATACATAATAAATATACAAAGAAATACAACATCAACATTCATCAATTATGTAATTTCTTGTTTTGGAGTTGATTATGGAAACTCACAACCAAACACAGCTCATTGTTACCTTAATCTTCGATTCCTGCTGTCGATAATAAATTAGGGTTAACACAGCTAGAGTAAAGACTTACAATATTTAATCTCAGGGAACCTTCAGTAGGAAAGTCCATGCATACAATAATGATGTATCTACTAAGTTATTGAGATGAAACAGCGAGGACATATAGTTTATCACAGAGCCAACAGTAAATTAAATCTTATGAGACAGCATCCCAGCAGTAGCAATAAAAAAGACAATCTAAGTACAGCTCAGTTAAATAATAATAATAATAAAAAATTGGTAAACTACGTCACAGACATCTAACCTGTGTTTAATGGCTACACTCTTACACCTGTATAAATTCAAACTGAAAATATTTGGAATGAGCTTCCTGTGCTAAACCCAGGGGTGACTTTACATGTTTTGATGCCAGGATGTCCCCTGTACATGTATGAGGGGTTAAGTGAAGGTAGTAAAGGTTTGGTTGCTTCCATATTGCTCCCTGTCGTCACCAATAAGCAGCTACAATGTGTCTTGAAAGTCAACTTATAAAAGTTTTATGGAACTCAGAGAGCTTAAGTGATCTTCCCAAGCTCTGCAGTAGCCTGCAGCGTGCAGGATGTCTGCTTATATTAATTTCATGGAGTTTAAGAGGTCACCAAACTCATTTGGAGATTCTTACTCATTTATGAACTCTGCAACCCTTCTGTTCTGCAGTGCTCTAAGCTACTGGTCTTGAGATGCTTAAATTTACATGGAATATTATATGGCTAGATGGCAAAAAGTATAGTGCATTTGGAGTTTAAAGTACATAGGGCTGAAAGAAAATGCACTTTGAAATGACATTTACCTGTGTTTTAATGAAAAGTAAGGTGAGCAAGCTGCTGTTTTTATCTGCCTAGTGTGTTGGGAATTGGGAGGCTGAAGCAGGGGAGGCTGGGTTAGGGATAGGGGCTTTGGGGAAATTGGTTTATCCAATATTCAGAAGATTTCCAATAAGACAATGGGCCTCTCAGAAAGCAGCTTAGCTGGGGAGCAGTGAAACCCTGAGGGTGAAACTGAGTAAATGAGCTCACTAGCCGGTCTTAACTCTCAGAGAATGCATACTGACAATGAAACTGAAAATATGGAGCATTCCTTTCAATTAAAAAACAAGTTAAGATACTAAAGCAGGACTATAAAGGGGAAGTAGTTAAGGCTCAGCTTAAAGGTTAATCTGATGGTGCTCTCCCACACTGACCTTCCCTCAAAGCAGCCTGACTCACATATTGAGGACAGCTTCACTATCCACAGGCTTTGACAAAGCCAGTTTGTGGCAGTCTTACGTCTGCAGCAGATCTCCCAGTGAGAGTGTTTAAAACCAATGAGGCCTCACATCTGTGCTGGGACTGCGCTTGGTCAGGGGGGTAGTGGGTGATTAATTGATGGTCACATCTCGCTGACTGCTGCCCACACCGCTTTGATGAAGAGGGATTAGGTTGTGCACCACAGGCTCAGCTGATAATAGGAGAACAGAAAGGAAATGCTCATGTCACGCTCCATGGCAAGGATTTCAATCAAAGAACCACTTCATTCAGAGAACCAATACTTTAAAACAAGTAAAACCCTTAGCTTCCTGCAGATTTTTTTTTTTTAGAAAGTATCTGTATGTATGACAATTAAAAGTTGGCCTCTTTCTAATTGGCTGCATGATTTAGATGAACTGTTTTATCAAAGAAGTAAAAAAACAAAAACAAATTCACAAGTAAACGTCTTTGAAATATCCATAGAAACACCATGCAGGATTTTCTACTTCCATCATGCTAATTATCTACAGTGATAACTGTTATAGTAACACTTGCAATGCAATGGAATAATGTTGATGCATTCTCCAATTAATGTTTCAGACTGAAGTTTTCCTGGCTTTCATAAGCAGAAGGCAGTATTTACAGAGTGAGAGCCAGACAAAGAAAATGCTTGTGTCCACCTTTAATGTGGATGTCCAATTAGTGTTGATGGTAAATGCAGTCGATTTTAAGCAACAAATGTCTATTAATCATGACAGCTCCTGCTTCAAAATCTGTCGCCAATGATAATACAATGATACTGATCAAGTTCATCTCAGTGGGAAACATCCATGGCCTTGGAAGCAAGCATTAATAAGTATTAGTATTTGATGCTGATAATAAACTGCATTGAAAGTAGCATGAATTCTATAAATTAGTCCCAGCTGAATTGAGAGAAATCCAGAAAAAACATTTGTGCTCATAGAAAGGTATAACTTTTAATAACAATACTGTATATATATGATGAACATGGACAGAAGGTGGAAGGAAGTGATTGTCTTGGGGTTGTAAGGTTTAGGTACAGTTTCATCTATCTGAGCCTTTATTTAGCCCCCTATCCTGTCTCGGTACTTCCTGAACTGAGATCAGTCTACAGTTTTCCCTAGAGACAACACTAATGTCACATACTGACTTGGCACACCAATATTTCACATCCAAACCAAACCTATTAAGGATGACTACTTACCATAGACAAGATATGTCCTTCACAGCAGCAACCTTCACATTCACTGTTTTCTCAATCCACATACACACCTGCACAGACAAGTACATATACACATGTGCACACAAACACAGACTGCTGTGCATATTTTTTTGTGTTATATTTCATCTACTGCCACATGTAATGGTGTTGTCCTCCCAACAAACACCCTTATCATACCCTTGAAATCTTAAAAACCACATGTACCTGGACCAGTATTTCTTTTTTCCCCAACAATGAAACGTGGCATTAAGTACAGACGAAATATTACTTTTGCAATCAATTACTTTATTCATGCTGTCAGATTAAATCTGCTGCTTATATTCAAGTCCAGACTGTTTGATTGGTTGTATTGTACCTGGTAGTGATTGCAAACACTCTATTGTGGGGTCCACTCTGTTTCTTGTGTAATTTCTGACTTTGCTGACTTCTAGACGTAGTATCAAAACATGTTACTATCACATTCAGACTCTACACATAAGATCGGTGTGGAGTTGCAGTTGAATAACAAAATTGAAGGTGAATGGGTGTGCATTGCTGTGTGCCACAGCATCTTTTTTCTTTTTTACACTACTACTAACTAAAGTTGGGAAAATTGCTGTTTATGCCTGCATTTGCGATAAAAGGCGGTTAGTGCAGGGAGGGATGATAAGTGCCATTTCATGCCAAAATCATACCAAAATTGCACTATTCCGCATGATCTGCATAAACATTCCCTCAGCTGCACCACTCCACCCACCTCAGTGCAAACAGGTTCACCTGGAAACAGGTAATTACCCAAAACAGGTGCAAGTGTACAAAAAAGGATAGCACATGACAAAAACAGCACTCACTCTTATAACATGGTGTGTACGTAAGTGACCATTTATAATCCACATTGATCTCAGACTTTAAACTAGATTGATTTTTATTGTACACAACCTGTGAACGCGACACAGAAACTTTTTTTTGGTGGTGGTGGTGGTGACTTAACTTAACTATTCACTCTCACTCTCTATTCACTGATTTTGGTCTCCACCAGCTCCTGAGAGAAATATCTGATATTTTAGCTACTAAATTCTCCACTATGTTACAACAGCTTATCACTAACTGTCATTTGGTGCTGGGCATGCAGCAAACAATTGCTTTTTTAGAGCTATTACAGTGTTAAAAGTGAACACTAAAGTTGCAACAGAAAATAAAAAAAGTTGAAAAATATATCAGAAATCTTCTGTTACTATAAAAAAAAATATAGAAAGCTGTTTTTGGTTGATTTTCTTAATTACTTTGACTATTGACAATTTATGATTTAAGAGATTAGAGACTACAGTGTATCTGTTTCCTCTTGTGAAGAACAGAGGAGTTTGATTTATGTTCTCCCCTATTCTATTGAACTATACCAAGGAACTCTCCACCTTGACCGCTCTATTAAAGTAAGAAGCCAAAGTTATCAATCGAGGTGGTGAAAGGAAGGGAAGTCTTCTCAACAAGCCATGCTTTCTCAGCCTAATGGATCACACTATGCTGCAGAGAGCAAGAGAGAGAGAGAGAGAGAGACAGAGACCGAGTGAGTGAGATGGAGAGAGCAAGATGTTGCTTCTACTGTATGGTTTTGACTGATTATGCATTTTTTTCTTAAGCTATTCATAGAAGATAGATTCATCATTCCAATTTGTCAAGCTAGCAAAGATTTCAATTAATTATGTGCAGCGAAAGACTGGGTGTATTAGGCCTCTCTGTCAGCACTAGTCTGAGTCCCCATTTACCGGACTCAAAATAAAGAGGTATCAGAGAGGTGCTTGGATCCACCAGTAATTAATTTGATGAATGCCTTAGCGGCACAAATAGTGGCAGCCGTGCATCTTTTCATCAGACACCGGCAGCAGTCTCCATGCTTGGTGCTAATTTGAAGGGAGCAGCTCATCTGTATAGTGGATGTGTTTGTGGCTGGGTCTATTCTTCAACCCATGTACTCATGGCCTCCCGCTGTCCAGACAGTGTGTGGGGCCCTTATGTTTTCTGTCAACTTTGTCCTTGTGCCAAGCAACTTGCTCCACTTAGTGCCCAGTTTTTTGACTTTGTGGCCTGAACTTGATAATGGAAGGCCTGCTGGATTAATGGAAGGTGCAGTCATGTTGCTTCCCAGCTGCTGCTGCTGTTGTGTTTTTCCAGACACACTATTGCGGTAATGACCATCATATCGTATACTGTACCTGGCAGGTGTAAAATTGATAAACATTGCGATTAAAACCCCAATCTGATGAACTACCAATAATCCATTAGAGGAAAATGTCTGATTACAATATTTGGGGATACAGGGTGCATCTACACAATGATAGATGAAGTAGGGAACATGGTGGGAGATGTGATTGGGACAATCTAAAATGATGGATCATATTATTGTTATTAGGTGAAAGCTTCAATGGCAGCTATTTGTGATGCACACCATCAATGTCGACAGGAGCCTCAGCCGAACAAAGAAATAATTGGACTGGTGCCACATAATTCAGGTTCATATTTTCACAAGTGGGGGAACCTCATTATAAATCAGGTCAGCCACTGATACAAGACCATAAATCAAAGAAAGACATAGCTCGAACAATTAGATAATTACTAGTCCACCGTGTCACCACTGCAGAGATGTTTTGCTGTGCCACTGAGAGGGAGTGGAGAAAGTAATGAACAGCGCTAAGATTCCACAATCACACTTTTTGCATCAAATGAGAGAAGAGAGGAAGATTTGAAAAATAAAAGGCATGAACAGAAACATTGAAAGGTTGGCAACATGCGTCTAATAATTAACATTTTGCAGAAATTAGGACACCAAATACAAAAATAATACCAATTGTTGCTAGAATATCTGTACTGTAATTGTACCATCTGTAACCTTTGGTCATCTACTACATATTCTGTCCTCTGATCACCTTTAAGTGGTGATATAAATGTTGGAAAGGGTCTCTTCACAACATGATTGCACGGACTGCCACTGACCCCTAGTGTTGCTCAAATGTTCAGTTGCAGTGTATGAACTACAGTATGAAAGCCTGTTACTCTAATTATATCTACAGCCCTTGATTACCCCTAGGCAGAAAAGCAGCCTGAAATCCAGAGGCAGGGGTCCAATTGACCCCAATTGAAAGTGTCATTTCACAGGATTGCCAAGTTAGAGATGCTCTCGCAGCCCAGGATGAGCGGATGTTAATTCAACGTTCGTCCTCAGCTTCATTGTTTGATTCTCAAGCAGCTCTTCCACTCTGCCCCCCTCTGCTCGTCTGGGCGGGTGTAGAGCTGCCTGTACTGTTCTAATGTCAAACCAGAGTGCAAGGAAGCTCCAACAGCAGTCAAAAATTGAGGTCACAGCACAAGAGTGAACCAACTGGAACAGATTGTTGTGGAACCTCCAGGCTTTCGCAGACACGTGTTGATCCCAGCACAGCATGTCCTAGCTTTTACCTTCCCAACCCCTTCTTCGCAACTCCCTTGACAGCAGCTTATGGATAGCAAGAGAGTTCAGGCCTTTCAACTTCACTGCAGCATTTCATCATCACATGCTACAAACATCCCCATGTGTGAACTGCATGACCTGCCTCCTGATAATCAATTAGATTATTTTTTTTACTGTTGCTCAATTTAATATTGGAATATATATAAATATTTTTAAAAAGTTAAAAATAGCAATTCCAGTGACAACATTCTGCCATTCATCCATTTATTTTTTTATTTATTTTTTTAACAAGAGAATCTTGTTAAAACCACTAACTAATTTGCATTTTCTCCCCATTTTCTCATGACTAGCATCTATTAAGCAAGAGCACTGTATATATGCTGTATACTATAGTCATCAGCATCTTCTTATACTTGGAAAAACAAGGTAATTTGGAGACTAAAAATCACTTAAAAATCAGTTCAATGAGGGATATTTTCCTGAAAAAATTGGTTAATAAATAAATAAATAAAAACTCTCATGTCAAAATTTTTAGTTTACACCATGCATGTGTATCAGCAAAATGTAAGGACATTCATGCTTGGAATATAAGGTGACAGCTAGCTTTGGTCTAAGCTTTCCCAACCCAGCTGAACAAAATGTAAATGTCTCATTAGATCATTGTCTCTAAAGCACTTTAAATAGATATTAAAGCCGCTCTGCATAAGCCCCATCTGTTCTACTACATATCCCCATGGAGGAGAGGCAGTGTTTTAAGGCACAATTGATCCTTTTATAATGTCATGACCATTGTATGACCCACAGCAGGGGGCGTGTTTGTTCTGGGGGTGGGGGGGGGCTATATCCTCACACATCATCATCAGCAAAACCAGTGTGTTAACGTCTGGCAATGGGTTATGGGAGGGAAACAGGTACAATGTTCCTGTTTAAGAACACTTGGTTTCAAAGTGTCGTCTTGTGTTAACTAGCCACATCTGGCAGCATTTCTGACATTCTGTCATTATTGTCACTTTACATGAGAGCTGGGACAGCAAAGAGGAAGCACTGACAGCAGATTGACCCCAGATGCTGTTCATTTGATTGATATCTCTACAGACAATGATCCTTTTTCTGCACTGCAGTGGTGGTTACATAGGGAGGCGTTGGGAGGGGGCAAATACAGGAGAAATGTCACACCAGGGAAGTCAGCGAGGCGTAAAGCCCTGCCTGACGAGCGCAGGGTCAGTGGCTCCTCTCTGCCCCCTTTGTGCCCCGGGTAAAATGATCTAAGTGACTCTGGACCTCTGCCACCGATCTGCTGGAGTGCAGGAGTCAACCGCGTAGGCATGGTAGAGTTGCTGGTAAAACTGCATGTAGTGTGCTATCGCCTAGAGGACAGACGGATTCCTTTTTTGGTGGTAACATTACATGTTTTTCCATAACTAGGACATATTCTAAGACACAAACCCTTTAACATCCTTGCGACTGGTCTGTTTCACACCATGTATGGAAAATCTTTCTGATGCTGACAGTGTTCCCTTATTTATAGCCGGATAGTTGAGCCTCCCAGATGATGAATAAAGGGGAGAGGTTAAGATTACATTGTTCTGGTAAATTACTTGCACAGAATGGCCGCAAGGCAGAGGCCATATCAGTAGCTACATCCTTAAAGACTTTAGCACAGAATGTACAATATGTCGGAGCTAGCTTCTGGTTGTAAGCTGTCTGTGTCTGATGATTGTGATCAACCTTAATTAAATGTGCTAATACTGTCTTTGTCTCAGTTCATTTAGGGAGTCGGAGACTTTTCTTACTGACATATTCCACGATATTCCCAACTTAAATAAAATCTAATTATTTCACCATTAAATAAAAATGTCACGTTGTGGTTATGTTTCCCAATAGTTTACTGTTGGTAATTTAACGTTACTGTATGTTATGCATTGAAGAAGCCCTGGATTAATGTGAATGTAGTCAATGTATCTAAAAGGGTTTTTCTGGACATTAAAAAATAATGAGAAAAGTATTTGCATGTGTTTGTGTGTTAAAGAGTCAGCAGGAGCAAGTTATGTGGCAAGCTCGTCACCGTGCAGGGTAATAAGGTCAATGCAAAAAATAACCCAGGGGCACAGCAAATGTGCAGAAACACACACATTCACACAAATAAACACACACATGCAAACACACTCACACACACACACACCACTGTCCCGGCCTTATGTTGCAGAATCCAAACCAATCGAGTCAATTGCCAGAAAACATGACATGACCTTTCAGATTCACTGAGCATCAACCGTGAGTGGGACTGGCGTGCTTTCCGTTTCAGCGCACCCTCTGCCCCTCCCGCCCACTCCGTCACCCCCAGGGCCCTAAACCCTCCACAAATAATTACTCTCGGTGGAGTCTCTACTCTACAAGACAGAGCCAAAAAAACTTGACTCTGATCTTGACCCATACTTAGGGTACTCTCACTATTAAATCATCCCTCACGGGGGTTTTACTATTTGAACAATTCAGTCACCATAAATTGAAAATGAGTAAGGTCAAGTTCATGTTTAGCCATATTCTGTTCGAAATATATGCTATGGATTATACAACATCCACAGGAAATAAAAGTCTGCTTTTTTCTGAAAACTTCACGTTTTTTTCTGAAAAGGTAAAATATGTGCAATTCCCATTAACTGTCATTTTTAAACCGTAGGCGAAATGTTGTGTGGGGCAACTGCTCTTTTATGTACATAGTGCATAACTCTGTTTGCAATGGTAGTATCCTAAATTTTGAAAGAAATAAAAACCCAGCTCTCAAATTGTTCAAAAGTATACACAGTACTACACTTTTTATTTTTTTGTTAAGTTACATGATGATGTTGTTATAATGGCTAGTTACACAAAAGCATGTATGTATTTGTATTTTTAGCAAACTGAAGAACCACAAAGCACAAATACATACAGTAGTATTTTGCCATTGTTTGTGACTTAGTTGTATATGGTCATAAAATAGAGTCTCCGCCGTGACTTCAATCAGAGAGCAGCTGCAGAGGAAGAAGGGATGGATTCCCTCAATGTTGAAAAAAGTCTTTGAATGAATGCCCGTCACTTGTGTAATATGACTACCACCTGCTGGTTAAGAAAAAGACTCTGCTATCCATCCGTCCTATATTTTAAACAGTACACCTGCATGTCAGTGCCTAAAAGTGAAAGGCGCAATTAAAGCCTGATAGATACTGCATTTCAGAGGCCGATACTGACTCGATATGGAGGTTTAAACAAAACAGAAGTTTAACATTTACTTTCATCTCATAATTGTCACTATTCAGCAAAACTTGCAGTGTTGAACAAAACAAGCTTTATTTGCTACTAAGACAAATGTTGTGAAGGTAAACAGACCCTTCATAGACACCACAAAGGTAAAAACTAATATCGATCTGTGGACTAGGTCTTGAAGTGGTCAGATTTAAAAACACTGCCACTACCAACAAAGTACAAATGCAATGTCTCCTTGCAATTTATAAAAGCTGCATAAACAGAAACTCACGTTCATAAATAGATCCGAAAAAGAAGCCCATGCAGTCCAAGTAGTTGGCAAGCTGTTAAAAAATTGGCCTACTGGCCAAAAACGAATATGACACGCTGTTTGCTGAGTCGTCTAAAAGAGAAAAAAAAAAAGCTGCCAGCACTTTGTTTATTTAATGTTAATCTATTTTTAATGTTAAATATGGCACCTGCTTTGTTTCCAAAGCCTGCTTTGAAATTCAGATAAGTATATTTTTTTCCTATGAAGAATGAGAGATCATCTCAACAATTTCCACAGTCTTCGAATTCTAGCAGACAAAGTCCAAATGTCAGGGGTCAAGCAACCAGGTAGATGCAGTGAGTGGACTAATTCCTGGTTTGTACCACCGTTCTGCATGGCAGCATCTGATAAAGTCATGGATCACTGAGGATTGTTACAACTGACACTCAACAGTGAACCTAAACATTGTCATCAGCAACCTTAATGGTTAGCCACTGAGCTGTAACCAAGAGACTGTTACTCACCAAGGCTCCCAACGCATGATCTCTTTATAATTCAGCCGAGCAAAACTGATTCTCTTTGTTCAAAATAAAGAAAATACAGGCCTGTTTTACTGCTGACTTTATAAAGATTACTAGTAATAAAGTCACCTTTAACTACATCAGTAAACATTAATAACTCTGATTTAGTTGTTCTCTTGTGCTACTGTGTTAAAAGGATCTGTTAATTAATTTTGGAACTGATTGCATGGTACAGTCTTAACATTTCTCTTTCTATTAAATGTCTTGCCCAGCGTGGAATTGTCTCGTGCAATGGGTTTTCCAATGAAACTTTAAATATTCAACATATCACCACGCCACAGATGTCCAGTTACCTTGTTTATCCACAACATACGGTCTTATACTGAGATCTTTGTGACTGCCAACACTAAGGTTCCTCTGAAGAAGCATCATTCCATTTATCTGACTTTTGATGCCAAAACACTAGCATAGTGCCATGTTTAGCTTACTCAACTGATCCTGCTGTGGCCATTTTGGTAAGTGAGCTGTCCGATCCTAAAGGACTGCCCTATGATTTTTACAAATAGATTTGTCTCTGTGAAGTTACTGCCAGGACATACTGCCATCAACCGTAGATTGAAGATTCTAAAATTCTTAGAAAGGAATTGATTATTATTCTTATTTATTGCCCAGTTATAGTTTTATTGCCCATCTTCATTATTCAAACAGCAAGCTCTAAAAAGGTCTTCTTGCAAATGCAGTACGGCATGAAGATAATTCAACTCCAAGATAAATGCAAAAAGTATATTGACCTTTTTGACCTTTTGGCAATAATGTAAACCAGTTAATGGGCTAAAACCACCAGTACGTTATAAAGATCACACATAATCAGGTAGTAAATGACATGCAGGAGTCTACAGTGGACAAACGACAACATAGCAAAACTTATTTTCATGAAACTGATCAATCAATCACAGATTAAAATGCATTTTCTATTAGCACTTATCAAATACATAAACCGGGTACGGATATTGAAATGGTGTGAAGGTCAAACATGAGGACTCTGCTCACTGGATTTTATTTTTCCTTTGATTGTGACTGGCTCCTCTATGTCTTGTCCTCCTACTTGCTAAACAGATTTAAAGCCCGCTGTTACAATGCAAGGTCAAGCACATTTAACCCTAAACATTTAGCTTATTCCACTGTCACATCTGCATCATCAAATTAATGTCAAGCGACAACACATTTTTTTCCTCTGAGAGGGTAAACCTTTGTGACACACAGCAGGGAGGATCCAACAAGTCTCTTTTCATTTACCTCAAAATGAGGAAGGCGGAATGATATGGGGCCAAAAGTCTTAATACGACAATCTTATTTCATGGAGGATACTGCCCTTTCTCCTCTTTTTGTGCCTGTGAAGTTGATTTGAAGTCATGGTTAGTCCTTTTGATATGAGGCTGGGTCAGACCAATTTGCCACCTGGTGAGGAGGGGGAAGTAGGGAGGTACATTTTTTAATTGTCAGGTCACTTGGTGCAGGGACAGAAGATCCTTTGGGCACATTGTCTGTCTTTGTGTGAAGGACCAGTCATCTGAAATCCCCCACCTCATTATGAGAGAGGGAAGATTAATTGACCAGTTCACTAACTGGCAGCCTCAAGACTAGATCAACTTAGCAAGGGAACTCACCAATTAAGACTGGACTACAGCACCTTTTCTTATACCAAGAGTAGTCCTTTTTTTATTATCATTAGTCTCTATAGTCCTGTAAGGAAGATCAAGGCTAAGCTGCCCTTTGTCAAAGGCACAAAGACTATAGGGTGTGACAGCATGATTTAATGTTGGTGATAGCATGGTTTACTCAAAGAACCACAGAGCGCTGCTCAATAAGGCTGCAATAAATATGCACTCTGATGAACACATTTCATTAATGACACTGTAATGATGGTCAAAATCAGTTGTAAATGTCAATGCAGGGATTGTTATTTTTTCCCTACAAGATTCATATTTCTATTTTCTTAACTAACCTAATAATTTAGCTAGGTTATGATACAAGATAGTTATTTTTCAACAAAAGTAAGTCAGGTATAGGGATTTCATAAAGGCTTTAGACTTGTACTGTACATCATATAGGTCAAGGCCACAGAAAATATAAACCCATTAAAAATATAACAACTGTGTTGTATAAAAATTCTTTGTGGCAATTTTGTTCATTTTTCAACTGAAGGCAAGGCCAATTTCCTCCATAAAGTGCTGCACTGATGTGACATCTTGGCCGTGATTAACCTTCAAATAGCGATTCTTTATTTCCTTTCCCCTATAGCTTTTACATTTTCTTATCAATCTTTTCAATTTCGATTTCAATTGCAGTTAAGGATGCTGTAACAATCTTTCAAAAACACACAAACAAGCAGCTGAATTCACACTTAATATTTTTTAAAAGCTGCAGTGATGAAAGCTGTTTATAAACAGCTTAAACTAGCTTGAGAAGAACAGCAAAGTGCATTTTATTTCCACCATTACATTTGTCATATTCATAATAAATGACATATCAGACCCAAAATGCTGTTTGTAGTCGTCAGCAGAGAGGTTGTTGTCAAAGCACCATGTGTTGTGGTAAAACTAACTGGGGGGGATGGATATGTCATGACCACAGAGGTGTCTGAGATCTGGTGCCAACACCTGTCGGTTCCCAGGGAGCTTGCATCTCCAATAACATTACTGACTTTGACATGAAGCATATAACACATCCATACATATACACATACTTGAATACACACACTCTCGCTTTGTCTTTTGCGCACACATAAATGCTTCGAGGGGAAACAGAGTGCTGAAAAGATGTCATCATCACTCTCTTCAGGAGGCCATTATGGATAGGAAGCTAATATACTGTGCAGATATTCCTGCATCTTTTTCACCAAGGGCTGCATATCCCTTGTGGGTGATCGGTAAAATTGGTTGACATTTCCGTGGCTCCAATTAACCTTCGGTTTGACTCTCAGTTTTGCCTGTCTTCTTTTATTGTCTTCTAGAAAAAGTGGCAAAGGGATAGCACGGCTGGAAACAGAAGCATTGTTTCCCCAATGTTGACCATTTCCTTTTTTTTTTTGGCCTAATTGTTCTCTTTCCCTGTGGATGACCACCAAATGGACAGAAACTGTACTTCATCAGTAGGTCTTCATTGAATTCTATAAAATACCTTTTGAAATGAAAGAGAAGTGCCACTTTGTTTTGTTCATGATACAACAGGCAAATATGTATGAGACTACATTTTAATATAATAGCTGATGATTTTGTTCTCGTTTAAAATACATGTTTCTGTTTTGTTTTTTTCATTGTTTGACTATTTAAATCCAGTGTTATCTCTATATATCACTATGAATTCATTTTTATCTTGAGCTATATTAGTAGCGACATTGTAGGCCAGTCACTTGTGTTTATATGAATTACAGTGACTACAATCATGTACTTGGCTCTAAAGCACCCCTCCCCCATATCACTTTTTCTATCCTTTACTGTGGGTCACTCAGAGTTCATTCGCTGTTTGTGTTATATACATTGTAGACCTTCCCCTTATAAAAATACATTTGTGCTCCATGTTCCTCACGGTGTTCCGCTTTCTAGCCTACAATAATTTAAGAGGAAAGTACTGGTTTAAAGGATTTAACCAGCACTCAGGCTCCTAGCCTTCAACATACAAAACAGTAGACTGACCAGATAAACTTTACACAACCACATAAAAAGCTAACTCTGTTGTGGGAATGTTTTGGACTTGGTAAATATAACAAACTCATAGGGCGCCACGCGAAGTAAGTTAGCACTTTATCTTCCTGCGGTCTATCCTCTCAAACTCAATGAGGATGTTGAAATGGTTAATGATTAGATCCCTGAAATAAGGTCTGTGGTTAACAGAAGCTTAAGAGATGTTTGTGTTTTGTTATACGACATAAAATATGTTACTAAATACCCCCACTTGTGAATTTTGTGTCCTTAAAAGGCGGTTGCTACCAAGTGCCTAACGTCATCACGCCAGATTCAGACAGAAACTCTCTCACTAGCCCGCCTTACAGCCTCTAGTCGTGCTTTTCTGTGCTCTTGCAAGCTCTTCTAGATTGTAGATTAGGTGAATAAACAATTAATTAGGCTCGCTAGCTTGTCGAAACGGCTGGTTAGCTTGTCGGAGAACGTCTGAGGCATAACTTTAGTGACACTGAAGTAATGCGACCGGGGAGTAGTTCACTATAGAACAAAAGTGGTGTTAATTTGTGATGAAGATTATCCTGCTGAAGAAAATGTGCAAGCATCAGAAACGTTTGCCACAGAGCTTATATTCTGAAAACGATCCAAAAGCCAATGCAAAAATCCCATAGGCTAATTCTCAGTAGAGCCCATGCTAACTTCCGTCATATAATTTCCTCTCTATAGTTGAATATAAACAGAAGTTAGCCCTAAAGTAAAAGCCAAGGGGATATGAAGCTGCAAGTCTGTATACCCACCTTGGCAACTGGATGTACGGTCAAATCCAATACTTAACTAATACATTTGTTAGGGGTGGGCAATAGGGCCCTAAAAGATTATCACGATATTTCAGAGTATTTTATGCGATAACGATATTCTAGATGATATTAAAAATACTGAAAAATATATAAAAAAATATTTATTTGTCTGTATAAATAAATAAAAATCAAACAACAAAATAAAAATCAATCATAAATCTCAATGTAGTGTAAATTGCAAATCTCAACAGTTGCCAAATACAAAAAATTTACTCTTTACCCTTGAGTATTAGCAAATAATAAAAATAACCATTTAGGGCAGTGGTCGGCAACCTGATCACCCGATGAGTGATTTGCTTGATTTGCAGCGAGAAATTAGCAAATTACTTTCATTATAAGGCTCAAAGATGCAGCTCCAGAGGGATTTTTCTTTCTGTTTTTTGAAAACCCCAGGAGAAAAGTGTGTACATTTTATAGTACAATGTGATCAATCTCATCCACTTTGAGAGGTAAATGTGAGCAAACATTTTTCACAGTCAACAGGGCTTTCCACTAGGACATGGAGTAGCCAGACAGTGTTGAAAAATGGCTGGCTAGGGGGGTTCCAGGAGCATTCGCCCTGAAATTTTTTTTTTTATAAAAGCCAAATTTGGTGGCCTCTCACACATTCTAATGCCACTATTCCATCACATACACTGATCTTAATCATTGCCTATTTAAATTAATTATTGTAAAGAAGAATAAGGGTTCTTGTATGCTTGTGTGGGCAATTCTGCGCTCTTATTTTGAAAGCTGCATTTGTTTAGAGACAGGAAGTAATAGTAGCTTTTTGTGATTAAAACAACTTTAATTGCTAGCTAATGTTAGCTCGCAGCTCATAATGCAGCAGTGTGTTTGGACTCTGACATCCCGGACAGGTTGATAGTATTTACTTCCGCTCGCCCAGACGCACACAGAGAGATGATGCGGGGACAGTGGGGAGGGCAGCTCTGTTTCAGTGCATGTGTGTGAATGCACACACGTCTCGGAGGAGGACAGAGAGGTGGGTCGGGGTTTTGACTGACTGACGCGTGACAGATTCTCTGCTGAGGCAACAGCAACACAACACAAAATAACTTTATATTATGAATAGTGTACATATACTTTCAGTAGCTTGAAATGTGACGTTAGCGCAGCACATGGGAGAGACAGTCTATGTAATTAATGGGAAACCCTTACGCCACTACGTCAAGAAGTAGGAATGTTGCCAATATCATTATATGCATTTTTTTACCCTTGAAAAAATATACCGGTATAATCGTGATCGATACGATATGGCACAACCCTAACATTTGTACTGATTCAGTATGATCCAGTTCAATTGTTACCGCTGACTTTTCTCCATTTGACTGTTAGTGATATAGATATAGATATAGATTATAGACTGTTAGTGATATAGATTATTCTTTGGGAATTTTCTGCATGTTATTATACCTGTAAATAAATTCTACGAATTTGACCATATGGCCTTAGTATGGTACATTCCTAAAAAATATTTAATATGTATTAAAGCAGAGTCTGAAAATGTAAATGCCAACTGTCAGGGCACAAACCAACAATTTATTGATCTTTATGAATCAAGACTCCATAGCAATGGCAAAGAAATACAATTTAAAAATCTAATCTTGACCTTAAAATTGAAAGGGAAATCGAATAATAGATTTGGAGAATAGTGACACTCCTAACACACACACACACACACAAACACGACTGAACACATTATCCCATTCAGACTTCCATCTACCAGGTCTTCATCAAGCAAAAGGCAAAGTTTTTTACAATTTCTACTTTAAATTTCTCTGCCATTGCTTTCTCCTAGGAGTATCCTTCAGATCCATGATGGCATATACATGGTCTTTCCACTCAATATAGTTGTTACTATTGCATAAAGAGTACATTCTACTATGCAAATATTAATATTTCAAAGCAACTCATTCTCCCCAATGTCGGTAATGATTTAATAGCAGGAAAGTTGAGATCATGTAGTAGATCATCTAAGGCATGAACCACATTGCAGTGCCTGAACACAACTGGCATACATTATTAAAAGCCTATGGTCACAAGGAGGCTCACATTCTATCAAGCCACACAGCAAAGGTAGTGACGCTGGTGACTGCATTTTGAACTCACACTGAGGATGCCAAGCATTACAAGATAACCCCCTCTCAGAAGGGGAGTGTTTTTTCCAACATAGACCATTACATGAAGCCTTTCAACTCAATGTTTCCTTGGGGGTATACACATTGGAGGTACTCAAGGTGTAGTGTACCACAACATTGAATGGATGTGTTGCGTACAATAAACCATGTCATGCTTGAATTATACTGTATGTTCTTTCAATCACTGTAATTAGAACATTAATGGGGATTTTTATTTACTTTATTTGAAGCAGTCAAGGTGCCAAAAAAAGACGACTAAAGAGATTATTTTGCCAGTCTATGTGTACTGCCCCTTTTACACAGAAATTCAGCAATATTGCAATAAGGAACACGATTATGCCTGCTTTCCTTTGTTTAAGACTGGACAGAACAACGTGTGACGTGTAACGCAACGTTGTTGGCATCTAATGTGTGAGTGGAATCCTGACAATGCAGCCGTCTCTTTTTGCATACGTCAATTCAGTTATGCAATTCAACCCCACCTACCCATGTATATATATTGTGAAAGCACCAATAGTCAACCCTAAAATACCGCCTAAATAAATATATTCAGGTATTTTGTAACAAATAGTCATATCGCCCAGCCCTACTGGTAAAACATTTGGCTAGATAAGCAAGTCACTGGGTTTATAAAACTTCCTTTCTTTATTGGTAGGAATCCTGGACTAGTAACTCAGCGTGAAAATCCAATCCACATGACTGGTAATTACCTTGGCTTTTACAGGCATTTCTAGGCTGGTAACTCACTCATGGTTTACCACCAAGTCATTATTTTGTGAGTGGTGTGGCTTTCACAAACCAGTCTGTAGTTCAGCACACAGTTAATTACTGAAAACTGTCTAAACTCTGAACCTTCTAGTCTGGCTTTGGTGGACAAAATTCTGATCAAAAGTATTAATCAGCACCAAAAAATATAACTTCTTCTGCTGTTAAAATTTTCAGACTTTACTAGCAATAAGCAACTACCATTGTAGAACATTTCATAATTTAATTGAATAATCATTAAAGAGCATTAGTATTACAGTATTTTGCACTGCGATATCTTAACATTTCAAGAAAGGTTTTTTTCTTTAATCTCTGCTCTTATAAGTTTCAAGTTTACCTGCATTTTTTATGTCATCTACAGGGCACAATAGCTGATGATATAGCCGAAGAGCTCAAGAAGAGAGAGTATTGTTTCATTTCCTTCCTGTCACTGATAATGGTCAACATGAAAATATATAGATCCCCACCTTTCAGTTATTGTCCTATGTTAAGGTGTTACTTTTTGTAGCATCTCTTTCTGTAATGGAGTGGAATGTTTGTAATGGAGTGATTCATCAGATTGTGGCTCAGACAACAATATGAAAAAAAAGCTCCAATTTAAACAAGGTCACAAAGGCTTGTGCCCTTGTTTAACAGAGGTACAGGCTACAAACAGAGACGGCATCATGATCCAGTACCATGCCCCAAATGCCCTAGCCCTGGTACCCAGCTAGGGCGAGGTTATACAGAGCCTCAGATCACATAGGGCTGGAGTGCTGGCTCAACGTCAATCACAGTAACGTTAGCTGACACATTGGTGAGGGTGGTGACAGGGCAAGGTTATGTGTCACTGTATGCTCATGGCCTGCATGAAGACCACGACTGCCAGAGCTGTGTCTCATGTGAAGGGTCACCCTTAGGGTATGGGATCCAAATTAATATACCCCACTACAGTTGCACAGCACCTATCAGCAAATTGCTCAGCAACGTGGCTGAAGGCCTTCCTTGCCTGAAATTGTACCCAAAGCAGCCTGAAATACACCATCATTGACACGCATGTAAGGATGCTTGCTTTGTTGGCCAGCATGTTTACTCTCAATTGCTGTCCTCACGAAGCATAGTTAATGTCGTATTTTGTTGTCTTATATACAATTACATACAGAGTATTATCATGATAATATAGTCTTAAGACTAAGACTAAGACATAAGACTTATCTGCCTTATTTTTTAGTTAATCAATAAATAGTTTTGTCTATAAAATTGACTTTTTAAAATTAGTTTAACCAATAATAAATAATAATAATAATAATAATCCAAAATCAAAAATATTCTTTGAACAAATGTATTTTAAAAAACAGCAAATCTTTACCCTTAAGAAGCTTCATTGTTGCTTGAGAGTTGACTCAAAGCCTTATCAGTCAATCAAAAACTACAACTGAACAAATAATAATCATTGCCGCTTTAAATACTGACCAGTGAGCTTGTGAAGAAAAAATGTAGTAAACACAAATGGATATTGGTCAATCTAAAATCTGCTGTTTCTTAGTTCCAAATAATGTGGTTTTATATCCTCATGAAACATACTACAAACACATTTTTTTTTATCATATTTACCCTAAGCTCTGTTGTTAATTCATGTGACCCAACATTAAGTCTTAATGGAACATCGAGAACAACTAAGTTATATAGAGTATTATTGCAAACCCTGCTATTTCAGCTCAAAACCCATAAACACTTTTACAACCCCGATTTCAAAAAAAGTCGGGACGCTGTGTAAAATGTAAAGAAAAAGAAATGCATAAATTCAGAATTTAGGGTGTATATTTACAAAACAAAAGTATATCAATATGAACAAAAATGTGTCTTTGTACAATTTTCAGTTGAATATAAGTCACAAATGATTAGCAAATTATCACATTTGTTTTTTTAAATTTTAGATAGGGGTTGTACAATGTTGTAGAGTTATATAAAAGCCATACAGGAGCTCTAAACATGCAGTGAGGACGTAGGTTTGAATGTTCCTCCTCTGGTGACGGATTGTTGAATTAGGCCCCTCTGAGTTGTGGATCACATTCACCTGGGCAGTTGACATTTAATCAATAAACATCTGAACTGTTGCCATGACCCTAAGCCATAAGGATTTAATTTGGCTTTTCCTCACACCAACAGCAGCAGGACCCCCGCGGATTTCCAAGACAAACCTCCAGTCACCTGTGGTTTATTTCAACATCCACCAAGCAGATGAAAACAAAAATCTTATGCTCTATTTTCTGCAAGACAAATAATCAAATCATCCTGACAGTGTTTGGCAATAGGGTGTAATCAGGCCTGTGTCAACATGTCAATAACTAATGATGTAATATGCTAATGATGACATGACAGATTTGCCTCTGTTGGCAAATATATATATATATATGTTCAATTTATTTTCCTTAAAAAACACAACTCCATAAAGATAGTCTTGGTCCAACTTTAGTTTGAGGCTAATGATTTGAGAGGAAGAGATATTTGAATATTTCCCTGACTGGAGCATTTTTTTGCTATGTCTAGCTGAACTGTTAGAAACAATTCATTCAAACTGCAGTTATAACATGAAGATGTTGCATTTAAATAATGAAGACAGCTTTTGTGCATAATGTAACATCAATGCCTGTTTCGGATTGGGAGTTAAGTCATTTGGCTTTGGAAAAATCTCTCCCAAATGTTTGTATTTAACGCAAAACACAACATAATGTGGCTATACAGCAATGAGTTCATAGATGTGGCATACATGAATCTTTCACCTCAATAAATATTTAATATTTGCTCTGAATCATTTACAGCAAAGCCCTTACTGTTGTTCTTCCGGCAACATGTGCATGCAGTGTACACGGTTTTATCCCCACTTCTCGTCCCCTGCCTCCCTCCCTTTCCACTCACCCCCTCTCATTTCCTCTCCCCCTCTCTCTCTCTCGCCACACAATCTCTACCTCTCTCGTTCTCTCTCTCTCTGTCAGTTGGGCAAGCTGCTCAGTGGCCCTGAAGTATGCCACATTATGCCGCTCTATTGATCATCGTTCAGAGTTACACCCTGCATCTGAATGCAATGTAAATGATATGATGATTCCCTCTAAGGCAACATTAACTTTACTATCGTTCAGCGTTTTCAAGTGCAAAGGTTGACTTCATGAGACAATGGAGCACACTGTAAGGTTCACTTTCACTTAATGCAATGGTTGCGCTGGCAGATGAATATACAATAACGAAATCAATTTCTAAACAATATTTATAAAGCGGTAAACACATATGAGATTAATGACTAGCAAATGATTCTTTTAAATAAGAGTGGTTTGTATCTTTAAACACATAATCTGATTTGCTTTTGAGTTCACTATGCTATCTAGTTAAAGGGGTCAACTGGAGGTCAGTTCATGGGGGTTTCCAGTTGAATGAGTATGCATATGTGAAAAGAAATACTAGAATATGCATGACTGCTATTAACTACATGTTAAACCAGTCTTGCTTGTAGCTTAGCTCTGTATAAAATGTGAATAGATATAATATTGCATTTCATAAACGGCAAGCCTATAACCACCTTGTTTGAGAAATATGCTGTATCCTTGACAAATTAATTGTTCAAACCATAACCCAACAGAAAGCTTATTTACACACATCCATTCAGTCTACTGCAGTGAAAAATAATTTACATCAAATAATAGGTCAGATACAAAGAGCTATGTAATGCATGAAAATGCAGACTTCAACTCATGAAAACCAAGGGTCAGACAGTTTTTGTAGTCTTCATGACTTCACTTCAAACTCAAAACCCACTCCAAATTTCTTGTCATGGAAATAATTGCTTCTCTTGTCCAATTTCAGCTCACAGAATAGAAAATGGTGCTGTTTATTATGTCTCTGTAGACTTTTTCACTATTATTTTGAATATTTGCTCATGTGTAAAGAGAGGCTACAATCCTGTTGTACACTTCAGATGTACTAGTGACGAATAAACAACTAAGATGACAAACTTGAAATGTTTCCTTTGTGTATTTTATCGTACTTGCTACAACATCAGAAGCGGTGAACCTAAAAGCATAAAAGCTATGTTGCTTTTTCACTACAGTGAGAAAAAAAATATATACCATCACAGCCCTAGACTCCTAGTTCTAACAGGCTGGAGTACATCCTGCACAAACTAATTAATTCACGATAATGACAAATGGTGAAAACTACTGAACAAAGCCACATTTCCTACAAACATTCTCACCCACTTCCACCAACAATCGCACTTTGCACCCGAAGCAAACTCCCCATCGCTACATAATATTGACGTTTGATGTTTCAAAAACATTGTTTTTGGTAGCTTTGTTTATAACAGCTACTTTACCCCTTGAATTTCTCCCCCTATGTCTTGTAAAACATGGAATCCTGCATGTACTTTTTAAATAGCAATTTTCAGGAAAAGTATAAATTTAGTTTTAAAAAATTCAACCTACAAGTTGTTCTTTGAGTATTTTGTAATATTTTTGTCACTTATTATTTCTAATATTAGTGTCACTTTCATCTTCCCTGCCTCTAGCATTAAAAACAGCAAGCATTGAAAAGGTTCCATTGAAAAAGTGCTTTCTTTGTGGACCACGAGTCAATTAGCAGTGTGAAAAATGTTCTTTAATTACACCCACCTCTATAAGAGTGTCATAGTCTGTGTGATGACAATCCAACCTACCTCATCGTTTCCCTCTTCCTGCTCCACAGTAGGTGCACTCTCTTTCTCTGTCAGATACTCTGATGCCTGCAACAAGTATGTCATACTTGATATCTGTCCCGACAGTTTTTCCAATTTCATTCTTTCACTTAAGGAATGAATGACAAAAAAGACACATTGCAGGGACTCATGAAATCCCAGATAGTTACCACAAGATAACTTTAAAGTTCAGTCTTGATTCTCACCTGCAGTGCCTTCTGTCCCTGCTTGGCTCAGGCTGTCTCTGCAACACCTGCATTGACCACAAGTGTGTATCAATCACAATGCCACAATCTGTGGGCAACAGCTCACAAACCAAACGCATAAAGTGGCAAGACCCTGAGGCTAGATCAGTTGGAAATAATAAACTACATTCTGTATATGTGTAGATGATGCTGATCAGCTGTGGATCAAGGCCAACATAAGCATGTCTTAATGGATCAGTATTATTATTAATTAATCCCAATGTATGTCCTATCCATTGTTTCATGCAGTACCAGTCCCAGCATCGGCTGTCAAAAACTGTGCTCAACTGTGCTTTGTCAAAGTCACCAGACTCCATTAACAAAAGAGTTGCAGTGAACGTTTCATTTGTTTCTGTTATTGTGTGACTTTGGTGAATTCAGCCTTTAAAACACTGTCACACAATAACACAAACAAACTAAATGAACAAGACAGCAGTAGACAAGCAACTCTCATGTTCTGGGAGGCAAAATTGCTGTTTTTGTCTATAGAGTCTGGTGGCTTTGACAAGTGCATAGATGACAGCTTCAGCTCCCCCTGCCTTAATTTAAACAGGGCTATCTGACATCAAGAGTAAGCTGTGAAAGTATTCTACATAGCCTACACTTTAACTGACACTTTTTACAGTTGTAGATGGCCAAAATACATTTTGCAGCTGTCCTTGTCCACAGTGGTAAATTGCTTCGCTTCTGTGCCTGTCCTCCTGCCTGCTTCTCCAGACTGAGGGTGTGCCAACTGCGATCTACTGTAGACTCACTATGGATAAGTACCTAATGCATCCTCACTTCAAGAAATCCAAACTATCCATTTAAACAACAATAAATACACAATGGTATGAGTTCCTATAAACCACCTTTCCCAAATACCTAAATAAACTACTATATATAAACTATTATATAAAGTAAGACACTGTACAACATATTACTGGAAACTATCAGGGGGTACCTCATACAGGTCATATTCCAAGTGAGTATATAACCTGTTAAGCATTAACCTGCTTTATTCATTTTAATGTCAGCTAACTGGAGACTAAGTGTACAATGTGCACCTGTAGTATGTCTACAAGGCAACAAAACTGCAATTAAAATTAATATAGTATCAGACTTGATACCGAGAGTATTTAGTAACTTGGGTACAGGATCTACTCTCCGTATGAGAAAGTCAAAAAAAATGAGCATTATTGATGGAGTTGCCGTCAACTAAAAGGTACACTCATTTATAATTACCACAGACCAGAACACAAACCATCCACTTAAAACACAATACATGGCCTAAATACGCTGCCCGTGCATTGCTGAAGCAACAGCTTTAATCAAGCTACAAAAAATCAAGTTTGTGTTTGTTTTGTCTAATTATGAGTTTTCATAACAAATAAAGTTGCCCTCACAAGACAGGAGTAGCCTAACTGCAATATGACATGATGTTGACCAACAACAGTAGTGGTATAAGTAGTTTATAATTTAAGTTAATGTTTGTCAGCTAAACTTTTGAGTTTTTAAGCTCATGGGCTAGCTTAAATCACCTTGGCTAACGTCTCTGGTTTTAGCTAAGTATGAAGTCATATCTAGCTAAAAGGTAGCTATAACATATGGTAAACTCGTGTTACCTCAAGTTTTTCTTTCACGTAAGGTAACATTTTAATTAACACAGGTGGACCATTGTTTTATGACAATAAAGCGTCTTATGCTGACATTAACTGACGTTGGTGTAAAATCATAACTTGCTCACCATCATCGTCCTGCGCACTGTAACCACAGACTGTATCAAATAGACTGATTTTACAGTGACGCTGTTGTGTGCCGGCGGGTCTGCATTCCAAAAAACCCGCGAGGTATTTTTTCAGGAGTTAAAACGCTACTTTGATTGGCGGATTAGCAGCTGATCCATCATAAAACCAATCATCAAACTACTTCCATGCAAATAAATGCGCGGGAGTCCACGGTTGACCAATCAGCTGCCTTGTAGGCAGGACGTCCAAGCCGTAAGTATTAGCTATAGGCGCACAAACTATGCGCATCTGGTGTATCCATCTACACATATAGTATGTGTTTTCTATTTATAGTGTAAAGTAAATTGGAGGCCTCCTCATTTTACTTCACTATATTAGTTATGACAGTCATAAGTGGAGTCATTATCCTTGATAATCCTTAAAAAAAAAAATTCTGTATCCTTACTGCATTTATTTGTATTAGGCCAATAATCTCTCAAATCCTGAGTAAAATGAACACCATGAGCTGTACATTGGACCTTTAGCCTACTCCTGAAAAGATAGGTTTTTCTTTAAAATACTATAGTTTAATGTTGGAAATTGTGTTATTCAAAGCTCTTCATGGGGTAAGACAGAAGTGTACACAAGCTAGTGTACATTATGTGCTTGTGTTTACCATGTAATTGAGCTGATGAAATCATATTTATCTATGGGGCATATGCCCCACACCTTTCTTCTTAATAATAGACAATATAGGATATTGGATAGATTGCAGGCTATGTTTTGAGATTTGCTTGCATACTGCTCATAAAGTTTTCTATTATTGTGGCAGCATTCATCAGGCGATTAACCATGGCTGAAATATTTTCAGATAATCTACCAAATCTACCTGTTAACAATAACAATAAATAACAGCATGGGATGAAATGATACTTTGCCCCATGACAAAAAAAGGTTTATCAGATAAGCAGATGAGCAGCTTTAAACAAATGTTAGAAGAAATGAAAGATCGTTAGCCCCATCTAGTGGAAGAAGACACCACCACTACCCTGACCTTTTTTAAACCGCTTTGCTTCTTTCCCTGCGGATCGAGCAAACAAATATTCACTTTCCAACTTCCTCTTAGCCCAAGGCTGTGTTCTGTTGCTGTCCTCCCCACCACTTGTCTTGTACTGGGAAACTTACAGGGGGAAAGAGAAGAGGAAGAAAATAGACATCCCCTGTGCCTATATGGCTTGGATGAGGTGTAATGATAACTTTCTACCAACAGATGTCAGACACAGAGGATATTTTGGTTAAATATTGGCATGTAAAGTTTTAAAGAGAAAGAATCTAAAAAGGGATCATACACCATAGTTTTTAGTTGTGGGTTCTAATAAGTCTTTGGTAAACAAAGAAGAGAATAAACTGTATAGTAATTACATTTTCTAAATTACCCTTCAAAGAGGCCAGATTGAATAAAGTCATTAGCTCATTATTAAAAAGACATATTATTGAGTCATTGTTTCGTCAGCTTCTATGTTATATTTAATATGCTTTCTAGTGGATTTTGCATACGCTGAAGCAACATTTGAAATAATTATTTCCTCAAACATCTCACTGTCGTTTTTCTGAACAATTCCTTTACAATTATGGGTGTGTGTGTAAAATGACAAGTGAAGGTTAACCTCCTCTTTAAGTCTCATTATCATACATTAAATTTAGGACAACAGAAATCAGAATTGAAAATGTCACTATGTCTGTTTTGTTCACACAATTTGGAAAACCTTAACACACTGCATTTGCAAACAAAATGACATCAATCAAATAATAATAATAATAGTAATCAGCTGAAAACTATCACCCTTGTTTTACTGAACCATTGTGTAAAGGTTCTTCTTTGGAAATATTGTCACCCTGTTAAAAATAATCGCCTAACTAATTTTTTCAAGTTTTGTAAAAACTTTTTCAAGTTTTGTAAAAACTTCACCAAAAGTGTAACACATGACATTTATTGATTATTTCACTCAAAAAGGATGAAACAAAGGATGGCTATTGGCATAGTAATAACGCTGTGTGTAAATTATGTAACTTAAGTGAAATAAATGTCTTTGTGACTTAAGCAAGATATGGTAACACAGTATCATGAGCATTAATGTTACTTCAACGTGTCATTAAAGTTCATGACACATCCCATGTCATGTTTATGACATATTCATGTCACTCTTATATAGACACCTTAGAGTAAAGTGTTACTAATATTAGTGTCAACAATAAAACACTGATAAACTAAACTGAAAACTAAACAATCTCCCTCTAGCTCTTCTTTGCTGAGCTCTTATCTGATGCCTATGAATGTGGCAATTTGTCAAAGAAGTGATTATCTTAACGGGGTAAAATCACATCTGATCAACTGAGGATGTAGAAGATTTTACCATAGGTGGTCGGCATCATGAGGAGATGATTTAGGGGGAAAACCTCCCAATTTGGACAAAAAATGACTTAGGCGATTATTAACAGAGTGACGATATTATTGTTGCTGTCGATGTGTTGTGCCATTGCAGAGCAATAGGTGGCGGTAGTGCACTTTTAGTGGCAACTTCTTTTAGAAAGGGCACGAAGAAGGAAACGGCTAACAGTAGCTAGCGCCACTAGTTGCCATTGTAATGATAGCAAGTGAAGCCGGGGAGGACTGCTTTGGGAAGGCGGTGTCCTGCCATAATATTTGGACAAGGTAACGAAATGGGGAACAGGGCAGTCAAAGTTTTAAAAAGGCTGCCACCTTGTATTTCTTTTTCGTAGTGTTTATCTAACGTTATGTGGTGTGAAACACACGGGCTAGCAGTTAGCTAACTGTAACCGGAGCTGAAGTAGACAAGTTCGCTGACTTGCTCTCTCTCTGCCATGGTGTTTGGATGAACACATGCTGCACGTCAAAAGCTTAAGCTAACCTGCTTAAGTTAAGTTAAGTTAATGCTACTACTTCTGAGATTCGTCTACAGACAGCAGGATTTGCTAAACTATAAAAATATCACTCAAAAACCAGCTTGTTTAGAGTTTAGAGTTCGTATAAGTAGGTTTGTGATTTACCACAGAACTGTTATTAGTGTAACCTTAGTTTGTGTCGTTACTATTTTAAGAAAAGAAAAATGCATATTACTATCTTAAGTTAGAGATATGCGTTATAAGCCGGGACATCTTCCACATTATTTCATTCTTAATGAGATTTTTTACATGTTTTTGCCTTCTTGAGATTTGCATAGTGTAAATTTCGATTAATTGTGCAGCCCTTGCTTTCAGACCATCAAGAATTAATTCCAAGACAAACGCACAATTCCGTTAGTTCGTTTAAACAGCACCTAAAGGCACAGCACCCTAATCACTATGCAGTGTTTTCAAATACTAACTGTAGTACGGGAAAAAATCACTGCATCATCATTTTAATATATTCTCGATGATAAAATGAGAATAACCATGCAAAATGATTTATATTCTCTCTCTCTCTCTCAAACATACATACACATATATATACATCGTGCAATTTTACCTCTACTTTTTCAAATATAAATAAAAAACATTTCTAATAAAGGTACATTAAAAATAAAACTTGACAAACATACATTAGTTTTTATAGAGCTTAAATGTTTTGACATAACCTGTCAAATTGTGTTTAGATGTTGCACTTGTTGGGAGAATGACAGAAATTTTGCTTTGTACTGTTGGCTCTGTTTATCAGCTGTAATTAAATTAAAAGCATAATACATAATGATGTGAATTAACCATAGATTGTATGGAATTAACATGCTCTGCTTCCGTGATAATGCTCCACCAACATTTGACACACTCACTTAACTGTGTATTGAAAAAGATACATTGATACACACTCCTAGCTAGCCTCTGATTCACTGGCTTATGTAACAGTTAAGTGAACAGGGCTTTGTCATAGATTTCTTTTATAAGTCTATAACATGCATATATCTGTGTTGGGAGCTAAAGTATCCTTGCTTTGATTACAGGTTGGTGCTTCATAATGCGGCGAGGGGAGCACGTTTCTCGGGCTTTCCAGGCCCCGGTGGATGTCCATGCCAGTGCAGATGGCCAAGTTTACATGTTCAATAGACGACCCAATGAGTCCATTGGATCCTCAGATGATGAGGAGCTCAATGTCATGGAGATGAGGCCACGGGTTTTCCGAGACCAGGAGCAGGACGGACTGAGAAACATCCAGCTGCTGGAGAGGGAGGTGTTAGATGGTGACAACCTCAACAAGCTTGCACTGCAATATGGCTGCAAGGTAAAGATTATGGATAGTCACTCACTGATGTTTTTCTGGTGTTGATCCATACTGTGGCATACTAAGTGTTGACATTCCTGTTTCTGTCAACAGGTGGCAGATATAAAGCGAGTCAACAACCTTATGCAGGAACAAGATTTATTTGCACTGAAATCTATCAAAATCCCTATTCAGAAACACAGCTTTTTAACAGAGACATACTCGGACCTAACTGACCCTCAAAAAGAAATGCCACCTTCATCTGAAACACCAGAGAAGCCCCTGGACCGAGCCAGAGCTCAGCCACATCTGCAGGAGGTCACAGACTTTCTAATGGAGGTGGACCACGATATTGAGAAACTGATTCAGACCACGAACGATCAAGATGAGGATCTCTTGGATAACTCTGACAGACGATTTGGTTTCAGAGGAAATCGTCTGACCAGTCATGGTGCAGACTGGGGCATCCAGTGGTGGAACGCTGTGGTCGCCATGCTCCTGATCGGCATCGTCCTGCCGTTATTTTATGTAATTTATTTCAAAACAAAAGATAATGGAGTAGTTTCACCAACAGATGCTAGTGGTGCCGTACAGTCATCCACCACCTCTCCACCCCCCTCGGGGACAGGCCTCAGTACAGGAGGAAAGTATTTGCAAGAACCAGGATAGTACAGATTCAGAAAACCAGAATCATTTTTAAGACTGTTGGGTTTGATGGTTTCATAAGTAGGTGACAATCAAGATAAGCCAAATCTCTTAAAATGTTAACTCAATCAGTGCAATACCACCATGTGTCTGTGAATTTTACTTCTTATTTTATACTATAACTGTGATGCTTGAGACAAAGTGAAATGGCTACTCCCTGTTCTCATTTTTGTGACAATTTAGGACACTAACATTTTGTCAAGCGGTAGCGTTTCCTGAAATATTACCCTTGATACTGTTTGATACCTGATCCTTTGGTTTGTCTGTTGGGATTATAGGTCTGTGGGTGCTTTACTAAACTCGAGGTAGTAATTGTTTGTGTCTTAGCCTTCCTCACATGACACAAGCTAAATAATAATTGCAAATTAAACATTTATTTAGAAGAAAAAATCCACTCTGTGTAGGCTTTATCAAAACCACCAGTGCCTGTTGCCAGTATCAACACATCAAGTGTCATCAAATCAGTGTCATGCATCAAGCCCATTATATGCCCTAAAACTGTAATTTATATTTAAACCTATGCCAAAAATGATGAAATGGGAGAAAAGCATATGAGGTTATAATGTGTTTCAGCAATAATTGTGTGCCTTGTTTGATTTAACTTATTTGTGTTCATTGTTTAGTTATTACTATGCACCTGATGCCTTTTCTCCTGGTCTGAATACAGTGTCAAATTGTGTTTACAGTAGGAATTAGACTTCATGTGATTTGACACCTTGCAATCTGTAAAATACAAAGTATTGCATTTTGAATAGCATTTGGTCATCTATAAGTTCCCTGAATTAAGTGTGAGATATATAACGTGCCTTAAACCTTCAGTGTCAGGTTTCTGTAATATTGCACCTCTTTAATTATGTGATGGGTAATTAAGTCCACCATGAGCAGGTGGTGAATTTGTATGGCTTGTCCAATGCACTTTTTAAAGTCTGAAGCATTTTAATTTATTATAACTGGATTTTGACATATTTTTGAGTCAATTTGTAAACCAGTTTAGATGGAAAAATTTACCTGACCTGTTTTTATTCAGCATGTTCTTATTTGAATACAAACTTTATAGTGTGAAAGTGTCTCTGAAGTTTTTCTGACATGTCAATGTGTCTCGTTTTTGTTTCTGGTTTTCCTTATTCTACACAAAGACTCACAATGCATTTGTACAAGACTATTCACTATTGGCAGCGAATACAACTTACTAAATATGCATATAGAAGAGCTAGAGTACGTATTTTAAATACAAATGTGGTTTTGATCAGTTGCAATATCCACAGCTACCAAATGATGGCAGCATGCACAAACTATTGTCATGGTATTTGATTTTTGAGGGATGGAGTCAGACAATCTTAATACTTGACAGACCAAGAAAGTATATAGGATGATTATCATGATATATAGCATGGTTGGATACATTACAATTCATTAGAAATGATTACCTGGAACAGTTGGTTTTTAATGATAAACAAGGCCTGTGCAGCAGTTATACCTCGACAATTTGTGTGAATACTTGCATGATGAGCCTGGTGAAACAAACATATCAGTAGCTAATAATAGCATGGATATAATTATATACTGCATATTGCCAATTTGGATACAGTTTCCTTTTTATAGACAGTAAAATCCGAAGTGTACCATTAAAGAGAATCTGCAATGTGACGGATTTAGAAAGATTTCCTTCAGAGTCACATGACCCAAACATCATACAAAGGTTTTAGATCAATGCCAGTTTTCCAAGTCTTGCTTGATGTGGCATTAAGAAAAAAACAGTCTTCAAACCTTGTTAGCTGTCAAACCTGTCTCTCCCTATTCTGTCAAGTGAAAGACTGAGATTAAGTTTTGATGTGTTAAACATTAAAAATATGCCATTTACACCCTTGGACACCACAGTAATTTTTTTAAATATGGACCATTGTTTTTATAAATCATAAATGAATACACAAAATGAAACAAAACACATTGTAGAAATGAAATATGTTTGTACTCTAACACAACCAGCAGGATTTGAAAGGCCTAAAGGCAAAATTTATTTTGCTTTCCCTCTCTGTGCAGAAGTCGAAGCACAAGGTCAGCAGCAGAGCAGCACTGCTAAACTAATAGGAAATTCAGTGTCTGGATGCTCCGCTGGTGCTCGTTGTAATGGAGTCTGAACCTGGATATTTTCGTTGAAAGATAGTATACCCAAACACTGCTGTCCAAACAGTTTGTAGCCTACATTTAAAGCCAAAAACACCGTAAAGTGACATTTTTTAACTGCTGTGGTCACTTTAACGGACAGGGACAGCTTAATAAAAGTTAGAAGTCTTATGAATATGAATAAAAGGAATTTTATTTAACCATTGAAGATGTAAGTACAGGGTCCTCTTCTTTAAACAGTAGTCCTATCGCCTACAAATGAGGCGGAAAACAAGCTATATTGGTATTTTCCTAGACTTGAGAACATAGTTTAGTAGTTTAGCTCTATTGCTGCAGAGGCTCTATGCCTTTTATTATTCCATGACCTGAGACCCTCATTTCATAACTACAGCTCACGAACCCTGCTCTGATCTAGCTCCAGGCCGCAGAGCTCTGGCGTACGGCCAGCTCCCAGGCTGAGTCTTATCCTACTGTTGATACATGGGCCACCCCCCTTTTTCTTTTACCTCCAACCTGGACACTTCTACTCCCTGCCTTTCTTTATTTGATGAAATCCATATCAAGTCTGCTCCTGCACAGGACAGCTTTTTCTAAATATAATCAGATTGTTACCTTCAACAATCCAAATATGGTGTCTGATTAGTGTTAGTCGGTACATGTGGTGAGCGGAACAGTTTGGCAGGCGCATTTCTGTCAGAAAAATGTTGCCAGTATTTAAGTTTAGTGTTTTGGGGGTTTTTTTCTCAACATTTGAAACACATTTAGAGTACTTTTGCTTGCATATTCAAGTTGAAATACATGACCTAAAGTATATTCATGGACACTCTGTATGGGTGTGTTTTTGAGGGTGGTGTCACAGAAAGTTTTGAATCCAGCACATTTTTGGGGTAGAGCATGCTTTTATAGAGTTGGGGGCTGAAGCGGAGGGGGCTTTCCCCCCTGAACAAAGCACAAGCATCCATACGGTCTGGGTGGAAGGTAAATACAGTGAAAAGATTCACGAGCAACCCGAAGCTCTGCAGCTTTAAGAAGTTTGCACACTTGAGCAGCTGGCAGCGGGCCACTTGGCCAACATAAACAGCCCTAATCCTTTTTCCAAGGAGCTTTCAACACTCATCTCTCTGGCACATCGGCCACTGACTCACTCTCTCTCTCTGACATTCCTGTCTGTTTGGAGTTCTGCAGAACCGTCACCAGGAGGCTCTGTAGCCCTTACAATGTCAACCCTGTTGGGTTTATGCTGTTGATCATTATTCACTGCTAAGGTATGTGCCTTCCTTTGATTTTCCCCTGAAGCGAAACAGGTCTCAGTTTTCACTCTTTCTTAGTGGGAATGGAGGCTTAGTTTCACGATGTCATGTTGACCCAAAGCCCACAGAAGTATGGGTTGTTCTTACAATTGGTGTTGACAAAAAGTAAACTGGGAACCTTCATATGGTTACTGTTTTTCACCTCAAGACATGCATATCCAGCGAAAATATCAAAAGACATAACATACATTTCTTGAATTTAAAAAAAGAATTTAGTGCTCTAAACATAAATACAGTCTACATGATTTCTGTGTGAGTGAAGCTGAGGTCTGTGTCAGTGGGGGCAGGGAGATCCAGGGTTTTGATTTCCTCAGCTCCTGGGGGGATTTGGCAGACACAGGGTAATTTGTAGTGAAATTTCCAGCACAGTTTGTTTTGCAGGTGGCTGAGAACGAAGGCAGGGCGTGGTGGGGAATGAGAGAAGCAATTTGCTGTCTGTGGGCTGTGAATGTGTGTATTGTTGCACAGCAGTAGGTTTAGTGTTGTGCCGGTATGTGCTATGGTCAGGGCTGGACTAATGGAAGGGAGGCAGCAGTAAGCACTCAAGGATAAACTAAGGTTTTGTTGAAAAGGGTGTAAATAACATTATTTTTGTTATGCCAGTGTTAAATTTGTCAAAGTCTATCTTTGTCTGGAAAAAACTGCCCATATTTCAAAAATAGAAGCTGCTTTTCACTCTTCATGTATGAAAAGACAATGTGAGTTTGACAAAGGAGCAAAAAAAAGAGTGAAAAAACATTTTCAATCTGTGAAAGAGGTCGCATGACAAAGCAACATGAGTGTGTATTCCAAGGTTCTCGCCAGAAGACATTTCAGTCTCACATGCTTCGGAGTGGATTCAATTAAAAACTCTTCTCTTTGAATCCGCAGCCAGAATTTCAGTGCATAAATCCATGCCAGATGTTACAGCGCCACTCGAAGAACACACAAGGTGTCAAGGAAAGAGCTAAGACTTTTTAAATTGTTTTTATCAGCATATCTTCAGTCTTATGAGAAACATGTATTTGAGCTATGAAAATTAATCCACCAGAGAAAACAGAAAATATGCTATCAAGGAATATTTAACCACCAGAGTGGGATTTTCTTTTCTTTTTTTTAATGTAGGGGACTTTGGATTTGAATGTATAATATATTATAATATATTGTATGCATGCAGTATGTTATCCCCTTAAGTCTGACTGTGTAAAGAAGGGATCATCTGGAGACACAGCTGGCTGGAGAATGTGATGTTCTGTCACTCACGGTCCTGCAGGCGCGGCTGTTTTTCTTTCGCCCCCGCTGTGGAGGAACCAATTGTGCAGCACCTGCTTTACATTCCAGCCGAGGTCTGAGGGGTCTTCACCCAAGGGACGCTCCCGGTCAAACTACACAGATAGAGTGTATGAAGAGAAATAATGTATATAGTATTTCATTATTGTTGCTTCTTGAATCCTTGTGACACCTTCAAGACATCACTATGTTTGAGTATTTATAGTATTTAAATATTTTAATAATTCTTGGAGAAAGTAAATATGCATTACATTTAAAAATATATTCTACTAATTGCTGAATACATGCTCCAAAATGTAACATATTTCATTAGATTACTCAAATTAGGTAAATATTTTGGATTACTTTAGGAATACGTCAAAATTGTCTGAGCTCGGTTGGTTTTATATTTCCTGACAGTGTCCTAGCTGTACGTTTCCTCTCTATTGCTGTGTGTGCAGTGAATGCACACAAATCTTTGGACATTTTTTTTCTGCTTTTGGCTATCCATGTGCCTCATATGAAACAGATAAGGGGAAAAGTTCAAATTTGGTAAGGCAAAATAGTACTTCTTCCTGCATTCTAAAAAATTGTGACTAGAATCTGTATTCTGTAGATATGTGCAGTTGACCAGTGCTCCTCATTTCCCAGACATAAGTATGTGAACTTTGATGCTGTCAGACATTACTGAGAAATCACCAAAATAATGACTGTAATGAGATATTTAGCTTGGTCTTTTTAATGGAATCATGTCTGCCTCATTTATTTTGAGATGCATTTATATGTATGAAAAGCGCTATAGAAATAAAGTTTGATTGATTGATTGATTGAAAATGAATCGTACTGTTCAAAGGTCACATTATAAGAACTACCATTTGGCCATGAGGGAGGTTAGTAACATTTTTAAATAAAGTACATTTTTCTATTTGAGTTATTCACACATGTATGAATACTTTGCATTTAATACTTAATGCTCACTTTCTTGTTTACTTTTCATGCTGTAATACATTTTCTCCACCAGTGACCATACACATATATATTCAGAAAATCGAACTAGGTACCAATATACAGTGTAAATTGAGTGAGTGCTACAGTTTTACTTACATTTTTTGTTACAACTATTAAATCTTGAATCTTTAGAGCAATATGCTGTAAGATACATTATAATGCCACTCAAATCAATCACATATGCATATATTAGATTATTATACGCTATAAATTAGCTTGTTAACAACATAGATAACATTTTAAAAAGCCTAACTGTGTCCTATCCTAAGTGGTGAGATCATATACTGTCTCATATAAACTTGTGCTCCATTGTGTCCTTGTTGGCTGAGAAGGACAATGTAAAATGTTGGCAGGAAGAGAGAATCCACCGAGACAGGCATGGATGAAGAGAGGATAATGGTTTGGACATGCTTCTCTAAATCACTGGATGCAACTCAACTGAGCACCTGCTTGGCTCGAAGACGCACAACAAGACATACACAGGAGGCTCAATATGGACTCTCAGTACTCTGATAGTATATAACACCTGCAGTGCTGATTAAATTTACCTCTAAATGTATGCCTTAAGAGGAGACACTTGCTTCATTTGCACAAACCTTTTGATTGGAGAGAAAACAAAGACTTCACAGTTTGTTGGGAACCATGAAACCAGAAATAAGTTGACACAATATAGAGAGATAATGATTAACAATGCATCAGGGAATCCATTATAAACATTCAAAGGATTATTATAAGAGGTAATTAAGTGTAAATTGGTTGAAAAGATACTGAGAGAGTTAAGATTTTCATTTTTCGCTAAAAGGGGAGTAATTGATTTTTCTCATAGTCTTCCCTTCCACTAGCTTGTGGATGCCAAATTAAACACTTTACATTCATTGGTTTTTAAATAACTGGCCAGAAAGACATTTTTCCCTTTCTATTTTCTGCCTTTGAAACATTTTCAAGGCCTTAACACGAAATCAGGCCTCTGGATCTGAGCTGCAGAAGTGTGTGTGCGAAACAGCTGTGTCAGACCAGGTGCAGTCTGCTCAGTCCTCCAGTCTCAGGCACAATTTATACCATAATTCCTGGCGGATAATTCGCAGCTCCCCTCTGCCAGATGAACTCTATTAAAACTGGATGGCTTTTTAACTGGAACTGGAATGCCCCCTCAAACTGGTGGGGGATTCCTGTTATTAAAAGACATTTTTAGTTCTGTGGTTTTTGTGAAATATAAGGGAGGATAATGGAAGTATGTACACTGTAGCGACTGTTAATGTCATGAAAATCCTCCTCTGTCGCCTTCATTCAAGTCACATCACGCCAAGGGTATCGTTAACAACAACTGGAACAATGTTGTGGACATATATATTGTAAAAACACAATATTATAGTAATTATGCCAGGAGACAAACAACACCCCAGCAGTGAGCCCAGTACAGCAATTTGTTTGGAAGATGACATGTGTAATGAGAACCACTTGCTGCTGGACTCCATAAATTCTGTCAGGGGTTTGGAGGTTGCAGGGCTCAATACTCTGCTCATCCCTCTGAAGTACTTGAAAAACATTCATTGCACGTCACGCTGAGAGATGCCGAATTTCCTGCCATTCCCAGATGTTCCAGTGCAGATGTTCTCAGAGGAGGCTTTCAAAGGAAAAGTTATTTGCTTGCGAAAGCTGTGCTCGTGTTTGCTGTTACTCACACGTCCGTGCAAAAGCCAGCGTTTGCAAGTCAAATCTGAAACGTATTAAAGATTACACAATGCCAAATTACATTTAATTAAAAGCAAAGCATGCAAGTTAAGGGCTTTTTTAATTACCATCTTGTTTAAATAAAAAGATACAAGAGAAGACATTTCAGTTGGTTTTATCGTGTTTTATTTGGAGTATAGAAAATAAGTCCTTTGTATAAAGATAGATTATAGAACTTAAAATAATGTATCCAAAGTTAATGATCTAAAACATCAGGGATCATCAGGGTTATCAGGGATGACATGTTTTAGTTTGTCCCCAATGTTGGCCATTACAGGACTACATCTTATCTTATCCTGCAGCTGCATTTTACACTTTACTGACACAACCAAGAGGCAGATAGAGACTGTCAGGGGAAGCAGTTTGAGGTCAAACAAAGTTGATCCAAACATGATAGAGGACTTGGTCAACAAAGAGAATGGACACAGAGAACAAGCATCTATCTCTCATCGCTGGACTCACAAAGCTGCCATACATGGGGGAGTACTTGTCAGCCCGTTCCCTTTGGCGAGTGGCTCCTGATCCAAGGCCAGATAAAGACAGATAGACAGGCCGAAGACTGAATTGTAACCTTGAAGATTATTTGGCATTGGGGAGGCAGACAAAACCTGGCTGTGAAAGGACTGATGTGAGACCTTTAAAGTCAAAATGAAGCTCAAGATGGCAAGCTACTGTGATTCACTGTTTTTGTTCTGAGATGCTGTATTGATGCAGACGTGAGAGATGTAAACTGATCTGTGTGTTTGTATGTGCGCAGACAGGTTGATTGGTCATTAATTAAGCTTGCAGTTTAGCACATCTTGGAGCAGATTGCAACAATCGAAACCATTGTAGAAACTGGGGGCAATGGGTTCAGTTTTGTGTGTTTTTCTGTGTGTGAAATGGAAAACTAAAAGTGTAGGAAAACAACAGGAAAATAAGTGGTCAAGTATAGTCCAGCAAAGGATGTGCAGATCTGTAGAAATCTAACTCAATAGGTCAGGTCAGAGCAGAGCATCACTGCCTCATATTGAACTCAATATTGGTCGTTCTGACACTGGAACTGAAGAGAGGTGCAGCAGTATATTGGTTTTGTTGACTGACAGCCGGTCATGCTGCGCAAAACTCTCAGCTTAGAAATAGGTAGCCTTCATCATCAGAGGTTTATGTGTCAGAAACTATAATGTCTTGTCAATTTTAAGGCACAGCGAGTGGTATTTACCTTAAAGACAATGTGTAAACTCGAAATCACAACTTATAACCCACTAGAAGTGTGTGGCGCCTGTATCTGCAGAGACCCTGCCCCCTGCCTGATTTTTCTATTTTCTTTTCATTTTGTTGTGTTTCTGGATATCAACTTTAGGGCACTGGGTGTGTAGCCCCCAGCCAATGCGTGCAGGGTGTGGGCCCAACTCTATAAAAATGTACATCAGGTGCCAGATTGTAAGCACGCATTAAAGAAGAAACTATGAAAATGGCAGATACAGCACTAAAAAACATGAATATAGCGAGGTGAAATGCCAAACGGACAAAGCTCATTCCAAGAGAGAATCTGGGATTGGCTTTCACCTGTTGGCGAACATGGCGGTTTAGGGGGCGAGCTCTTCTGGTGTTACTGGGCCAGTGGAGAGGGGCCAACTTGGAATGTTGTGTTTACAAAGTACAATGGAAAAATCCTACTCATTTTGCCTTTAAACACCTTTTCCTGACCTTGATTAAACAAAACTGCAAGAGCTAGAGGTGCTTTGAGCTAAATTCTAATACTAGCATGTTAAGCAGGTTCAGCAGCTAAGTTGAACAGTTGAAGAAGTTTTCTATGTTCTCCATCCTAGTCTAGTGTGTTATTAGTGCTATTTAGCACAGTCAGTAATGTCATTATTTTGACCTTAAATTGCTGTTTGTTTGATGTCAATCCTTCCAACAGCCCTTGACACCTGCTGGTGGCACTATATAAAAAGCCTGAGTATCAGCATGATTCATCCTCTGGGTACTGTGAATGTCCTCACCAAATGTCATGCCAATTGATCCAAGAGTTGTTGAGCTATTTCAATCCAGAAGAAAGTGGTGGGTTGACATGGCCCTCTCTTGAGTCAGGCTAAAAACCCGTCATGGTCAAAGACAAATGTAAAGGCCAAACCATTAAATCTAGGAAAAAGATAACCGACGCGCCAGGAGAATCTGAGTGAAGCATCTGACTGAGCTAAAAAAATGTATTTAAGTAGGTCGCTAATGTGTGCTGCCTGTCAAACGTTTCTGGAGCAAGTTATTACGGGATGATAATATCCTTTCCTTTTGTCCTTTTGTAATCGTTGGTACAAAGACACAGGATGTAATGGCGTGCCATTCCTCAGCATTATAAGAGAAGCACTGATCAGCACTGATGAAGGGTGTCACAGAGGCACTTATGTATCAGTAAAGTGAGCTAATCAACACTTTTAAACGGCACGTGTAGATGCACAACACTTTGATAGCACCAAGATAGCAATCAGGATTAGTGGAATTTGCCACTTGAGAGATGTAAGCACACTCCTCTCCCTGTGCCTTTCAGCTCAGTGATAAACATACTAGCAGCCCCAGACTTGTGTACAGAGAAAGATCATAGACTTCTGAGCTTCAGATTTGTGCTGTGGTCTGTCCTAATTCTGCAAAATATTTATGCAGAGTCAGGCTTTTTTTTTTATTTTTAGAGCAAATGAAAGATGAACAAACTTGCAAAATATATTCTACAGAAGAGTGTTTTCTTTCACCCAAGTGGCTTGAATTTAAAGTCTTTATTGCAGAAAATGTGTTTTTACAGCTTGCACATGTACATGTTTCAAATTAAAAAAAAAACAGTTTAGCTACGCCTCAAATACACTTACATAGACACATACAGATCTATACAGCTATACACGCAATGGCTAATGAGCTATTTTATTTAAGGCTGCTGTGGCAGATAGGAAAAACTTATTCAATGCAAAAATGTGATGAAATCTGTGTAAACGGATACAAATATTAACTGGTTTGACTCTGAATGAGGACAGCAGTTACTACATGCGTGTACTTAAGTCTATTTATAGTTGGGATTTTTGATGACTTCAGATTTGATACATGGAGAAACATTTGACTTGCCCGACTTGTGTCGCAACTCTTTAATTTGATTGTAATATGAGCGCTCGCTGTATGAATGCACTATAAAATCACACTTACTCATTTTCTCCTCCGTGTGGAATTGATATGATTTTCCTCGAGTTGATATGTTTTTCTGACCTGATTTGTGCTCCCATGGATACAGCTGCAGTGGAGAAAGAGTAGGGGAATGGAAAACATGATTCCTTTCTATGCTTGAAGGTACAATGTACACAGGCTGTGCGTGTGTGTGTGTGTGTGTGTGTGTGTGTGCGTGTGTCAATGTGATGACAATGAAGCCTCGCAACACACTGTAACCTGATGCAAAAGGTCAGACTTTGTTCTACACTTGCAAAGCCACTCAGATCAGTGGATAGGTGTGCTTTTAGCTTTTAGCTCCATGTGGACTTCTGTAACAAGTACTTTTACATTTGTGTCAGTAAGCCAGTCATTGAGTCTGTCAGTAAGTGAAACACTGGCTGGCAAGTATTAATTTAGGCAGTTTGAGGCTGTCCTGTTTGACAAAATGTTACAACTGTCTGGCTGAAAAGTAAAAGTCTGAACAGTAAACAAACACAAGGTGAACAGCTGAAAGGTTGCCAAGAATAAAACAGGCTAGCTGCTGATTCTCAATCCAGCATGTCCATGATCAGACTATAGTGTTTTGTGTGATATTTTGTATTAATATAGATTAAATGTTGTGGTGAACCTCAGCTTGACTTCTTCTTTCCTAGTTTGACTTGACATATGTTTGGCAGTCCTCTCTAGTCAGACTGCAGACTTGAAAACATTGAGCAAGGACTAATTCTGAGACTTCATGACGCCGTTGACCTGGAACTAAGAAAAAACAGCTTCTGAGGGGGAGCTTTATTCATTTATAAAACTATTTCCTGTGCCATGAATGGATGTACAGACATTGGTTGTCCCCAGATGATGAACCCTAATGACTTAGGTGAACCTCAAACTTTCAAACTAGGGCCATAACCTGGTCTAGATTTTCACTTATCTATTCTACTGGATGGATTGGTACATTTGCTACAAACATTCATGGTTCCCAGATGATGTATTCTATGACTTTGATGATATCATCGATATTGGCTTTAAGCTCAAAGCACAGCTGTGCTTAAGTAGTTTTGATTAACTACCATTTCTGGCGACTGGTGCACTATTTTTAGAACGCTCCACTCTGTACCACAAACTGGGAAATGCTCATAAGGGTCGTTATGGGTGGTTATAACAAACAACTTATTCTGTCGTTTAAGTTGGATATCATGTTGACTTCTGACAACATTTTATCTCAGGAATGTGAAGAACCTTCAAGTAGCTGTCTTTTCAGGATGCTTAAGTGTTCAAAGGGGAATTTATACTTGATGTTTTATCTGTCTTTGTAATTCAAAATAAATCTCTACACCTTCTATTCACAACTTGTTTGTGCAGTGGACAGAGGAGGTGCTTCTGCTGCCAAGGCCTCTTCATTGTCACCATTTGGTTCTCCTTGACAACAGAGAAGTTTCCGAGGTGTTTTCTAAGCCTCGTCAGGTCGGACCATTGAAGCTCCTCTCAGCACAGCAATGAGTGAGTGACAACAGCCTCCCAGAGATAACAGCAGAGTGAGAGAAAGACCTCTGGATATCAGCGTGTGTGTGTGTGTGTGCGTGTGTGTGTGTGTGTGTGTGTGTGTGTGTGTGTGTGTATGCACATGTCCCTGTATCTGTCTGAGAGGTAATGAGTGAGAATCAGGCCCGAGGGGAATCACGTCACCACCGAGATAGCCACCATCGCCTAGCAACCTCAGCCCTCAGGCCCACTGAAGGAAGTGAAAACTGATCCTCTCTTTTTTTTTGGTTTAAAAGTGCTAATAATGGACCTTTTTGAGCGGATGAAAACTTCAAGTGTAATAAACATTTTGTCTTTCTTTGATGTCTTTAAAGGATATGTCTTGTGATATTCTTTATTTTTTCAAATTGAAAACCAATCTCATGAAAAGAAAGAAAGAATACATTAATTAAAGAAGTATTTTCTGAGTGAAGAGATTTCTCCTCAGTGCAGTAGACTTTTTTTGATGTTCAAAACCACACCACTGAGCCACAGCTTTGCACAGGAGGACATTTTTCTTCATTACGATGAACCTGGGCACTAGTTTATTTTCAGTTGATAATATACTCCGTCCAGCTGCTTTAAATACTTTCTAGTACATAAAATCTGTGTGTGAAAATAGTCCCCAACCAGATCCGGATTTACTCCTGTTTGAAAAACTGAGATTGTGATTTATGTCTCCTATGAGAAAAAAAAGGGCTTGGGGCTGAGTGCCACAGAGAAGCTAGGGACTAATTTGTTTGACCTATTCATAGAATGTGTTGACAATAACAAACTATAGAATATCACCAGCCTTATTCTTTAATGAAACACATTTCTGATGCTAGGGTTTTACAATCAAAATAATAATTGATGATAAACTTGTATATAAAAGTACTTAGGCTGTATATTAAATAAGAGCGGGTAAATGAATCCTAGTGTGTAGTTTGTGTGTTGGCTATAAATGGCTTAATGTGAGATGTCCTTTATAAAGGAAGCTGTTACTCGCTGTCACTCTGCCCCCAGCCGACAGCATCCAGACTCTGAGCTCATTTCAGTCGTGTTACTAGACAAATTATTGTCTTCCTGCTAGACACCCCTGACGAGGCACGTCAATACTGCAGGTGCAGTTGGGCCTGAAATTGCTTTGTTTAAACTTGTCAGGTTGGAATGGAGATTTCGAAGAAGGATCTGTTCTCATTTGCACGGCTAAGACGCTGTGCAAACCCACAGAGATTAGCACCTCAAACTACTGTGTGTTTTAGAAGAAGGAAAAAAAATGTAATCTGAAGTTTGATGAGCTGATCACTTGACTTTTTTTTTTTTTATAGTAGAGCTGTCAATGATTTAAACTTTGTTCGCTTTCCTTTGAATAAGCTTCTGGTTTTCCATGTATTGATGTTTACTTCTCTTTTCTCCTCTGTGTTGCAGTGGAAGAAGCTGATAAAAGCTGAAGGGATATGCAAATTGAAAACTAGAGTAAATCACAATAATGTTTGAGGATATTCAAATTGATGTTTTCAGCACATAGATTAGCAAATATCCCCCAATATTTGTTGCATTCATGTAATATCTTTTCCACATTATTGTTTATTTGTGTGTCAGTGAACCTTGTCCTTATACACTTTTTATTTACCTCTTTTCTATGGACTTCATAGTACCTTTTGTCTTCTATTTTTTTAATATAATAGATGTTCAAAATGCCTAAAGTGTTCAATTTTTAAGGCTACTATCAATACTTTGTATGTGTTGTTGGTGTGACACAGTTTCTCTGTCAGGGATGACATGCCAACTGACGTTTCAACACTCCAGCGCTTACACATCATGACATTTATACTGCATTCACGTCCTTCTTTTCAACTGACATTTCAACTGTATTCAATGCTTACTCTATGAGTGACACTTCAAACCCTTTCAGTCTCCTCTTCAAGTCTTCTTATAGCAGCAAAACAGAAAAGAAGCTTCTCCAGCTCCTCTAACACTCACTGACGATGCATGATTTATGTTGACTGGCTGCAGTGCTTAAAGTTCAGCTGACACGTTAACTGACATCTGCCATTCGTCGTTTTATACACTTGAACTGACAATAATTTCTTTCAAGACTTCCACTTGTATCACCAATGCTTCGACTGACATTTAATCTGCTTTCAGCACTTTTAATTCAACCGGTACTTCAACTTCACTCGGGCCTTGCACTTGAATCGACACTTCAACTTTATTCTGCATTTAAATCTAAGGACAGATCACTGTCAGTTTAGCATTTCAATTTGAACTGAAACTTTCTTCAGTTTTTCCACTTTACTTCCACTGCCACTTCAATTTAAACTACTTTATTCTTTAAAATATTTCAACGGTAAATTTTCAGCAGTAAACATGCACATTTTGACAGACAATTTTGAGTTTTCTATATTTATATGTGATATGTTTAATATATATCAGAAAGTCTTCAGAAAGAAGTTAGACTAGAGTGCTGAATATCTGTATTGGGAAATAGAACTGCTAAATAACGATGAAATTAAGTCGATACCATTCATAATGACAGCGGCAGCATTAATTAACTGGAAATCCAAGTTCCCACCCTCAACAAAACAATAGTGTAGATAACTCCTGTCATATTGCACTCCAGAAAGAAATAATGAAATATTTAAATGGAAAACCGCATTTTGAGTGAGGTGATCCAAAAATTTGAGGGGCAGGTATTTTTTGCGAAAATTTGATTTGTGTATGTGATCTGAAGCCATAATGTAGTGTTGTTAATGACGTGTGTGTGTGTGTGTGTGTGTGTGTGTGTGTGTGTTGCGGTGAAGTAATGAAATGAAGAATTTTTTTTAATGATCATATTTTGACACATACATGAAATTTCAATAAAAATATTAACATCAAATATTGTTAAATAATAACAAATATTTGGTCAAATAAAATAAAAAGAAGAAAGTTTTGACTTTAGACGGCTAAACGTTGGTAACACGTATACCGTAGACCTCACACTATCGAAATGAATCAATGTAAAAATGCAACTTTGTGTTTTTGGGGCATTTTCACAGGTGTCAAGATTGGTATCAGTCAAAAAAATGTAAAGTATGACCGCTTTAAACCTCCTGCAAGGATTATACCGGCTTGAATAGTCTTTCCCCCCAATTTGTTCGGAGGACAAAGGGCAATGATGCACATTCCTGAGAGCAGCAGCAGAGAAGCATTCCATCCACTGTTTGTAATTGTTCACAGCTGTACGCAGAGTCTGCTTCCTATTTGTCACATTCACGGGTCAAGCGTTACCATATTTTTCATAATCACTCGAAAAACACAAGTAAAGCTCTAGAAGGAAAAGAGTGTTTATGTACACTTACTGCAGTAGGTGAAGCAGTGCAGCTGTTAGCCTCCCTGCACCTCCGCTACTTGCTCATCTTCTGTGCTTTGTTATTGTGAGGATGTACCCGCCATTTATCTATTTGAGCGCAGGGCTGTAAATAAGACCTTGTCAAGGGTTTCTGTAGGATTTTCCTCCTGTGTGACAGCATGAGGTTTTTATTATGTGAAAGGTGTCTCTTCTTCTACTTTCACCATGTCAGTTTTGAAGCATCTTGGATCAGAATAAAATGACTGAAAGCTACCGCTGATTTGACTCTTTGCTATATATCAAACACACAATGTGTCCTCACAAAGCCAAATAGGACTGGTCTCTCTTTTTTTTTCATCAAATAAGTCAAAAATATTAGGCAGGATTTAGGAATGTTAGTATTTTAATAGCATTTTTTAATGTAAACATTAGATGAAAACAATCACAGACTGTCTTTTCCAGTAACAGCGCTCTCCCTCTTTGAGCTTCTCCAGAGCCAGAACATTAAAAATAGGTGTTATGCTTGTGTGTGTGTGTGTGAGAGAGTGTGTTTGTGTGTTTGCACAGGTGCCAGAAAAATTCAGCTCTGTGTACAATATGTGCTTGTGCTGAGAGTGAATGCAAGTGGTTCTCCACTTGAGAACAGAGCGGCACCACAGTCCGCTTTATTGTTTATCATCACAGCCTGTAACAAAGCGTGGATCACGCAGACAGCAGGGAGACACCTCAAATCTTATGGTTTTCTAATCAGCTGAGGCCATCCGATCAAACACACCCACATGTATTTGCTTTGTTTAATAAATAGGCAGCTAAAAGATATTTTTAATGACCATAGTTTCAAAGGGAAACAACAAACACGACACATTCATGCTCAGGATCTGACATCAGCTGGAGCACAAAACCTCAACCATCTTGTCCAAGTAATTCACTTTGCCCAAGCCACAAAATTATAGTTTCTAAGCTTGTGGGCAGGGGAATGTGAGTGACGGTTTTTCTTGTGGACCAGGGTATGTTTTCAGGAACCACAGACCTAAAAGACATTTGCTGCCAGTAGAGGGCGCTGTAGCTCCTAAAGTCTCTGTCTGTGAATGCTGTTTTGAATATGAGAAACTGCAGTAATATCTGTGCTCAGCTACAACTGCATTTGGATTTAATTTTTTTTTAGAATAGCTCCTTTGTCATGGGTTTTTATTATCAGTGATGAGTGACGATGGTTTCACTAGACAAAAGACACAAACAATGTGATGGTCTTTTAAGATTTTATGATATTTTTTTGTTTGGACTGTGTGATGAACAGTGTCTTCTCTGTTGAAGCTCATATTCTCAGCATGAAGCCCTCTGAATTAGACCCAGATTTAAATTTTGGACTGTCTCTGCTTTGTTTTGTTTAAAAGCTGCAGTTTTACTATTTTCCTACCTTATTGAGTGTGATGTTTGCTTACATAAATAAGTGCGTGTGCGTGTGTACGTGCGAGTGTGCTCGCACCGTGATGAGCTCTATGCTAATGCAGTGTTGTGGTTTGTTCTCCCTCCTCTGCTGGTCTGAGCTGAAACAGCTGCCTCGGCTGCTTCGCCTCCAGCTGCTTCCAAATTGTCCCGCCATTAAGCTATTATATGTTTACAACCACAGCACTGAGCAAGCCCACTAGGTGCTAGAAGCCCTGATGATCTTCCTCTGTTGTAATGGATCATTATCCCAGTTTCTTATTACAGTGCCTTTGCCACACTGTAATTAGCTGTGATACAGTTATCCTAACTGAGCTGTAAAGGCATCGGGCGATACTTTATACTATCCTATAACCTGGATATGTCATATTGACAAGATGAAATAAAGTAAATCTTCTAAATGAATTTACTGAATCATGCATATTTCCATTATGCAGAGTTTTACATATACTGCCACTAAAAAGATACATCTAATTCATCTAAATCTGTCATAATGTTTGAAGAAATGATACGTCTAAATTATGCCCCTTGATACTGTGAATGTGTGATTTTGCATAAACTGGATTTTTTTTTCCTCCTCTCTAACATCAACCTCATATGTGGCATCTGTCTTTTTTTATTCCTCCTCTCACTCTGCTGCGGGAGAGTGCCCACTCAGAGAAGAGGAGCCGAACACATTGATCTTATTTGGACAGGCTTTTGTCTGGGACACGTCCAAACCCAAACAGCCAGGGGAAGCACCACAACAGGGTGTAAGTAATTCTCTTGCAATCCAGACACACTCTGCATAGGTTACAGACAGAGCAAAGCCACTTGTATCATTCAAAACAATGGTATTTCTTTATTCAGCGTGTAATGATTTATTCAGCCGATACTCTCTTGTGTTCTCCTCTCCCGTTCAGTTGTTGTACTGTTGTTTAAACTGAGCTAAAAGTCACATGCCAAAGAGGTGTTTCTCTGTCAAAAAAATTCAGCCCCAAAACCCATCTGGTTTATGTTATGACAACACTGCTCTAAGACGCAGCTTGTATACAACTGAACCAGTTAGCAGCTTTCAAGAATTGGAAGCATTCACTGTATGCATGTTTCTCATTAACTATGAATACAGAATAAAACTGTGTGCTGCACATATTCAAGTTGTACCTATTTCACAATAAGTCAGTTTACTCAAGTGGGTCTATAGAAAAACAACATTTATGTATTTCTTTTCAGTTCAGCATACAATTGTCACAATTGTCCTTGTACATTGTCTTTTTTTTCTGTGTTTCCGCTTATGTTCCTTGTGTAAACACAATCATACAGTATGGGTAATATTTTTCTGTGTGTTTATATTGGCAATTTTCAAGAGAAATGTTTCCATTTCTGCAGTTTATGGTGGAAAAACAGCCCTGAATGGTGCAGATCCAAGCCGGGGGATGAAGGATGATGGCTCATGAACTCACGGAGGAAAACATTAAATAATAAAAACAGAGCTTTAGGGTAAAGCTGAGATGACCCAGTGATAGACAGGTAGACAGTCGGACACTTTCTGAAAACAGTTACCCCACACTAAAAACAAAACAACAGATAAGGCTAGTTTTCACCATGATCATTTTCACCATGATTCCTTTTTATCCTATATAAAAAGTAAGAAAACACTAATTTCTTACTAATATGACATTTTCAAATGCTTGAAAATGACTTATTCTGTTATTAAACTATTAAAACTCTGTTTCTGTTCTGATTTAACCACTGAGACACCATCATTCAAATAGATAAGGACAGCTGATATACCAAACTGACTTAAGACTTCAATCTATCTAGAAGGTAGCACATTAAGAAAGTGTCATTCTAATCAAGAAAGGTTTATCCACTTGGGAACATGTATGTTCAGCAAATATAATGGCAATCTGCCAGTTAGACAATGATAAAGTTTAGCCTGAGGATGGTCCTAGAAGAAAGCTCATTCAGTGTTGACGGTTCATCCTCTGGGGTCATGAACATCCTCAGTAAATTTCATGGCAAATGTAATTTAAATATATTAATATTTATTGTGAGTAAGTCAAACTTGTTGTGGCCTGGTTGTGGAAGTAGATGAAACATCAACTACTGTATATTCATGGAGCCATGAATATACAGTAGTTGTTGATACATTTTGTTCTAAAGACTCCTTCAGGGCAAGATGCACCAAAACATGTTCATATTAAGCAGCAAAACATTTACAAACTAAATCAGGATGTCTACATATTTTGTTGTGACTATTAAATATTCCATCATGTTGCTGTTTCGATTGTGAGTGGGTTTCTTCTATAAAAAATATATATAAATATATAATAATAAAAATAATGGAATTTTCTTCAATGTGTCAGTCCGTGGAAGGATTGCAAAGCAACAGGTTTTTGCCTTTATCTGCCATCTGTTTAGAATAAGGCTGCAGAAAATACCAATTTTTTGAATCACAGAGCCAAGTTTACGCTCAACTGGTTGCATGGGGATAACATCAGATATGCAGTTCTGCAGCTTTACGGCTTTCTGGGTTTGCTTTTGACTGGATCGCTATCTCCGGCTGCATCGGATAAACACTTACTAGGATGCTCTTAAAATGATTCAAAGTTAAAGGTAGTTAGTACTTGTGTCTTATCACCCATTTGTTGTCTGTGTAAAAGGGAAACCAAGGGTATTCATCATCTGTTCTGCTTTGTTCTGATTATCCCCAGAATTTCCACAGCAGGGGAAAGCCCTGACACCTAGCAGCTTTTTTTTTTTTTTTTACTTAATCCTATTAAAAGTCCCTTAAGAAAACAAAAAGATCACATAAAATATCATTGTTTGACTTGTGTGCACAAGAGCATCTTGTGTACCTTAGCATGTCTGCACACTGAAAAGAGGTTTCACTCAACAACCAATTCATAAATTAGCTCATATAGACAAAAAATGACCTAGCAGCTGAGTCATGCAGTAGTCAAGTCAAGTCAAGTTATTTTCTTTAGATAACTCAATATTACAAATGGAAGAAAACACAGAAAGAAGAACAGGATGGCTTCCTCCTCCAGGATGGATGGACAAACAATAAACAGCATGTGTACAGACCAGCATAGCAAAATTATAGGACTGACACTCATGTTATAGATATATGATACATTTTTGATTGTATATGCAGTAGTAGTAGTAGTATAACAGTAGATATTTTGCCTTAAATTGCACAATATTCATAACACACACTGTATTTATAAATAGTGATCTGCATTTATATCGAGACTCATTGTAATTTATGTTGGCAATCATCTTTTCCTGCAATCGTTATGTACAGTTTAGAAACACATTTGAAATTATTATTAAGTATTATAAGGTATTGATATAACCATCGTCCCTCATTAGCACTAATAGAAGCATTTGTATATACTATAGCAGTCATTCTCAGTGGGTTTTCTTCTGTGATAACTGGTTTCTTACTGGCAATATCCAGACAGATCAACGATCAATGCAGTGTTTCATTTAACATAATTCGTACTGCATATTATTTCACAAGGTTTTATAAGTAAGTTCAGTTACTCATGCCTCACATTGAAAAATACAGAAATGCAAGGTCACCAGGTGCATATAATATCATCAGATCTGAGTACATCACTTGTTTTGTCAAACATTCCTGGTAATAAACTCATACACTTGACTCATCAGGTATGAGTCACTGTTTGCAGAAATCCTCTCTTTATTATTGCCTGCTTCTTTTCCCAGGTGTCTTATTGAAAGAGGATCAACATGCTCGGGGCAAATCACATTTAGTGCTCTGCTGTAGGATGTGATTGGTGATAGATCAGGCTGTATTAGGTAACAAAAGACTTGAATTAACTGGCTGTCAAATCAATAGCAGTCTCCCTCTCCTTTCCTCTCTTTGTCTGTCTTGCTCTATGCAGGCTCTTCTCATTCACTGTTCGTACCTATAGCTAAGAAAAGCAATGCACTACAATTCATATGTAACCCACATGATCATGAGCCAGGAGGCACATCTTATTACAACCCACAACCTTGTGCCTGTAATGATTGTGACAGAAGTAAAGGAGGAAGTAAGGAGATGTACTATAAAAATCAATAGCAGGGAGCAGGGAGGCAAACCAGGAAGTGCCATAAGCTGCATTCTACTAAAAATTCCAGCAGGGGGTCGCTGATGAAGGTTGCAGAAGTATTTCTGTCCATTCATTTCAATATAAAATGAGAAAACTTCTCACTTGATTTATTACCTTGGAAATTTTCTTTAGGACAACACTATGGTCTCAATCGCTAGTTAAAAATCTTCTTCAAGACAATTTGATGTTAGTGTAATAATGGCCCCATAAATAATGGCCACATTTAGAAGAAAATAGAAGATAAAAAAAATCTTATAATTTGGGGCATGGCTACCTTTGATTGACAGGTGGCTAACAAGGTGAGCCGTCATCAGGAAAGAAGCAGAACATTGCGTACCCACGGCAACGTGTCAATGAAGTTTTATATATATATAAAATGTCTATATATAATGTGTTGTTCAGCGTTTGGTTGGACTAACAGACACTCCAAGGAGTTGCTGTTCATTTTTCTTAGGTAAGTAAGTTTTTGTTTTTTTGCTAGCCAAAACTAACATCCCAGTTAATGCTAACAAGAATTAGAAGCGGCTTCTCTCAGTCAGGTTGCCGATTTAGAGAGGAGTGTAGTCAGTGTCGTCAGATCCCTCTCGCTCCTCCACAGTCCAAATATGGTCTGCTCCCCGTTTCCAAAAACAAGATGGCGACACAAGATGGCGAAGAGTGTAACGCGTAACATCAATGCCTCAAAACGAGCAGTCCACTAACCAATGGGTGACGTCACAGTGACTACGTCCATTATTTATACAGTCTATGAAACATACGTCGCCTACATAACTACATAACTACATCATATAATACATAGGGAAGTAGTTCATGTGAATGGTCTTTTTTCTATACTTAACCAAATAGTTCTATTCCACAACGTGAACCACAATATCAAATAAATGTATCATATTTTGAAAGGTATTGTGAACAGTTTTGCATATCCCACTAACTATTAGGCTATAAGGATATATTATTTTGTGTTTATTTTTCTTATATACTGTATATATTTCAAAACTAGTATTTAGTTAACTATTAGTGCTATAAACATATTTTAAGGAGAGTATTTCCCAACGCGGGAGTCACAATATGATTAACCAGATTGGAGCGTGAAAGAAACACACATACTGCATATAATTCTATTATATATGTTTATTATATATACATAATTATTAATGGGTTTTTTTTCCAGAGAACTCTCTGTCATTGCATGTTTCTGGGGAATTACTGACTAAATTTACCCTCATAGTTTCTCAAAATACTCCATTGAAACTAGAAACAGCACACAAGCAGACCTTGCTTCCTTTCATGACCTCATAAGCCACAATGGTGTAAAAAGAATGTGTAAAAGAAAACCCTGCTGTAGGACATAAGGCTTAAAATACACGTTCTTTCCTTTTCGAGTGCTCCACAGGTGAGCCTTCCTAACTCTCATAATATTTAAATATCTCATTGTGAAAAGTCACATCAAATTAGCCTAATGCGACCCAGGATTAGAGCATTTTGAAAGGTATAATGAAAAAAGGAATACGTTCTACCTGCTACCTTTGTATTGAATATGTTGAAGTCCTTTATGATACCATCAGCCAGACAAATGCACATACAAATATATGGTGAATTTCATGTTGCGCACAAATTTGGATTGAAGATCATCTTTAAAAAATGTGTGAGTGAGTGAACTTGCAGTTTAAAACAGATCAATGGCTGTTAGATATAACTGGCTGAAAAGCACAGTACAGTACAGAGTAACGCACTACTTACTCTCTGGAGGCTTGTTGGACAGCCAAATAGGCAAAGGTTACAAAGGGTTACAACATTTTGTTTTTCAACATCACACAAAATCGTGATTTTCTATGAGCATGCATGCAATTCATGCAGAAAAAATACATTACCGCCCTTTCCATGTGTCTCTTATTTCCTTGCTCTTTATCTGAATGTATGACAGATGATGTGTGAGTGTAGGTGTGTGTTTACTTTGTGAAATGAGTGTGCATCTGTGTGCCTGCCTGTCATTGTGTATCAGTGTGCACTCTTAAGGTCAGAGCAGACCCTGCCTGCTTATTTTGTCAGAGACGACTGCCTGTTCGGTGAGAACATTAATCTGGAGCTGTCAGAGCCGCTCTGCTGACTTCCAAAATGTTTATGACCTTGCTACAAAGGAAACTTTTTTCATATGAAGTCCATCTGGTTTATTTGAGAAAATGTGTCATTCAGGGTTCAAAGATTATTATTTTATTAGGAAAAATGTTTGGTTAAAAGACTTCACAATCCTAACTATGCTTTTCCACTGAGATTAACAAAAGTACTCAAGGACATTCTGTGAGGACTTACAGCAGACATCACTGAGCATGAATCTGCACTTCAGATTTAAAGTAAGGTTTTAGCCAAAATGCACGTGTTTGGGAAGAAGTGAGCAGACAAGTGGAGAATTAGACTTCAATTATACAGCACAAGTTCTGAGAGAGTTTGTGAACAGATTTTATATAGTTTTGCTGTTGTTAAGCTTCAGTTCTTCAAGCATTTTCTCCATTTTAGGATTCTTTGTCTTCCATGGAGGCATGTAAGAAAAAGTTTTCTTCACAATTTCAAATTCAAGTGATGGTTTAAAGTATTCAAGTATTTCAAGTGAAGTATTCCTTTAAGACAGAATATGCAACTGGGTCACTTTTTGGCACTTGACAAAAAAAGTCCAAGCCATTTTCAGCTTTGGGATGTTCTTACTGTGAAAATGACTTGAATCTGGAAACATTTATGTCATGTAAAATATCAGAAACCACTTAAACACACATGATCAAGGCTTAGGAAGTTCAATCACAGCTTCTGTGTGGTACATTACTGTTTTACAAGAATTGTGCGTCCAATGTCTTACTCTCTGGGCTGTTGAATAAGAGGAAAAAAGATGCTGGGTTGACTATGCATGAATGTTCTACAATACAGTGACTGTCTCAGTCTCAGTCTGAGATCTGTATAGCATTTTTTGCATGCTATGAAAACTAGCATTTACTAACCAGCCTAATGTACAATTTTGTCAGTTAGTAAGTACTATTTTGTGACAATACAAAACTATACAGAACTAAATATGTGTGAATTAAACTGTCAATTTGAAAACTTCTTGGAAAGTTTGTTATAGAGACACTGAGCAGGACATTTATCCAACATATCCTCATACCCAAAGTATTCAGATGCCTTACTTAAGTAAAAGTACTAATACCACACTGTGAAATTACTCCACTACAAGTAAAAGTCCTGCATTCAAAACTTACTTAAGTAAAAGTACAAAAGTATCAGCATCAAAATGTACTTAAAGGATCTACAGCAAAAGTTCTCGTTATGCAGAATGAACCCACTCAGATTGTTTTATATATTCCAACATATTATTGGATTATTATGTTTGATGTTTTTATGTAAGCAGTGTTTACTCTTCTCAAGATAGGGCCCATTTTAACTACTTAATATACTGTTATGACGTTAAAATAAAGAAAATGTCTAATCACTAAATCGATCACGTTTTTTATGTTAAAGCTCGTTTTAAAAAGAAACTAAAGCTGTCAGCTAAATGTAGTGGAGTAAAAGTAAGGTTTTTTGCCTCAAAATGTAGTGTAGTAGAAGTAGAAAGTTACATAAAATTGAATTACTAAAAAATGTACTTAGTTACATTCCACCACTGCTCGTACCTAACAACAGAATACATTGTTCATCAGCGACTCTCAAAACTACATAATGACCGTTGTAACATGGTGACGTTTTATGGTTAGAAAAAGAAGTTGTGACATCAATACGTTGTATGACGTCACGTAACATAACAAAAGTAATTAACAATGTAACAAGTTAAACTACGTCAGTTTTGACTGTTTTGTTGTAACCGGGACAACAACACCAGCCTCCTGGTTCGAACTCCTGTATTGTTTGATTAATTCGCCACCACTCCTGCCCACCTTTAGTGGACCTTCATAGTCTTTGTGTGCCATTACCTCACTTCCTGTCACTTCCTGTCACTTCCTTCATAATTACTATGGCCGCAAGAGGTCACCACCTAATATAAACATTAAAAAGCCGCTTGCAAATACAACCTAAACCACCAATTATTGGATGAGGACAGTCTGCATTTATCAGATGCTAGTAGTTTTACCGTTTGTTGCATATTCTTTCTATTTCCAATTTACTCATCACAAAAGTTATTTGTCAACAGAAATACTGCAACATCGAACTCACTGCACTGGTGGTTGAGAGTCAAGACCAGACAACTGTTTCTTTAATCTGGCCTGATGATTTCATGCAGCTGCTTGTGAGGCTCAGGCGCACCTTGTTAGCCACCTGAACCCTCTTGATTTCTCATCCTCACCAAAACTCTACATCAGCCACGTATGCCACAGCTTTGATGTCATACCCTAAGGAACCTCCTGACATGCCTGGAAGATATCTGGGACATATATGTGTGGTCATTGTAGTTTCAGAGGAGATTGCATCCATCAAACTATTATCAACTTAGGCGTCGAGTCTAAATCAAAAGAGAGTGAAAAAGATATGGCCATCAGGCATGTAAGAAAAGTGTCAAAAGATTGATTTGAGCTTTGTGGTTTCAAAATATGCTGCAGTGAGACATGCAATCCTCATGTTTTACTCTTCAGGTGTTTGTTTTAATGATAAAGTCCTTATTTCACGGTGTAATGCATGTGATTAAATGTCCCGTATTACTGCTTTGGCAGCAGTTGTAGCTGTCCTTGGAGGGCGGAGTGACATTTTACTCTCATTTTTGTGTGACAACCCTCCCATGCAGCCAGTGATTCCAGTCCAACACATGAGGAGAATATTAAGTTGTTAGAGCACCAAGTGTTGTATAATGGGATATATTCCTTTTCTGCAAAAGGTAGAAAATGAATTGTGAAAAGACTGCAACAATAAAGGATATCAGCATATCAATATATCACTCAGACTTATGTGTACCATAGCATCAGCTGCTTCACACAGGAGTAGGACTTGAGGAGATTAAAGCAGAGACCAGGATACAGAGTGCACAGCATGTTTCCAAGGAAACAAGCTGTGCTATGGACAAGCACTTTTTGATTGCAATGTCAATATTCAGGAGTCTTGTTATAGCAGATGTCCAATTGATTTTTCAGCTACACGAAGAGCAAAATCCAAATGACTGTCACATCTCAGAGTTTGCTAAAGAAAGTCAATGTAAACAAAAGCCACCAGCAAAGGTGTGTTTGTACTGCAACCTGAAACACTAGTTGGGTGGCAAACAACACGTCAACATAGCTAAATGTGAACAGAATGGGTTGTTTGCCAATGACCCCCAACATGACCTAAATGACTGTACTATTGAAGCTATTGCATGGCAATAGTTTGAAACACATGACTGTCATGTGAAGACTTTATTTAATGCCGCTTGGTTAGGTTTAGGAAAATATCATGATTTGGGTTAAAATAACAAAATAACTATAACTATGAAATAACTTGTGACGTAGTATGTGACGTTGTAACGTTTTTATATACTTAATATAATTTTCAACTTTATACTATGACTGTTTTTTGGGTGATGACTGCTGGTCTGGTAATAAAACCACAAATATTTACCGTGGACATGACAGTAGGCATTAAAGGAATATTTCACATTTTGGGAAATGCACTTCACGTTTTGTTGATAATTAGATGAGGAGATCGACATTCTCATGTGTAAACACTAAGTATGAAGATTGGGCCAGAAAGCAATCCAATGATCCAAGAATGAATCCAAGAATCCAATGTTTCATTTTTGCACGTCAGTTTTAGTACAAATTAAACAAAAGAGGTATAATATTTAAATAAGTGAGCTTTAGAGGCGTTGGTAGCTGTTTCCAGCTTTCGTGCTAAGCTAAGCTAACAGGCTGCTGGCTGTAGCCTTAGTCTTTCAGCTTCAAGAGTGGTATCAATCTTTTCATCTCTGTCTCGACAAAAAAGCAAATAAGCTCATTTTCCATCACTTTAACCAAAAAAGATTAATGATTAATGATGAACATGAACATGAGGGTTTGAAACTGGAATAAAAAAAGTGCCGTTTGTGTGGGTTGTAACGCTGTCAACAGATCCAGTTTTGCTGTCTGCAGCTCAGATGTGGCAGACACTATGAAGGTTTGACATGTGTGCGGTATTTATGACTCCTTTCAGGCGAGACGGTCTACGTTGACTTGCACTATGTATTATTTAAAACTCTGACAGAGGGTTTTTTCAAGTTTGTCCAACTTTTTTTCCTCTCTTTTTCCCGCTTGTGTTTAACTGGGTGCCAAAATGTGGCTGTGTGCATCAGAGCTGGAATATATCACGTTCGGGTGGAAAGCAGACGGGCCTCTCTGTGTGTGGCAGAGCCTTACACTTGGATTAATTTGTGTGACGTGAATTAATGGCTCACTGGAGTGTGGTTGACGCCCTTTAGTATCACCCACAAACTACAGTGCAGCTCGAGATGAGATCCCCGCTGCATTAGATCACCCACCAGACTGTGCAGAGACGGGAGATGCAGAACCAAATGAAATGATCTTGTCACCTAAATCTGTTTTTGTCTGCCTGATGAAATCTTCTCCAGCGGAGTACTTTAGTTACAACTTCTCTCCCCTTGATTGGACTGGAAACTGTCTCATCCTTCATGATTAACCCGAGTTCAGAATGTGAAAAAGACCCAGAAGTATCAGGCACTCATCACTATCCCTCTCATCTGGCCAAAAGTATGCTATTCTGGGAGCTTGCTATTTTTCCTTGTCACACACTGTACTCCACTTGCTTTTTCTTCCAGAGAAAAAAATCATGTCTTTTATGTGAAGCCTGTTATTGTACCTGGGGAATAGAGACAGGATGTGTGTGTGTGTGTGTGTGTGTGTGTGTGTGTGTGTGTGTGTGTGTGTGTTTATATTTTTAAACTGGAGGTGTGCTATGACTCCAGCATGTGATTAATATATTATATTGGTTTCAGGCTTGCAGTGAGATTACAGCCCAATTTTCCTTGAACACAAAGATAGGTCCCATTCAGAAAGCCACTTTGGTCAAGTAGAACAAGTCTTATTTTAAAGCGGTGAGCATTATTGCCCTTATTCCCGCGGTGGCAAGCGAGGAATCAATCACCCTTTCATTTCTGTAATTCCAGGTTTAGTCCACTTAAGGAACAACTCTGTGAGATACCGATTGGCAGTGTAGCCATACCATGCTCTGGTATTGATTTTCAGCTTTGTTTTGTTGGCCTTGGTATTTTCAAAACTGCTTAGTGTAAAGCCAAGTCAATTTTTTTTCTGTGCTTCTGCCACTGCTTGGCACAATAATGCTGTATAAGCAATAGGCTGCCTTTATAGTATCTTTATAGGGAGTAGAAAGTGTAATGAGACGAGTGCAACCAGCAGAGTTAAAACAGCCAATAAAACGTTATCTTTTCAGCTTTTAGTGTAGAAGAAGTGGAGTAGTAAAGAGCTTTACTTCTTCAGTACTTTAACCTGATGATGTACCTATTACATTCAAATGTTAAGTATCATTGCTTGTGTAAGTGCTTAAATATGCTACTTGTAGCATTTTAGCATCAATAAACAGACACGGACAAGGCTGGCGGCCTATATTTGGTGTTTTACTTTATGTGCCACCTGGTTGAGCATTGTCAGAAATCTGCTCAATGCTTTACAACATAAAACAGAAGGAGGATGCTGTTCTTCCAGCTCTAATGAAGCATTCAGATTCTCTCACAGTGGCAGATGGAGCAAGAGAAACACTGATGGAATAATCATGATTATCCTTTTAAACGAAGCAAAACAGAATCTATGAGGAGTTAATGATGTCAACGACGAGTGCCAATAATTTCCTAATTTGGCAAATTATGTTTTAATGCTTTGAAGGCCACATATGATGCTACAGGTTTTATTGAGATATATTTTGTGCCCTCTATATATCAGCTTCAATCAGGTCACACATGTAACCATTAAGATGCAAGAATATTTAGTTTACAGCACGATTCCTCATTACGTTTTCTATTAACATAATGGAAATGTTACCTAATGTGTCTGGCAAGTCACAACAATTTTGATACTGAATATATCAGTAATAATATTCATTGTCAACATATTTTCCACTGAAATATCCAGTCTTGCAACACAATATCTGCTTGTAGTAACTACAGCTTTATTCTACTTTTTAATGGTATGTTGAGGTGAAGATCATAGCTTTGGTTTACTACAGAAAACATCTACAGGGACTTGAAACACAAGATATATGTGCTTATTAACATTCAACCACAGCCACCATATTTTCCTAACCTGAAACCAAAGCAACCACAGATTGGACTCAATAATCTAGTCTCTAGTGACAAATTCATGTCTTTTGTATGACCATATACATCCAGTGCAATAAATAAATATGGGGCTTCATTCAAAATTTAAAGAAATGTTTAATGAAATAGTGGCAATATGGTATTTTAGTAATTATGATTGAGTCATAATTTGAAGGGATAGTTCATTTTTTTGGAGTGGGGTTGTATGAGGTTCTCATCCATAGTTAGTGTATTACTGACAGTAGATGGAGGTCAGGCAGGACTACCAACACAGAAACGTTATAGTAAAGTGATTTACTGTAGTGGAGGGAGGCAGCAGAAAAATGCACTTTAGCCAGCTAAAAAAAGGTGAAAATCCATTTCAGCTTAAGTGTACACTTTATCAAGAATATTCTCCCCACTTTACCTTACCATCAGCCCTTTATTCTAGGTGCAAGTGCAACTGTGTTAGTCTGCTGATCAGCTGTTTGGGTTTATGGAAAAGACATTAAATAAAGAAATATAAAAATTAACGATTATGGCAGCAACAGTGAAATGTCGTTTGATGTAGAGACAAGAGGTTACCTTTATGAACCAGAGTCTGACCCCAACATTTGGTGTTAGTTAGTTAGTTAGTTAGTCAAAGCAGTCCTTTAGAGTCTCAGTTGCCTCTGGTGTCCATCTCCTGACTGTGAGTTTAGTTGCAGGCTGCCTCCACACACAGGGTTTGTAACAAGTCTCCAGAAGAACTAAGTTGTGGTCTGATCGTCCTATTGGAGGCATGGCAGGAGCTCTGTAAGCTTGTTTGACATTAGCATACAGCAGATCAAGGGTTTTATTTTCTCTGCTGGGACAATTCACGAACTGTGTAAATCCAGTCAGGTGGGAGGAGAGGGAAACATGACTGAAGACTCCTGATATTATCAAGAATGCTTCAGGGTATTTAGTCTGTATCCTAGCAACGAGGTCATGTAGGACTTTACATTGAACTTCAGCAGTTGCCTTGGGTGGAATGTACACAAGTGTTGTTATGATATGACTGAACTCCCTTGGTACATAATATGGTCTCATACTAACTGCCAATAATTCAATGTCTGGACAGCACATCTTCTCCTTGACAGTAACATGTGCAGGACTGCACCATCTCTGGTTCACAAATAAAGCCAAGCCCCCACCTTTCCTCTTGCCACTAGCTTTAGCATATCTGTCTGATCTTATGAGAGTGAAGCCAGGTAGATCCACATTGGAGTCTGAGATGTTTTGAATCAACCATGTTGCCCTAAAACACAAGAGACTACACTCACACTATACTTTCTGAGTCTTCACCAGTATCTCCAGTTCATCAGTCTTGTTGGGCAGAGAGTTGATATTCCCCATGATGACTGACAGCAGAAAAGGCTTATATCTCCATTTCCGAGCCTTAACTTTTGCACCAGCACGGCAACCATGAAAACACCTCTTTAACTCCTTTTCTCCACAGAAGTATCCATCAAAAATATTACAAAAATACATAAAAACTTAGCAAATGTATGCAAAAACAGAGAGCTGTTTGTATGCGATGTTGATTTCAACATATTGTCCAGCTCTAGATTGGCCATTAAATGTTTCCACCTGCTCTGCAGCTTTCCATACAGAGTTGACATAAATCAATATGGCTGCCATTTGAATAAGAATCACATAATTCTTAACAAACAGAAGAAAAAGTATTTTTCAATGAGCAACAATGGACCATTCATGTTTAAAACATTCGATACTAATGAACCTTTGAAACAGTAAAAGGAACCTTTGGAGCAAACATTTTGACACATTTAGCTACTAAGCAGTGACCTTGAAACAAGGTGGGGCTGTGTATTCTGAGCTCTGGACAATTTGTCTCTCCAATTTCTCCGCAATTCCTGCAGTCCATCACTGTCATAAGCTCATTATTGATCAGAGACTGATGCGTCTCATGTTCACAGTTAGTTGTCTCCTACTGTATCCTCATCACTCTTATGTGAGCTTTGCACAGTGATATGCGTAGCATCAGAACTGTAAAATAAAACAGGATCTTCAAGTATGATTTCCAGTAACAATAAAAACATTAGTACTATGATACTGAGCACACTCTGAAGTTCAAGTATCTTTATTTATGGGTTTTGTGAGAAGGCGAAGATAAATGATTTTCATTTAACTCCAGTGGTTCAAAGAGATGGAGCAAAACGTACAGTCGAGGATCACAGGGCCCCCCTGGAATCCGACCGGCCACTCCTGTTGTCATTGTACCCCAGTCAGAAGCTGATAGGTACAAAAGAGGCACAAAACAACCATAAAAAGGTATAATACAACCACAAAGAGGTGGCAAACAGATACAAAATGGCCAAAAAAGGAGCAAATTGACCAAACTGGGATGCAAAAAGACTACAAAAATGCAAAACGACCTCAATGAGTTGTAAAAAAAAAAAAAAAAAAAAAAAAAAAAGCTCAAAATGAACTCATTTTCACCTATTTTACAAGTGTTTCCCCTTCTTTAAAACTGAGTCTGTGCCCCCTCATTCAAAAACTTCTAATCCCGCCACTGTTGATCGTTTAATATTTAAAATGAGAGTTGTGGCAGTAATGGTACCCAGCGCTCTCTCAATAAGATGGATATACTGTAAGCTTTCCAACAAAACCTTCTAAACGCAGCCCGAAGCGCTTCACTGTGCAAACAGCAGCAGGAAATTACTCCAAATTGTACCCAGAATGTGAGTATGCGAACAAAACGCCCCGTACAAGTGTCTCAAATCATCCTGCAAATGTCTGAGGACTGCTATGTGGCATGAAAGGAACATCCATCTCATTTAAATAAGTCAACAACTCCAGAGTATTTAGATTTCGGGCTCAGTAGACACGGGGTGCCTCCACAGGAGACGCCCCCTGGCATGTTAGCTTTCTGCTGATTGACTCAGCGGGCTCTCATTATCACGAGCAGAATGAGCTGTAAATGTTCTCACAGCCTCTCCTGTTTATTTTCAGGTTACATTGCGGTTGGGGAATGTCACTTCAATGCCAGTTTTGTTTTTCTCTCAATTTGAGAGAAGTAGTAGGAACATTATTTATAGTATGCTTTATTTAGTATTCCCACTGGAATAATCCCACAACCTATTTATTATTACAGTGAGGGGGAACTCTTCAAAGCTGTGACTCTACTGTATTCACTGCCCTCTGCATATCTTTATCTACAGGATATAAGATTACACGCTTGTCTTTATTGTGCTTGTCTTTAGGCTACAATCTGAGAGTGAGATACCATAATTCTAATAATGTCAGGAGCAGCGAACAGCCGCGGAGCTAAAAAGAAAAAGCCACAAATGGATTCACGCATCAAAGGGCTCAGAGAAATGTTTTCTCAGAATCAATACGAGCTCCTCAAACAGGTAGAGCGAGCACAGGTGGTATTTTAAGAATACAACCTTTCCCTCTGCTGAGGATTATCTGCTTATCCACTTTCACATATTTATGTGACATTATGTGTCTGCAGTGATGAAGAAATAAGCAGCTCTCAGTTTCACACTGTTGTATTTGACTATTTAAAGGATAGGAGGTTAATTGCACAGCAGTTTCAATGATGGATTGAACAAAAGCTACAGAGAGATGTAATTTGTTCACATAATACATGAATCCGTACAAATTGCAATCCTGTAATTGTGGAGGCTTTTCTTGGACCGCTGACAAGAAGCAACTTAATTTAGCATTACACATTAAGGGAATGGTGGGGAATATGAGTGTGGTTAATGAATGAAATATTTTTCACCTCTGATGCACAGGAAATAAATTCTGCTTTGCAGCTGGATCATTCTAATGTTTTATTATATTGCCCATATATGTATTCTGTGCCTTTCCATTTCTGATCATTTTAATATTTGCATTTCATCTGACAGTTTCTTTGAGAAATGTAGGGTGCTTTAAAGTTCAGAGCCACATATTCCTAAAGCACTGACGCGTGTTGTTGTTTTTTGTCTTTGCCAAAAAGAATAAAAAACAAACAAGAAAAATACATCACTTGGACCCCTTGCAGTGCAGCTTAAGCTTCCAGCAGTTTACATTAATTAACGTGCCATACAGCCGAGCTGGCTTCTTGAATGACAATGTTTTCCTCATTTGCTTCAGAAGCTCTTATCAAAAGTGATAGACCTGGCAAGATCAAAGTGCAGCCTAGTGGTTTCCCCTCTGGCACTTTCTGACTGAGAGAGTGAGCCTTTAAAGGACTTGTGACAAGCACATTGCCTTTGAAGCGGATTAGTATTGTTACCGTCTCATGTTGCACCACTGTCCCCAGAACTATCTGGCCGACTGAACCCCACACAAATTTCCCAGTTGTGAAATATTTGTTCTCACCATTTCAAAGTGGCCCCTTGAGCCCTATAGTGCTGCACTATAATCATAATGAACAGGACCTCTATAGGGCCCAAAAAGCTGCTGCTGATAAAACTTATTAAGCTTCTTTTTCATGTCCCGGAGGTAAGATTGATTGCACTGAGAGCCTTTTAATATAAATATATTATCTCCTGACAGTGATATGAAATCGCACTCTGAAAAATGCTGCTGCAACACTTTATCAATGGAAACGTGATCAGAGGCAATCTAAGACTGCAGCACATTTGAAATTCTGCAGCTACAGTATACACAGCTGAACAACCGGTTCAATATTTGTGTCTTAATAGAAGGAAAAAAATGTTTATTTCACCTTGAATATCATCACATTATCTTCCGCTGCATCTTGGATACCTTTCACTTCCAGACAGAGGAAGAATTGGAAGCTCATCATGCACCGCTAATCACAGCAGTCACTTTTTACAGCTACTGCAGGTATTGTATTGTTCATCACTGAAATAACTCCAAACAAAGGGTAAACAAGACAACGATCTCATGATTGACACAAGATAGATTTTCAAATAATGGATTGTAGAGGTCTGAGCACTCAAGAAATAGATTTGACATTTTGGGAAATAGCATTTCACATTTAATTAAATTCATTTATCTGAGGCTTTTATTCAAAACGACTTACATTAAGTGCATTCAACCATGTGAATAACCCCAAAGTTGCAAGAATTATGCAAGTACATGAACTTCATCAATTATGATGAACTGCTTCAAGTGCTAAATTTAGGAACAATAAGAGACAGAAAAAGAGTATTTTTTTAATATAATGTTTAACAAGAGAGACTGTGACTTGGACTGTGACCAACAGGGGAGCACATTAGGAAACGCTCCTGTTGTGAGGGTAGGAACAAACGGCACATGTGGTCATATGGTTGAGAAGACTTGCTGTAATGTGAAGATAGATACCACTGATAAATATGCTAATTGAGCCATAAAGTGGTTAGCTTAGCTTAGCATAAAGACAGGAAACAAGGGGAAACAGCTAGCCTGGCTCATCCAAATGTAGCAAATCCAGCCAGCAGCACCTCTAAAAGTAACAAATTAACGTTGTTAATGTTTTATCTTTTTGATCAAAAACTACTTCCTAAAAATAGTACAGCTCATAACCTGCAATAAAACCAAAAATTTGGGGGCTTTTGGGTGGAATTTTGTTACCATTGGACAGCTGTTCCTCCCTGTTTCCTGTCTTTGTGCTAAGCTAAGCTAATCAGCTGCTGGCTATAGTCTGACACAATAATTAAAAAGACAAAAATGAGAATGGTATCGACCTTCTCATGTATCTTTCGGCGAGAAATCAAATAAGTGTTTTTCCCAAAATGTTCAACTATTTCTCTAATGACTTCTCAGCCATGTTGGCTTAAAAGTTAAGACTGAAAGTTTAGTCTTGAAAACAGACAAACTCTAACCCCAAGATCCATTTATCAGCTCTTCTGGAGGTAGGACTGAAAAAAACTTCTTAACATTTAACTGACTACACTTAAGACCTTTAATGCAAGTGACTCTACCGTGTTACACAAAAGTGATTTCAATAGAGTTGAAATTGATGAATAAACAGTCGCTACATGTCTCGGCCCCTTTTTTAAAGTTGTGTGAGTGAAGCATGGTCTAGGATTAACAAGGACAGGTTGAATTACAGCTTCAGTTTGGGGGCAATTCAATAGGAAGTGAATCAATCTGAGGATTAATTGTTGCACCACATCCTGAGCAGCAGACACTCGATACAGCCAGAGGGAGACTGCTATAATGGAAGTGAAATACAGACAGCACACAGCTATAGCGGGTTAACCCTTCACAGCTCCGAGCACTTGTTTAATGTCTTATTAAAAGACTAACAGAAGTTTAAAATAGAGACTGCAGGGATCAGCTACAGCATGGGTTGACATTACCAGGGGTTGGTTTTTCCCTGAAAATTATATTTGAAATAGACAAAATGAATTTTATACAGTGACATTTATGTGATGTATTCCAGTTTATAAAGTTATATTTTTCAGGTGAAATCCTTCCAGGTTGTGGTTCCTTTTGTGGCTCCGGGGTCTGTGACATTATGTATATGAAGGATGATGGTAAAATGGCTTTTCAGAAGCAAAAGCATTTCAGGGGTCAATGATGTGTTATGAAATCCAAATTTTACAGCTGAGAGCTCCAATATAAAGTTGTCGTTGTTAATATGGAGGTTGTATAAAAAAAATGTGTAGCTAAATTTAAACTTTTTGCTTCTTGATTTGAATTGGTATTTTCCTCACAGCTCCGAAATCGCAAGTTTTATGACTACAAGCTGTCTAATATACATACTGCAAATAGATTGTCTTCTCAAGCAAGTGAGATCTATTCTTGCTTTGTTACCAAATATTACTGTGGTATTTGTGTCTTAAATACAGAAAAAAAACCCTGCAGGATTATTGGATGAGACCCAGGTTGGTAAACTGTTGATTGCCTAAGACTATTTTATGGTAAACACTTTTAGTCTGTGTGGGTCGCTTTGCATCACAATAAGATCTCAAGAGAGAAAAATACATTTTATGGAGAGAGGCAATATTGTGTGTATCTGTGCATACAGTATCTAGTCTAACTGGATTTTAAATGTTATATTAGATGATGTATCTTGGCACCAGGGACCTTTTTATGGCATTAAGTTTTCGGGTCATTAATCCCATTATTCTGAATGCGATCTCTCGGGAAATCCTTGAGATTTTTTCTTTCAAATTTGGCACAAACATTCATTTAAACTCAAATGTGAACTGATATGATTTTGGTGGTCAAAAGTCAAAGTCATTGTGATCTCTCAAAACATGTTTTGGCCATAACTCCTAGAATCACACACTAATTATTACAAAATTTCAGACAAATGTCAGTAAGGATACAATTATGAAGTGATGATATATTATATCCAAAAGTTCAAAGGTCAACTTCATTGTGACAACATAATGTTCTGCAAAAACACTGTTTCTGGCTGTTATTGAATGCTATAACTCAGGACCAGAGTGGGGGATTGCGACAATATCATCCATACCGCAAGGTGGTAAAAAGTTATTTTTAATGTATGAACCAGTCTTAAATGTAAGAATATTTCCTTTTTACCCATTTGGCACCTCAAGTTGTTGACCTTTTGATCCGACATGCAATCACCATCAACAGATGATGTCTGGTTTTCAAGGAAAATACATTTCCATGTTTTTTTCTGAAAACTTTTTGGACTTATTGTTCATGTTCTTGTTCAATCCTATCACATGATATCAGTTAAACCACTTCAAGAGAAGCCATTAAAAATTTAGATTTATCACCGATTCTCAATAATTTAAGTCAAACTTTTCCTTCCAAGAATTTTGATCCTGAGGGTCTGCTTCTACAAGTCAATATCATTTTTTAATGGAGCCTTAAGGTGACATTGACTGAGAAACTATTTTGTGGACCTCTGTACAGAGTAAACAAATATGTATTGAGGCACTGAGCAACAGTATAAGAAAAAATGACTATGGTGTTATTCTAAATGACAAAATCTCTCAGTTAGGTTGCCATAGATATATTTTATTGAATGACATTATCTGACCCACATCTGTTGTTGCACATATTAAATTCTCTCGCCTTGTCGCAGCATATGTGTACACACATATTCCCATGAACATCTTGCAGATTTTTGTCTCAGCTGAGATTCATTGCAGGAAATGGATTCCTCCTGGACATTACTCTTCCAAAGAGATGCTGCTCTGATCTGAAGCAGGTACACACTGTCATTTGTCAGGTGTCTCTGCGAGCGCTCTTATGCTTTGACTTATCGCATCTGGGTTGGCTGGAGAGGAGATAGGCTCTTAAACAAATGGCCGCTGTCACACAAGGGGAGGCAGTCTTTAATGAGCCTGTCTTCACAATTGGCACGGTCCATGTCAAGCTCCAAGCCTGTTCTGAGCCAAAGCTGTAGCACTTCTGTAGCTTTTCTATTCATTATTATGTGTGTGTTACGGTAATGCGTGGGGAAACACTGACAGAACTTTAAAAGAGCAGGACCATTTGGAGAGCAGCGTCCCTGGAGCTTCAGCAAATGTTTTATGATCATCCTGGATGTCCAATTACATTTACAACATATTGCCTTTGTTATCATGTTTAAACATGTTACGCTAACCATAAACTGGCTGATGATGAATAAATGAAAAGTGGAGTGTACGGCAGTCGTATATGTTCTAATGATCAAAGCTATTTCATGCTGTTTGTGAACTCCAGCATGCTTTAGACCAAGAGTATTTTATTATTTACTAAAATTTGAATGCTGACCTTTGAAATAGAGCTTGGATCTTCCAGTTGTGTCCTCAGAGTTACTGCAGGGGGGTCAACATATATATATATATATATATATATATATATATACACACATACAGCTACACATAGTCTCAGCTTTCCAGTGATATCCAATTTGCATACAAAGACTGTTTAGGGACCCCAGTGTGCATAAATATTCAAATACAAGACCTTACCTGTTAAAAATATCTTGTCTTGTTAATCATCACCAAATATAAAGATTATTTGCCATCTCATCAAAATACCCACAATCTGTTATTATAGTGACTTCTAAAATGCCTTAGGTGTTGCTCAGGTGACATACAGATTTTATTGAACATTAATAAATATGAAAATATTTGAACAAAATGCTAAATGCAAAACAAAGTAGCATATAAACATCATGGCAGGCTTTGAAAATCTAATTGATAAATGTAAAATAATTCCAGTAGAATATATAATACTACAGACAAAGAGCCTACAGGTGCAGCAGCCTAATGATGGTGATGGAGAAAGTGTAAAGCTGAATTACAATGATACATTTTAATGATAATTCCCAGTACTATGGGTCATTTTATGTGCCCATGGTTGACAGCTAACTGTCTTTTCATGCTTTAATCTCATACAATTATAATGTGTTTTCAAAGTGTAGGTGGAGCCATGCATTGTCCGGCCCTCACAAAGGATCTTCAGCACTGCTAAGTAATACAGCCGTCTTATCTTGAAGCCTTTCAGATTAAGATAAATGGGTCAATTTGAAAAGTAATTAGCCAACCTAAAGCCAATGCGTGTTTCTTGAATAACCGCCTTTCATCACAAACCTGTGATTGGCTCTTTTTTTCCTTTGTTCCCTGAAAAGTGAATCTGTTTAAAAAAGATAGATTTGCTGTACTGCTTGCTCTCTCTCTTCCTGACATTACTAAAATACCTGCTCAGTATTATGCCTGAACTCAACAATGAGGGTAGCTGATTGCAAAAACTAGCAGCCGTAAGGATCTCACTTACTTTATTACACAAAGGTTGGAGAAACAATTAAAGACACTAAGTCAGTGAGTCAGACAAAGCCTGTGCGAAGGTTGTGAGGCGTCACGCTGACAGAATATGTTCCACAGAGACTGAATTGTCTCTTTGAAGAATGGAGACAGATTTATTGCAAAGGAGTATCAAAGCAGAAATCCTCTCAGAGATAAATACCTCCATCTATTTTTTTTCTCTCTGAGAGATAAGGACCCAAGCTGATGATCCTGCCGCACATTTCAGACGGCATGTTTTCAATCTCAAAATAAGGTTTGAATATTCCCAGTGGTTATCCAGACCAAAGGCTCTTTCTGTCAATCTCTTCCTCTTTTTAATCATGCAAAGATATGGACACCGTTCAGAATCCGAATCCACTTTACTTCTGAGACTCACGAACCTTTCTTAGCAAGGGCTCATTCAGGATTTGGAACCCAGATTTCTCACACCCAAAGGGAGAATCATACCCTGAAACTACCAAGCCACATTGTGCACAAGGGGTCTGACTTCCTGGCAACTGAAGCACGAGAGGACAAATGAGAACGGACATCTTGTGCAAACAGAAAACTCAAGTGACAAGCATTTGGCATTAGACAACAAATAAGAGTCTGCAGCCAGACTGGTTCTGTAAGGCTGTACTCTGGGACAGCATAGTTGTGCCAAATACTCTGCAGGTGAGAGTTTTATACTGCAAAGTGAGAAAGAATGAAAGTAAAGTGTTTATCCTTCATGTCAGCTCGCTCTGAGCAGTATCAATGAATTTACCATAAATATCACTATACGTGCACACTACATATATAGGGGCAGCTGGTTGGACTATGGAAAAGCGAATGATGGCAGCAACCAATCAGGAGGAGGATCAGTGTCCAATATGTACCTACCCTTTCCATTGTGGCGAATTGCTGGTGTGTTGTGGCAAATTGCTGGTGTGTTGTATGAACTGCTGGTGTGGTTTGCACTTCAGGGCCACAGTAAGTCACAGAGGCGGGAAATTGATGGGACTGTTGGAAGCAGGACCACTATAGATAGGCCATCCCAGCAGGGCGGAATATTTGACGTTGTGCATAACGTCTAACACCCGCCTCCCACTTGGTCCGACAGTCATCAAATCAGCAGCATGTACAACAACTGTGGCCGCCATCGCTAACTGTGCACAGTGTCTGCCACTTATTGTAAACAAACCGGCATGCTAACTGTACAGAGTGTCCGCCACTAATCGTTCATTAAGAAACCAGCTTCGGTAATTGTCCACGGAGTGTCTGGTGCATGTTGTAAACAAACGGAGGTCGCTAACTGAACACATGCTGCTGCAGCACATACACACTGTACTGCTACAGAGCTAAATCTGCAACTTATTAGCACTGTGCTACTGCGCAGCACTGCTGCACTGTTTCCTCCCACTATCCTCACACCTCGTTGTGCGACGCTGGACTGCACTATGAAAGGGCATGAATATCAAACCTTTACGGGTTCACTATGAATGCCCTAAGGTGAAGAGCTGACACAGATCTTTCCGGCAATATAGTGGGACATTTGCGGGACTGCACTATTTAAGGGGATTCTGTCTACTAGACAAACTACCGGATGGATGGCATAAAGTAATACAAAGTAAGGTAGATATGATTTAAGATATTACACTACATTAAACGTACTGTATATTCAATTTAAGAAGTTTTTAACTGGTTATAAAAGTCTTTTTTTATAATGATGATTCTGTATGATCTCTGCAAGAAGGTATTTCTATACAGTTATTCTTAATGCCTGTTCCCAGGTCCAAGTCCCCGCGACATTGGATGAAAATTTAAAGCCTGTGTGCCTGTGTTTATATTTTCCCAGGCAAAGTTTGGCAGTAAGTAATACATTAGCCAGTTAAAAACAAGCAGGAGAAATTCATTTTTACGTTAAATTCTGTACTTATGACTGATACTGGGGCATGATCAGCAAAGAGAAAATAAAATAATTGACCGAAAAACAGATGACAGCAAATGGAGAAAATAGTGGGACTAGAAGGAACTTGCATGTATTTATTGTATTAATGAAATACATAGCAAGAAGTGGTTTAATAACAATATATGAATTTATGTTGGTGTAGTATGTCACAAATAGATACATTACCTCACCATAATGCATCCTGCAAACAGCTGTGTTTTAAAAAAAAAAAAAGAAAAATAGTATTGAAAACCAAACTTCTTTCCTAATTTCCAAAACAAATGCACATTTTTGCCAGATCAAGAACTTTACCACATGAGGTGGTCATGCTCATGGAAAAATTGCTGCATTTGTCCACAGGGGTCGCCAAAATCCACACAAAATAAAAAGTTTCATGTAGTTGCTTTAATGCTTTAATGCCACTGTACAATATTAATGCAACTAAAATATTACAGTATAGGCAGAGTTTCAATAGATGCATGCAGTATATTACAGTGGATGTATAAAAGTATGTCTACAGGATATTCATGGCGGTTTTGGCAGCGGATAGTTAATACATTAGTTCTGCTCAGCATGCTCAAATACCCCACTGTGACAAATACAGATGCTGACAAAACCCAGAGGATGTTTTCCTGTTCATGATAAAGCTGTCTTTAGGGAGATTATTTTGTAAAAGGATGTGGGGGTTTCTTTTTTTTTCACACTGAGCTACAACAAACACTTTGTCAAGCCGCTTCAACATTCCTCAACAATGTCAAGGGCAGACTGCAAAAAACAGTTTTAACCTGCTTTTCTGCTGTTCGAGGCGATTTCTTGTGATCACAATTGACACATTTTCTGTTTCACACCGTCCAACAGCATGTCCACATTTAAGTTGTCGTTGTCATTATGACTCAGCTCGGCATAAATAGGTGGAGAGCAATTTCAAACAATCGTCTGTCAGAAAGGTAATGTGAATATAGTGGCAGAGGCTTCTTTTCTTCTGCTGTATGGAAATAGGGCCGTGTTTTAGTTTCACACCATTAAACTGTCCCAGTAGGAAGAACAGTGTTTTAAATAGTCATTTACATTTTAAAGTGCCTTTTTGAAGAGTAAACTGAGAATTGCCAGTCTCTTACAAGTGTCGGCGGAATAATAAATCCTCTGTTTCATTGAGCACAGACGAAGGCTTGAGGTTCACAGTCACAATGTCAGCTATATACAGTATAATGCTTAAATCCACAATATACATCTTTCTTATATCCATCATCATTATTATTGGCTTTTGGGGTTTAGTCAGGGCAGTCCATTTTTCCGTGGTGTTATAATAATCTGTTTATTGTGGCTCCAGTTTTTTTGTCTACATGAGATGAAAATAAATCGACTCTTTATACAAGCATGTGTTTTGTGAGCTGAATAGTTTACAAAGTTACCAAATAGCCCTTGAAGCGACCAATTACCTACGCAATTTTGTCCAACTGATTGCAATTACCTGCGTCTGCACTCCAAAGAGCAGAAGTCCCAGAATGATTTTGATTGTATCTGCTATTATTATTTGTAATCTCCGATGATGACGATGATGAGACCATTTAACATCAGTCAATTTACAGTAAGTGCAGGTAATAATTCTAATTAGTTATTATGTATGAGAAGAAATGGTATTTTGACCTAGCTAATGGACAGAAGTTGCATGCATGTTGGCTTATAGAAGTGATATTTTACTATCATTAAAATTATATTTAATAAGTAATAAATAATCAGTCAGATGTGCACAAGTCGACCTCTGATTATTGAAATTCACTAAAATAAGCTTTCTTTTCTATAGCATGGCTGATTAATTATATAATGGTACATCATTGGAAATGTTCCAACAATCATGACTAAACTCCAGTCTTGACACTGCAGCAGCTCCCCCCCACCCCCTCCAAAAAAAAGTGTTTTTTAGTGTAGTGATTAACAATTATTTTCAAAAGCATATGTTCTCCTGCAGATGAAAGCTCTGTCTTCCTCCTCGGCTGTGCTTCAAAGTGGCATGAAAACAAGCCATTTTCTGTCATTTTGTTTTGCACTTTGCCTCACACACGCTGTAAATTTCAAACGACAGGAGCCACATAGATACAGACGTATATTCGGTTGTTTTTTTCCTCCCAAGTGGCTGCATCTCACTCTGCCTGCTGGAGCAGAGCCGCACATAATAGTCGGCTCTGCACTCCTGACTGTCGGACGGAGCTCTTAAAAGTCAAGCACAGATTGGAGGGCTCTTCAAATAGATTAAAAGAGCTGCCTTGTTGTTTGTGAAAGTGCTGAAAATTGTGTCGATGAAAAAACACAGCTGATGTTTAAGTTCATCTACATTCGCACCAGCTGACGGATCATTTTATCCCACACTGAGATCCATTTGATGCTTCACTGGATGTAATAGGGGGAAGGCAGCTCGTGCAATCTCTGAGGGAACCAGTGCAACATTCAGCACATCTACACTTCATACTTCCAGGAAAAATAATATCTCAATCTAACTGAGGCTGAGGTTTTCAGTTTCTCCGACACAAATATGACAATTATTTTCTCTTTAATTCACTCTTTCTTACAGATTCCCATCTTCTAGCTGGAAACACTAAATGATATCAAGTCATCTAAAATAAAATCCAGTCCTAGTAAAGTCCAACCACTGACTTTTTCTGGTGCTTTCAACCTTATCTGGTCCTTTTTATGATTACAATGAATAAACATGCACACCGTGCAGGTGTCACACTAAAATATGATATAACAAACATACACATTAAACTGTTTGCATTCCCTCCATTCCATAACCTCTTTCTCCACAATATAAAATATAAAATATCTAGAATATCTTGAAATATTGTTACATACCCAAGCACATGCCTTCATCAGCAGGTGGAGTTATTATGCTATAATAACATTATTATACAATGGTGAAACAATCCTGAGTTTCCAAGGCACAAGTGAAGAAGGAATCAGGAGTGATCTGATAATTGATTAATCATTGACTGTACAGTAGACAATGATGAGTTACCATAGAACACAATGGGAAATACTATATTAATGAATCATTAGGCAATAATTAGTTAATAAATATCACTTTCTTCATTGGTTGTTCTGTTGTGGAAATTTTCCTTTGCTGCTGGTGAAGAATGAAATAGAGACTTCTGCCGGCCGACAAATGTTTTATTTCTTTGCAAAGAAAGGTCGATCAACACGCGAGCGGTCAAAGTGGAGAAAGACCCCGAATGAAGGAGAGATAGCCCAATTTATACCTGGAGAACGCCCACTAGGGTGTGGGGCGCACCTATATGCAAACCAGGGGTCTGGTTACGATATCCTGCCCCCCTCCCAGGGTGTGGGACATATGACAATTTACAACATAAAGAGGACCTTGCTAGGTGTGAGAACTTCGTCTGGACATCCCATTTGAAATACAAAGGGGACCTTTTCAGGTGTAAAATCTCATCTGCATATCAAATTTGAGACACAAAAGGGGACAAAGTGTTGGCAGGAAAGGGGGAAGAGGAGTCTGGCATTTCAAATGGGCTGAGATGAAAATTACTATTACAATCCCTCCTTTTGATTATTGATTAATCACTAACAGTAAATAAAAAAATAAAACAGAGAAATAAAATAAAATGAAACAAAATAAAGTACATAGTCACAACTTAAATATCTGACACATTAATTCACCTAGATTTTAAAATGTATCATCATGGCAGTTGTTTAGAAGAGGAAGGAAACAAAATAAAAACAAAAATAAATAAAAATGAAAATAAAATAAAAATAAACATTATCAACATTATTTAAAAGATGTCATCATCAGAGTCCGATTCTGAGCTGGGGTAATGATGGGGATCAGAAATGTCAAATGAGTCTTTTGATTGTCATATTTGGTATAATACGAGTGAATTTGTCCTGATAGCCAAATTTCTGGTTAAACAGTGCAGGAGAATGTTGCATTTTGTCCTTCTGTCAGGGTGGTGGTCTTGGTGGGTTTGTAGATGTAGGTTTCTATCAGCATCGTCCAACATGATAGAATAATGATCAAGTGTTACATGGTGTAGTTTTGTTGGGGGGGGGGGGTCTGCGTTGTTAATCCTGTTG